>NC_040084.1:40464624-41089624 GCF_003369695.1 Bos indicus x Bos taurus
ATCTTATTTATTTGAGTATCACACATGCATAGTTGCTTTACATTGTGTTGGTTTCTGCTGTACCCCAAAGTGAATCAGCCACATGTATACACATATCCTCTTCCTTGGATTTCCTTCCCATTTAGGTCACAACAGAGCATTGAATGGAGTTCCCTGTGCTATACAGTCAGTTATCATTAGTTACCTACTTTATACATAGTAGTGTATATAGGCCAATCCCAATCTCTCAACCTATCCCCCCTTCTTTCCTTAGTCTCCATATATTTGTTCTTTACATCTGTGTGTCTATTACTTTTTTGCAAATAAGTTCATCTATGCCATTTTTCTAGATTCCACATATATGCATTAATATACAATATATATTTTTCTCTTTCTGATTTATTTCACTCTGTATAACAGTTTCTAGGTCCATCCACATCTCTGCAAATGACATAATTTTGTTCCTTTTGTGACTGAACAAAAAATATTCCCTTGTATCCTTTGTAGTTATGTACCACATCTTCTTTTTCTATTCCTCTGTTGATGGACATTTAGGTTGCTTCTGTGCCCTGGCTATTGTAAATAGTGCTTCAGTGAACATTGGAGTGCATGTATCTTTTTGAATTATGGTTTTCTCTGGGTATATGCTCAGGAGTGGGATTGCTGGGTCACATGGTAATTCTATTTTTAGTTTTCTAAGGAACCTCTATACTCTTTACCATTTTCCATTGTAACTGCACAGTTTACATTTCTACCAGCAGTGTGTGAGGGTTCCCCTTTCTCCACACCCTCTCCAGCATTTGTTTGTAGAATTTTTGATGATGGCCATCCTGACCAGTGTGAAGTGGTATGTCATTGTAGTTTTAATAATTTTATTTATTTATTGGTTGTACTGGGTCTTCGTTGCTGTTCAGGCCTTTCTCTAGTAGTGGAGAGTGGGGGCTATTCTTCATTGCAGTGTGTGGACTTCTCATTGCAGTGGCTTCTCTTGTTGCACAGGCTCTAGGCATATAGGCTTCAGTAGTTGCAGAATGTGGGCTCGGTAATTGCAGTGTGCAGCTCCAGGGCAGGTCACGGGCTCTAGAAATGGACAAACAAGTTGTGCATCAGCTTAGTTGCTCCACAGCATCTTCCCCAAAACAGGGATTGAACCCAACTCTCCTGCATTGGCTGGTGGATTCTCTATCACTGAGCCATCAGAGAAGCCCCTCATTGTAGTTTTGACTTGCATTTCTCTAATAATTAGTGATATTGAACATCTTTTCATGTGTTTGTTTGCAATCTGTCTTCTTCCAAGAAATTTCTATTTAGCTCTTCTGCCCATCTTTTGATTGGATGGTTTGGTTGTTTGATATTGAGTTTCCTGAGCTGTTTGTATATTTGGAGATTAATCCCTTGTCAGTTGCTTCATTTGCAAGTAGTTCCTCCCATTCTGAGGGTTGTCTTTCCATCTTGTTTATGATTTCCTTTGGTACAAAAGCTTGTTTATTTATCTATTTTGATTGCACTGGGTCTTCATTGCTGGGCACAGGGTTTCTCAGGTTATGGTTATATTAGTTGCTCAGTTGTTTCCGACGCTTTGTGACCCCATGGACTGTAGCCCGCCAGGCTCCTCTGTCCATGGAATTTTTCAGGCAAGAATACTGGAGTGGGTTGTCATTCCGTTCTCCAGGGTATCTTCCAACCCAGAGACTGAACCTGGGTCTCCTGCATTGCAGGCGTATTCTTTACTGACTGAGCCACCAAGGAAGCCCAGAAATTCCAATACAAAGAAGTTCTTGGCCCTACAACAAAAGTTTGACAAATGAACCTACACTTCTACATTATGTTAAAATGAAATCTCTGTAAGACACCATATTTACATATGTATATATGTATCATTTGAGTCCCACTTAATGGGCTTTTTTACCTAATTGAACAACTGCTCATCCAAACAGTGAGCAGGTCTCCTCTTTGTTCCAGTGCACAGGCTTCTCACTGCCATGGCTTCTCTTGTTGTGGAGCACAGGCTCTAGGGCACACAAGCTTCAGTATTTGCAGCATACAAGGCTCAGTAGTTGTGTCGCATGGGCTTTATTTGCTCTGTAGCATGTGGAATCTCCCCAGACCACGTCCCCTGCATTGGCAGGCAGATTCTTATCCTTTGTACCACCAAGCACACCTGCTATACAAAAGCCTTTTAAGTTTCATTAGGCCCCACTTGTTTATTTTTGTTTTTATTTTCATTACTCTAGGAAGTGGGTCAAAAAAGATCTTTCTATGTCAGAGTGCTCTGCCTACGTTTTGAATCCACGTCCCCTGCATTGGCAGGCAGATTCTTATCCTTTGTACCACCAAGCACACCTGCTATACAAAAGCCTTTTAAGTTTCATTAGGCCCCACTTGTTTATTTTTGTTTTTATTTTCATTACTCTAGGAAGTGGGTCAAAAAAGATCTTTCTATGTCAGAGTGCTCTGCCTACGTTTTCCTCTAAGAGCTTTATAGTGTCCGGCCTTACATTTAGTCTTTAATCTATTTTGAGTTTATTTTTGAGTTTATTCTTATGTATGGTGTTAAGGGGTTTTCTAATTTCATTAACATGTAGCTGTCTAGTTTTCCCAGCACCATTATTGAAGAGACTGTCTTTTCTCCATTGTATAGTCTTGCCTTCTTTGTCAAAGATTAGGTGACCACAGATGTGTAGGTTTATCTCTTGACTTTCTATCCTGTTCCTTTGATCTATATTTTTTTGTGCCAGCACCATTCTGTCTTGATTATTGTAGTTTTGTAGTATAGTCTGAAGTCAGGGAGATTGATTCCTCCTGCTCCATTTTTCTTTCTCAAGATTGTTTTGGCAATTCAGTATTGCTTTGGAAATTCAAGGTCTTTTGTGTTTTCATACAAATGGTAAAACTTTTTTCATTCTAATCTGTGGGAAATGCCATTGGTAAGTTAATAGGGATTGCATTGATTCTGTAGATTGCTTATAGTCATTTTCACAATATTGATTCTTCCTACCCAGGAGCATGGAATATCTCTCCATCTGTTTATGTCATCTTTTATTTCTTTCATTAGTGTCTTATAATTTTCTGTGTACAGTTCTTTTGTCTCCTTAGGTAAGTTTATTCCTAGATATTTAATTCTTTTTGTTCCAATGGTGAATGGGATTGATTCCTTAATTTCTCTTCCTGATTTTTCATTGTTAGTATATAGAAATACAAGTGATTTCCATGTATTGATTTTGTATCCTGAAACTTTGCTAAATTCACTGATTAGCTCTAGTAATTTTCTGATAGTATCTTTAGGATTTTCTATGTACCATGTCATGTCATCTGCAAACAGTGAGCGCTTTACTTCTTCTTTTCCAATCTGGATTCCTTTTATTTGTTTTTCTTCTCTGATTGCTGTAGCTAGGACTTCCAGAACTATGTTGAATAATAGTAGTGAAAATAGACATCCTTATCATGTTCCTGATCTTAGGGGGAATGCTTTCAGTTTTTCACCATTGAGAATAATGTTTGCTGCAGGCTTATCATATATGGCCTTTGTTATCTTGAGGTAGGTTCCTTCTATGCCCATTTTTGGAAGTGTTTTAATCATAAATGAGTGAATTTTGTCAAAGGCTTTTTCTGCATCTACTGAGATGATCATATGGTTTATATCTTTCAATTTGTTAACAAGATGTATCACATTGATTGATTTGCATATTAAAAAAATTAATTTATTTTAATTGGAGGCTAATTACTTTACTATATTGTAGTGGTTTTTGCCATACATTGACATGAATCAGCCATGGGTGTACATGTGTCCCCCATCCTGAAACACCCTCCTACCTCCCTCCCCATCCCATCCCTCAGGGTCATCCCAGTGTACCAGCCCTCAGCACCCGGTCTCATGCATCAAACCTGGACTGATGATCTATTTCACATATGATTTGCATATTTTGAAGAATCCTTGTATTCCTGAAATAAACCCAGGTTGATCGTGGTGTATGAGCTTTTTGATGTGTTGCTGAATTCTGTTTGCTAAAATTTTGTTGAGGATTTTTGCATCTATGTTCATCAGTGATATTGGCCTGTAGTTTTCTTTTTTTGTGTTGCCTTTGTCTGGTTTTGGTATCAGGGTGTTGGTGGCCTCATAGAATGAATTTGAAAGTGTTCCTTCCTCTGTAATTTTTGAAAGAGCTTTAAAAGGATAGGCATTAGCTCTTCTCTAAATGTTTGATAGAATTTTCCTGTGAAGACATCTCACCCTGGGCTTTTGTTTTTAGGGAAATTGTTGACCACAGCTTCAATTTCAGTGTTTTTAATTGGGTTGTTCATAATTTCTATTTCTTCCTGGTTCAGTATTGGAAGATTGAACTTTTCTAAGAATTTGTCCAGTTCTTACAGGTTATCCATTTTATTGCCATATAGTTGTTCTTAATAGTCTCTTGCAATCCTTTGTATTCTGCATTGTCTGTTGTAACTGCTGCTTTTCTATTTCTAATTTTGTTGATTTGATTCTTCTCTCTCTCTCTCTCTTTTTTTTGATGAGTCTGGCTAAGGGTTTGTCAATTTTGTTTATCTTGTCAAAGAACCAGCTTTTAGTTTTATTAATCTTTACTATTGTTTCTTTCATTTCTTATTTATTTCTGCTCGGATCTTTATGATTTCTTTCCTTCTACTAATTTTGGGTTTTTTTGGTTCTTCTTTTTCCAGATGTTTAGATGTAAAGTTAGGTTGTCTATTCAATGTTTTTCTTGTTTCTTGAGGTAGGATTGTATTTCTATAAACTTCCCTCTTAGAACTGCTTTTGCTGCATCCTGTAGATTTTGAGTTGTCATGTTTTCATTGTCATTGTTTCTAGAAACATTTGATTTCCCTTTTTATTTCTTCACTAATCTGTTGGTTATTTAGAAATATGTTGCTTAATCTCCATGTCTTTGTGTTTCTTATAGTTTTTTTTCTTGTGATTGATATCTAGTCTCATAGTGTACGGTTGGAGAAGATGCTTGATACGATTTCAATTTTCTTAAATTTACTGAGGTTTGATATGTGACCCAAGATGTTGTCTATCCTGGAGAATGTTCCATGTGCACTTGAGAAGAGGGTGTATTCTTCTGCATTTGGTTGGAACGTCCTCTCGGATATCAATGAAATCCATCTTATCTAATGTATCATTAAAACTTGTCCTTCCTTATTAATTTTATGTTTTGATGATCTGTCCATTGGTGTGAGTGTGGTGTTAAAGTATCCTACTATTATTGTATTATTGTATTACTGTCAGTTTCTCCTTTTATGTCTGTTAGTGTTAGTCTTATGTATTGAGGTGCTCCTATGTTAGGTGTGGGACTTCCCTGGTGGCTCAGAGGTTAAAGCGTCTGCCTGGAATTCGGGGGACCCAGGTTCGATCCCTGGGTCGGGAAGATCCCCTGCAGAAGGAAATGGCAACCCACTCCAGTACTCTTGACTGGAGAATCCCATGGAGGGAGGAGCATGGTAGGCTACAGTCCATGGGGTCGCAAAGAGTCGGAGACGACTGAGCAACTTCACTTTCACTTCACTTTCACTTTCTATGTTAGGTGCATAGATATTTATAAATGTTATGTCTTCCTCTTGGATTGATCCCTTAATCATTATGTAGTGTCCTTCCTTCTCTCTTGTAATATTCTTTAAGGTGTATTTTGTCTGATATGAGGTTTGGTACTCCAGCTTTCTTTTGCTTCCCATTTGCATGAAATATATTTTTCCATTCTCTCACTTTCAGTCTATATGTGTCTTGCTCTGAAGTGGGTTTGTTGTAGATAGCATATATATGGGTCTTGCCTTTGTATCCATTTAGCTAGTCTGTGTCTTTTGGTTGGAGCATTTCATCCATTTACATTTAAAGTAATTATTGATATATATGTTAGCGCGGCTGAGAGGAGCCACCCCACGTCCGAGGTCAAGGGCAGAAGCCGGGAGGACCCCATGCCTGAAGGGTGGCAGCCAAGAGGAGTTACCCCACGTCCGAAGTCAGGGGCAGGGGCCGAGAGTACCAGACTGCAACGGCACAGGAACGGCCAAGAGGGGCTACACCGCGTCCGAGGTCAGGGGCGGCGGCCGGGAGGAGATACCCCATGCCCCAAGCCCAAAGCTAGGGGCGACGGGCAGGAGGAGCTACCCCACGCCCCTAAGCCCGAGGCCAAGGGCAGCGGCGGGGAGGAGGAACCGCACGACCGAGGCCAGGGGTGGTGGCTGGGAGGACCAACCCCACGTCCAAGGAGCCGTGGCTGCGCAGGTGCAGGAGGGCCTAGAGGAGCTATCCCACATTGAAGGTCAGGAAGGGCGGCAGTGAGGAGATACCTCTCGTCCAAGGTAAGGAGCAATGGCTGCGCTTTGCTGGAGCAGCTGTGAAGAGATACCCCACGCCCAAGGTAAGAGAAACCCAAGTAAGATGATAGGTGTTGCAAGAGGGCATCAGAGGGCAAACACACTGAAACCATACTCACAGAAAACTAGTCAATCTAATCACACTAGGACCACAGCCTTGTCTAACTAAATGAAACTAAGCCATGCCCATGGGGCAACCCAAGACGGGCGGGTCATGGTGGAGAGATTTGACAGAATGTGGTCCACTGGAGAAGAGAATGGCAAACCACTTCAGTATTCTTGCCTTGAGAACCCCATGAACAGTATGAAAAGGCAAAATGATAGGATACTGAAAGAGAAACTCCCCAGGTCAGTAGGTGCCCAATATGCTACTGGAGATCAGTGGAGAAATAACTCCAGAAAGAATGAAGGGATGGAGCCAAAGCAAAAACAATACCCAGCTGTGGATGTGACTGGTGATAGAAGCAAGGTCCGATGCTGTAAAGAGCAATATTGCATAGGAACCTGGAATGTCAGGTCCATGAATCGAGGCAAATTGGAAGTGGTCAAACAAGAGATGGCAAGAGTGAACGTCGACATTCTAGGAATCGGTGAACTGAAATGGACTGGAATGGATGAATTTAACTCAGATGACCATTATATCTTCTACTGCGGGCAGGAATCCTTCAGAAGAAATGGAGTGGCCATCATGGTCAACAAAAGAGTCTGAAATGCAATACTTGGATGCAATCTCAAAAATGACAGAATGACTTCTGTTTGTTTCCAAGGCAAACCATTCAATATCACAGTAATCCAAGTCTATGCCCCAACCAGTAACCCTGAAGAAGCTGAAGTTGAACGGTTCTATGAAGACCTACAAGACCTTTTAGAACTAACACCCAAAAAAGATGTCCTTTTCATTATAGGGGACTGGAATGCAAAAGTAGGAAGTCAAGAAACACCTGGAGTAACAGACAAATTTGGCCTTGGAATACAGAATGAAGCAGGGCAAAGACTAATAGAGTTTTGCCAAGAAAATGCACTGGTCATAACAAACACCCTCTTCCAACAACACAAGAGAAGACTCTATTCATGGACATCACCAGATGGTCAACATCGAAATCAGATTGATTATATACTTTGCAGCCAAAGATGGAGAAGCTCTATACAGTCAGCAAAAACAAGACCAGGAGCTGACTGTGGCTCAGACCATGAACTCCTTATTGCCAAATTCAGACTTAAATTGAAGAAAGAAGGGAAAACCACTAGACCATTCAGGTATGACCTAAATCAAATCCCTTATGATTATACTGTGGAAGTGAGAAATAGATTTAAGGGCCTGGATCTGATAGATAGAGTGCCTGATGAACTATGGAATGAGATTCGTGACATTGTACAGGAGACAGGGATCAAGACCATTCCCATTTGCAAGAAAGCAAAATGGCTGTCTGGGGAGGGCTTACAAATAGCTGTGAAAAGAAGAGAAGCGAAAAGCAAAGGAGAAAAGGAAAGATATAAACATCTGAATGCAGAGTTCCAAAGAATAGCAAGAAGAGATACGAAAGCCTTCTTCAGTGATCAATGCAAAGAAATAGAGGAAAACAACAGAATGGGAAAGACTGGGGATCTCTTCAAGAAAATCAGAGATACCAAAGGAACATTTCATGCAAAGATGAGCTCGATAAAGGACAGAAATGGTATGGACCTAACAGAAGCAGAAGATATTAAGAAGAGATGGCAAGAATACACAGAAGAACTGTACAAAAAAGATCTTCACGACCCAGATAATCACAATGGTGTGATCACTGACCTAGAGCCAGACATCCTGGAATGTGAAGTCAAGTGGGCCTTAGAAAGCATCACTACGAACAAAACTAGTGGAGGTGATGGAATTCCAGTTGAACTATTCCAAATCCTGAAAGATGATGCTGTGAAAGTGCTGCACTCAATATGCCAGCAAATTTGGAAAACTCAGCAGGGGCCACAGGACTGGAAAAGGTCAGTTTTCCTTCCAATCCCAAAGAAAGGCAATGCCAAAGAATGCTCAAACTACCACACAATTGCACTCATCTCACACGCTAGTAAAGTAATGCTCAAAATTCTCCAAGCCAGGCTTCAGCAATATGTGAACCATGAACTTCCTGATGTTCAAGCTGGTTTTAGAAAAGGCAGAGGAACCAGAGATCAAATTGCCAACATCCACTGGATCATGGAAAAAGCAAGAGAGTTCCAGAAAAAACATCTATTTCTGCTTTCTTGACTATGCCAAAGCCTTTGACTGTGTGGATCACAATCAACTGTGGAAAATTCTGAAAGAGATGGGAATACCACACCAGCTGATCTGCCTCTTGAGAAATTTGTATGTAGGTCAGGAAGCAACAGTTAGAACTGGACATGGAACAACAGACTGGTTCCAAATAGGAAAAGGAGTACGTCAAGGCTGTATATTGTCACCCTGTTTATTTAACTTATATGCAGAGTACATCATGAGAAACGCTGGACTGGAAGAAACACAAGCTGGAATCAAGATTGCCAGGAGAAATATCAATAACCTCGGATATGCAGATGATACCACCCTTATGGCAGAAAGTGAAGAGGAACTCAAAAGCCTCTTGATGAAAGTGAAAGTGGAGAGTGAAAAAGTTGGCTTAAAGTTCAACATTCAGAAAATGAAGATCCTGGCATCCAGTCCCACCACTTCATGGGAAATAGATGGGGAAACAGTGGAAACAGTGTCAGACTTTATTTTTCTGGGCTCCAAAATCACTACAGATGGTGACTGCAGCCATGAAATTTAAAGACGCTTACTCCTTGGAAGGAAAGTTATGACCAATCTAGATAGCATATTCAAAAGCAGAGACAATCCTTTGCCAACAAAGGTTCGTCTAGTCAAGGCTATGGTTTTTCCTGTGGTCATGTATGGATGTGAGAGTTGGACTGTGAAGAAGGCTGAGTGCCAAAGAATTGATGCTTTTGAACTGTGGTGTTGGAGAAGACTCTTGAGAGTCCCTTGGACTGCAAGGAGATCCAACCAGTCCATTCTGAAGGAGATCAGCCCTGGGATTTCTTTGGAAGGAATGATGCTAAAGCTGAAAGTCCAGTACTTTGGCCACCTCATGCGAAGAGTTGACTCATTGGAAAAGACTCTGATGCTGGGAGGGATTGGGGGCAGGAAGAGAAGGGGATGACAGAGGATGAGATGGCTGGATGGCATCACTGACTTGATGAATGTGAGTCTGAGTGAATTCCGGGAGTTGGTGATGGACAGGGAGGCCTGGCATGCTGCGATTCATGGGGTTGCAAAGAGTCGGACATGACTGAGCGACTGATCTGATCTGATCTGATCTGATGTTCCTATTGCCATTTTCTTAATTGCTTGTAGTTGATTTTGTAGATCTTTTTCTTCTCTTGTATTTCTTGAATATATAAGTCCCTTTAATGTTTATTGTAAAGCTGGTTTGGTAGTACTGAATTCTCTTAACTTTTGCTTGTCTGAAAACCTTTTATTTCTCCATCAATTTTGAATGAGATCCTTGCTGGTTACAGTAATCTCAGTTGTAGATTTTTCCCTTTCAGTATAAAAAGCAGAGACATTACTTTGCCAACCAAGGTCTGTCTAGCCAAAACTATGGTTTTTCTAGCAGTCATGTATGGGTGTGAGTGTTGGACTATAAAGAAAGCTGAGCACCAAAGAATTGATGCTTTTGAACTGTGGTGTTGGAGAAGACTCTTGAGAGTCCCTTGGACTGCAAGGAGATCCAACCGATCCATCCTAAAGAAAATCAGTCCTGAATATTCATTGGAAGGACTGATAGTGAAGCTAAAACTCCAATACTTTGGCCATTAGATGCGAAAAACTGACTTATTTGAAAAGACCTTGATAGTGGGAAAGATTGAGAGCAGGAGGAGAAGGGGACAATAGAGGATGAGATGATTGGATGGCATCACCAACTCAATGGACATGAGTTTGAGTAAACTCTGGGAGTTGGTGATGGACAGAGAGGCCTGGTGTGCTGCAGTCCATTGGGTCGCAAAGAGTTGGACATGACTGAGCGACTAAACTGAACTGAATTTTAAATATATCCTGCCATTTGGCACCCCACTCCAGTACTCTTGCCTGGAAAATCCCATGGACAGAGGAGCCTGGTAGGCTGCAGTCCGTGGGGTCGCTAGGAGTTGGACACGACTGAGCGATTTCACTTTTACTTTTCACTTTCATGCATTGGAGAAGGAAATGGAAACCCACTCCCGTGTTCTTGCTTGGAGAATCCCAGGGATGGGGGAGCCTGGTGGGCTGCCGTCTATGGGATCAAACAGAGTTGGACACGACTGAAGTGACTTAGCAGCAGCAGCAGCATTCCCTTCTGGCCAGCAGGGTTTCTGCTGAAAGATCAGCTGTTTAGCATATGGGGTTTCACTTGTATGTTTCTTGTTGGTTCTCCCTTGCTGCTTTCAATATTTTCTTTGTGTTTAGTCTCTGTTAGTTTGATTAGTATGTGTCTTGGCAGGTTTCTCCTTGGGTTTATCCTGTATGGGACTCTTTGTACCTCTTGGATTTGATTGACTATTTCCTTTTCCATGTTGGGGAAATTTTCAACTATAATCTCTTCAAAAATTTTCTCATACCCTTTCTTTTTCTCTTCTTCTGGGACCACTCTAATTCGAATGCTGGTGCATTTGATATTGTCCCAGAGATCTCTGAGACTATCCTCAGTTCTTTTCATTCTTTTTACTTTATTCTACTCTTCAAAAGTTATTTCCACCATTTTATCTTCCAGCTCACAGATTTGTTCTTTTGCTTAAGATATTCTGCTATTGATTCCTTCTAGAGTATTTTTAATTTCAGTAATTGTGTTATTTGTCTGTATGTTTATTCTTTAATTCTTCTAGGTCTTTATTAATTGATTCTTGCATTTTCTCCATTTTGTTTTCAAAGTTTTTGATCATCTTTACTATCATTATTCTGAATTCTTTTTCAGGTAGTTTGCCTATTTCCTCTTCATTTATTTGGACTTCTGTGTTTCTAGTTTGTTCCTTCATTTGTGTAGCATTTCTCTGCCTTTTATTTATTTTTTTAATGTATTGTGTTTGAGGTCTCCTTTTACCAGGCTTCAAGGTTGAATTCTTTCTTCCTTTTGGTTTCTGCCCTCCTAAATTTGGTCCATTGGTTTGTGTAAACTTAGTAGGGTGAGATTTGTCCTGAGTTTTTGTTTGTTTGTTTTTCCTCTGATGGGCAAGGCTGAGTGAGGTGGTAATCCTGTCTGCTGATGATTGTTTGTTTGTTTGTTTTGCTGGTTTGGTTTTGTTTTATATGTGTTTTGTTTGTTGTTTAGATGAGGCGTCCTGCACAAGTAGGTGTGCTACATGTGGTTGGCTGATGCTGGGTCTTTATTCAAGTGGTTTCCTTTGTGTGAGTTCTCACTATTTGATACTCCCTAGGGTTAATTCTCTGGTAGTCTGAGCCACCAGGGAAGTCCAATTCTCTGGTAGTCTAGGGTTTTGGAGTCAGTGCTCCCACTCCAAAGGCTCAGGGCTGAGCTCTGCTCAGGAATGAAGATTCCACAAGTGGTTTGTTATGGCATTAAGTGAGATTAAAACAAATATCCAAAAACAAGAAACCAAAGATGAACCTGAGACAAATGGCAGTTACAAAATCAAACAAATAATAATTAAAATAATGGAATATACACATATAGTATACACCCATGATCAAAGTGAAACAGTTCAATAAAAATAAAGTACAGTAGAATGACCTAGTGAATAAAGTAAATAAAAAATTCTATTTACCAGTTAAGAACAAAACTAAAGCAAAAACTGGAAAATGGAACTAAAGCAAGGTGCCAAATGGGGACTAAAGCAGTGAAAACAAAACTAACAAATATGTTGTGAGGACAGAAAAGAAAGAAAGAATTGATATGTGAAGTTAAAACGAGGTAGATGAAGAAGATGATATACATTAAAGATTAACTGCAAGGGGAAAATAATAGGAAAGACAAAGGCATAAATGTAGAAAAATATAATAGGTTTTTTAAAAAATTAAAAATATAAAGAGAAAAGAAAAAATGGAAAAATAAAACTTCACACAACTGCAAAAGCCCAGTGTAGAGGCAGAGGTTTATAACAATAAGAAAAATTGTGACTGAATATACAAATATACATATACACCCATAAGCAAAATCAAAACAGTCCAACAAAAATAAAGTACAATAGATTGACCCAGCAAACAAGGGAAACCAAAAATTATATCTACCAGAAAAAAACTAACTAAAGCACAAACTGGAAAACAGAACTAGAGAAAGGTACCAATTGGGGAATAAAGCAATGAAAATAAAACCAACAAATATGTTGAGAGGAAAGAAAAGAAAGAATAGATATGCAAAGTTAAACAGAGGTAGATAAAGAAGTTTTATACCCATTAAAGATTAACTGCAAGGGTAAAAAGTGGTAGGAAAAGCAAACAATTGAATAAATGTAGAAAAAATAATAGGTTTAAACAATTCAAAATTAAAAGTAAAAAAAAAAAAAAATGAGGCAAACTCCACAGACCTGCAAAAGCCCAATGCAGAGGCAGAGGTTTATAACAGCAATAAAAAATGTGACTGAGGGGGAAAAAAAAGCACAAAAGCCTAATTAAGTTTCATATTGCCAACAAAATCAACAACTACAACAGAGGGGGGAAAAAGGAAAAAAGAAAAAATTCAAAAGAATCTACAGAGCAAGTCAAAACATAAGACTAATAGATGTTTTTCTTGAGTCACTGCTGTCAGAGTCCTTTCTGTCACTGGGAGTCACAGTCCACCTCACCTCCCTAGGATGCCCTTCAACACTGTGCTGATCTCTGGACCTGTGGGGGCAGCTCAGACTCTAATCCTGTCCACTCCTATGTGTTTTTGCCTCCAATGTCCACAGCTATTAAAACTAGTGTGTTTTCTTTTGTGGGAGTGCTCAATGACCTTTCATATGTATTCCATAGACACAGAGTCTGCCTAGTTGATCGTGTGGATTTATTCTGAATCTTGTACAGCTGGTGGGGAGGTTTGGGGTCTTCTTCCTTAGCCACACTGTCCCTGGGTTTCAATTGTGGTTTTATTTCCACCTCTGCATGTGGGTCATCCATTGGGGTTTGCTCCTGAGGCCGCACTGGAGGACTTCGGTTTGTTCCTGTGAGGGCCAGGTGTGGAAGTGGTGCAGCTGCTTGGGTTGCAGGGGTTCTGGCAGCACCAGGTACTCAGGAGAGTTGGGGTCTAGGGCAGCAGGAAATACAGTGCTCTAGAAGGGTATGGCAACCAGTATTGGCCAATACACTCCAGTATTTTTGCCTGGAGAAACCTCAACAGAGAAGCCTGGCAGGCCACAGTCTACAGGGTCGCAAAGTCAGACACTACCAAAGCGACCCTGCATGCATAGACGCAAGGCTTTTTTTGCCTGTGGCAGCTCTGCCCCAGTAAGTGTTGAGCATGAAGGTGGAGCAGCTGCTTGGGTAGCGGGGACTCGGGCGGCGCCAAGTGTGCAGGGACATGGACTGCCTGTGCCACAGGAGTTATGGCCCTATCAGAGTCTTTTTTCGAGCCTCTTGTAGCTGGTGATCAGAAGGCCTCTTTGGCCAGTCTTTTTCCATAGCTCTGCCCATTCAGGCACTTAGAAGGCTCCCTTGCCTGGGGTCCTTCTCTGTTGTTTGGTGTGTCAGGCACATAGAGGGGGCCCCTAGGCTGGGTTCCTACTCTATAGATTGGCCCATCAGGCACTTAAAGGGGCACCCTGAGTGGGGTCCTACTCTGTAGTTTAGCGCATCAGTCACTTAAAGGAGCACCTGGGTAGTTCAGCCTACCTTCTGAACTCTGTAGTTCAGTGCCCTCAGATGCATTTGATGGGCCAGCCTCTCAATTGTTCAGCTGTGGATGCTGGCATGTGGGGAGAGAGAGGCTATGGTGATGGCTCCACCACCTATGCATGACTTAGCAGTATCACCTTGCTTCTTTGGCTGCCCACCTTTCCTCCAACAGGCAATTCCCATCACAACCTCCTCCCTCACCTCCCCTTGATCCATCTCTCCAAAGTCAACAGCAGCCTTTGCCCTTGGATCACTCCACACTTCCCAAACTCTAGCTCCCAGCCGCTGCACCTTCCAGGGGACCCTCATCCTTCTCCTGGGTATACATGACTGCAGCAAGGACTGTCTGATTCTCATTCCATTTAGGCTGCCACAGATCAGCTGTTTCACTCTCAGCCTTAAATGTTTCTCCTCTGACTCAGACAATTGCCCCGATGTGGGGACTGGACTCCTGCTTCTGTCCCCCAACTGAAGACAGGTCCAATCCTACTAACATTCCTGTTTTTCCCCCTAGTTCCTTCATCCTACCAAGTTTTGGTTCTATATATTCTTTTCCTCTGGTCAGATACTCCTGTCCGCTCTCAGCTGGTGTTCTGCATGTACTTCTGTGTCTGAAGGTGTCTTCCTGATGTATCCGTGGAGGGAGATGTACTCCACGTCCACCTACTCCTCCGCCATCTTGTTCTCAAGGTGGATTCTTTGACTGGTTTGTTCTTGCTGTCTAAGGGACTCAGGAGTCTTCTCTAGCACCACAGTTTGAAAGCATCAATTCTTTGCTGCTCAGCCTTCTTTAGGGACCAACTCTCACATCTGTACTTGACTACTGGAAAAACCACAGCTTTCACTATATGGATCTTTGTCAGCAAAGAGATGTCTCTGTTTTTTAATACGCTGTCTAGGTTTGTCTAGGTTTTCCAAGGAGCAAGTCCCTTTTAATTTCATGGCTGCAGTCACAGTCCACATTGATTTTGGAGCCCAAGAAAATAAACTCTTTCACTCTTTCCATTTTTCCCCATTTATTTGCCATGAAATGATAGGACCATATGCCATGATCTTAGGTTTTTGAATGCTGAGTATCAATCCAGCTTTTTCACTTTCTTCACCCTCATCAAGAAGCTCTTTGTTTCTCTTCACTTTCTGTCATTAGAGTGTTAACCATCTGCATATCTGAGGTTGTGATATTCCTCCTGGCAATCTTGATTCCAGTTTGTCATTTATCTAGCCCAGCATTTCACATGATCTACTCTGCATATAAGTTAAGTAAGCAGGATGACAATACACAGCCTTAATGTACTCCTTTCCCAGTTTTGAACCAGTACATTTTTCCAAGTCTGGTTTTAACTGTTGCTTCTTGATCTGCATACAGGTTTCTCAACAGGCAGGTAAGTTAGTCCAGTATTCTCATCTCATTAACAATTTTCTAAAGTTTGTTATGATCCACACAGTCAAAGGCTTTAGCATAGTCAATTAAGCAGAAGTCGATTTTTTTTTTTTTTAATTCCCTAGCTTTGTCTGTAATCCATCGATGTTGGCAATTTGATTTCTGGTCCTTTGCCTTTTCTAAATCAAGGTTGTACATCTGGAAGTTCTTGGCTCACACACTGCTGAAGCCTAGCCTGAAGGAATTTTTTCCCTAGCATCTTTGGCAAGCTACTTTAAAAAAAAAAAAAATTTAATTGAAGGATAATTAATTGCTTCACAATATTGTGTTGGTTTCTGCCATACATCAACATGAATCAGCCATAGGTATACATATGTCCCCTCCCTCTTGAACCTCCTTCCCACCTCCCACCCCTTCCCACTCCTCTTAGGCTGTTACAGAGCCCTGATTTGAGTTCCCATTGGCTGTCATGTAGCAAATTCCCATTGACTGTTTTACATATGGTGGTGTATATGTTCTATGCTACACTCCCCATTCCTCACACCCTGTCCTTCCTCTCCTCAGCCTATGTCCGTAAGTCTGTTCTCTATGTCTGTGTCTCCATTGCTGCCCTGCAAATAAAGTTCATTAGTATCATCTTTCTAGATTCCATGTATATATATATATATATGCATTAACATGTGATATTTGTTTTTCTCTTTCTGACTTCACTCTCTAGAATAGGCTCTAGCTTCATCTATCTCATCAGAATTGACTCAAATGCATTCCTTTTATGGCTGAGTGATATTCCATTGTGTATATGTACCATAGCTTCTTTATCCATTCATCCATCAATGGACATCTAGGTTGCTTCCATGTCCCAGCTATTGTACATAGTGCTGCAGTGAACATTGGGGTACATGTGAATTTTTCAATTTTGGTTTCCTCAGATTATATGCCTAGCAATTGGATTACTGGGTCATATTGTTGTTTTATTCCTAGTTTTTAGAGGAATCTCTATACTGTCTTCCAAAGAGGCTGTATAAATTTACATTCTCCCCAACAGTACAAGAGGGTTCTCTTTTCTCCACACCCTCTCCAGCATTTATTGTTTGTTGGTTTTTTGATGATGGCCATTCTGACAGGTGAGAAGTGATATCTCATCACAGTTTTGATTCACATTTTTCTAATAATGAGCAATGTTGAGCATCTTTTTATGTGTTTATTAACTATCTATATGTTGTCTTTGGAGAAATGTCTGTTTAGGTCTTTTACCCACTTTTTGATTGTGTTGTTTTTCTGGTATTGAGTTGTATGAGCTGCTGTATATTTGGAAGTTAATCCTTTGTCAGTTGTTTCCTTTGTTATTATTTTCTCCTATTCTGAGGGATGTCTTTTCACTTTGCTTATAGTTTCCTTTGCTCTGCAAAAGCTTTCAAGTTTAATTAGGTCCTGCCTGTTTATTTTTATTTCCATTACTCTGGGAAGTAGGTCTTCGAGGATCTTGCTATGATTTATATCACACAGTGTTCTGCCTATGTTTTCCTCTAAGAGTTTTATAGTTTCTAGTCTTACATTTAGGTCTTTAATCCATTTTGAGTTTATCTTTGCATAATATATTAGGAAGTGCTCTAATTTCATTCTTTTAATGCAGCAGTCCAGTTCTCCCAGCACCACTTATTAAAGAGACTGTCTTTTCCCCATTGTATATTCTTGCCTCTGTTGTCAAACATAAGGTGCCCATAGATGGCGTGGGTTTATCTCTGGGCTTTCTATCTTCTTCCATTGATCTATATTTCTGTTTTTGTGCCAGTACCATACTCTCTTAATGACTGTAGCTTTGTAGTAGTCTGAAGTCAGGAAGGATGATTCCTCCAGCTCCATTCTTCTTTCTCAATATTACTTTGGATATTCAAGATCTTTTGTGTTTTCATATGAATTGTGAAATTTTTTATTCTAGTTCTGTGAAAAATGCCATTGGTAATTTGATAGAGATTGTATTGAATCTGCAGATTGCTTTTGGTAGTATAGTCATTTTCACAATATTCTTCCCACCCAGGAGCATGGACTATCTCTCCATCTGTTTATGTCACCTTTGATTTCTTTGATCAGTGTCTTAATAGTTTTCTGTATACAGCTCTTTTGTCTCCTGGACTGCTTGCCCAGTTGTGTCTAACACTTTGTGACCTCAGGGGCTGCAGCATGCCAGGCTTTCCTGTCCCTAAGCATCTCCCAGAGTTTGCTCAACTTCATGTACATTGCATTGGAGATGCCATCCAGTCATCTCATCCTCTGCTGCCCTCTTCTCCTTAGGTAGGCTTATTCCTAGGTATTTTATTCTTTTTATTGCAATGGTAAATGAGATTGGTTCTTTAATTTCTCTTTCTTATTTTCCATTGATAGAGTATAGGAATCCTAATGATTTCTGTGTACTGATATTGTATCCTGCAACTTTACTAAATTCACTTATTAGCTCTAGTAATTTTGTGATAATATATTTCAAGTTTTCTGTGTGTTGCCTGGAAAATCCCATGGACGGAGGAGCCTGGTAGGCTGCAGTCCATGGGGTCGCTGAGAGTCAGGCACGACTGAGTGACTTCACTTTCACGCATTGGAGAAGGAAATGGCAACCCACTCCAGTATTCTTGCCTGGAGAATCCCAGGGACAGAGGAGCCTATGGGGTCTGCCGTCTATGGGGTCGCACAGAGTCGGATATGACTGAAGCGACTTAGCAGCAGCAGCAGCAGTATCATGTCATCTGCAAACAGTGAGAGTTTTACTTCTCACTCAATCTGTTGTTGTTCAGTCTAGTTTGACTCTTTGCAACCCCATGGACTGCAACACACCAGGCTTTACTGTGTGCTGCCCTTCACTGTCTCCCAGAGTTTGCTCAAACTCATGTCCATTGAGTCAATGATGCTACGCAACCATCTCATCCTCTGTCGCCCCCTTCTTCTCCTGCCTTCAATCATTCCCAGCATCAGGGTCTTTTCTAATCAGTTGGGTCTCCCACCATGTGGCCACAGTATTGGAGTTTCAGTTTCAGCATCAGTCCTTCCAATGAATATTCAGGGTTGATTTTCTTTAGAACTGACTGGTTTATTCTTCTTGTTCTCCAAGGGACTCTCAAGAGTCTTCTCTAGAACCATAGTTCAAAAGCATCCATTCTTTGGCACTCAATTTCTTCATGGTTCAACTCTCACATCCATACTAATAGATGTGACTAATGGGAAAACCATAGCTTTGACTACACAGACCTTTGCTGGCAAAGTGATATCTCTTCTTTTGAATTCACAGTCTAGGTTTGTCATAACTTTTCTTCCAAGAAGTAAGTGTCTTTTAATTTCATGGCTGCAGTCACTGTCCTCAGTGATTTTGGACCTCAAGAAAATAAAGTCTGTTACTGTTTCCATTTTTTCCCCCTCTACTTGCCATGAATTGATGGGGCTGGATGCCATGATCTTCGTTTTTTGAATGCTGAGTTTTAAGCCAGCTTTTCCACTCTCCTCTTTTATCCTCATCCAGAGGCTCTTTAGTTCCTCTTTGCTTTCTGCCATTAGGGTGGTGTCATCTGCATATCTGAGGTTATTAATGTTTTTCCTAGCAATTTTGATCCCAACTTGACTTCATCCAGCCCAGCATTTTGCATGATGCACTCTGCATGTAAGATAAATGAGCAGGGTGACAATATACAGCCTTGACATACTGCTTACCCAATTTGGATCCAGTTCCATCGTTGTCTGGTTCTAACTGTTGCTTCTTAACCAGCATACATGTTTCTTAGGACGCAGGTAAAGTGGTATTCCCATCTCTTTAAGAACTTCCCACAGTTTGTCGTGATCCACACAATCAAAGGCTTTAGCATAGTCAATGAAGCAGAAGTAGATTTTTTGTTTTTGGAATTCTCTTGCTTTTTCTATAATCCAAAAATGTTGGCAATTTGATATGTAGTTCCTCTGCCTTTTCTAAATCCAGCTTGTACATTCTTGGTTCATGTACTGTTGAAGCCTAGCTTGAAGGATTTTGAGCATTACCTTGCTGGTATGTGAAATGAGTGCAATTGTGTGATAGTTTGAAAATTCTTTGGCAATGCCCTTCTTTGGTACTGGAATGAAAACTGATCTTGCCCAGTCCTGTGGACACTGCTGAGTTTTCCAAACTTGCTGGCATATTAAGTACAGCACTTTCACAACATCATCTTTTAGGTTTTGAAATAGCTCAGCTGGAGTTCTATCACCTGCATTAGCTTTGTTTGCAGTAATGCTTCTTAAGGCCCACTTGACTTCACACTTGAGGATGTCTGGCTCTAGGTGAGTGATCACATCATTGTGGTTATCCAGGTCATTAAGACCTTTTCTGTTTATTCTTGCCACCTTTTCTTATCTTCTGCTTCTGTTAGGTCCATACCATTTCTGTCCTTTATTGTGCCCATCTTTGCATGACTTCATTTTTTTTGGGCTCCAAAATCACTGCAGATAGTGACTGCAGCCATGAAATTAAAAGACACTTACTCCTTGGAAGAAAAGTTATGACCAACCTAGACAGCATATTAAAAAGCAGAGACATTACTTTGCCAACAAAGGTCCGTCTAGTTAAGGCTATGGTTTTTCCAGTGGTCATGTATGAATGTGAGAGCTGGACCATAAAGAAAGCTGAAAACCGAAGAATTGATGCTTTGAACTGTGGTGTTGGAGAAGACTCTTGAGAGTCCCTTGGACTGCAAGGAGATCCAACCAGTCCATCCTAAAGGAAATCAGTCCTGAATATTCATTGGAAGGACTGATGGTGAAGCTGAAACTCCAATACTTTGGCTACCTGATGCAAAGAACTGACTCATTGGAAAAGACCCTGATGCTAGGAGGGATTGAAGGCAGGAGGAGAAGGGGACGACAGAGGATGAGATGATTGGATGGCATCACCAACTCAATGGACATGAGTTTCAGTAAACTCTGGGAGTTGGTGATGGACAGACAGGGAGGCCTGCCGTGCTGCAGTCCACGGGTTTGCAAAGAGTGGGACATGACTCAGTGACTGAACTGAACTGATACAGAGAACAAACATACAAGTACATTGTGTGTTCACCCTGACTGGTCATCAAATATCAAATCATGTAATGCAACTGCTTACTGCAAATGCTATGCAGAGGAACACAGTTTTAATGTTTTATTTTGATGTAATTTTATATTTACAGAAGTTCAAAGAACTTGTGTTTTGCTCTTTTCCATATTTACCAATTATTAATATCTTGCTGCATTTGCTTTATTGTGTGTTCTTTTTTCCTGAACCACCGGAGAGCACTTTGTTGACATCCTGTCACTTTATCTAGAAATATTTCACTGTTTATTCCCTAAGAACAAGGGCTTTCAAAATAAATTTTTATCAACACATAAAGTTAACATAAACCATCAGAATAAATTTTAAGAAGTGCTAACTACAAAGAAAAACTCTGCCTTCGTGTCGCACAGGAGGAAAGTCTGGACCTGTTTTGCTTACTGTGATATTCCCAGACCTGCCATAGGGCCTGGCATAGAGCAGGCTTTTTTTTTTTTTTAAGAGTCATTTATTTATTTTTGGCTGCTTTGGGTCTTCATTGCTGAGTGTGGGCTTTCTCTAGTTGCTGTGTTGCGGGGGAGTTACTGTTCGTGGCAGCGTGCAGGCTCCTCGTTACGCCGGCTTCTCCTGTTGCGGATCACAGGCTCCAGGGCATGGGCTCAGCAGTTGTGGCACACAGGCTTAGTTGCTGTGCCGCATGTGGGATGTTTTGGACCAGGGATCAAACCTGTGTCCCCTGCATTGGCGGGTAGATTCTTAACCAACTGACCACCAGGGAACCCTCACAGCAGGTCTTCAATAAATACTGTTAATGTCTAAACATGATGGTGTGATACTACATAACCACATTTCTAAGCAAAGTATTTCTAAAATAAAGCAAAGACAATGACAGCAAAATATTCAGTCATTTCTTTATTATTACCAATGATTAGTAATTAACCAGTTATAAAAAGAGTAAAAGCCTTCCGATGTAAAGGACTGACAGGAAATTACCTTTTTAAGATGAGACAAACAGGTTAGAATGCAAGTAAGTGGGACTTTGGTCCCCTTCTGGGCCCCCTGCGGGGACCTGCTCTCTCCTCACAGGTAGCGGTTCCTGATGTATTCTCGGTACATGGAGGTGTCTTCTTTCCCCAGGGGCTGCATGATACCTTGACTGGCCTGGATGTGGGCATGGAAGATCTCTGTAGACTTTCGGTCTACTTTTGGAGGCTGAACCTCATAGATGTTGTCTTGAGAGAAAGCGGAGATGGGTGTTCTGTAGAAGAGAAGGGAGGACAGAGCAACATTAAAGAAAAGAAAGGAGCACAGGGACCTGTGACCTCAAGAGAACTTGAGAGTCACTGACCTTGAACCAGTGAACTTAGTAACAAGCAGTGGTAGTGACCTCTCGGCTGGCTTTCTCCCCTGCATGGAGGACAGCAAGAACAGTGCCTGCCCAGGGAGCTTTCCCCTTGTGTAGGCTGGGTGGGCCCCCCTCCTCTGTTCCTGCAGCTCTGAGCACACCCATGTCTGTGTGCCCATCTGCCTCTCTCCCAGGACTCAAGTAACTTGAAGTGGGGGCTGGACAGACTTTTTTGCTCCCTTTTCCTGGTATCTGGTACATACCCAGTAGTTTGTTTTTTTTTCACAGAAGACTTAGGAGGAATCAGTGAAGTAGGGGATACTAATGTATTCTACCTCACACATTGATGGCAGGAGTAAATGAGTTTATATCAGTAAAGTTCTCCCTTAGCCTGGTGCCTGGCACACTATTAGTGCTCAGTAATAGTAAACTATTGTTAACAATTACCGGAGCATAATTCCTTATCTGCAATTCTGAAATCCTCAAAGCTGTAATAACCAAACATGATTTTGCCAGCAAAACCTGACCCAATTGAAACTCATCTGGTGGTACAACATGCAACAGTCATCCCATTTCATGTGAATATTAATGTGTTTAGTTATCAGCCTCAGATCATGCAGGGGATGTTCTTATAAGGTCGCTAACACCCCCCAAATTCTGAATTCTGAAATACATCTGGCTTTATGCTTTTTAGATGAAAAGTTGGAAATCTGTAATAGGCAGCTTCCTTCCTTTCTGCGGTGATTTGAAAAGCACCCAAGAACTTCTCAATTCAAAAGTATCCCTCTATTCCTGCCCCACCTAGCCTGCCATAGTGCTTGAAATTTCCATCCACCCTTGGGGAAGGCAGCGTCTCCAAAAAAGACCTTGTCAAAGTGTAGCTGGGTGCCTGACACATCCTTAGTTCATCGTAGTGTGAACACCTGCTAGTTACTACATCTTTAGCTGGGGGCGGGCCCTCCAGGAATGAGTCAACCACCAAATCAGGTGCACTGCAGAGTGAGTGTGCATGTAAGGTCAAGATGAGGCCATGGGTAGGCGAGGATGCTAAGCTAGACCTTGTGAGGGACTGGGGGTACAATGACAACACACTCCACCACTTAGCCCAGGGCTTGCCCTGCAGGGGGAAGGGACACTTCTCCACTTCAGGGTACTAAGATAACAGAGAAGACATCTGGAGGATCTGTTCTGCTGAGTTGGGACCTCAACCATGCTCATGGACATCTTGTCAGGGGAACAGAAAGGCATCCCAGATGCCTGGCTGTTGAGTTAGCTGGGACTCTTAAGCTGGGGCAGGGAGGCGGGATTCCCTGCAGTCAGAAGCAGAAATGAGCCTCAGAAGCAGCCAGGTCTGTACGTGCAATGTGAGCATGTTGTGGGACACTAGGCAGGTGCAGTGAGTGACACACAGCCGGAGACAAGAGCTGTACAGTAAAGCCCTCCATTCTCACAGGACGCATTACAGTTGAACTTGGGTCTTTCTTACTTAGGGCTTCCCTGGTGGCTCAGATGGTAAGGAGTCTGCCTGCAGTGTGGGAGACCCAGATTTGATACCTGGGTCAAGAAGATCCCTTGAAGAAGGAAATGGCAACCCACTCCAGTATTCTTGCCTGGAAAATCCCATGGACAGAGGAGCCTGGCGGGCTACAGTTCATGGGGTCCCAAAGAGTCAGACACGACTGAGTGACTTTATTCTCTTTCTTACTCTTCTAAAAAAGTCACGTTATCTCCCTGTACTCTGCCTTTAGAAAACTAACACATCCTGCCATGACTGGATACTCTGCTTTAAAAATGGCTTTGAAATAAAATATAACTCAAGGCCGAATGTGCTTTCTGGAAGTCAACCTCAACTGTTGGACCTCGGGGGTAACATAGTTAAACTAAAATTTGGTAAATGGTTTATGAAATACTCCTATTTTTCCAAAGCACTATAATAATTTTACATAATCTTAGACTATATCCTTACATAAGAAAATAAAAACCAAAGGATGTAGTGATTTACTTAAAAAAAAAAAAAGGCCAAGGTGAAAGAATCTTGAGATGTCTGAATTTCAGTTTGAATGCCAGCTTGGCAGCAGTGCTTTTCTTTTCTTTTTTTTTTAATTTAAAAATTCTTAATTGCTAAAAATGCCAACCATCATCCAAGCCTTCAACAAGTCATACTGTAACACAGCAGTAACATCAAAAGTCATTAATTCACCATAACAATTGTAATAATTGTTTTTTTTTTTACAATATTGTATTGGTTTTGCCATACATGTTAGTTATTCAAATATCTGTGGTTAACATGAGGAATAATTGGGATGATTAATATGTGAACTCTTCTCAATTTTCCCTCACAAAAACAGAGCAACTCCTCAGTCATTTACACAATTCAAAACAAGATGCTAAAATCTTTTAACAGTTGATAATATTCAAGGTCAAGCCATTTTAACCTGAACCCTTAAAAGGGGCTCCTCCATTAGTGGTTTTAGAGATTGCCATCAAAGTGCCAGCCACAGCAACACCTCTGTACCACACCATCCATACCTGTCTAGCATCTACATCCTCCATTTTACAGATGAGACACTTGAAGTCAATTTAAAAATGGAACTAATGGTTTCTGTGCTTTGAAGCCTGGAACCCTGTGTACATTAACCAAGAGCTTTCTGGCTGGCATCACACCAGAGAGGTACCAAACCTTAATGCAAGTGAGAAAGGGAGAATCCAGGTCATTGTTTTGTCCTTCAGAAGCTCAGCCGAGTACCCGGGTGGGCAGGCTGGAGGGAGAGCAGCAGAGCCGGTCAACCACGACTGGGGCCACGGAACAGCCGCTTCCACCCAGTGCCTAGAGTTTTTTTTTTTTTTATCAGGAGTCCTCACTCTACTTCTCAGTAAACAGTGTCACTGCCGTGTGGAATAATGGAAAACGCATTACAAAGATGGGAAATATGAAATGTCCAACCTCAGCTTTTAATGGTATCAGATTGAGTGGCAGGTGGGTTTAGGGCTCCAGCACTACCTCAGTGTGGTTTCAAAACAATATAGGGAGTCAGAAAACGCATCAATCAGCCCTTTTATCTTTTTCATTCAGACAAGATTCAAAGTCTATATTAAACAATGAAATTGTAATGTTAGAATGTTTCTTATTGGATTTGGGCCAGAAAGGAGCTTAAGACATACCCAATACTTTTGGCACGATCAGAAAGAGGAATGGGAAGAAAGGGATTTACAAAAAACCCTTTGTTTCCTCATTGTACTTGCACATCAAGAAATTTATCCCGATGAGCTCTTCCTGGTCTTTAGGCAGTGGCTCTTCAGGTATGGTCACCAGACCAGCGGCATCTGTGCCACCTGGGAATGTGCTAGAAATACAAATTCTCAGGCCCTATTCCAGGCCTGCTGAGTCAGACACTCCGGGGATGAGGCCCAGCAAAGGTGTTCAGTAATGGGCCCTCCAGGTGATTTTGCTACTCATTATATTTTGGGCTCCAAAATCACTGCACATGGTGATTGCAGCCATGAAATTAAAAGATGCTTACTCTTGGAAGGAAAGTTATGACCAACCTAGACAGCATATTGAAAAGCAGAGACATTACTTTGTCAACAAAGGTCCATCTAGTCAAGGCTATGGTTTTTCCAGTGGTCATGTATGGATGTGAGAGTTGGACTGTGAAGAAAGCTGAGCGCCGAAGAATTGGTGCTTTTGAATTGTGGTGTTGGAGAAGACTCTAGAGAGTCCCTTGGACTACAAGGAGATCCAACCAGTCCATCCTAAGGGAAATCGGTCCTGGGTGTTCATTGGAAGGACCAATATTAAAACTCCAGTATTTTGGCCACCTTATGCGAGAGCTGACTCATTTGAAAAGACCCTGATGTTGGAAAAGATTGAAGGCAGGAGGAGAAGGGGACGACAGAGGATGAGATGGTTAGATGGCATCACCGACTCAATGGACATAGGTGGGGTGAACTCTGGGAGTTGGTGATGGACAGGGCGGCCTGGCATGCTGTGGTTCATGGGGTCACAAAGAGTCAGACACAACTGAGCGACTGAACTGAATTGAAAGGTTGAGAATCTTTGGTCTGAGATCAAACTGTGATTTAAAATGCTAAATAAAATCTTATTCGCAGTCAGTCAACAGCACTGAACATTTTAAAGTAGGAATTTCTTCTTAAATGATGTCCTACCACCAGCCCTACATTGAGCAGGCATCATTTAACACTTAACTGTAAAGATATAAGTAGCAATATTCCATTTCCTAATGAGGAGACACTTGATTTCTCTGTTGGCTTATGCAAGGCAAGGAAGAAACATAAAACCATCCAAGACCCTCACAAGGGGGTGCTGGCAGGCACCTTGTCTCTGAGGGCACTGGAAAGGGATGGAGGTAATCCCAATAACACTTCCATTAGTCTTTTTATTAGCTTAAACGGCCTTTGTTTATGAGTAAAAAGACCAGTATTTCAACACTAAGTGATGTGGAAATTATGAGACTATTTTCTTACTCATTCCAGTAGAGAGAGACGGCTTATTATTGTGCTTTCATAGTGGAAAAAAAGGTTCCATGTTTCTCTCCTGTCCATTAACAGAATTATTGTTTTTGGCTTGTCCTCACAGTCCTATTCAAATCCTAGTAGTCTTTTCGGAGATGAAATATTATTACAAATTTGCAGGCTCATTTCTCTTATCTACAAAACCAAGGCCCATTTTCAGGGGGTCTCTGTATCTCCCCTCAAGGAATGTTGCATTCTTAACTAATTCATTTATGCACTGCTGAACCCACTCAGTGCACCGAAGATTATGATACTTAGCCTTAACTGCTTCGCAGAGGTAAAGTATCCACCTGTCAATGCAGGAGACATGGGTTTGATACCTGGGTTGGGAAGATCCCCTGGAGTAGGAAATGGCAACACACTCCAGTATTCTTGCCTGGAAAACTCCAAGGCCAGAGGAGCCTGGTGGGCTACAGTGACTGGGGTAGTAAAGAGTCAGACACAACTGAGCACACACGTGCACACACACACACACAAGAAACACTTTAGGCAGAAATTCATTAGACATACTACATGTTTTTAAAGAAGATGCTTATTGGTGCCCTTTTATGCCTATCTTCTTTCTTTCTAAACTAAATATATTTATTTGGCTGCCCTGAGCCTTAGTTGCAACACACAGGATCTTCAATTTTCACTGTGCCATGTGGGATCTAGTTCCCTGACTAGGGATCGAACATGGGCTCCCTACATTGGGAATGTGGAGTCTTAGCCACTGGGCCACAGGGAAGTCCTTATGCCCTTTCTTAAATATGCTCTTACTTGTTTGCTTATAATGTGACCGTGTACTAAAATATCTGTACCTTATACTTGGATGCATAACTAATGTTTGAGTCCCTTTAAAAGTTCCTATTGATGACTTTTCTAACTTAAACATATTGCTGCTAAGTCACTTCAGTCGTGTTCGACTCTGTGCGACCCCACAGACGGCAGCCCAAGTTAGGCTGTTAGACACCAGGCTCCAAGTTAGACACCAGGCTCCCCGCCAGGCTCCCCCGTCCCTGGGATTCTCCAGGCAAGAACACTGGAGTGGGTTGCCATTTCCTTCTCTAACGCATGAAAGTGAAAAGTGAAAGTGAAGTCGCTCAGTCATGTCCGACCCTCAGCGACCCCATGGACTGTAGCCTTCCAGCCTCCTCTGTCCATGGGATTTTCCAGGCAAGAGTACTGGAGTGGGGTGCCATTCCTACCAATATTTTGGCCACCTGATGGGAAGAGCTGACTCATCTGAGAAGACCCTGATGCTGGGAAAGATTGAGGGCAGGAGGAGAAGGGGACAACAGAGGATGAGATGGTTGGATGGCATCACTGACTCAATGGACATGGGTTTGGGTAGACTCCTGCAGTTGGTGATAGATAGGGAGGCCTGGCATGCTGCGGTTCATGGAGTCGCAAAGAGTTGGACATGACTCAGTGACTGAACTGAAGCATTTGTTGATTTGACAAGAAAATATTTAACTGGTCAGATTGAACTGCTTTCTGGATTTAGTAATGTCATGATGATTTGTGGTTGGTCATAGAAGAATTAGACAATACTTGAATAATTTCAATAATCTTATACTTGTGATACTTTTCCAATATGCTAAAATCTTATACTTTTTCTACAATGAGCATTTTGTCACACACCAAATCCATTTGACTTTTCCAGAAAATTTAGTAATGGTTCTAAAAACAGGATATATTTCCCCCCTGTTGCTACTACAAACACCAAGTTTTCCCAAGTTGCTGTTTTCACATCACCAAATGGTTCTCTGTTGCTCATGACTGACAAAATTAAAAGAATATTTCAGTTGAAGAGGCCCTTATGTAAGACCCTGTCCAACAGCCTTACTTGCAGACAATGGCCATTAGGTCATTCCTCAGGGCAGGATCAAAGTTAATCAGATGCTCTGGTCTCAGTGGGGCAAAAACCTCAGCAAATGTCTTAAAAGAATAAGAAAGCACGAACCCTTTCTTATTCTAATTCTCTTTCTGCCGGCCTTGTAATTTTTATTAGGAAATAACATCCCTTATTACTTTCCTGGCAGAGAGGGGCCTATGGCACACATTGCCATGCAGTGATTTTCTCTCTTTCAAGCTTTTAATACTGCTCAGAGCCTTTAGTCTTCAGTTTGTGGGTACCATTCTAACATCTTTTTGTGACCATCCATTGCTTCTCTTAAGCTTCCTTATTAGGTTGCTTGATCTTGTATCTTTCCAACTAAGTACTCAAACACTGAAGTCTAGTCATGAATCTGTTCTACAAAGATGATACAGTGAGAATGTGTTTGGTTCTTTGAGTTAAAAAAAAAAAATCAAGATACTGCTGAATATTACTCCCATTCTGTGTACAAGTATAGACACCTAAGTCCAAAATATAGCTCTCAAACCATGCTTGTCTAATATGGTAGCCATTAGCCACATGTGGCCATTTATACTTATATTAAATACAATTTAAAATTCCTCAGTAGCAATAACCACATTTCAAGTTCCTTAAAACCACATGCAGCTAGTGGCTACTGCACTGGAAAGTACAGTATAGAACATTTCCATCATTATAGAAAGTTCAACTGGACTTTTCTAGAAACTCTTTCCTGCTATTTTTTTTTTTCCCTCGGGAATTCTGAGTATCTCTTTCTAAACACATTTTATTGTTTATATACTTTCAAGAATGTGAATTCTCTCTTGTTTACCTTTATCCCCAATGCCCAGAAGAGTATCTGGCATACAGTAAACATTTAATAATTATTCCCTGAATGCATGAATGATGTCTGGTTAAGGAAGATGATTTTATCTTGAATTTCTAAATTCAGAATCTGAATGCAGTATGATTTGGTTTACTCTGGATGATACGGAGGTAGGATTCCCCAACAGAAGTCTGGCAAATTTTAAGCTCCTTTCCTCAGATAACCCATAAAGACAACAGGGGCTTTATGTCCTATCTAGGACACTGTCCACTTCCCTCAGGGGAAGCTGAGGTGCTTTCTAGTGGCACAAAATTATCAAAGCTCAAGAAACAAGAGTGAGGCAGGAGGGGTGTGTTCTAATTGCCCATAAATCGCCCATTTATGCTACTTATTGCTTGCTCTTTGTGACCCTTTAGACTGTAGCCCGCCAGGCTCCTCTGTCCGTGGGATTCTCCAGGCAAGAATCCTGGAGTGGGTTTCCATGCCATCCTCCAGGGGATCTTCCTGAGCCAGGGATCGAACCCGCATCTCTTAAGTCTCCTGCATTGGCAGATGGATTCTTTACTACTAATGCCACCTGGGAAACCCATAACAATGACTTAGATCAACAAATTCACTAAATGGGCTGAAATCAAGAGGAATGCATCAATCTTCAAACCACTTGTAATAAAACGAAAGGCAAAAGATGTTCCTATATCCTGGGAGGCAGGCTCTGCCTATGTAATTCACTTTTAAATACCCTGTCAAGCCAGGTTCAATGTTGGAGATATGGGTAAGCACATTTGCTGCCTTCCCCTCCACAGGCTTCCCTGGTGGCTCAGATGGTAAAGAATCTGCCTGCAATGCAGGAGACCTCAGTTCGATCCCTGGGTTGGGAAGATCCCCTGGAGAAAGGAATGGCTACCTACTCCAGTATTCTAGACTGGAGAATTCCATGGACAGAGGAACCTGGCAGGTTACAGTCCTTGGGGTCACAAAAAGTTGACTGAGTGACTGACCCCAAGGGCACTCTCATGTATCTTTGGGTAGACATACATGAAATCACAAAGTTAAGGCCACAGGCTTGAGGGCCAAGCACTTATCTACGCATTAGGACATGACACCATTTTATTAGCTGCTGATAACATTCTAAACATCATCAAGGTAAAAATTAAAAAGAAAAATTATTTCTTGACAGGAATTCTATCTTACACACACAAAATGCTATGAACCTAATGCATGACTTCCCCAAAGTCCAATTAAATTTTCAGTCTTGTTATGCCGTTGACAGCTGGCATGAACATGATACAGAATAGTCTACAAATCTGATTCCTTCAAATCCAAACACATTCCAAACTCTTTTAACAGCTGCTATTATAATGGGATGACTGGACTGTCCTCCAGCAGGGACACTGGAAGGGATGTTCAAAATTTCACAAGCAGGTTAAAATGCATTAAAGCAAAGATGACAATAATGCCAGTCCCTATATAACCCACCATTAGAAGAAGCAAGAGGTGTGATGCGAAGGAACTGAAGAATATAATCTGTGCTGATGGAACATAAAATGCACAACCTTGCAGACCCAGGGAGCAGGAGGCACTGTCTATATATAAGGCCCTTCAAAGGCTCAGCAGTAAGGAATCTCAACTCCTTAGACAGATTAGGTCTTTGTAGATTTTGATAGGAGAGGAGTAGGTGCCATTGGGTATGGAGTGTGAGGACAGCAAAACCTACTGTGTTTCTCTAACACATCTCTGCCTTCAATGTGTCAGGGAGGCATATGAGTGACAGGCCAGCCAGAAAAGCACTGCAGTCTCACCAAAGTTAGGATTTTATGCCTAAGCCTAAAAGCCACATCAACAAAAGAGAAAAGTTATTTATAGATCCAAGTACAGTTCAGTTCAGTGGCTCAGTTGTGTCCGACTCTTTGCAACCCCATGAACCGCAGCACACCAGGCCTCCCTGTCCATCACCAACAACCAGAGTTCACCCAAACTCATGTCCATCGAGTCAGTGATGCCATCCAGCCATCTCATCCTCTGGCGTCCCCTTCTCCTCCTGCCCCCAATCCCTCCCAGCATCAGGGTCTTTTCCAGTGAGTCAATTCTTCGCATGAGGTGGCCAAAGTATTGAAGTTTCAGCTTCAGCATCAGTCCTTCCAATGAACACCCAGGACTGATCTCCTTTAGGATGGACTGGTTGGATCTCCTTGCAGTCCAAGGGACTCTCAAGAGTCTTTTCCAACACCATAGTTAAAAAGCATCAATTCTTCAGTGCTCAGCTTTCTTTGTAGTCCAACTCGCACATCCATACATGACCACTGGAAAAACCATAGCCTTGACTAGATGGACCTTTGCTGGCAAAGTAATGTCTCTGCTTTTGACTATGCTATCTAGGTTGGTCATAACTTTCCTTCCAAGGAGTAAGCATCTTTTAATTTCATGGCTGCAATCACCATCTGCAGTGATTTTGGAGCCCAAAAAAATAGTCTGACACTGTTTCCACTGTTTCCCCATCTATTTCCAGTGAAGTGATGGGACCAGATGCCATGACCTTAGTTTTCTGAATGTTGAGCTTTAGGCCAACTTTTTCACTCTCCTCTTTCACTTTCATCAAGAGGCTTTTGAGTTCCTCTTCACTTTCTGCCATAAGGGTGGTGTCATCTGCATATCCGAGGTTATTGATATTTCTCCTGGCAATCTTGATTCCAGCTTGTGCTTCCTCCAGCCCAGCGTTGCTTATGATATACTCTGCATATAAGTTAAATAAGCAGGGTGACAATATACAGCCTTGACGTACTCCTTTTCCTATTTGGAACCAGTCTGTTGTTCCATGACCAGTTCTAACTGTTGCTTCCTGACCTGCATATAGGTTTCTTAGGAGGCAGGTCAGGTGGTCTGGTATTCCCATCTCTTGAAGAATTTCCCACAGTTTATTGTGATCCACACAGTCAAAGGCTATGGCATAGTCAATAAAGCAGAAATATATGTTTTTTTCTGGAACTCTCTTGCTTTTTCTATGATCCAGTGGATGTTGGCAATTTGATCTCTGGTTCCTTTGCCTTTTCTAAAACCAGCTTGAACATCAGGGAGTTCACAATTCACGTATTGCTGAAGCCTGGCTTGGAGAATTTTGGGCATTCCTTTACTAGTGTGTGAGATGAGTGCAATTGTGCAGTATTTGAGCATTCTTTGGCATTGCCTTTCTTTGGGATTGGAATGAAAACTGACCTTTTCCAATCCTGTGGCCACTGCTGAGTTTTCCAAATTTGCTGGCATATTGAGTGCAGCACTTTCACAGCATCATCTTTCAGGATTTGAAATAGCTCCACTGGAATTCCATCACCTCCACTAGCTTTGTTCGTAGTGATGCTTTCTAAGGCCCACTTGACTTCACACTTTTGAGGATGTCTGGCTCTAGGTGAGTGATCACACCATCATGATTATCTGGGTCATGAAGATCTTTTTTGTACAGTTCTGTGTATTCTTGCCACCTCTTCTTAGTATCTTCTCTCAGAGTTGCAGTAAAAGAATAAAGAATACATCCCTCCTGCCCCAAACCTTTTGAGAGTAAGTTACAAACCTGCTTTCCTATCTCTCCCTAACGTTTGAATGGGTGTTTTCTATAAATAACATTATTCTATAAAATAATAGTACAATCTAGTAAAATCAGGAAATTAACATTAATCCACTGCTTCCAGCTAATCCTTCAACCCCACGAAAACTTTTGCTAGTGTCCTCCAATGTTCTTAATCTCAAAGGGAACTAGTCCAGCATTTCACACTGCGGTTGGTGGTCATGTCTCTTTAGTCTCCTTCATTCTGCAACAGTTCCCCAGTCTCTTCCTTGATTTTCATGACGTTGACACTGAAGAATATAGATCAGTGATTCTGTAGAACAGCTCCGTATCTGAGTTTGTCATGATTATTATTGGCAGTTTCATAGCCAGCCTTCAAATTGGCCCCACTTCCTATTATTCAAGGATTTTCCAGGCGGCACTAGTAGTAAAAAACCTGTGCAGGAGACATAAGAGACTCAGGTTTGATCCCTGGTTCAGGAAGGTCCCCTGGAGGAGGGCACGGCAATCCACTCCAGTATTCTTGTCTGGAGAATCCCATGGACAGAAGAGCCTGGCGGGCTACAATCCACAGGGTCACTAAAAATCAGACATGACTGAAAGAACCTAGCACATGCACGCCTATTATTCAAACCCTCACGAGTCTCCTTTCACATGGTACCAGAGTAGGTCTTTGTAAGCAAGAGCATAGAGCCAAAGTGGTTAGGTTACGGAAGTGATTTCTTGGATCACTTGTTCTGGGGCAAGCAAACGTCATGTTGTGAGCAGTCCTACATAGAGGCCCAGATGGCAAGGAACTGAAGCGTCTAGCCAACAGCCAGGAGAAACTGAGGCCTGCCAACCATGTGAGTGAGCATGGAGGTGGATTCTTCAGGCCTGGTTAAACCCCAAGATGTCTATCGTTCGACAGCTGGACTTTAACCCTGTAACAGACCTAAAACCAGAGTCACCCAATGAAGCCACTCTCAGATTCCTGACCCCAGAAACTGTGACAAAAACAAATGTTTGTTGGCTCCCGGTACATAATGCATACAGGCAAGAATGTCATAGAAGTGATGGTGGGTGCTTTTCAGTACAGTCTGTCGCGTGACACACAATTTCAATTCATGTCATTACTAGTCATCTTTATTTTAGTCCCTTGATTAAAGTAGAATCTTCTGGGATTTTCCATTGTGAAGTTGCTCTTTTTTTCTCTCTCTTTTAATTAATGAATATTTTGTGGGAGATGCTTTGAAACTATGTAAATATTCCGTCAAAGTTTCATTTATTGTTCTCAGTATGAGGTCTTGGATTTCTATCTTATTGGATAGGATATAGTGTATTACTGTCATTATTTGTTTTAATGTTCAAACTGTTTCAAATTTCACCTGAGTCCTTTCAGCCTGGTTCCTGTGTTCTCTGGACATGTCCTCATCATTCTTTAAGTATGTCTTTGATTTCTGGCACAAGATGTTCTAAACTCATCATGTTCTCTGCCTGCCCCAGCCCTGAAATCAGTCGTTTCTCCAAGGACCTCTGGTTCTTTTTAGTGGAAAATGGTATTACAGCCAAGGAGTGGGCACTGGGTGTACCTACTACCAATGGATATCACTGCTCCCAAGCCCACTCAAAGGACATATATCCATTTAAATATATTCATATATGTAAATATATACAACCATGCAAACATACACATATGTATCTACAAATATATGCCACATATATTTTATATACTCTATAAGATAAATGTATATATTTGTAAGTATAATATAAGTATAGATTTATATCTTAAATCCATAAGTTCATACTCATATCTCTAATTGTAGGGTACTCTGGGGCTTCCTTCATAGCTCAATTGGTAAAGAATCTGCCTGCAATGCAAGAGACCCTGGTTCGATTCCTGGGTTGGGAAGATCCCCTGGAGAAGGGATAGACTTACCCACTTCAGTATTCTTGGGCTTCCCCTGTGGCTCAGCTGGTAAAGAATCTGCCTGCAATGCGGGAAACCTGGGCTCAATCCCTGGGTTGGGAAGATCCCCTGGAGAAGGGAAAGCCTACCCACTCCAGTGTTCTGGCCTGGAGAATTCCAGGGACTGTGTAGTCCATGGGGAGTTCACTTTCTTTCTGGGTTTATTCTGTCCTTCTCCCTTTGCATATTAGTGACCTCCTTGTCCAACAGTGAGAAACATGGTTCCCCTTACCTTTATTATATTTCTTTAATTCATTCCTGCATATATAAACAGCCTCCCATCACCACTGCATCCACCCCTTCCCCCACAAAGTATTAGTTGCTCAGTTGTGTCAGACTCTTTGCAACCCCATGGACTGTAGGCTGCCAGGCTCCTCTGTCCATGGGATTTCCCAGGCAAGAATACTGGAGTGGGTTGCCATTTCCTTCTCCAGGGGATCTTCCCGATCCAGGAATCAAACCCGGGTCTCCCGCATTGCAGGCAGACTCTCTACCATGTGAGCCACTAGGGAAGCCAAAGACGCCTTCTATTCAGGCACTGACTCCCTTCTCAGAGACACCACCCTCATGAATGCCTTCTTTATCCCCTTGGGCCCCAGGCCACCCCTCTACATGGATACTCACACCCACTGCTCCCTGTTCAGCCTGCCCCTACCCATGGATGCCAGCCTCACACACTCAGGCCTGAACTCCGCATACGGGATCTGTCCTCTGTAGGATGCCCTTGTCAATCCAGCTGGGCTCCGAAAGGCTGTCACAGGCTGCCTCCCCTTGCTCTGCTCCAACTGATGGCTTTAGGGCTGACTTGTTCAGGGAGGGAAAGGGGAAGAATAGGCCTCTGTGATTTTATAATGGATGTCAGCACTGAAAGGAACATTCTCTCCCCACCCCACCCCCGGCCAGGTGAATTGTGAATCTCATCTGTAGTGGGTTCCAAATTTCTGGTTACACCAGAATACCCTGGAAGCTTGCAGAAATACAAATCTCAAGCAAACAAAAGACAGCACTAAAAACAGGGAGAAACCGAAGCATCCTTAAAAAATAGTTATATAGATTATAGGGAGGCTTTCATTTTTCATTTTAGACTTTTGGTTCCTCTTTACATTTTCTACATTTATACATCTATGTATATTCATAGGATTATGGCCCATGTTTTTTATAATTTTATATATTAAAAACATAATTAGCAAGATTATTATTTTTTTAAGCAATACAAAATATAGAATTCCAGACGCAATGGCTGGAGATTCTAATTCACTACACCTGGGCTAAGGCCTGGGCATCTGTGCTTTACAAAATTCTCCACTGACTGTAATGATCAGTCAGGCTGTAGAACCTCTCACTCCACCAACTCTTCCAGCTTCTGCAGCAGCTGTCTGAAGATCCACTGGGCCTGCACCCAGCCCTCCATCACAGAGAGACATTAATAGAGATAAAACCACATGAGCTTTCTGAAAACTCAGGACAGGCAGGATTTGGTTTGAGGGCTCTTGATCTTACTGATGCTGCTGCTGCTAAGTCGCTTCAGTCATGTCCAACTTCGCGATCCCATAGATGGCAGCCCATCAGGCTCCCCTGTCCCTGGGATTCTCCAGGCAAGAACACTGGAGTGGGTTGCCATTTCCTTCTCCAATGCATGAAAGTGAAAAGTGAAAGTGAAGTCGTGTCTGACTCTCAGCGACCCCATGGACTGCAGCCCACCAGGCTCCTCCGTCCATGGGGTTTTTCAGGCAAGAGTACTGGAGTGGGTTGCCATTGCCTTCTCCAGATCCTACTGATAACTCCTTCCAAAAATCAGTTTTCTCTGATTCTTATTGTTACTAAAGTGAAGGATAACTCTGAAAAGATGCAGGTTAAATGCTCTTCAAAACTGTCAAGGTCATCAGAAACAAGGACAGTCTATTGTCACTGCCAAAAGGACCCTAAGGGGAAACAACACCTAATACAGTGTATCCTGGATGAAGTTTTGAAACAGAAAAAGGACTTTGGGTTAAAGTGAAGTGTGGATTTTAGATAGTAATAAATGTCAACATCAGTTCATTATTTGCAAGTAATATACCATCCTAGGGGCTTCCCTGGTAGCTCAGCTGGTAAAGAATCAACCTGCAATGCAGCAGACTCCAGGTTGATTCTTGGGGTCGGGAAGATCCCCTGGAGAAGGGATTGGGTACCCACTCCAGTATTCTTGGGCTTCACTGATGGCTCAGAGGGTAAAGAATCTGCCCACAATGCGGGAGACCTGGGTTCCATCCCTAGGTTAGGAAGATCCCCTGGGGAATGCATGGCAACCCACTCCAATATTCTTGCCTGGAGAATCCCCATGGACAGAGGAGCCTGATGGGCTACAGTCCATGGGGTCACGAAGAGTCGGACACAACTGAGCAACTAAGCACAGGACAGCAGCACATACCATGCTAATGGAAGGCATCACCAATAGGGAATACTGGGGTATGTACGAGGTATGTAGGAACTCTGCACAGAATTCTATAAATCTGAAGAGAGTCTACAATAAAACGTGTTAGGAAAAAAAGATGCAGTTTACAGGGGATGTAATGGTGTGATGTGGCAAACTCGAAGATAGCGCTCTGTAAATCATCAGGAAAAGATGAAAGTATTCAAATAGGCATGAAGGATATAAGTAGGGGTCATCACTTCCATGTGGGAGATGAGACACGGGGCCATTATTGCAGCTCACTGGTCTGCGTTTCCGGGAGTGAGAGCCCAGTGCTGCTGCTGTTCCAGGAAATTTAAGGGCAGAAGGGACAGACTGCTCCCAAAGGTCACTGTGGAAAGGTCTCAGAGATGACCAGTTGCCCTGAGGGCCTGCTCACAGGCAGGGAGGAAAGATGACTCTGGGAGGGGCAGGTGTATTCGTTGCCCTTTGAGAACAGCTGTTATGGGTTTGATGTGCAGCCTTTACTGGCAGAGCAGACCCAGTGCTGCACACGGTAACCAGTCCCTGCTGCCAGTGGCTCAAAGCCAAGAGTGCTGTCATTAAACAACAGCTGAAAATGTTCAAGTCTACAAAGACTACAAAACCGTGCAGCCACTTACACTGGGTGCGTCCCTGGTGTTTGTAATCTTAGACATGCCTGAAACAGAGGGAAAACTACATTTCTTTTATTCTAGGACAGATAACATATAATACAAAATGGGTGGGAAATCCTACAATTTATAAATTGCGTCCTGAATTGGAAGCATTTTACCCCCCAAATCATCTTACTTTGTTTGTCTAAAGCCAAAAGTCCTTTTGAAAAACACAAAGCAATCTTATTTGCCAAGCAGAAACAGAGACACAGATGTAGAGAACAAACATATGGACACCAAGGGGGCAGAGTGGGGTGGGATGAATTGGGAGATTGGGATTGACATGTATACACTGTTGGCATTGACATGTATACACCATTGATACCATCTATAGACAACTAATGAGAGCCTACTGTAGAGCTCAGAGGACTCTATTCAATGCTCTGTGACGACCTAAATGGGAAGGAAATTTAAAAAAAGAGGGGATAGATGTATACACACAGCTGATTCACTTTGCTGTACAGTAGAGACTAATACAATGTTGTAAAGCAACTGCAGTCTAATAAAAATTAGTTTAAAAATAAGAAACGCAAACATTTTAATTTTACATTCTCAGAGAGAGTGTAGAAGAGTATCATTCTCCCATACCAGTAAAAACACCAACAGCTATGGCCCAAACATCAAAGTACCACCATCGCCACTCATGTATGTGCTGTGGCAGACTGTCCCTTCTGTCTCCTAGGGCAGCAAAAACATGTGCCCAACTGCAAGAATTATCCCCTTTGTTGCTAGAAACATCCAGAAATGGGGTTACCTAGGCACCTGGTGCTTGCTCCTGGGTACATAAAGCAAGAGAGCTGGAGCTGCCTCTGCTTTGTGCATTGGCAGGCTATGTGGGTCAGAGTTTAGTAGTGGAAAACATAATCCACTCTAGGTAGACTAAACAAAAAGTGATTTTCATAGGATTTTCAGTGGCTTTCAGAATCCCTGGAGGGCTAAAGAGACAGGCTGTAGACCAGGCTGCCAGGAATGACTCCCCAAACCACATGGCAAATCCTCAGTGAGGCTGCTGCATCTGCCTAGATCAGGAAGGAATCCCAGCGGCTGTTGGCCACAAACCAGCCACTTCAGCTAAAATCAGGAAGCTGCCACTGCGGTGGCCAGCTCAAGAGCATGTTGCCTTTGCCACAGTCTGCAAAATAAATACCCTACATATTGCTTCTTCCCGTATGACTATTCCAAATCAGACTCCTGTGAGTTTAAGTGGTGATTAGAATCTAAATCACATTTTGAACCTCAATTGCAAGGGTGTCTGAGATGTTATTTTTTTGTTTTTCAACCTCTGCATATAGGACAGGAAATTCAAATGGATACTGACCAATCTAATTTATGTTATCTGTCACAGTCTGCCCCTCTCGTTATCCACACACACTCCTCTTGCTATAAGTAGAACCAGCTCCCTCCTCCATTCATCACTGCATCCCACTCAGAGTCCAGGATATCTGGGTTTTGTGCAGCTCTCCTTATCAAGTCCAGACAAGGCTGCTTGTGACCTAGTGACCTTAAGTTAAAAGATGGCCTGTCTGCTCTCAATGTACACTGGAAGGCAAAGGAAAATGGAAGGATTCCAGAAAGGGAGAAAATGGAAACATACGATTGTCATTTGTATTAGTAGTCATCAAATTCCACTAGGCAAGAACGGTGAAATCACCTGCTTGCATGATGGAGTGAGGTCTTTGGGTAGCCATCGGAAGGGCTCCCTTGTTCTGTTAAGCCCATGACCCAAATCCTAGCCATCTTGCATTAGCTGCCACAAAAGTAAAGCTGATAGGCAGTCTCTCTCTTTTTTTTTTTAAATTTTCCTATCTCTACTTGTACTTTTTTCTGCTGCCACTGAGGTACTAATGCTTGATTAGCCAAATGCAGATAAACCACAAGGTTATAGGCCCTACCATGTTTTCCCCACTCCCCCCCCAGTCTCTGCATCACTAAGGCAGCAGCCGCATCTGGGCCCTGCAGTTTTCAGCTGTCTCTGATAGTTTCTCTGAGAAAAGCCCAGGGTAAGGAGCAGTGGTGTGGCAATGCCTACTTCAGCAGCAAGGACAGTATGGCCATGAGGCAGCAGTATGTCACATTTAGTGACTAGCTTTGGGGATGGGTGAAAAATAGACTTTGAAGATAGATGTGCCTAATCGGTTCTGGGAAAAAGACAGCAGCAACATTGTTATTCGAATGTCTGAATCCTCATGTAAAACAGACAACTAGGTGGCACAAAATACACATATGCAGCACGTACATCAGAACCAAGTGAGTTATCCACAGATCTCCAAGGATAAGCAGGTGGTGGAGATAAACCTCAGCAGCCACAAAACCTGAAGGATACCAGTGTTTGTACGAGAGGAATAAGTCAGGGGTTGGGGGACAACAGGGCATCTGACAGACCTGAGGCCAGGAGAACCCCAGAACAGGTAACAGGAGTGCACTGGAAATGAGTGCAGGCTGATGTGAGCACAGCAGCTGAGACTGGCAGGGGTTTTACCCAATTCAGTGCCACAGGAGTGCCAGGGTTCTTGGTGGGTTCTGAAAGGAACTCAGGCAGTCTGGGCCACATTAACTCCGGAACCCTAAAACCAAAGCCCTCTTCCAGGCCAGGGCGCCAGCTGAAGAGAAAATGTTGACAGTGGAGTCAGAACTGAGCACAACAGTGCCAGGAGACATGCGGGAAAGAGGAAGTCAGATGAAGGTGGGGAAAAGGAAGAGATACAGAAAATGGCAACCTGCTCCTGTAGTCTTGCCTGGGAAATCCCATGGACAGGGGAGCCTGGTGGGCTACAATCCATGGGGTCGCAAAGAGCCAACATGACTTAGCGATTAAACGACAACAGGAAATATCAAAAAGCAAGAGGCCATGGTTTTAAATACTTCATGGTGATAACCAAAGAGGGAGTTCTGTCAAGTTAGTGAGATTTTCTTGAACTGCACTTCCTTCTAACTACTCAGAAAAGCTAATTTTGCATAATGAGCCACAGAAAAGTATCAACTTCCAAGCTCATAAGAAGTTACTAGGGAGATGAAAGAACAGGGAGCAGAATAACATCCCTCTGATGAAAGCATGCTGGAAAGACAACTTGATGGAAGAGGTCAAAACTGAAGCATAACTGTTGGTGGGAATGTAAACTGGTACAGCCACTATGGAGAACAGTATGGAAGGTCCTTAAAAAACTAAAAATAGAGCTACCATATGAGCCTGCAATCCCACTCCTGGGCATATATCCAGAGAAAAACATGACCTGGAAAGATACATACACCCAGTGTTCACTGCAGCACTGTTAACAATGGCCAAGACATGGAAAGAACCTAAATGTCCATCAACAGAGAAATGGATAAAGAAGTCATGTGTGTGTGTGTGTGTGTATATAAAAACACACAGTGGAATATTACTCGGCCATTAAAAGAATGAAATAAGGCCATTTGCAGCAACATGGATGGAGCAAGAGAGTGTCATGCTGAGTAAAGTAAGTCAGACAGAGAAGGAGAAATATAAGACATCCCTTATATATGGAATCTAAAAAGAAATGATACAAATGAACTTACTTTAAAAAAAAGAAAGAGACTCACAGACTTAGAAAATGAACTCATGGCTGCCAGGGGGAAGGGATAGTTAGGAACTTTGGGGAGGTCATGTGCACACTGCTATATTTAAAATAGATAACCAACAAGGACCTACTGTATAGCACATGGAACTCGACTCAATGTCATGTGGCAGCCTGGATAGAAGCAGGGTTTGGGGGAGAATGGATACATGTATATGTAAGGCTGAGTCCCTTCACTGTTCACCTGAAACTCTCACAACCCCAATACAAAATGTTTTCAGTGTTAAAAAATAAATACAAATAAATTTTTATTTAAAAAAAGGAAACACTGAAGCATAGTATTTCAAAATGAGCTTAAAGTATAAAACTCTAAAATTCAAAAAGAAACGAGAGGGGCTTCCTTGGTGGCACAGTGGATAAGAATCTGCCTACCAACGCAGGAGACACGAGTTTGACCCCTGGTCTGGGAAGATTCCACATGCAGCTAAGCCTGTGCGGCACAGCTGTTGAGCCTGTCCCCTAGAGCCCAGGAGCCGCAATCACTGAGCCCACGTGTCACAGCTGTTGAAGCCCTCATGCCCTGAGGCCCGTGCTCTGCAACAAGAGACACCACTGCACTGAGAAGCCCATGTACCAAAACTGGAGAGTAGTCCCTGCTCGCCACAACTGGAGAAAAGCCTGCAGCAGCGAACACCCAGCACAGCCAAAAGTAAAATAATGAGGAAAGATATTAAAAAGATTTAGAGAAAATATCACATGTAGGCAATAGACAAGGAAGATTTAGCATGGACAGGAGGAGCCTTGATGAAGAAAAACAAAGTAAGGAAACTGAAAAAAATACTAAAAATGGTAATGCCAAAAAACTTTTTTCCTGAAACTGAAAACTGCTTACTCAAAGAGCACAACATATCCCTGAGAATACTGACCCAAAATAATACCACGTAGTAAGTTAACTGGACTTTAAAGGAAAAAGTTCCTTTAGACATCTAAAAGACAGAGTGTCTTTTAAGGGAAAGCAAATTGGATTATTCTCAAGCTTTTAAATGCAACACTTTATGTCAGGGGGAAAAAAAAAATGGAGTGCAGATGGTCTCCGACTTACAATGGTTCAACTTAATTTTCTGACTTTACGATGGTGTGAAAGTGATATGCATTCAACAGAAAACTGTGCTTCAAATTTTGAATTTTGATCTTTTCCTGGACTAGTGATATGGACTATGATACTCTAGTGATGCTGGCTCCCTGGACAAAGATGGAACCATTTGAACTTCAAAAAGAATAGCAATTGCAATAGAATGGAACTCAAATATGTTTAAATCTGTGAGTTTATGATTAGTTTTTTAAAAATATGGTTACCTTACAAGGATAATAAGGAACTATTTCATTATCTGGGAAGTGGGCTAATAAAGTGAAAGAATCAGCATACGACTTCCTTGGTGATCCACTGGTACTCCACACTCCCACTGCAGGGGGCCTGGGTTCAATCCTTGGTCAGGAAACTAGATCCTACATGCTGCAAATAAGAGACTGGGCACAGCCAAATAAAGAAATACATTTTTTAAAAAAAGTGTGATGAGTTGATCTAGGCATAGCACATCAGTGATTGTGGAAGTCATAAAAAAACAGCTCGACACTGCGGCCCTTCTGATGACTCAGCACTCTACCTCCGGTGTGCTCACCACAGCAATTGTAAATCTCACCAAGCCTCTGGATCCAATTGCTGACATGCAGGAAATATAAAGAACAGAGGAACATTTTCGAACTGCATCATGAATATGCCATCAGCAAAACCCAGAAATCCAGACTGAGAGGAATTCTACAACCTGGTCTCTTCAACAGATAAATTGTTAAGGAAAAGAAAGGAGGGAGAATCTGTAGATTAAAAGGCTACTCGTGCAAGATTAAACTATAGTCTAGGGATGCCCATGTGAATGAAAAAAATCTCTCTTTAAAGTGCAAAGAAGTTTATACTGTAGAAGTCAGGTTGATGGCTCCTAATAAGGGGAGAGAGGGTGTTGTGATGAGGATGGAACACATGGAAGGGGTTTCTGGGTCAGCTGCCAAAATTTCTGCTTCTTGACCCAGCTAATGTTTACCTTCTAATAATTCTGTGTGTGTGTTTTGTGTGGCTTTCTACTATAGGTCTTATTTACAATAAAAAGGTGAAAAGCATTGATAGATTTAAAGCACAACAGTTTTTCCATGATAAATATTGGATAAACCTTGTTCTTTTTGTTTCTAACATGCATGTGTGGCAGTGATGTAATGGCATTTAAACCAAAAACTTCACTCTCACAAGCTTGTAACAGCCTCTAAGGCCCTTATGTATGGCAGTGTAAAATAGAAAGTCACATTTTAAAAGCAAGATGTTCCAATTCTAAGAAAGAATAAGTGTTATACATTATCTAGGGGGCTTCCCAGGTGGCACAGTGATAAAGAATCTGCCTGCCAATACAGGAGCCACAGTAGATGTGGGTTCCATCCCTGGGGCAGGAAGATCCCCTGGAGAAGGAAATGGCAACCCACTCCAGTATTGTTGCTGGGATAATCCCATGGACAGAGGAGACTGGAGTGCTACAGTCCATGGGATCACAAAGAGCTGGACATGATGGAGTGACTGAGCATAGCACCCTACTGTTACTGCTGCTGCTAAGTCACCTCAGTCGTGTCTGATTCTGTGTGACCCCATGGACTGCAGCCTCCCAGGCTCCTCCATCCATGGATTTTCCAGGCAAGAGTACTGGAGTGGGTTGCCATTGCCTTCTCCGATAGCACCCTAAATACTCATCAACTATACTTTTGTTCTAGTGTCTGCACAGTGGAAAGGACATTGTAAAAATGAGGTCCCATGGACTCATTTGAAGTATATATCACTTTGTGGGGAGTGTTGAAATATATATATACACACACATAGCCCTTTCCTCAGCATTATGTTTAAAGAAAAACATTTGTATATATTAATATATATAAGTATAAATGTTACATATAAATATTATTTATTAAATATATCTATATACTTAGCATATATGCGTCTGTGTACACACTATATACTTTTTCTCATCTAGTGGATCTGATGAAATCAACAGTATCTTAAAAAGAGTTTAGCAGCCATAGACATTCAAATGCATGAATTCCTCTGATATATTAAGGTCCCTGAAACCCAAGTAAGATGGTAAGTGTTGCGAGAGGGCATCAGAGGGCAGACACACTGAAACCATAATCACAGAAAACTAGCCAATCTGATCACATGGGCCACAGCCTTGTCTAACTCAATGAAACCAAGCTATGCCATGTGGGGCCACCCAAGATGGACGGGTCATGGTGGAGAGGTCTGACAGAATGTGGTCCACTGGGGAAGGGAATGGCAAACCACTTCAGTATTCTTGCCTTGAGAACCCAATGAACAGTATGAAAAGGCAAAATGATAGGATACTGAAAGAGGAACTCCCCAGGTCAGTAGGTACCCAATATGCTACTGGAGATCAGTGGAGAAATAAGTCCAGAAAGAATGAAGGGTTGGAGTCAAAGCAAAAACAAGACCCAGTTGTGGATGTGACTGGTGATAGAAGCAAGGTCTGATGCTGTAAAGAGCAATATTGCATAGGAACCTGGAATGTTAGGTCCATGAATCAAGGCAAATTGGAACTTGTCAAACAGGAGATGGCAAGAGTGAACGTTGACATTCTAGGAATCAGTGAACTAAAATGGACTGGAATGGGTGAATTTAACTCAGATGACCATTATATCTACTACTGTGGGCAGAAGAAATGGAGTAGCCGTCATGGTCAACAAAAGAGTCCGATATGCAGTACTTGGATGCAATCTCAAAAACGACAGAATGATTTCTGTTCATTTCTAAGACAAACCATTCAATATGACGGTAATCCAAGCCTATGCCCCAACCAGTAATGCTGAAGAAGCTGAAGTTGAACGGTTCTATGAAGACCTACAAGACTTTTTAGAACTAACACCCAAAAAAGATGTCCTTTTCATTATAGGGGACTGGAATGCAAACGTAGGAAGTCAAGAAACACCTGGAGTAACAGGAAAATTTGGCCTTGGAGTACGGAATGAAGCAGGGCAAAAGCTAATAGAGCTTTGCCAAGAGAACACACTGGTCATAGCAAACATCCTCCTTCCAACAACACAAGAGAAGGCTCTACACATGGACATCATCAGATGGTAAACACTGAAATCAGACTGATAATATTCTTTGCAGCCGAAGATGGAGAAGCTCTATACAGTCAGCAAAAACAGGACCAGGAGCTGACTGTGGCTCAGATCATGAACTCCTTATTGCCAAATTCAGACTTAAAAAAGACTTAGGAAAGTAGGGAAAACCACTAGACCATTCAGGTATGACCTAAATTAAATCCCTTATGATTATACAATGGAAATGAGAAATAGGTTTAAGGGACTAGATCTGATAGACAGAGTGCCTGATGAACTATGCACGGAGGTTTCTGACATTGTACAGGAGACAGGGATCAAGATCATCCCCATGGAAAAGAAATGCAAAAAAAAACCAAAATGGCTGTCTGGGGAGGGCTTACAAATAGCTGTGAAAAGAAAAGAAGTGAAAAGCGAAGGAGAAAAGGAAAGATATAAGCATCTGAATGCAGAGTTCCAAAGAACAGCAAGGAGAGATGAGAAAGCCTTCCTCAGAGATCAATGCAAGGAAATGGAGGAAAACAACAGAATGGAAAAGACTAGAGATCTCTTCAAGAAAATTGAGATACCAAGGGAACACTTCATGCAAAGATGGGCACAATAAAGGACAGAAAGGGTATGGACCTAACAGAACCAGACGATATTAAGAGATGGCAAGAATACACAGAAGAACTGTACAAAAAAAGATCTTCACGACACAGATAATCACGATGGTATGATCATTCACCTAGAGCTAGACATCCTGGAATGTAAAGTCAAGTGGGCCTTAGAACGCATCACTACAAACAAAGCTAGTGGAGGTGATGGAATTCCAGTGGAGCTATTTCAAATCCTGAAAGATGATGCTGTGAAAGTGCTGCATTCAATATGCCAGCAAATTTGGAAAACTCAGCAGTGGCCACAGGACTGGAAAAGGTCAGTTTTCATTCCAATCCCAAAGAAAGGCAATGCCATAGAATGCTCCAACTACCGCACAATTGCACTCATCTCACACACTAGTCAAATAATGCTCAAAATTCTCCAAGCCAGGCTTCAGCAATATGTGAACCGTGAACTTCCAGATGTTCAAGCTGGTTTTAGAAAAGGCAGAGGAACCAGAGATCAAATTGCCAACATCCACTGGATTATCGAAAAAGCAAGACAGTTCCAGAAAAACATCTATTTCTGCTTTATTGACTATACCAAAGCCTTTGACTGTGTGGATTACAATAAACTGGGGAAAATTCTGCAAGAGATGGGAATACCAGACCACCTGACCTGCCTCTTGAGAAACCTATATGCAGGTCAGGAAGCAACAGTTAGAACTGGTCATGGAACAACAGACTGGTTCCAAATAGGAAAAGGAGTACGTCAAGGCTGTATATTGTCACCCTGCTTATTTAACTTATATGCAGAGAACATCATGAGAAACGCTGGACTGGAAGAAACACAAGCTGGAATCAAGATTGCCGGGAGAAATATCAATAACCTCAGATATGCAGATGACACCACCCTTATGGCAGAAAGTGAAGAGGAACTCAAAAGCCTCTTGATGAAAGTGAAAGTGGAGAGTGAAAAAGTTGGCTTAAAGCTCAACATTCAGAAAACGAAGATCATGGCATCCAGTCCCATCACTTCATGGGAAATAGATGGGGAAACAGTGGAAACAGTGTCAGACTTTACTTTTCTGGGCTCCAAAATCACTGCAGATGGTGACTGCAGCCATGAAATTAAAAGACGCTTACTCCTTGGAAGGAAAGTTATGCCCAACCTAGACAGCATATTCAAAAGCAGAGACATTACTTTGCCAACAAAGGTTCGTCTAGTCAAGGCTATGTTCATGTATGGATGTGAGAGTTGGACTGTGAAGGAGGCTGAGCGCTGAAGAATTGATGCTTTTGAACTGTGGTGTTGGAGAAGACTCTTGAGAGTCCCTTGGACTGCAAAGAGATCCAACCAGTCCATTCTGAAGGAGATCAGCCCTGGGATTTCTTTGGAAGGAATGATGCTAAAGCTGAAACTCCAGTACTTTGGCCACCTCATGCGAAGAGTTGACTCATTGGAAAAGACTCTGATGCTGGGAGGGATTGGGGGCAGGAGGAGAAGGGGACGACAGAGGATGAGATGGCTGGATGGCATCACTGACTCGAAGGACGTGAGTCTGAGTGAACTCCGGGAGTTGGTGATGGACAGGGAGGCCTGGCGTGCTGCGATTCATGGGGTTGCAGAGAGTCGGACACGACTGAGCGACTGATCTGATCTGATATTGCCACAGATGTTTCTGTAGGTCAAATGTATGCATACTGGTAACTTCATATGGTTCAACTTAATATAAGAACATTCCAAAAACTATAAACTAATCAATAAAGGTAATGCCATTTTCAACTTCAATAACAAGGCAAAACAGTTCACAGTCCCCCTTTTGAGAGCCTTCTCCTGCACTCAACTACCAGCATCCCCAGAGTCTGCCTCTCTGCTGACCCCCATCTGTCAGCACATGGAGCAGCTGCTGTAGTAGCTCCTATTTGAGAAATGAGGCCTTGACTTTATATCCTCCAAAGGCAGTCCTACCTCTCAGCACCCCTCCGCAGCATTTTTGAAAGAATGGTTTCTTCTCCCTATGTTCTCTTACTCACTTCCCAAAGTTTCCTAAATTCACTGAAGAGGGCTTGCAAAGCTACCACCCATAAACAATTGCTCATCAAGGCCATCAATACCTCCCTGATAATTTTTCCCTATTCAATAACTTTTCCCTATTCAAGACTGCTGCCCACTCTTTCCTTTCTGAAATATTTTCTTCTTTTGGCTTCTGTGAGACCACACTTCTCTTGAGTTTCCTCCTGTTCCCTTCTTTGTTTACATCCCTGGCCCCTACAATTCACCCTCTAGAAAGCACACATAGTCACCTTTTAGATACAGCATCAGAGCATGCCACTCACTGAAAATATCCCCCGGCCACCCCTACACCCCATGCTTCTCACTGGATAAGTAACAGCTAAGCTCTGGTGAGATCTGGCCCCTATCTATGCCTTACTCCATCCCAAAGCACAACCCTCTGTGCTTCGCACTTGACTGTTTGCTTCTTTTTTTAATGCAATATTTTTACTGTATTTTAATCTATATGCTTTTAAAAAACTGAAGTATAGTTGGTTTACAATGTTAGTTTCTGGTGTACGGCAAAGTGATTCAGTTTATACACATGCGCAGATATTCTTTTTCAGATTCTTTTCCATTATAGTTTATTACAAGACATTGAATATAGTTTCCTGTACCATACAGGAGGACCTTATTTATTTTATATATAATAGTTGTTGTTTAGTCGCTAAGTTGTGTCCTACTCTTTTGCGACTCCCACGGACTGTAGCCCACCAGGTTCCTCCTGTCCATGGGATTTCCCAGGCAAGAATACTGGAGCCGGTTGCCATTTCCTTCTCCAGGGGATCTTCCTTACCCAGGGGTCGAACCCAAGTCTCCTGCACTGGCAGGCAGATTCCTTACCACGGAGCCAGTTGGGAAGCCCTCTATATAACTGTGTGTACCTGTTAATCCCAAACTCCTAATTTATCCCCCCTCCCACTTTCCCCTGTGGTAACTGTAAGTTTGTTTTCTGTATTTCTATTTTGTAAATAATTTCATTTGTATCATTCCTTTAGATTCCACATATAAGTGATCTATGATATGTCTTTCTCTCACTTATTTAACATGATAATCTCTAGGTCTATCCATGTTGCTGCAAATAGCATTATTTCATTCTTTTTTATGTCTGGGGTCGCACAGAGTCGGATGTGACTAAAGCGACTTAGCAGCAGCAGCAGCGGTCCATGGTATATATGTGCCACATCTTTATTTATTCATCTGTTGATGGACATTTGGCTGTTTCCATGTCCTGGTTAGTGTAAATACTGCTGCAGTGAACACTGGGGTGCATGTATCTTTTCAAAGTGTGGTTTTCTCCAGATATATGCCCAGGAGTGGGGTTGCTGGATCATATGGCAACTCTCAGTGTTTTAAGGAAACTCCATACTGGCTGCACCAAAGTCCATTCCCACCAACAGTACAGGAGGGTTCTCTTCTCTCCACACCCTCTCCAGCATTTATAATTTGTAGACTTTTTGATGATGGCCATTCTGACTGGTATGAGGTGATAACTCAATGTAGTTTTGATTTGCATGTCTCTAATAATTACTGATGCTGAGTATCTTTCCATGTGCCCACTGGCCATCTGTATGCCAAGCTTGTTCTTGCTCTGGTCTTCCACACATGTTCTCTCTGCTTTGAACACTCTTCCCTGGTCTTCTCAGGACAGATGCCTCCCCTGCATTTAGGTCTCAGTTCAAACTTCAATTCCTCAAAAAGACTTTCCCTCAAAGCCTAATCTAAAATGGTTCTTAACCGTTCCCTGCCCAACCACTCTCTCCCATCATCCTGGTTTGTATTCTGCAAGGCATGTATCCTAACATGAAATTGTTTTGTTATTAGTTCAGTACTTGTCTGCCTACCCTAGAACATTAGTGCCTTGAGAGACCTTGTCAGTCTTGTTCTTTACTTTATCTTCAGTGTCTAGAAGAGTGACATATAAGTGCTCAATAAATGTGGTGAATAAATAAATCATGTACTCTCTGCTATCAGACAGTACAGCCATCAGCAGATGTCTAATGGCTGTGATAATAATTACAGAATCCTAGAGATGACCTTCCTTCCAAATAATCTTATCTAAACTCAGATTACATGAAAAAATTCTCCACTACACTGCTGGTAGAAGGTTATCCAGCCTCTGTTTGAGGACTTTCAGTGATAGAATTTGTGACTTTTAATAATGGAATGTTTACATATCAATGTTGATAGCTCTAATTTCTGGAAAGATTTTCTATTCTGTGACCCTAAATCTTCCTATCTGTATATTCTACTTATTGATCCCAAAACAACTTGAAAAAGTCCTGCTTCACCTGACAGTAATTCAAACATTACTTGAGGGAATGATCACATGATTTTAAGCTCTGAGATATATTCTCCCAGCTATCTCAACACTTCATGTAACATGAAAAATTAACCAGCCCTGCACATGAGAAAAGTCTGCAAATGTTTAGCAGCTTTAAATAAAGGCTTTAAATAAAGCCTTTCTAAGCATCTTATCTGAAAAATAAAACCTAAGTGTGCCTGTGGGTATTCAGAGAAAACGGTCTCATTTCTCGTGGCTGTCTTTGTGTTCTCTTAACAGCCTATTTCTCTGCATCACACCCTTTCTGATACTGAGGGAACTGCAACAATCACAGATAGGCCCATGAGCATCTTCCCTGAGACAAAGACTTATCTTCTGCAGAAGATACTTGTGAGGATATGTCCTCACTTCTGAATATCGTTTATAATTCAATAAGATGAGAGAGAACTTTCATGATGTAACTGCTGGCTAATGAGCTTTGTGGCAAGTGCTATTTGCCGAAGGCAGTAAACAATTTATTCTATGAGTGAAAACAGTTTGGATCTTACACCCCTTGGGGCTATCAGTGTGTGTAGTATAGGAGGAAGAACATCTGTTGTGATTAAATGGGCAACATTCTAGTGCATATTTGTATTCTTCCCAGTGACTTCTGCAATAGAGTAAGCACTCTATATATTTTAAAAACTTTACTGGAGGGACTACCCTGGTTGTTCATTGGTAAAGAATCTGCCTTCCAATGCAGGGGACATGGGCTCCAGCCCTGGGTGGGGAACTGAGATCCCATATGCTGAGCAGCAACTGAGCCCATGGGCTGCAACTACAGAGCCAGTGCCGCAAGAACAGAATCCGTGCGCCTCCCCCCGCTCCTGCCCTGCATGAAGCACCCATGAGCTGAAACTAAGACTTGACACAGCCAAATAGATAAAAATTTTTATTGGAGTATAGTTGATTTACATGGTGTGTTAGTTTCAGGTGGATAGCAAAGTGATTCAATTATACAAATACATATATTCATTTTTTTACAGATTTTTTTTCTTACATAGGTTATCACAGAATATTGGAGGTTCCCTGTGTTCTACATAGGTTCTTGCTGGTTATCTATCTTATACATAGTAGTGAGTGTATGTTAATCCCAAGCTCCTGAATTATCCCTCCCCTTTGGTAACGATTTCCCTGGTGGCTCAGACAGTAAAGCGTCTGCTTGCAATGCAGGAGACCTGGGTTCAACCCCTGGGTTGGGAAGATCCCCTGGAGAAGGCAATGGCAACCCACTCCAGTACTCTCGCCTGGAAAATCCCATGGACAGAGGTGCCTGGTAGGCTACAGTCCACGGGGTCGCAGAGTCAGACACAACTGAGCGACTTCACTTCACTTTGGTAACGGTAAGTTTGTTTTTGGTATCTGTTTCTGTGTTGTAAGTTCACTAGCATCTTGTTTTAAAAAGTTAGATTCCACATATGAGTGACACCACATATTTGTCTTTCTCTATCAGACTTACTGTAGTATTACAGTCTCTAGGTTCATCCATGTTCTGCAAACGGCATTATTTCATTCTTTTTTATGGCTGAGTATTATTCTATTGTGTGTGTGTGTGTATATATGTACCACACCTTCTTTATCTATCCCTCTCTCAATGAACATTTAGTTTGCTTCCATGTCTTGCCTATTGTGAATAGTGCTGCTATGAACATTGGGTGCATGTATCTTTTCAAATCACGGTTTTGTCCAGACATATGCCCAGGAGTGGACTGCTGGATCATATGGCAGTACTATTTTTAGTTTTTTAAGGAACCTCCATACTGGTTCTCCATAGTGATTGTACCAATTTACATTTCCACTAACAGTGTAGAAGGGTTCCCTTTCCTCCACACCCTCTCCAGTACCTATTGCTTACAGACCTTATGATGATGGCCATTCTGACTGGTGTGAGGTGATACCTCACTGTAGTTTTGATTTGCATGTCTCTGATAATTCGTGATGTTGAACATCTTTTCATGTGCTTTTTGGACCGCTATATGTCTTCTTGCTGCTGCTGCTGCTGCTAAGTCGCTTCAGTCGTGTCTGACTCTGTGCGACCCCATAGACGGCAGCCCACCAGGCTCCCACGTCCCTGGGACTCTCCAGGCAAGAACACTGGAGTGGGTTGCCATTTCCTTCTCCAGTGCATGAAAGTGAAAAGTGAAAGTGAAGTCGCTCAGTCGTGTCCGACCCTTAGCGACCCCATGGACTGCAGCCCACCTGGCTCCTCCGTCCATGGGAGTTTCCAGGCAAGAGTACTGGAGTGGGGTGCCACTGCCTTCTCCTATATGTCTTCTTAGGAGACCTATCTATTTAGATCTGCCCATTTTTTGATTGGGTTGGTTGGTGTTGTTTTTGATATAAAGCTGCATGAGCTGATGTATATTTTGGAGGATAATTCCTTGTCAGTTGGTTTATTTGCAAATATTTTCTCCCATTCTGAGGGCTGTCCTTTTGTCTATGGTTTCCTTTGCTGTAGAGAAGATTTTAAGTTTAATTAGGTCCCACATTTCAGCTTATGTTTTTCTCTAGGAGATTTATAGTGTCCAACCTTACATCTAGGTCTTTGATCCATTTTGAGTTTATTTTTGTGTACAGTGTTAGGGAATATTCTAGTTTCATTCTTTTACATGTAGCTCTCCAGTTTTCCCAGAACCACTTATTGAAGAGACTATCTTTCCTCCATTGTATATTCTTGCCTCCTGTGTCACAGATTAATTGGCCAGAGGTGTGTGTGGGTTTATTTCCAGGCTTTCTATCCTGTTTCATTGATCTATATTTCTGTTTTTGTGCCAGTACCATAACTAGCTTTGTAATATAGTCTGCAGTCAGGGAGCCTGATTCCTCCAGCTCCATTTTTCTTTATCAGGATTGCTTTCAACTATTTGAGGTCTTTTATACTTCCACACAAATTTAAAAAACTTTTTGTTCTATTTCTGTGAAAAAACCCATTGAATGAAGGAGTGAGTGAGTGAATAAAGAAACCAATGAATCCGAGGACATCAGAACCAGTGCTTGGTCCACGCCCTCATGTTACAGAGGGAGCAGGGTCCTGACAGGGACGGACCCATTCCTCAACAGTGCCAGCTGCGGGACCAGGCTCCAGGGCTCCAGATTCTCAGGCTTAGCATTCTCTCACTGGTTCACACTGCCTGTCTTACTGGGCACCTGTGAACATTTCCAGTTAACTGAGTAAGTACAAAAGGATTTTGTTTTGTTTTTAATAACTAAGTCATTGTGGATAACTTCCTTATATCCATGTCCCCCAACTGGTTGTTTTACACCAGTCACAGTAAGCCCCTGGACCCTGGCAGTGACAAGTTTAGGGACTGGCATGTGACCCAATGCTGGCCATCAAGGCCTGAGAAGAAGTCCACTGGGCAGATTCTGACTCCTTGTTCCTGAGGAGGAGTCACAGGGAAAACATCCCTCTCCTCCCTCATACACTACTTTGTCTGACTCGTACTTGGACCAGCTGCAGCCATCTTGCTGCCAGTCTGAAGACGGGAGAGCAGAAAAATGGAAAGAATCTGGGTGCTTCTACATCAGCTCTGGAGGCTGCCCCATCTGTGGTCTTTCAGTGAAACAGAAAGAAAAATTACCTTATTTAAACCAGGTAAGTCAGATATTCTGTTATTCAGAACTGAAAGTATCCTAAGAGGTTCAAACAATTTGACAGTTTCCTTTTAAAGGTTTCTATATGCTTCCTTAATTTCTTAAACAATAAAAAAACTATAGAAAAATGAACATTTCTTCAAATAGGAATATCATTCAGCTGGCAAGGCTATAATGTAGTGTTGCTTTGGTGCTAATACTGACATAAATTCTATGTCTTTTTAATCTATCTTATACCTTTTTAGTCTCAGGACCCCTTTATATTCTTAAAAACATTATTGAGGACCTCCACTCAGCTTTGATTTATTGGGCTATATTTATTATTACTGTATGAGAAATTTTAAATTTTTATTACTTCATTTAAAAATAATAAGAAACCTAAAATATAGTATTTTCTAAAATAAATTTAAAAGGAAGCAGTGCTTTACGTTAGGAAATCTCTTCAATGTTTGGTATTGTTCATTCACTCAGTCATGTCTGACTCTGTGACCCCACGGACTGCAACACACCAGGCTTCCCTGTCCCTCACTATTTCCTGGAGCTTGCTCAAATTCATGTCCATTGAGTCGGCGATGCCATTCAACCATCTCATCCTCTGTTGTCCCCCTCTCCTCCTGCCTTCAATCTTTCCTAGCATCAGGGTCGTTTCTAATGAGTCAGCTCTTCGCATCAGGTGGCCCAAAGTATTGGAGCTTCAGCTTCAGCATCAGTCCTTCCAATGAATATTCAGGGTTGATTTCCTTTAGGATTTACTGGTTTGATCTCCTTGCTATCCAAGGGACTCTCAAGAGTCTCCTCCAGCATTACAGTTCAAAGGCATCAATTCTTCAGTGCTCAGCCTTTTTTATTGTCCAGCTCTCACATCTGTACATGACTGACTATGGAAAAACCATAGCTTTGACTATACAGACCTTTGTAGGCAAAGTAATGTCTCTGCTTTTTAATATGCTGTCTAGGTTTGTCAATACTTTTCTTCCAAGGAGCAAGCATCTTTTAATTTAATGTTTGGTATAACAAGACAATTGAAATCTCACATCTGCTTCTAGCTGAATTGGTCATAATACATTGTTTTGGTTGAAATGTACATATGAGGAACATCTGAACTCAATGTAATTGGAAAAGAAGTGTTTTAACAGTCTTTCCAGATAACTGAGAATATTTTTCTTTGATATTACACCCAAACTTGACTAGTTTCTTAAAGATTAATTGCAATCTAGAATCTGAAATCATATCAATGAACTTTTCACATACTTTAATCTTAACACATTATTGATCAGGAGATTTTTGCAGAAACTAATGCCTGTGGCCAATGACTTGTTACATAAATAATAATAAAACACCCATGTTTGAGTAAATATCAACAACTTATTTTGCACTTAATGTAGTTATTTGAAACTCTATACATGTCTTATACTAAAGCCTTCTAATATTTCTTTAGAGTGTGACAGGCGGTATAGCAGGCAGAATAGAACATGTATTACAAATATACTGTGTTGCACTGCACTTTTCCCTGGCAGAACAGACCCTACACTTTCTGGCAGCATTTTGTTCTTTTAGTCCTGTGAGTACTATATCCTCTAGGATATGTTCATTTATTTCATCTGGTAGTTGACAAGGTAGGTCTTTGTCAGGAGTTTTTTTAGAAACGCCACAAGAAGGACTAGGTGTGGGACTACAGTCACCAGAATGGTCAGTTACCCATTCTCTAGCTACCGCTAACAAAAACTGTCACTTTATTCTGTGCATTAAGGCTACAGTAAGTTTTAAATGCATTGAATAAACCACAATTACTCAAATATAAACCCACTTTTTAATACCATTTTTGAGTTTTCCAGAGGACATTGTAGTTTGCCAGGTATTGATAGGATCAGTCAACTTCTTTCATATATTTATTAAACCCTAATATACAAGTGGGCTTAGTTATGTGATGGTCAGTCCTCCTGTCTCCCGTTTTTGTCGATGCTATGGAGGCGTCATGAATAGTCACCATGCTGACTAGCCTCTTGTCTTTCCATATAAGAACAATCACTTCTCCCTTCTGTAAAAATGTCATTTCTCTTCTCTGTAGATTTTAAGATTTCTCCTTCAATTGGTTTGTAGAAACAAGATTCTCTCTTATAGTTCCACAGACTTTGGTTTTAGTTTTCAACAATATTTCAGATGGACACACTGTTGTAATATAATAATTGTCTTGGTAAATATAGTGCCAAGAACCAAGATAAGGTTGTAGGCCCAATAATACTGTTTCCTACAGTTTCTTTATTATACCTGTGTGAATCTCAAGGTTGCATATATATCCAGCTTTCACTTTCACTAAACTTCCTGACCAAAATTCCAAGTTTTGTAAGTTTTCCAGGATTATAGGTTTTTGATCCTCTCCACTTTATCACTGCCTCATCAAGCTCTTGTTTGGGTATATATATATATATATACACCCAATATATATATATATATTCAATTCAATATATATATTGAAATTTTGGTAGAAAATAATCCAAAAGAGGTTTGACTATTGAAATTCGATCTCCAGGAAGTGGAGTTTCTGAGTTACCATTAAAGAAATGTCATTATTTGTTCAAACCTTCTCATCATAAATCTTTCAAAGATCAAATAAGGAATCAATCAACCAATATTCTTTCCAGGGTGGCTTTATTTGTCCCATCAAAATTATTAATCTAAGAAACTTTTCCATGTCACCACTGGTTATATCAGTCCATTTTAAAGCCTTATACTTTTAATATGGTTTTTCATTCTGTTGGTGATACAAGTTTGTTTGAGAAGCAACCGACTCGAAAAAGTCATTACCAAAAATTAACTCTGGTATTTTACTAACACTTTGTTGGTTATTACATCCAATGGTTACTTTACACTGACACAGCTGTAAAGTTTTCTAATTTTCATGAAATGTTCTCTTCAATCCACTCTTTTGTAGAACCAAAATAGCATTCTCCATCACTGTTTCATTTTCACTTTCTATATCAGAATCAATCACTAAGGTTTTTTGTCTTTTTATTGATTTAATATTCACACTGTCTGTATCAGAACTATATTCTGAGGAACTATCATCTTTCTAAGACACTGGTATATATGTCTCTTGGACAACCAAAGAAAGTATCTGCATAAAATTCACTGAAAAATTCTTCACTCAAAATTTCACAATGCATCATTTTTGAAAATTTTATGGTTAAAAAACTTGCACTTATAATATAAACAATGTTGGAATGAAAACCTAATGGAGGACATGGGTAAACCTATGGCTGATGCATGTTGATGCTTGGTAGAAACCAACACAATACTGTAAAGCAACTATCCTTCAATTAAAAATAAATTTAAAAAACCTAATGGAGCAAAATATGAGCAATGACAATCATAAGCTGTATAATAAACTCTTGATTAATTTTAAGCTTTAACAACTTTGCGTGGTGATACAGTTAATAATATATCAGTCTCTAAAAATGTATTGATATGCCTCTAGTCAGTAACATTTGGGTAACAAAAGATGTATTAATATGTCTCTGATCAATAATGAGTTAGAATTCTCCATTGGTCCATCTTACACTTGGAATAAGTTTTCTTATCCATGGATGATATTTTTTTAAAAGCATGCATTGGTCATTTCAATAATACTGACTCACTGAGTTATGAAGATCCTCCAGGTGGTAAGACATTTCATTATACAATATTTAAAAAAAAATTTCACATTGGTTAAGATCATTACCAATCTCATCTCACCAGAAAAATCTTTTAAGTATTGCTCATAATGGTGGATACAGGTTTTCCAAAATTCTGATTTTGGCTTGATATTTCAATCACTGGTAACAAGTACTTTCAATTGTTTTTCTTAAAGTGACAGGCTTACTGTATTCATTTTTGAAAACCTATCTGCCAAATACTCAAGTCTGAAGACCCACAGTTTCTCTCTCAGTCATTATTTTAATTAGTGTTCCATGAAAAAAGCAATGGGTTCAGCTCTCATATGTGCTTTTCCTTGAGACAATCTCCATATTTTGAGGTACTGCTACTGTTGCTACAGCTAAGTCACTTCAGTCGTGTCCGACTCTGTGTGATCCCACAGACAGCCGTCCCACAGGCTCCGCCGTCCCTGGGATTCTCCAGGCAAGAACACTGGAGTGGGTTGCCATTTCCTTCTCCAATGCATGAAAGTGAAAAGCGAAAGTGAAGTCGTTCAGTCGTGTCTGACTCTTAGCGACCCCATGGACTGCAGCCTACCAGGCTCCTCCATCCATGGGATTTTCCAAGCAAGAGTGCTGGAGTGGGGTGCCATTGCCTTCTCCGATTTTGATGTACAACAGAATTCTTTTATGTGCATCTCCCATTTTGCCACAAACCATATTAAAAAGACATGCATTCAAGGGTTGATACTTAAGTAATTCCTTGATGAAGCACTAAAAATTAAGTGGAACTAGCCTACCTGCCTCTCAGCAGTCTTACACACACACACACACACACACACACCCCCACACACACACCCACACCCACACACACACACACACACACACCCCTTGACCCTTTCCTCATGGCCCTTCCAATCCTGAAGGCCTGGCTGGGGATAAAAGTACATTCATTTTAGGAGCCAGGCCAGAGAAGGATTGACTCAGCGGGGGCTGGAGGACTCCCTGGGAGTGTGCAGACCACATGTGAGCCTCACTGCTCTGTGCTTCTATAGCTTCCTTTGGTTTCGAGGTGCCAGGTGTCCCTGTTTGTAACTGTCCGTGCTGCCTGTGGGAGGCTCCTCCACTTTTAGATGCACCAGTAGAAGCATGGGTTGGAGAAATTCCAGCTGCCTGGCTCCAGATTTCATGTTTTTGGACTTTGGGTTTAAGTCCCAAAGAAATGAAGTTTGAGTTCCAGATTCATCATTTAAGAATTCTATAACTGAATCAACTGCAGATCCTCTGCAGGCTTTCTTAGATAATCAGAGGACTGAGTCCAGTGATCTCTAAACATCTTCCAGTCCCCAAACGTTGTGGTCCTAATATGCTAAACGCATGTGTGCACAAATGGAACATTCTGAGTATGCTGTTTTGTGCCCTTCTTCACAACTCTGACTGTATTTTTGAATCTCTAGAAGTCATTACAGACAGGTTTTGGGAGGAAAGAAGTATGCAAAGAGTTCAGATGACATCAGCTGATTTTCTCATGATGACACTATTGGGAAATATCCAAGATTCCATATGTAAAAACAGAAATTAAATGCTAAAATGAAATAATAAACTAGTAAACAATAAATTCAATTTAACTGTATCATTTACATGATATATAAAACCAGTAACTGATTTTGTTACAGCACGAGAAAATGCAATTAAGAGTTAATACCTACTGATATGTTCAATGACGTGTGTTAAAACCATTCAAACCAAGTAAAAGCAAAATCTTTGGGCAAGTAAGAGTAAAAATGAGTAGAAGAGATTGTAAAGGATGAAGTTATTGGTTTCAGAATCTTCAAATATAATTTTATTTAGAGTTCCCAGAAACATACCTAAAGTTATATTTTGCTCTTTTTCTATCTACTAAATATTTACTGATGTTTCTGAGATGATCAGAATTTTTTTCCCTAGCTCTATTACTGGCACCCCACTCCAGTACTCTTGCCTGGAAAATCCCATGGACAGAGGAGCCTGGTGGGCTGCAGTCCGTGGGGTCGCTAAGAGTCGGACACGACTGAGCGACTTCCCTTTCACTTTTCACTTTCACGCATTGGAGAAGGAAATGGCAACCCACTCCAGTGTTCTTGCCTGGAGAATCCCAGGGACGGGGGAGCCTGGTGGGCTTCCGTCTATGGGCTAGCACAGAGTCAGACACGACTGAAGCGACTTAGCAACAGCAGCTCTATTACTGAAAGTAAATGTATCTGAACATACTAACTCTATTTAGTCAATTTACTTCCCTATTTTCCAACCACATGATAAAGGAACTACTAATTTAGCTATTCATCCTTTGAAATAAGTCTAAGAGTTTTATATTTAAAGAGGTATTACTTTGATGTACAATGCTTAAAAAGCACTAATTGACTTTATTTTGACATTAAGTAATGAACTTCTAACACAATTATAAATAGTAAAACAAAATGGTTAAGAAAGTCAAGATAGTCTCAAGGCCTCTTTTTTTCTTGCATGAGGAACAGGATATATTTTATTCAGATATTTTGGGACTTAATTAGTGTTTTGGTGACATCACACACACAGAATAGAAACTGTGACCCTTTACCAATGGATGTAAACCATCTTATACAGTGTTTTTGCAAGCAAATGGAAGATTTTTTTCAGTGTAAAAAGTTTCCTTCTTTGCAACTGAGATCAAACTGCCATAATTTTTTTTTTAATTGTAAGATTCTAAGAGTAAGTTAAATATAAAAACAAGGCAAAACTTTCAGCGTTTCTCATATTTGGAAACAACAGGCAAATGGAAATCAAGAAATCATGATTTGACTCAAGGCATGTTGATCAAGGGATTCTTTAGCTTCAGCAGTCTGAACTGAAAGTAAGAAAATCATGGATCAAGATGTCAAGGTAGGTTGTCCCCAAAGTCATCCCCCTCACAAGATAGGTACTTAAACAAGTTACTATTGTGAAAATTCCAGAACCCAGGGGGTGAGGTGGGAGCACCCCCTTGGACCCACAGAGACCAAGAAGGAAAGCATTACAAAGGTAAGAAGAAGGTCTACACTCCAACTGCATTGCCCATTCTCTGCACACTTACAGGGCCACATGAGATGGCCCCTGGGCCTATAGCTTTTTGGGGGCGTAGGGGAAAAGGGAGAAGGACCCCAAAGTAAAAATTCAGCTCCCCTAGCACTGTAGGGTGCTTCCCAGAAAGTCCACTTGGGTCTCCCCTCACAGGGATCACTGGGGAAATCTGTGGGACTTGACCATGGAGACTCAGACATGGAGAAGGGGGGCCAGGTTTACAGTAACCATCAATCAGATATTGGCAGAACACATTCCTCTTTGCAGCTACAACTGATCAGAGATTGCAGCCAGAGGCTCTTTCCATCTGCAGAGCTGTGCTGGTAGCCCTGTCTGGCCAGGGAACTTGGTGGGCAGTGGAAAAAAAAGGATGCTAATTTAACACTGCAAAAACCTATGAATGTGTAAATCTCACTGGTAATAGTGAACACATGGTCAAAGTCAGATTCTCTAACATTGTATTGGTGGTGCATAATTTGCATGCAACTCTACTTTAAATGTTAAAATGCATTAAAAGCAACCATAAGTAGAATAATTTGTTACTGGGCACAGTAAGTCCCAAACTTTCAGAGATGTGAACGTGCATCTGCATGTCCAGTCATGTAAGTTAGTTCATGTGTCTGGTGTACACTGTCCTGTGCATGTATCCTCTACAAGTAGTTGTGTTTCTACTTTACTGTACAGTACTGTACAGAATACAGTAAGTAGCACACTATCTTTATTTCAAGCCCAGGATGTCCAGAAGCAAGCGTAAAAGCAGTGGTGATGTAGCTGATACTACTATATTCTTCAAGGTACTGTGTTGTACCGTAAGATTAAAAACGTTTTCTTTTTTTGTGTGTGTTTATGTATTTGTGTGAAAAGTATTATAAACCTAGTACAGTAAGTGCTATATACCCTACTGTGTTACTTGGATATTCTAGGCTAATTCTGTTGGACTTACGAACAAATTGGACTTATGAATGTGCTCCTGGAACAGAACTCGATTGAATGTAGGGGACTTACTGTATATAATAAAAAGATGTAAATGGTATCATTAGTAACCTAAAACACAATGGATGGTGGGGTAGATATAAAAGTACAAAGTTTCTGTATGCTGCTGAAGTTATTATCACCTTAAAAATAGAATATTACAAATACATTTTATGTAAGTTTCATGGAACCATAGGAAAAAAATCTGTAGTGGTCACAAAAAAGACTGAGTAAAGGAGTCTGAGTGTATTGGTATAAAAAAGTCATCAAATCACAGAGGAAGATATCAAGAGAGGAAGCAAGGAACAAAAGATCTACAAAACAGAAAATTATGAACAAAATGGAAATAGTAAGTCCTTGCCTATGAATAATTTCTTTAAATGTAAATGGACTGAATTCTCCAGTCAAAAGATACAGTGGGTGAATAAATTAAAGAAGAAGATCCAGTGAAATGCTGCCTGCAAGAAGCTCACTTGAGCTTTAAGAATGCACAAAAGGCCCCAAACAGCCAAAGCAATCCAGAAAGAAAGAAACCATACTGGCATAAAAACTGACACACAGGTTTATTCCTGAGCTCTCAGTTCTGTTCTATTGGCCTGTGCATACATGGCTGACTAATATTTGACCAGGGAGCCAAGAATACCCAATGGAGAAAAAATAATCTCCTCAATAAATAATGCTGGGAAAACTGGATATTCTCATCCAAAAAAAGTGAAAATGGACCTCTTTCTTATGCCACATACAAAATAACAACTGGATTAAAGACTTAAATGTAGACCTGAAACCATCATTTTCTTAATACAACACTTGATATTGGCATCAATATCTTGATATTGGTCTTGTCAATGATGTAACAAAAGCAAAAATAAATGGGGTTAAATCCAATTAAAAAGTTTCTGTATAGTAAAAAGTGATCACGAAGAGGCAACCTATGGACTGGAAGAAAATATTTGTAAACAATGTATCTGATAAGGGGTTAACAGCCAAAATATCAGCTCAGATCAGTCGCTCAGTGGTGTCCGACTCTGCGACCCCATGAACCGCAGCACGCCAGGCCTCCCTGTCCATCACCAACTCCCAGAGTTCACTGAGACTCACATCCATCGAGTCAGTGATGCCATCTAGCCATCTCATCCTCTGTCGTCCCCTTCTCCTCCTGCCCCCAATCCCTCCCAGCATCAGAGTCTTTTCCAATGAGTCAACTCTTTGCATGAGGTGGCCAAAGTACTGGAGTTTCAGCTTTAGCATCATTCCTTCCAAAGAAATCCCAGGGCTGATCTCCTTCAGAATGGACTGGTTGGATCTCCTTGCAGTCCAAGGGACTATCAAGAGTCTTCTCCAACACCACAGTTCAAAAGCATCAATTCTTCAGCACTCAGCCTTCTTCACAGTCCAACTCTCACATCCATACATGACCACTGGAAAAACCATAGCCTTGACTAGACGAACCTTTGTTGGCAAAGTAATGTCTCTGCTTTTGAATACGCTATCTAGGTTGGTCATAACTTTCCTTCCAAGGAGTAAGCGTCTTTTAATTTCATGGCTGCAGTCACCATCTGCAGTGATTTTGGAGCCCAGAAAAATAAAGTCTGACACTGTTTCCACTGTTTCCCCATCTATTTCCCATGAAGTGATGGGACCAGATGCCATGATCTTCGTGTTCTGAATGTTGAGCTTTAAGCCAACTTTTTCACTCTCCTCTTTCACTTTCATCAAGAGGCTTTTGAGTTCCTCTTCACTTTCTGCCATAAGGGTGGTGTCATCTGCATATCTGAGGTTATTGATATTTCTCCCGGCAATCTTGATTCCAGCTTGTGTTTCTTCCAGTCCAGCGTTTCTCATGTTGTACTCTGCATATAAGTTAAACAAACAGGGTGACAATATACAGCCTTGATGAACTCCTTTTCCTATTTGGAACCAGTCTGTTGTTCCATGTCCAGTTCTAACTGCTGCTTCCTTACCTGCATACAAATTTCTCAAGAGGCAGATCAGGTGGTCTGGTATTCCCATCTCTTTCAGAATTTCCCACAGTTTATTGTGATCCACACAGTCAAAGGCTTTGCCACAGTCAATAAAGCAGAAATAGATGTTTTTCTGGAACTCTCTTGCTTTTCCCATGATCCAGCAGATGTTGGCAATTTGATCTCTGGTTCCTCTGCCTTTTCTAAAACCAGCTTGAACATCAGGAAGTTCATGGTTCACATATTGCTGAAGCCTGACTTGGAGAATTTTGAGCATTACTTTACTAGCGTGTGAAATGAGTGCAATTGTGCAGTAGTTTGAGCATTCTTTGGCATTGCCTTTCTTTGGGAGTGGAATGAAAACTGGCCTTTTCCAGTCCTGTGGCCACTGCTGAGTTTTCCAAATTTGCTGGCATATTGAGTGTAGCACTTCACAGCATCATCTTTCAGGATTTGGAATAGTTCAACTGGAATTCCATCACCTCCACTAGCTTTGTTCGTAGTGATGCTTTCTAAGGCCCACTTGACTTCACATTCCAGGATGTCTGGCTCTAGGTGAGTGATCACACCATCATGATTATCTGGGTCATGAAGATCTTTTTTGTACAGTTCTTCTGTGTATTCTTGCCATCTCTTCTTAATATCTTCTGCTAATGTTAGGTCCATACCATTTCTGTCCTTTATCGAGCCCATCTTTGCATGAAATGTTCCTTTGGTATCTCTGATTTTCTTGAAGAGATCTCTAGTCTTTCCCATTCTGTTGTTTTCCTCTATTTCTTTGCATTGATCGCTGAAGAAGGCTTTCTTATCTCTTCTTGCTATTCTTTGGAACTCTGCATTCAGATGCTTATATCTTTCCTTTGCTCCTTTGCTTTTCGCTTCTCTTCTTTTCAATTATTTGTAAGGCCTCCCCAGACAGCCATTTTGCTTTTTTGCATTTCTTTTCCATGGGGATGGTCTTCATCCCTGTCTCCTGTACAATGTCACGAATCTCATTCCATAGTTTGTCAGGCACTCTTTCTATCAGATCTAGGCCCTTAAATCTATTTCTCACTTCAACTGTATAATCATAAGGGATTTTATTTAGGTCATACCTGAATGGTCTAGTGGTTTTCCCTACTTTCTTCAATTTAAGTCTGAATTTGGCAATAAGGAGTTCTTGGTCTGAGCCACAGTCAGCTCCTGGTCTTGTTTTTGCTGACTGTATAGAGCTTCTCCATCTTTGGCTGCAAAGAATATAATCAATCTGATTTCCGTGTTGACCATCTGGTGATGTCCATGTGTAGAGTCTTCTCTTGTGTTGTTGGAAGAGGGTGTTTGTTATGACTAGTGCATTTTCTTGGCAAAACTCTATTAGTCTTTGCCCTGCTTCATTCTGTACTCCAAGGCCAAATTTGCCTGTTACTCCAGGTGTTTCTTGACTTCCTACGTTTGCATTCCAGTCCCCTATAATGAAAAGGACATCTTTTTTGGGTGTTAGTTCCAAAAGGTCTTGTAGGTATTCATAGAACCATTCAACTTCAGCTTCTTCAGCGTTACTGGTTGGGGCATAGACTTGGATTACTGTGATATTGAATGGTTTGCCTTGGAAACGAACAGAGATCATTCTGTCATTTTTGAGATTGCATCCAAGTACTGCATTTTGGACTCTTTTGTTGACCACGATGGCCACTCCATTTCTTCTGAGGGATTTCTGCCCACGGTAGTAGATATAATGGTCATCTGAGTTAAATTCACCCATTCCAGTCCATTTCAGTTTGCTGATTCCTAGAATGTCCACATTCACTCTTGCCATCTCTTGTTTGACCACTTCCAATTTGCCTTGATTCATGGACCTGACATTCCAGGTTCCTATGCAATATTGCTCTTTACAGCATTGGACCTTGCTTCTATCACCAGTCACATCCACAGCTGGGTATTCTTTTTGCTTTGGCTCCATCCCTTCATTCTTTCTGGAGTTATTTCTCCACTGATCTCCAGTAGCATATTGGGCACCTACTGACCTGGGGAGTTTCTCTTTGAACAGTATGAAAAGGCAAAATGATAGCCAAAATATAGAGAAACTCAAACCACTGAACAGAACAAAAACAAACAATCCAACTAAAATATGGGCAAAGAATGTGAATAGATGTTTTTCCAAAGAAGGTATAAATGGCCAACAGGAATGTGAAAAGGTTCATTGTGAAATGAAAACCAAAACCATGATGAGCTCACCTCACAGCTATTAGAATATTGTCAAAAAGGAGAGATGACAAGTGCTGGCAAGAACATGGAGAAAAGGGAACACTTGTTCATTATAGTGGGAACATGAACTGGTACAGCCACTATGGAAAATAATATAAAGGTTCCCCTAATAATTAAAAATAGAACTACCATATGATTCAGCAATCACAATTCTGGCTATTTATCTGAAGAAAACAAAAAACACTAACTCAAAAAGATATACGCACCCCCCTGGTTCATTGCAGCATTAGTTACAGCTGTCAAGATGGGAAAGCAACCTCAGTGTCCATCAATGCATGAATAGATAAAGATGTGTTATATATAAACACAAAGGAATATTATTCACCTGTATAAAAAAAAGGAAGTCTTGCCTTATGTTAAATGGATGGAACTTGAGGGCAATTTGCTAAGTGAATTAAGTCAGATAAATACCATATGATCTCCCTAATATGTGGAATCTTAAACAACCCCACCCTCCAAAAAACCCCAAACAGATTGGTAGCTGCCAGAGGCAGGGGCTGAGGGATAGGGGAAATTGATGAAGGCAGTCAAAGGTACAAACTCCTAGTTATAAAGTAAATTCTGGAGATGTAATATACAACATGGTGACTATAGTTAATAATACTGTTTTGTACATTTGAAAGTTGCTAAGAGTAAATTTTTAAACATTCTCACCACATATACACACACGCATATACAACTGTTACTATGTGAAGTGATGGTTGTATTAACTAACCTTATTATGGTAATCATTTTGCAGTATATGTATACATCAAATTATTACATTGTACACCTTTAACTTACATATACTATATGTCAATTCTATCTTAATAAAGCTGAAAAAAATTTAAAAGGAAAATCATGATCCTATTTTAGCCTGTCCTGCTGCTGCTGCTAAGTTGCTTCAGTCGTGTCCGACTCTGTGTGACCCCATAGATGGCAGCCCACCAGGCTTGCCCATCCCTGGGATTCTCCAGGCAAGAACACTGGAGTGGGTTGCCATTTCCTTCTCCAACGCATGAAAGTGAAAAGTCAAAGTGAAGTCACTTAGTCGTGTCCGACTCCTAGCAACCCCATGGACTGCAGCCTACCAGGCTCCTCCGTCCATGCGATTTGCCAGGCAAGAGTACTGGAGTGGGGTGCCATTAGCCTGTCCTACTAACATATAAATTAATAAGAACATCAATGGTTTGTCAGTTGAGACAATCATGAGACAACTGCCAAGAACTCTGTGTTGTTACATCTAAAACTGAAAATATACTATAGTGAAATGAAAACTAACAAATATTTATCATTTGTCTTGCCATCTGCTTCAATTTGTTAACCCTGACATTTCTTTATTTTTCCCATCACACTTAACTATTGCATGACATTCCTTAAAGAAGTTAAACTACTGAATATTACTCATTCCTAATTTACTTAATGCTTACCGCACCTTAGGTATTATGCTATGAACTGCAGACACAAAGGCAGGTAAGCCTTGCCCTCAAGTAACTTAACAGTTTTTTTTTAAATTAATTTCAGATTTAAAATACCACAGCTTTTTTTTTTTATTCAAGGACTTTCTGTTCCCATTAAATTAGGAGGGATGACAGAAGGATGGTTATAAAATGAATGGACCTTTAATTTTGAAAGCAATGCAATTGATTTCTATGGTAATACTTCTTAAATTTCTTCATAAACCATAAGAAAAATAATATTAAAATGCTAAACACAGAAAATTACTGATCCAACATTACGACTATTGATGCCTATTGGTGGATTCTAAACACAAATTAGGACTTAATGGGATTTGTACTTTATTTTTAAAATTATGTGTAAAAGGCCCAAAGGGTTCTGAGTCATATGTAGGATGACAGATCTATATTTAAATATACAATTGAAATGCTTTTTTCTTGTATTGGAACCAAAATTTTATCTTAGCTGGAAAGACTTCTTGCAGAAGCTCAGAGAAGACAAGGGCAATGAATACATCAAACCTGGGCTCACATCGTCATTGTGCAAAAGGAAAGGCTGTTAGGAAGGCACGGTGACATGGCACAAGACTCAGTAACCACTCCATCTGCCCAAAACCATCCCACTCACCTTCCATCCACAGAATTGATGGTAATTTGGTAAACCAACAAAATAACAAAAGGTTAAACAGTTACAAAATGTGATTCTTTATGCAGAGCTAAGAAAACCAATGAGTAATACTCTTCACGTGGCCATATCAGATATGCAGATCTGTTCCCTCAGGATTAACCTGCTTGTTCATGTGAAAAAATAAGTATTTTAAGGGCTAAAAATTCTATCATGCCCTACTGTATTACAAAAGTATGCCTTGGGCTTCCCAGGTGGCACAGTGGTAAAGAATATGCCAACAATGCAGGAGATGCAGGTGTGGTCCCTGGATCAGGAGGATCCCCTGGAGGAGGAAAAGGCAACTCACTCCAGTATTCTTTCCTGGGAAATTCCATGGGTAGAGGAGCCTGGCAGGCTATACAGTCCACGGCATCGCAGAGAGTCAGGCACAACAGTGCACACACACAAGTATATCTCACCTTACAGAATCACTAGCTAGGTTCTTGGAAAAAAAGAAAAGCCTATACTGGTGGGGTGGAGACTCCAGTCCTCGTGTGAACCTGCAGAATTTCCATAAGTGGTATGCTTTGTAGTCACCAAAATAAAACAGTCAATATACTAAAGTTTTAAAATATCAGAAGTTATTTTAGATACAGTAAATTAATTACACAATTACCTATAATTAAATTTCCATTTATTACTCCTTATATGCTAGAAACCTTTCAGGATAGCCTTCTCTGAAAGGTTCAAAAAATTCACCCTGTTCCATTAAATTTTCTTGTTTAACATAGTATGCAGGTGCTATAATAGATAATATTCAGAATGCAGGTACTATTATAGATAATATTCAAACAAAGAGGCATTCACTTTTCTGTCTTTCCTTTATACATCCAATAGCTTTTCATTTTGCCTTTCAGCTGGAGCTTCCTGCTACCTCCTTCCTTTGCATGGTCATCCCAGTGCTCAACTCATTGTAAGTAATGAGAGTGTATTTTCCAAAGCCTGCATTTACTTTACCCACTTTGGGTACACCACAGAAACCTCTTACACCTCTTTCTGATCCCTTTCCGTCCTGACGTCTCCTGTCTATTCCAAACAGAAATTATTCACACATTTTCATTCAAACAACAAACATTCATTAAGTGCCTGGATAATGGGAACAGAGTTAAGATTTTTAATTCATTTGGTCTCAGAAAAGGTGCATTCATATAAACTCAATCTGTGACTGTTATCCACAGGGAGAAATGCATTTTGCACAATGCTATGTTTATGTATAGAAATAAAATTTCATGAAACAAGACTCAACCCCTGTGCCATACACTAGACCTTCTACTGGACTCAATTCAGTTTCTTTTCATTTTGTTGTGTGGAGGCCTACCAAATTAATTTCATGAGACCCACTAATGAGTCTAGAATTGTAATCTGAAAAGCACTATCCTAAAATACAGGAAAGAAATTTGTGTTCTGGAGAGATTACTGTATTTTAAAAACTAAACAGAGTTAAAAATACCCTGGAGGGGTTGGAAAGAGGACGGCAAAGGAAAAAAGAGGGAGAAAGAGAGGAAGGTAAAATAAACAGGGGGTTGGGGGAAGCAGAAAGAGATCATTAGAAAAGCATATAGAAAAAAGCCAGAGAGGGTTAAAGAGAAAAATAAAGGCCTGAGCCAGAGAAAGAAAGACTTCTGTGGTAATTTCTGGGGTCACAACCTAGTTTCCTTGGGCTGAGGAACTGCTGTCACCATCGTCTCCCTCCTATGGAGCGAATTAGCTGCTAATCATTGATCACTGCTTCCCAACTGCTCTGATCCTTAAACCTTTAAAGACTGTACCCCTGGGTGTTTGGAAAAGATAACAAGAGTGACCAATTAAATACTTTTTTAGCCTGCAGCGGAGATGAGAATATTATCTGCAGAGGACTAGATGAAATCCACGGTGGGGTGGGAACCCCGGAGTGACATGTACATAGCGACACAGCATCGAAAGTGACACCACGGAAAGTCAACAAAGTTGAGCTAAGCACGGCCTAATGTCATGCTCACCTCACGGGTGTGAAAACATGCCCTGACTCTGTGTAAAAGCATCCTCTGATGAGTGAGAGGATCCCCTAGCCAAAGCCGAAACCCAGGGGCATTCCCTCTAAGGTCAGCAGATGCTGTTTATTGTGAGATGTTCTTAGCAAATAAATTCAACCTATGGTCTTAATACAGTAAACAGTTATTTAGCTCATCCTCCATTGGAAGGATCCTAAATTAGACAGTTTTTTACCAAACTCTATGTATTACATTTTGAACCACTGCTGAGAGACAAATGTTTAAACAAGTGAGACATATACCTGGAATAGGTGAGCCGTGGAATAGCAGGCACTAATAATACATGTGTTCATGTTCTTAACCTCCACGGATTGGCATATATTGCTTAGTTAAAAAGTGCTGAGAACTGGGAGTGTACAATGAGGGCAGGGTGGTCCTGAATACAGTGCCCCACCTGCCCAGGCTCAGCAAGTTCTTCCCTACAGGCCTGTCTCACTCTGCATCTGGTCACAGGTGCAAGTGGAAGCAGGACAGAGAGGGAAAAAACGCTAAACCCTTGATGTGTTCACTCTTCTCCTCTATTAGAAGGTACTAGGGAAACAAACAGGAGAGGGCAGGGGGTTTATGAGCAGGAAGCAGAATAGGGGAAGAACTAACAAGTGATCACGGATGGATGAGGTGGGCCGTGAGAGATGCTCACGGCGCCCCGCGTGTACTCGGATAGTAATGGGGGCAGGGGTGAGAGTCAGCACATTTCAACAGACATTTACTGAGCACCCAATTTAGGTACAATTCAAGAGGCAGCAGGGGAACTTACAACTTAGGATGGCAATGACCCTAAACAGCAGTAACACTGTTCCCAGGACGTCTTAACCTCCATACCATGTTATGAATCAAGCAAAGTGTGCCTGCCCAGGAAGCAAGTCTACATTTGAGGCAATATGCTCGGGACCAGGAAAAGAATAAAGGCATATTCTCCTTAAATATTATTTAAAAAAAAAAAAAGTTCAAGCTCAACAGGGCAGAAACACTATGGTTTGCATCTGGAGCTGCCTATAAACCAGATCATGTCAGAGGATCAAAATAAAGGCTGTTCACACTAATAACCCAGCATTTTTACCACTGTGGTTATAAAAGCAGTTGGTAACACTAGGCATTTACAGCTTAGTGATGGAAAGCCAGCTCGTCTGGGTTTGAATGTCAGTTGCTGTTTGACCTTGGGCAAGTTATATAACTTCTCTGTGGGGTTTCCCCATCTGTAAAATGAAGACGATAGTTAAGACCTACTTCCTAGAGTTATTGTGAGAATTGAGTTGATACAGGTTAAGGTACATAGAACAGTGCCCATCACGCACTGCTCAGGAAGTGTTGCCTGATGTCGCTTTTCCCTAATCACCACCCACACACTGAGGGAGTGGCATGAGTCAAAGGGAGGGTCACGCTCAAAGAGGATATAACTGTGAGTGTTTGGGCTGACAGTGCAAACACTGACCAGTTTGGGGTTTAAGATCCACTCCTAAGAAATGTCCTGCAAGAGCACAAGTAACCATGTCCAGCTCCTCCATCCAGTTTTCTATACCTCTGCTTCAGGAGCTCCTGGTCTACTGGCTCCTTGCCAGTTGATCACTGTCAATATATTTTATATTGGTTGTTACATACCTCATTTAGAAAAGGAGTACTTGTTTGCCTCATAATTTCAAGACAAATTGATAAGACTATGAATTATCCAGAGATCAGTAGACACAAATGTATATAAACTTAAAAAAACTTGCTATATTTCAAAATATACTAGAACCTGAACCATAACAAGATGAGGATTTGGAGCATCTCACATAAATCTAATTTCTCTTGGTTTTGGCACAGCTTTAAAAATCTAAAATTGAATAGCTGACATTTTAAGAACCCAGTTACAGAGTTTCAATTTAAAGCAAGTGCACACGCCACATGCAGACACACACACACACACACCAAAAAACAACACTCTTGAGCAGTTGCCATGACAACATAATACAAAGCCTACCAAGCTCTTTGTTATCCTGCTGAAGATGCTGTGCAAAGATACTCATGTTAGATTCTTTACTAATTAAGTGGAAAAGGTTAAAAAAATTCAAGATCCACATGGTTTGTTTTTTTTTTATCTGTGCTAAGACTCAGAAAAGCAAATACTAAATACTGTAAGAAAAAGAATTTAAAAGTAACTTATCAGCAAGACCAGTTACAGATCAAAGTAGACACAATGTTGAAGGAAATGGGAAGATATTTTTCTTTTATTTTGTAAGCTATATTCCCTTTAGTATCTGCTCCTCCTAAATTGTGCTATACTATTTTAATGGAAGAATCAATTCAAATAATACAATTTGATAACAGAGTCTCTTACTTTACCAACACATTTAAACACTTTTCCTTCTTTGGCCACCTCCAATGGCACCCCACTCCAGTACTTTGCCTGGAAAATCCCATGGATGGAGGAGCCTGGTAGGCTGCAGTCCATGGGGTCGCGAAGAGTTGGACACGACTGAGCGACTTCACTTCCAGTTTTCACTTTCATGCATTGGAGAAGGAAATGGCAACCCACTCCAGTGTTCTTGCCTAGAGAATCCCAGGGATGGGGGAGCCTGGTAGCTGCTGTCTATGGGGTCACACAGAGTTGGACACGACTGAAGTGACTTAGCAGCAGCAATATCAGCTTATTTGGGAGCTCATACTTCTGTATGCTAACTAGATCTAAGAAAGAAAACCTGTTTCTAAGTTAATGAGCTCTTATGTTTTTAAAAAGAGAGAGGAAAAAAATAGTGACAGAGGAGAGAAAGAAGGGATAAATAGACCTTTTGGGGGCTGTGATAAAATAATCTTGGTTTTCCTTCCCCTTCTCTGATTAGCCATCTCTGTGTCTCTTCTCAGTGTTAAACCCAGATTCCCTTAAGACTCACCTGTAAATCTCCTCAGTCTGTTATTCTCTTAAGTGGTGTCATCTTTGACCAATGGCTTCAGTTATCATCAATATGCATTCACAATCCCAGAGCCTCTTTTCTGAGTTCATATCAGTTGATTCAACTGCTTCCTAAACATGGCCACTTTGGTTCCCCCTTGAAAGGCAAATGGGGTTCTCCTACAGTGCTCTTTACCTTGATAAATGGCAGTTCCTAATAGGTATTAAGTACCTATTTGCTAAGTGAATGAATGAATCAATCAATCAATCAAACCTATTGCACAAACCAAAAAACCTAATGACCATCCTTGGTAAGGCCTTTTTTCCATATCCAACTCCTCTCTATTTTACTTCCTAAACATTTCCTAGATTCATCTCATTTCCAAAATTCTCCCAGCCACTACTCTCTAAGCCACCAATCTTTGCCTGGATCACTACAGTAGCCTCTTAACAATCAGGAACACACAGATATAGTACAGACAGAAATCGGGCAATCAGTATCAATGGTTTATTAAACTAACTGATAAAGTTGGACTAAGAAAAGGGAAGAGAACATTTACTAAATGTCAACTCTATGCCAGACACTGATCTAGACACGTTACATATTCCACCTCACTTAATCACAACAGTGACCCATTTTCATAAAAGAAACTCAGCTGAGCACACGGCATCAGGGAGCCACTCCTGGTCACAACCTCTGCTTTGCTTGGTCCCAAAAAGCAGAGAACAACGATAAATACAAAGAAGAATGTGATGATCACAACATAATGAGAACATATTAAGCACTTTGTATGCATGATCTCATTGAAAGTGTCACCACCCTCCCATGAAGCAGGGATTATTATCACATTTGCAGATAAAGAAACTGAGCCACACAGGACTTAAAATTACTTGCTTAACGTAAAAAACCCCAAAAGTGGCAGAGTGTTTATTTAATTTACTAAACAGCAAGTTAAAAGAACTGGTGAAGATACAGTGTTAGAAAAGACAAACCACTCCTGCCCTCAGGGGTCTGGTAGTGAACTTGAGGAGCTTGTCTCCAGGATCAGATCTGTTTTTTCATCCCGGCCCTACCCACTGGTGGGAATCCCCCAGCAATTTCAATCCCATTTCTAAAGGGCGCATTTCAAGCACAGGTCAGGCTGCCAGCCTCTTCCACATGCCCATAGATACCCAGTTCTCCTCCAATAGGATACCAGGAGGAGATGCTTTAGTGCTTATACTAATTTGGTCCCAATATTTCTCTTACAAAGTCTTAAAGGCATGAATACAAAGATTATTTTTACAAGGTCTAATCTAGTACTTACAATTTTATAACTCCATCTGGGCACCTGGAACAGAACTGCTGGCTGCTCTTGTCTTGTTTATGTTGACTCTGCCCCAGCTGCACAAATCTACAAATTATAATGTGTAAAAAAAAGTAAGCTAAAGGAACTACCTACCACAAATTCAGTAGATCACACAAATTGTATGGGTGTTCGAATGACAGTAATATACTTCTATCAGAAAAGCACACAAGAGGACCCTATGTGACACAAGACTTGGTTTATAAATGACTGCCTGATGTTAGAGTGGGTTTATGGGAATAAAGGAGGAGGAAATGCTTAAAATTTAAGTCATAACCATGGATATAAAAATGAAAGAAAATGTTTACTTTGTTGCATTCTGTTTACTCAAACGTGGTATAGAACCTGAGCCGAAATGTTCCTGAGGCCAGGAATTTGACCGTAACCCCTTGCAGGTCTGAGGGTGACCACAGCAGGAAGCAGAGGGAAACAAGGGGAGGGGGATGGTGCTTGGGTGAGACAAATGACAAGGAAACGGCAGGATCAGGCTAGAGACCCAGCTCCTGAAGCAAGGATGCTGCTAAGATCCCAGGACAAGGACTTGGTTCCTCAGGACCACAAGAATCCCTACACGTACACCAGCCACTACTAAGGGTACTTTCAACAGAGACAGAGGGGGCTGAGGAGACCACCTGCTGAGCTTCACTGGCCCACCATGCCTCCTCAGAGAAGCCTCCAACAACACTAAACCGGACTTGTAGCTAAGGGCCAGAGGAGGCCCCAGGCCCACTCAGCAAGGTGAGAGGATGCCTAGCAATGGGCCCCTGATATTTCTCTAGTACACCCATCTGAGGTGTGGCCTGTGCTCCATGCAACCATCTGACCCTCAGGGATGCAGCCTGTAGTTTTTATTAGGTTTTTTAAAGGTCAGGAAAAGTGCTTCAGAAACTACCAATTATTAAGTCATTACAGTGCTATGAAAAACTTTTAAATTCGCTTAGTCTTGTCCAGCTTTCATCTTCAGCAAGTGAACATCATTGACATGTACACTTATGCTGTCTGCAGTAAGTAAAGTCGTGTTAGTCACTAACTCCAGATAATTCATTCTTCTAGACCATGTTGCTTACAGAGGTCTACTTCAACTACTCTTAGAGTTGAGTGACAGAGTGTGGCAGCTGTTGTGAATGTACTGTGTGTCCAGGAGTGAGGAGGGTGTGGCTGAGTTCTCAACGACTCAGTTGACTTCCAGTAGGACAGTATATATAGTCATACCAGTGCTTCTGCAGTTAAGAAATGCTATATATTTCTATATTTTACATATTCTACAGCAGATCTTACTAATTTGAAGTAGAGAGCAAAAAATAATCAGTTCAGTGGATTCTGCAGAACAAATACCCTCCTTAAAAAAGACCTGAAGACTAATACTCATTTATATTACATTTTACGTAAGCCAAACTTACATAAGTGGGACCATGTTCATTTTTTTAAATAATTATGAATTCTTAATACATATATTAATACTAGGTTGAGGCGGTGTTTAAATGGGTGTTTAATCCTTAGGTTTTTGAGGATTTGGGGGTGAGGAATTCTTTAGAGAATCTGATAATTATTAATCTCTGCAAACACACACAGACACATTTTTAGGTACATGATTTTATGGATACCTTTTGGTAGATCTCCACCTTTTAGCTAGATCTCCCTAATAAAAGTCTATAACACTCTGAATTGGTACCTTTTCATCACTGCTTCCTTTTTCCTCCCCAGTCACCACTCCCACCAGGGCCACATCCAGCCCCTCCACCCACCCCAACCTAAATTGAATACAAAGTCCTCAACTGTCAATATCCCAAGTTCATTTTGTAAGAAGGTACTTGATCTTGAGAATTTGTTAATGCAGGAATGCAGAAATGCATTTGAACTTCAGTTTGCAGTTTATATTCAGGCAGTGAAAATATGTGTAAGTATCATAAACTTTTATCATTCAGGGGCCCAAGAGTCTCAGACAGTAAGAAGGGTTTTTAATTCCAAATATAAGTTGTTTCAGAATCTGACCTAAATGCTACTATTCCAAGTGGAAGTCACTTCCTTCTGTATGGTTGACTACTTTCAATTTTTAAAAGTTATATTAGATGTAAGTTATTGTAATACATTTGCATTTGTCCTTATTTTCTCTTGAAAATACCTTACCTTAAATAAATGGAAAGATCTTCTTCTGAGAGGCCATCTGAGAGGTTGATTCCATACACCTCTTTCATGGGCTGGACTACATTCTGGGGTCAAAAATATGGGAATCAGGAAGAGTTCTTAGACATCTAGCACATTAATAATTTCCAAAAATGAAGAAAACGACCCTGTGAATTTTCCCATAAAAACCATCACAATGTTTCAACGTATTCATTAAATTTCTCAATGAGTTTTAAAATTTTTTATTTCATTTTCACTAAAATAGATTATAGATAAAAATTAGTTGGTAATTACTAATTGCTTTTGTATAATGCAAGAGTTGGCAAACATTTTCTGTGAAGGGTCAGGCAGTAAATACTTTATGTTCTTTGGGTCACATCATCTCTGCCACAGCTGCGTAATTCTGCTGTTACAGGGTGAAAGCAACCATAGATAACATATAAACAAATTGGTATGGCTGTAAATAGGCATGGCTGGTTGTAAATTAAACTTTACTTAGAAAAAATGGCAGCAAGCTGCTTTGGCCAATAGGCTGCACGTTGCCAATGCCCAGAATAAGATTTAGTTCCCATATCATTACATTTTATTTGCCATGTCTACCTCAAATGACTTCTGGCTCTTACTAGAAATCCAGTTCCCCTAAAGCTAAATTTGATTTTTCTATTGTTCACTTGCCTTTTGTTTTCCCTCAATATACTATCAATATCAAATTCAACAGGATGAACTTCCCACTGGGATTAGGCAGAGATTGTGAGGCCCAGGTGCAAACCCTGCATTCCCGTAATGTGCTAAGCAAGGGAACAAATAGACCTCAGGTGGATGGGTTGCTCAAAGAGGGACAGGATTCGCCTTAAGAATTCTGAAGTGACAAGAAATTTACTATTACACGTGGAAGCAAAAATACCGATTTCAGAAACCATTTTCAGTAATATCTTTGCCAAATGTATTTGTCTCTGCAGCACCTCCAACACGGCGCGTGAGAATGGTGGAGTGAGGTGATGTAACTCTTCCTCGCTCTCAGCCTTTCGGCTGAAAGCGGGATGCTGGAGCTGGTTGTCCAGAGCCTCACTGGACAGCAGCCTCTCCTGCGTCCCTCACCTCTGTCACTTTGGCACTGTCGCCCAGGTCGGTCATCTTCACTGGGGTGGAGCGCTGGGACACGGAGCCCTCCTCCTCTCGGTCGGTCCCGGAGTCGTCTTCCGAGCTGCTGGACACGGCCTCCTCGCTGGGCGGCGGCGGGGCACTGGCGGCTGTTTTCCGCTGTAACACGGCTTCTTCTCTGTTGCTCTTATTTCTTTAAAAAGATGAATATGGATGTGAAGCATCTGTAAACCGAACCCTCAGTGCTCACCGCGTATCACTCTGTCCCAAAGCCTTAGTCCTGGAGAAGTGTTAAGAAAATGACTGTGAGAAGCTAGCGTCTGGATTCAAGTTGTGCTGAAGGGCAAAGTTTAATAGTTTATCATGTACATGTACTGACCTTCTATGAATTTAAGCTTTGCTATGAATTCAGAAAATAAGCAAGTATGTGCTTGCAGTGTGCAGAAAAGCCTTTCTACCACTTGGCTACTGTGTCTTCCCTTTTGGTAACTGAAATCGGGATTTTCAAAATTTATAGTACAGTAGAAGACTGTTATATCTGAGATATTAGTGAAATTACCTATAACTTGTAGAAGCATCAAGAAAGGGTCGATAGCCAAATCCATGTGTGTTTCTGGCCTTCCTATGAATTTTTATCAATCACAGTGGCAGCTGATTACTTGTACCGAAGTAATGAGCAACTGATGAACATAAACTAAGATTTTAAACTGTTTTAAAACAACTTATTAGTAAATAACTATGTTTGCTGATGATGTCTTCTAATAATAGAGAGTGGATGAGGGGAAACAGAAAAAAATATACATTATTTGCTTTTATTTCATTGCCAAATTTGACAGTAGTCAGAATACTGTTTTTTTCTTAATTAAAAAAATGTATGGTAATATTTTTGGATTTTATGAAAAATATTTAATATATTTAATATTCTTACTTGAAAAAATTATCTGCAAGGGACGTGAAATATTCTACATTTTCTAGAAAAGAAATATGTAATACTATCTAACCATGGGTTAGATATTAGAGAAAATAAATTCATTTCTGACTTCATGAAACTAAAAATTAAAGTTGATACATTTCAGAACTATACACTAATATAAATGGTCATTTATGTATTTGTCCCAGGAACACTTTAAATTCTAAATGTCCTGAGGACGTTCCTTCTTTTAAATTCCTCATAGCACCTGGTCCAGGACACATATTTAAGCCACATAAGTGGTGTATCTGGGAAATAGTAATATCAGTATATATCTCATTGTATAAATCACACATGTAGTTAGAATCCAATTAAGACCCTGTACACACTCCCAAATACAATTAGGACTCAAAATCCACGGTCTGGCCAGGGCCTAGGAGAATTCTCATCACTGGGATCACTCAGGTCAGCGGCAGTAACATAGATGCGCAGACTAGGACACATTTCATTCCAAGTCTCAAAGCATAAAGATTTAAACATGGTTTGTTCTCTTCCTCATACTGCTGTATACAATAAAATAACAGTCATCCCCCACACAATGTTAACGGAGTACACAGAAGATCTATTAAGTCCTCTGTCTGAGCGTTTGCTTTAATGTTTTCTCCGGGTGCCAGCAAAAATAAACACAACAAATACACATTTTTACCTAAGTCTTTTATGTTGCGGGAAACAGAGGATATGGAGTTATTAAAGGACATACATAACATCTGCTACCTAACTTTATGCCATCTACGGAACATCTAATTTAAGTAAAATGTACTGTGTTGCTGAAATTCCCATAAATTCTACTTAAGTGTCAACCATGCTTTAATAATCCCAGTTTTATAAATAAGCTATCTGTATAGATGCAGTGGGCTTCCCAGGTCGTGCTAGTGGTAAAGAACCCACCTACCAATGCAGGAGACGTAAGAGATGCAGGTTCTATCCCTGGGTCAGAAAGATTCCCTAGAGGAGGAAATGGCGACCCACTCCAGTATTCGTGCCTGGAGAATCCCATGGATGGAGGAGCCTGGCGGGCTACAGTCCATGGGATCACAAAGAGTCAGACATGACTGAAGTGACTTAGCACGCCCGTGGATGCAGTGTATATACTATGCTGTAAACTATATGACTTGAAGTTATTAGTTTTGGGTGAAAGTGCTATATTATTTTTATGTGAATCTTTAAAATTTTATTCTACATGTAAATCTTACCCCAATACCGATTTTCCGGTTTCATCTGGCTTACGTACAGTAAATGGACTTGGATCAATACCAACGGTCTTAGGCATGAAGTCACTGAAGAAAGGGGAAAAAATTCCATGTGAATCACTGTCCATCCAGATGGTATCGGCTTCCCTCTCTATTCACATTCTTATACTGTTCCTTCTTAGCCTCCAGAGGTATATATATTCTAAGTGAAATACTCAGGGGAGTTTAGGTAATCTGGGCCATAAGACCCCATGAATTAATGGCACTCGGTAACTTCAATGTTAGCAGTCTTCACTGTGAATTTTCTCTGATTAAGAGGCCCAACAATTTTGAATTCAAGATTTTGTTTTCTGGAGCAGAACTGATATCTGAATTACTATTAAGATTCATCTCTGGTTGTATATCATGATTCATTTTCAAGTAAAATTAAACTCATAAAACTGATGGCAAGACAGTAAGCTGCTCGGTTTTATGGACAATGTTTTTATTACACTATACCACCTAAGGAGGCAGGCACAATTATCAAAAACACAGTGATATGAATTGAAGTATCAACATCTATCTCATTAGTCTGGAGTTAATTCATTATAACACTGGAACACTTTAAATAGAAACTGTTAATTTACCACTTACTGTGATAAGCTGAAGCTACTTCCTCATGATACAGGGGCTACCTTACTATTACTGCTGATGCCAGATAAAACTCCTTAATAGATGCCAAATAAGCAATCGTTACATGATTTATGCAGACAAGACTCATAACTTCTGGCAAGGATACTGCTCCAAGCATGTGACTCAATATTACATTTTTTGAAGGAAAAGAAAGTAATATTGAATCTGACTCAAAATGCCTACTTAACAGTTTGAAAATGCTCCTTTCAAATGTAAGTGGTTTACTTTTTCTTTCTTTTTGAACTACTCAGTTGATCTTCATGATTTATGGATGACATATTTGAGAATTTGCTACTCACTAAAATTTATGTATAACCCAAAGGAAAATGACAATAACCTCACAGTTAAAACTGCTAAACTTTAACAAGTATAACTGAAAATCAAGCAAGTAAAAATTCCAAACTTTCTATCTGAAACCAAAGAAAAATGTAGAGTGATTTCTAGGAAACAAACCATGAAATATGTTTCACCATGCACTATATTAAGTTTAGGCACACATATATCACATTTGAAGAAAATGTGAAACACAAAAGGTAAATACAAGAATGCAAACTTTAGTATAAAACATAATGGTCAAAAACTGATTTTCTGAGCCTCATTTCTTAATCTAGACCCATCATTTTCCTAAAAGGCCCCATTAAAGTCCAAAAGAGACAGAAAAATGAAGTATGTTCAAAGGTGACAGACCAGGATGGAGAGCCGTCCAACAATAGAAGGACTGCCTCCTGAGTAATGGGCTCCCAACTGCAGAAGGAATTTCAGAGGTTGGACAACCACCTGCAGGAGCTAAACAAACTAGGAAAACCACAGTTCCCCAATGCTTCCAGTTTCAGAGAATTCACAACATACCGTGCTGAACTCGTCATAGCCAAGCAAAAGGTGTCATCAAAGCTACTCAGCTCGTATGGTCGAAAGAACTCATTGTGGATGTCAATCTCCTCTTCATATTTGTGAAATTTCTTCACTACTAACTTCTTTAAGTTTGCAGCACAGATAACTAAGAGAGATACTGCCTGTTACTCTTAAAAGTCTTCAGATTACATCTCCTAAACATTTCTGTCATGGCAACTGTGTTCACAGAGAGTACACTGAACGAGGCTCAGATCGTGCCTCTGGCACTAACACACTTGGAGCTGAAACCAGACATGTGCACAGAACATACACGGCAAAGCTGAGCAAGACAATCGCCAAGGAGGCAGAGGCCTCTGGAAGCTAGGGTGGGAGTGGGGAATTATTTAAGAAATCAAATCACTCAATTCTTTAAATTCCTTTTTTCTCTTAAATAAACACCCTCTGCCTTAGAGAGAAAAATTATGCAGCTATTTTATTAAATTTTCCATTATATTTCAAATCCTCTTTATTATGGGCAACATTAGGTTGTTAAATTCCTATCTTTTTTCCTAGAACAACTGAATCTTCTTAGCAGCTGTATGATTTATGATTTTGTCCAGAATTTCAAGATTAACAAATGCTTTTTAAAAGATAATTAATAATTTGTGAAGAACTTATTTGCAATCTTCTTACTTTATGGCCTGCACCATACCATCCAAAAACGGGATGGTCAAACGTGACTAGATGGAATCTTCAACTGGAGTGTTTCAGATTGGCAATAGATCGTCGCATCCTTTCACAATTGAGAAAACTGGCTTGTCCATGGTCGGAAGAATCAATAATAGAATCAAGAATAAACTCTATTTCAAACTGATCAATTATTTAAACTTGGAAACATTGTTCTAATATGTCAAAATACATCTGAAGGTATTCTTTGAATGTAAAAACTTTCCTGCCTTTCTGACAAATTAATATGTAATTTTCAGTGACTAAAATACAGTTTTATACATACATCTGTACCTTTTTCACTGCTTAGATATAGGGAAAGTTTTTATTTCTCCTTGTGAATGGGTCCTCACTTCCTCCCCTATTCCCCCCAAATATGTAGGAATATATTAAGTACTAATTTTAAGTGATGAAATAATATATCCACTAAACATCTGAGTGACATACCTGATAACTGGTAAGACACAATACAAGGTATTGGCCTATTTAGACAAAAGAAGTATAATACAATCTCTACCCTTTAAAAAAAGCTAAGATGTCATAATCTCCTATCTATTATAACAGCAACATAACCCTGAATAGTCATTCATTTCCTCCTAATAAAACGTTATATGAAACGAATGCTTCAAGATCATTTAATAATAATTTCCAAATAGGTTGGCATAAAAACTAGAGAAACAGCGTACCTACCTTCATCATAAGGCAGTGGTAAATGTTTTATTACCTCTGGTGTCCACCAGTAAGTGTAACTATTAAAAAAAAAAAAAGGATTAAAATGCGCCAAATGTAAATGCTGGTTTTCTACAATTCACTAGATAAAATGTGTTATCTAGACAAACGAACTATGGTAGGGGGTGGTTAGTACTAGGGTAACAGGAAAGGCTCCTAAAATTTTGCTTGAGACTGAAGTCATGCTTTAGAGCAGTGCTTCTCAAAGGCAGCATACACATGAATCACTTGAAAATCCTGTTAACAGGCAGATTCTGATTCAGTAGGTGGGGTCTGAGATTCTGCATTTAAGACAAGCCCCTGGTGATATCAAAGGGGCTGGCCCTCAGACTACTTTTTAAATAGCAAGGCTTTAAAGCATGGGGGAAAAAAAAAAAAAACAACAGAAAAGGGATAAGTCTGCTGCTTACAAAGAATTCATTCAGTCTTTCACCATTTATTAAGCAATTTATTTATTGACTTACTGTGTGTCAAACACCGTTCTACACTTTAGAAATGCCGTGTTGAAAATAAAGAGAAAGTAGAGCTACAGTATTGTTCCGATCTTCACCAGCACAAGTTTCATGCTGGAAAGAGAAATACACAAGATAAGAGGGAACTGTGCACAGCCCAAGAGGCGGAAGGAGACAGCACAGAATCTCTGGGAGCGTTCAGGTGTCCTGATAGAGCTGCGCTCAATACTCTTTTTAAAGAGCAGAACTGACATTGGAAATGGGCAAATGCAGTCTTGATGTTCAAAAGCCAGAGGGTGAAAGACTCCAAAAACTACACAGCAATGAGTGTGATGTCAACGCAGGCAAGATAACAAATCAAGTATTTACTAGAGATGGGAGTAACCTAAGAAGATGACCGGTGACTTCTATGAAACCACATCTATTCATAAAAACAAGCCACACCAGGCTATTCTCATTTCCTTTTCCAAAAAAATCAGATTATCAGATCAAAGGAATGAAAAAGACATGGGCTAACTCATTTAAAAGGGTGTATGTGTGTTAGAGAGAGAAAGAACTCACCCACGAGCAAGCACAGGCATAAATTCTAATGATGGCAGACAGAATTGGCAGAGGAGGAAAGCAGAGAAGGTATCAACGCATATATAAATAAATAACTAAAAAACGGTTACTTAGGAAAAAGAAGAAGACATTATAAAGAACATGTTTTAACTCAGAATGCACCATGTGAAGAAAAAGAATTAAGAGAAAATTAAGAGATCAGGCCATAAATTTTTAAAAAATATTACTAAACTGTATCCTTATGCAAAATAAAGCTTAACAATACTTTTCAACAAAGCTAGAGTCATCAAGACAGTATTGTACTGGCACAAAAATGGAAATACAGACCAATGGAACAAGATAGAAAGCCCAGAAATAAACCCACACACCTATGGGCACCTTCTCTTGGACAATAGAGGCAAACAATGGGGAAGAGACAGTCTCTTCAATAAGTGGTGCTAGGAGAACTGGACAGCTATGTTAAGAGAATGAAATTAGAACACTTCCTAATACCATACACAAAGATAAACTCAAAATGGATTAAAGACCTAAATGTAAGACCAGAAATTATAAAGCTCTTAGAGGAGAACATAGGCAGAACACTGTATAACATAAATAACAGCAAGCTCCTCTATGACCCACTGCCCAGAGTAATGGAAATAAAAATAAACAGGTGGGACCTAATTAAATTTAAAAGCTTTTGAACAGCAAAGGAAACTATAAACAAGGTGAAAAGACAACCTTCAGAATGTAAGAAAATAATAGCAACTGAAACAACCGACAAATGATTAATTTCCAAAATACACAAACAGCTCATAAAACTCAATACCAGAAAAACAGCCCAATCAAAAAGTGAGCAGCTATGGAAGACGGTATGGAGATTCCTTAAAAAACTAGGAATAAAACCACCATATGACCCAGCAATCCCACTACTGGGCATATACCTTGAGGAAATCAAAATTGAAAAAGACACAAATACCCCAATGTTCACTGCAGCACACTCACGATAGCTAGAACATGGAAGCAACCTACATGTCCATTGACAGATGAATGGATAAAGGAGCTGTGGTACGTATATACAACGGATTACTCAGCTATAAAAAGGAATGCATTTGAGTCAGTTCCAATCAGGTGGATGAACCTAGAGTCTATGATACAGAGTGAAGTAAGTCAGAAAGAGAAAGATAAATATTGTATACTAATGCATATACATGGAATCTAGAAAGATGGTACTGATGAGTTTATTTTCAGGTCAGCAATGGAGAAACAGACATAGAAAACAAACTTAAGGACATGGCTTGGAGGGGAGGAAGAAGGGGGTGAGATGTACGGAGGAGTAACATGGAAACTTACATTACCATATGTAAAATAGATAGTCAGTTTTGTTGTATGACTCAAGTAACTCAAATAGGGGCTCAGTATCAGCCTAGAGGGGTGGAATGGGGAGAGAATGGGAGGGAGGTTCAAGAGGGAGGGGACATAGGTATACCTATGGTTGATTCATGTTGATATTTGGCAGAAAACAGCAAAATTCTGTAAAGCAATTTCCTTCAATTAAAAAATAAAAATTTTTTTTAAAAAGTGGGCAAAAGACTTAAACAGACATTTCTCCAAAGAAGATACACAGATGACTAATGTGCTAAGTCACTTCAGTTGTGTCCAGCTCTTTGTGACCCTATGGACTGTAGGCTGCCAGGCTCACCTGTGCATGTGATTCTCTAGGCAAGAATACTGGAGTGGGTTGCCACGCCCTTCTCCAGGGAATCTTCCTGACCCAGGGATTGAACCCGTGTCTCTTAGATGACTAATAAACACATGAAAAGATGCTCAACATTGCTTATTATTAGAGAAATGCAAATCAAACTGCAATGAGATATCACCTCACACCAGTCAGAATGGCCATCATCAAAAATCCACAAACAATAAATACTGGAGAGGGTGTGGAGAAAAGGGAACCCTCTTGTACTGTTGGTGGGAATGCAGACTGATACAACCACTATGGAAGACAGTACAAAGATTCCTTTAAAAATGAGAAATAAAACTACTATATGACCCAGCATACTATATGATCCCCACTACTAGGCATATACCCTGAGGAACCCAAAATTAAAAAAGACACATGTACCCCAATGTTCACTGCAGCACAATTTATAATAGCTAGGACACAGAAGCAACCTAGATGTCCATCAACAGATGAATGGATAAGGAATTTGTGGTACACAGATATAGCGGAATGTTAGCCATAAAAAGGAATGCACTTCGGTCAGTTCTAATGAAGTGGATGAATAGAGCATATTATACAGACTGAAGTAAGTTAGAAAAACAAATATTGTATATTAACACCTATGTGTGGAATCTAGAAAGATAGTACTGATGAACCTACTTGCAGAGCAGCCATGGAGATGCAGACAGAGAAGAAAAGCTTTGTGGACACGGGCTGTGGGGAGGGAGAGGGTGGGATGAATGGAGACAGTAGCATGGAAACATATACACTACTGCCATTTGTAAAACAGAAGACCAATAGGAATTTGCTATATGATCCAGGGAACTCAAACCAGGACTCTGTGGCAACCTAGAGGGGTGGGAAGGGGTGGGAGGTTCGAGGGGGGTTCAAGAGGGAGGAGATATATGTGTACCTATGGCTGATTCATGTTGATCTATGGCAGAAATCAGCACAATATTGTAAAGAAGTTATCCTTCAATTAAAAGTAAATTTTTTTTTTTTTTAAGTCCAACTCTTCTAAGTGGGTCTCAGAAGGAAAGAAGCCCAAAGAAATACCTGCTCTGGGGAAGCTGGGCTGAGATGGATGGAGGAGAGCATCTGAGAGGATTGAGCCCAGGACTGGGAGGCATCACCTCTCCCACCAGCACATTCACCCAGGGGAAGAGCACCTGCATCGGGACAGAATCTGCTTCCGGACCAGGTATCAGAGGACAGGCAATGGCAGGTGGGCGCCACTTCCGCCTCTGCATAAACACCTAGAAAGTCAGCTTCTTTTCTCTTTTTCACTCTCCAGTATTAAGAGTGTTCAATTCCTTTGGCTCACATAGAAAGGTTAGGAAGATTTTAAAAGGCTCTTTAACTCCACTAGTAAACTTGGGAGCTCTCTGAAATAACATATATGGATCTGAGCAAAGCAACTGATATATGTGAACAAGACAGAGACGTGGGCAGGATGATAGGACAGTCAAGTGTTGACAGCATGGTTAGTTACAGCTGTTGAAATGATTCCAATCAAAAATCACGTAACAGTGTCAAGGTAGAGGGAGTTGTTGGGTGGTAGCCCACAGGGCTCTGCTATCCTATTCTGTTTAAGGACTCACCCTATTTCATCAAGGACTTACATTAGGATCAAGATAGCCAACTGATTAATTCTGAAGAAGCTACAAAGCTAGAGGAAATAGCTAATAAATAGGATATGTGTTTACGTATTTTTTCTGGAAGCAGGCAAAGCATATACAGGCAAGAAAAGATGGCAGAGATAAGGCATGGCAATAGGGCATGTTAAAAAGACGGGAATTCCAGTGGATAGAAGCCCAGAGAATTAACATTACGATAGCATTGCTGCAAACAGTCAATGGAACTTTGTACTTCATGATAAAAAAACAGATTACCCAGGACAAGGGGAACGATGGCACCAATGGTCCCACAACACTTGGCACAAATTAAACCAGAGTCGGACTACTGTTGGACCCAGGTTTGAATTCTAGTTTAAAAAGAGCACCGACATAAACTGGAATACAGAAGAAAGCCTTCCGAACGCTAAACAGACTTAAAACCACAGTACAGGAGAAACAGTTAAGAAAGTGGAGCTATTTAACCTGGAGAAGAACAACTTTGAGAATGTGTGAACCTGTCTTCAAATATTTAAAAGACCATCAAGTGAATGAGAAAACTGTGTTCTTAAGGTCTCAGGGGATTAAACTAAGATTAGTAGGTAAAGTTACAGACAAACGGATCTCGGCATGATATGAGAAAGAATAATGTGAGTAAACTGTCCAAAAACGACTACCTCTCAATCTGACAGGTGCTGGTTGACAAACCAACGCCAGCCAAGCACAGTACAGCTGAGCCCCACCTGGGAAGACAAAGTGGGAACGCATATATCAGACAGAAAATAGTGCCAGGAAACCTCCCAACTCCGAGTCAAAGAGACTATGTATAATGCCTAAAAATTCCCTGGTGACTTTATCAACACTGATTCAAAAATGGCATCTGAGATGATATATGACATATTAACCTATTTCAGACTTCCCTGGTGGCCCAGATGGTAAAGCATCTGACTACAATGCAGGAGACCCAGGTTCGATCCCTGGGTTGGGAGGATCCTCTGGAGAAGGAAATGGCAATCCAGCCCAGTACTATTCAGAACAAAGCTTCAATCAGTTTTGAACAGATTCATAAACATGGGATTTTGAGTCACAAAAGTAGTTATCTCAAGAGAACTGGTTTGGATGAATTCCAGGCAAAGCTAGTTTATCCCCCCTTCCCTTATCATTTTATAAAAATACTATTTCAGAATAAGTCATTGGTAAAAAGTGTAAAATACAGATGGTCACAAAGTTTGGAAACAGACAAATACATAATAAAATGTTCACTAATAGTATGTTATAAAATAGATCTTAATCATCCGAATAAGCACGATGGTATGGTCACTCACCTAGAGCCAGACATCACAGCATGTGAAGTCAAGTGGGCCTTAGGAAGCATTACTATGGACAAAGCTAGCAGAGGTGATGGAATTCCAGCTGAGTTATATCAAATCCTAAAAGATGATGCTGTTAAGTGCTATGCTCAACATGCCAGCAAATATGGAAAACTAAGCAATGGCCACAGGACTGGAAAAGGTAAGTTTTCATTTCTAATCTCAAAGAAGGGTAATGCCAGAGAATGTTCAAATTACTGTATAACTGCACTCATTTCACATGCTAACAAGGTAATGTTCAAAATCCTTCAAGCTAGGCTTCAATAGTACATGAACCAAGAGCTTCCAGACGTACAAGCTGGATTTAGAAAAGGCTGAGGAAACAGAGATCAAATTGCAAACATCTGTGGGATCATAGAAAAAGCAAGAGAATTCCAGAAAAACATCTACTTATGCTTTGACTGTGTGGATGACAACAAACTGTGGAAAATTCTTAAAGAGGTGGGAAAACCAAACCACCTTACCTACCTCCTGAGAAACCTGTGTGCAGGTCAAGAGGCAACAGTTAGAATGGGATATGGAACAATGAACTGGTTCAAAATTGGGAAAGGAGTTCATCAAGGCTGTATATTGTCACACTGCTCATTTAACTTGTATACAGAGTACACTATGTGAAATGCTGGACTGGATGAATCACAAGCTGCAATCAAGATTTCTGGGAGAAGTATCAACAACCTCAGATATGCAGATGATACCACCCTAATGGCAGAAAGTGAAGAGGAACCAAAGAGCCTCTTGATGAAGGAGAAAGAGGAGAGTGAAAAAGCTAGCTTAAAACTCAACATTCAAAAAACTAAGATCATGGCATCTGGTCCCATCCCATCACTTCATGGCAAATAGATGGGGAGAAAATGGAAACAGTGGCAGAGTTTATTTTCCTGAGCTCCAAAATCACTGCAAACAGTGACTGTAGCTGTGAAATTAAAAGATGCTTGCTCCTTGGAAGAACGCTATGACAAACCCAGTGAGCACATTAAAAAGCAGAGACATCACTTTGTCGACTAAAGTCTGTATTGTCAAAGCTTTGTTTTTCTTTTTTTCCAGTAGTCATGTACAGATGTGAGAACTGGACCATAAAGAAGGCTGAGCACTGAAGAACTGATGCTTTTGAACTGTGGTGCTGGAGAAGGTTCTTGAGAGTCCCTTGGACAGCAAAGAGATTAAACCAGCCAATCCTAAAGGCATTCAACCCTGAATATTCATTGGAAGGACTGATACTGAAGCTCTAATACCTTGGCCACCTGATGCAGAGAGCTGACTCATTGGAAAAGACCCTGATTCTAGGAAAGATTGAGGGCAGAAAGAGAAGGAACAACAGAGGATGAGATGGTTGAATGGCATCACTGACTCAATGGACATGAATTTGAGTAAACTGGGAGATAGTGAAGGGCAAGAAGCCTGGTGTGCTGCAGTCCATGGGATCACAAAGAGCCGCACATGATTTAGGGAATGAACAACAAAAAATAAGTGATAAAATAATATTATCTAAGTTTCCAGACTTAATGGTCATTCGGATAAAGCATCGGCCTGCCATGTGGGAGACTCGGGTTTGATCCCTGGGTTGGGAAGATCCCCTGGAGAAGGAAATGGCAACCCATTCCAGTATTCTTGCCTGTAGAATCCCATGGATAGAGGAGCCTGGCGGGCTACAGTCCACGGGGTCGCAGAGAGTCGGACACAACTGAGCGGGTTCACTTCACTCACAACTAAGGAATGCAGTCGTTTTAAAGAACAATAACAATACTAGTATCTGTTGGACTACTATGTACTAAGGATTTATATGATCTCATCTGATTCTCAGAAAAACCTACAGGTCAGACACTATCACTATCTCTATTTTACTGATGTGGAAACTGAGAATTGGACCGGTTATATGTCTTGCTTCGGGTCACACAGGTATTAACTGCAGGCAGTCCCTCCAGAGCTTGGCTGCTCCCAGACTGCGTGGATCATGTGTCAGACCCAGTAGGAAGTACTTCCCATTCATATTTTATTTAATCCTTAAAGTGACCTGTGAGGTGTGTGTAGTCATTTCCTTTCTATAGTTGGGAAAACAAGATTTCCAGAGGTTTAGAAACAGGTCTAAGGTCACACACCTGCAGAAAATCCAACTCAGCTCTACCCTAGCATCCATGCTCCAGTCTGGTTATTGCCTCTGGCTATTTCTTCTGAGAATCAGCATATGGATTTAACCCTCATCAAAATAACTAGTATCGGTGGGTGACTAGAAAGGCCAAAATAAAGTACTGAAATTTATCCTACAGTCTTTATTAGTATCAGTTGTTGATGCCAAAAATCAATTTTTGGAATTTTCACATTCTAGAGAAAAACAAAACAAGGAGACCAAGTCAACTGTGAGAGCCACAGTACCTACTTTGATAAAAGTTTATTCTCAGTGGGAGGTGTTTAGTGTATTCACTTACTGTGCTGTCTAATCAGCTACATAACCTCAGTCAAGACACATTTTCTCTGCAACTCAGTTTCCTTTTTTTAATTTTAAAAATGGGAATGTAACATCAGCTTCCTTTTATTTCCACAAATAAGCACCAACACTGCCTGCCTCAGTTATGTAACTCTAGGTTTAACTTATGCTTGTAATTTACTAGCTAATTTCAGCAACAGAAAATTGAGTTTTGCTTGTTCTCCAAGTTGTATCTTAATAGCTTCAATACTTTAAGGTAATATAAAGTTTCAGAAAATCAACCATATTTACCCATAGTCAATTGCATCAACAAAGCTAAATATAGGCATTTATGTTTATCTCTCATCAAATAAACATAATTAGCTCCAGATTTTTTTGTCAGCAAAAATTCATGGCAATCATTTATTAATATAGTGGAAAAATCAGCACTGCTTCATTTATAGGGAAAGTAAGGTCAAGCATTAAGCTGTTTATTCCAAGAAAATACACTTAAAAGAACAAAGCTGAGAAACATATAAACTCTGACATTTTCTTAATATTCGAAATGTTCCTGAAGTAATAGAGAATTTGGCAACATCTATAACATTAGCACTTGCTAATTCACCAGTTGCTTGTGGTCTGTCCACACAGTTAGCACAGACCAGCAATGAACCCTGTAGTGTTTGCGAGGCACTGTTGCACAAAATGAGGGCTAGATCACATGGATGCTGTGAGAGGAGAGCCTTAGGAGCAGACCTGACATCACAGGGCTCTGAGCAGAAGGGACCAGGCTCAAGTCTCATATGTGAAAAATGTTGCCCATTATTAGAACATGACTCTTCAATTAACAGTGCTAAAGAGTCCTCTCATTAAACCCTTACAATGACTCTGTAATGTGTGTCCTGTCATTTACATTGTGCAGAGGAAGGAAATGAGACTTAGAGAAGTTAAATAACTAGTCCAAGGTCACACGGCTACAGAGACGCCAACTCAAGTCCCCTGACCCTGCAGCCTATGCTACACAGAGAGTCTTGTCCTATCCTCAGGAGATAGTTCATTCATTTGGGGACTGCTGCTGCTGCTAAGTCACTTCAGTCGTGTCCGACTCTGTGCGACCCCATAGATGGCAGCCTACCAGGCTCCCCTGTCCCTGGGATTCTCCAGGCAAGAACACTGGAGTGGGTTGCCATTTCCTCCTCCAATGCATGACAGTGAAAAGTAAAAGTGAAGTCGCTCAGTCATGTCTGACTCTTCATGACCCCATGGACTGCAGCCCACCAGGCTCCTCCATCCACGGGATTTTCCATGCAAGAGTACTGGAGTGGGGTGCCATTGGCTTCTCCGTATTTGGGGACAACTGCTACCAATTTAACTGTCATCATAATAGCCCATACAGCAAATGACTCAAGAAAGCCCAGATTGAGCAACAGGGCTGGTGGGAGTGGCGCCTGCCACGAGCACCATGGCTCTAGCTTCCTGTCCTCCCCAGTGTCACCAAGAGTTCCCTGTGCTTCCTGGAGGAAAGAACATTGGAATTCCAAAGTGAGGCTGCCTAGACACCACACTTAAAAACCAAAGACGATTCCTTACATGTTAAGAGTTCTTTATCACACCACATTTGTAGGAAGCACTCAAAAGTTATGTTACTGGTTTGCTCCAGTGGAGCTTCAACTTAACAGTTCAATGATGAAGCTCTGAAACTTTGTATCTTATGAAAATGCAAAACAACTGTATTTGTTAATGACAATTTCCCAATGTTAAGGCTGAAACTCCAATACTTTAGCCACCTGATGTGAAGAGCTGACTCATTTGAAGAGACCCTGATGCAGGGAAAGATTGAGGGCAGGAGGAAAAGGGGACAACGGAGGATGAGATGGTTGGATGGCATCACTGACTCAATGGACATGAGTTTGGGTATGCTCCCGGAGTTGGTGATGGACAGGGAGGCCTGGCGTGCTGCGGTTCACGGGGTCGCAAAGAGTCTGACACGACTGAGCGACTGAACTGAACTATCAGGACATCAACAATACTAAATTCCTCCTAGCAAACATGTAGCAAGGCTGACTACTTTAGCCTATATTATCATTTCTCAAAAAGAAAGTTCTCTCATATTCAAAATAATATCAAAGCTGAGTTTAACACAGTAGACCAGGAAGAAAAATACCTTCTTCTTGTTGGTAAAAGTCTCATGGTATTTTTGTGATGCAAATAAAAATCTGTCGGGAGTTCCCAGAGATGAGGTTTCCCTTCAGTGGGATGGAAAACTCCCAGGAAGAGATTAATGGAATCTTGTCTGTCAGCATCTAAAAAGCAAAAATACATAATTCAGGAACTCTATTACTCATATAAACAACCCAGGGGAATGCTTTTTTAGGAGGATTAAGGGTACATCTGGAATGTCATAGAACACACCTCTGAAAATAAAAGCATTTATACTGTAAAAGTCATCCACAACATCTAAAACACCCACCAAGATTTTGAAAATTAAAATCTTATTTCAAAATGTTTCCTTTTTACTCTATACGTCTCATAACATAGAGGATAGTGAATGTAAACTGCTTCTTGAATTTTGAGAGATTCTTAAAAAGTCTTTAAGAACTGCCCTAGTTACCTTAGTGATTGCATTTTTAGAATAAAAACATTCTCACCATTTGTGAGTTTACCTGAAACAAAGAACATCTTCACTTTATGGCAAAGACAGAAGAGAAGTCAGACAAATAAAGCGGCCCAATTCCTACCCATATTCTGTGGCACATCCTTGAACAAGTCAGTTTCCAAGTTTCTGCTTTTAATCCATGAAAAGATACTCCATTTCTTTAGCAGAGACAACCTTTACAACATTTGGTTTCCCCTACAGCTGTGTTTGATAAAGAAGGCAGAGTGTGCACACGGAAAACAGCGTCACTCTAACCATTCAACCTCTCCAAAAGTACTTTTTCAAAACAGACTACAAACTAGTATAACTAATACAATTATGTAAAGTTTAAAAATAAAATAAAATTAAAAAAAAATAAAACTCCCCCCCCCCCAAAAAAAATAAAATAAAATAAAAAACAAACTAGTAAAACTGACCACACACACACACACACACGCTGTCTCTCCTCTTCTTTTTCTCAATTGTATTTTTGGTAAAAACGATAAGCACTGAAGTGGTCTCATGAGCCATCCTTCCTGTCCTGCACAGCCCCCTCCCAAGCATCCTTCATTCTTTCCATTCTGGTCTCGGAGCCCTTGTATATTCAAGTTAGGGACAGACATCCACAATATAAATAATAATCTCTTTCTGAAATTGAGCACAGAACCAAAAAGCCAACAGAAATGACTGCTTTTGAAACAGGATATCATCATCATAAAATCAATTTCCTTCCAACAGCTATAGTGAACACAGAAAAATCTGAAATTAGCAACACTGTTCTCATTGGGCTATTTGGTCATTTTGGCAGAAGCAATAAATGAAATCTGGTACATTAAACATGGGTTCCAGTTATATATTTTGACAGGCAGCATTCCATTAAAACAACGCTCACCTTTTATGCTACAAGTAATATATGAAAGGGATGTGTTTATATGATGAGTATACTTGGAGCCTTTTTTCCATTTGTTGAGAGAAAACATCAAGTATTAAATGATGAAGGCATTACCACCCCAATTTGCACCCTCTTAACACAATATGAAAGTAAACATACTGCTTTTATAGTAATTATATTCTTTATGATTCTTGGGTAGCCTTAATGGCACTTAATAACTCACACTATGCAGTACCTCAAAATATCTTAATTCTATCTAAAGAAGCTTTCCATTTTTCAGCCACATTTTCAAGGAGTTTCTTTTATCCCTAATTAAGACTAATTAGTAGTTCCTTTAATTTTTAGCAAGTATGATAAAATGCAAGATTGAGAAACCTAACCAAATAATAGATATGCCTTCAAAGGATCATAATGGAGACTTCTTGAATGTACTGCTGTTACATTAACTTACAATGTATCTATGGTATTTATGGTCACTTACTAAGCTTGGATTTCTTTGGAAGGAATGATGCTAAAGCTGAAACTCCAGTACTTTGGCCACCTCACGCGAAGAGTTGACTCATTGGAAAAGATTCTGATGCTGGGAGGGATTGGGGGCAGGAGGAGAAGGGGACGACAGAGGATGAGATGGCTGGATGGCATCACTGACTCGATGGACGTGAGTCTCAGTGAACTCCGGGAGTTGGTGATGGACAGGGAGGCCTGGTTTGCTGCGATTCATGGGGTCGCAAAGAGTCGGACACGACTGAGCAACTGAACTGAACTGAACTAAGCTTGGAATCTAAGGCTAGTCCTAATGAGCCTCAGGAACTTTTCCTGGCTACTTTTGACTGCAGATGAAGTTTTCGCCCTCTGGAAGACAGTAGTACTTTGGACCGAGACAAAAGCTTAAAATAGGTAGGTTCTCTGCAGTTGCAGATAACAAGAGGGCAAAATAACTACCTACTTTTATATTCAATTGTGCTTTAAAGGAAAAAGGAATATGCACCTTTCAAACTCCATCCAGATAGTTAATCACTAACACACTGTATTTCAATAGGTCAGGCTTGAAGATAACAGTTCTTTTTATTTTATTTATTTATTTATTTTTATTTTTTTTTAATCTGGCGCGGCGGCCCCGCCCTCCCTGGCCCCGCACGCAGGCCCGGTCCTGCTGCGGAGCATCTCGGGAAGTGTAGTCTAGGCGCCCAAAGCATCCTGGGAGTTGTAGTCAACAGTTCTTTTTAATTAGCCAAAAATGATTATTTGGAAACTAGAGTATTTGTTGACCAAATATTAAATTAAGTCCATGATAAAGTGGCCTCTGAAATCAGTAATGGAATGGGATGCTATTCGATAAACAGTACTATTTAACCAGGGTGAGGAGCAGACAGTGAACTTGGACCACTGCCTCCTACTGTATGTTGAAATAAATACCAACTAAATGTCAGAAGGACAAAGATCAACACCCTAATAGAAAAACATGCAATTTTTAAAAGAAACAAATAGATGGTAAACATTCAAAAACTCAACTTTACTAGTATTCAGTAAATGATGCAAACTGAGAACAATGCAAACCATTTTCTACTTATTAAGCTGGCAAATACTTTCCAAAATGGGCACTCCTATACTCTGCTGAGAGAGAACTGATTGCTACACCCTTTCGTTAAGGCTATCTGGCTATACATATACATATATGTCTTTAAAGATCCTGAAAATATGTATACTCTGACCTAATAAATATGGTGCTGAAATTTTCATAATATAAAAAACATTCAAAAAAGATGTTCGTTTAAAAGAAACATAAATGCACAATAAAAACAGGTAACCTCACTGTGGTGCTTCTAAAGGACAGACTGCCACAAGGCTACCAAAAATTAAGTTGTAAAAGAGTATTTAGGGTCATAAAGATTACTCAACATTATCTAAAAGGGAAAAAGCAGATATACATTACCTGTACAGTAACTAGAAGGATCATGTTCTGCTAAATATGAACAAGTTGCTACCTCTGAAAGGTGAGGATTATATGATTTATTTGTGAGTTATTTTATACTTTTTATAATTAGCATATATTACCTTCATAACTACAAAAAAAAAAAAAAAACCCACCATTCATTCATCCAAGAGCCTACTATGTCTGTCCCACACTAGGTATATGGTCTATACATAACTGATTCTGGCTTTCATGGGGCTTACATTCCACAGTGGGAAGCAAAAATAATTCTCAAGTAAATAAGGTACAGGGTACTTTCAGAGGATGTTAGTTCTTTGAAAAAATAAGAGTGACATGAGAGTAATGAGAGAGAAGAGGGACACAGGTCGGTGATCAGGGAAGCAGGTGGAGGCTACACAGTGTCCGGAACAGCACGAAGGTGGAGGGGGGAGCAGGGGGCTGGAGGGCAGGGGGCAAAGAAAGAGCAGGACTGGGGACAGTGAGGCAGACCACACGCGGCCTCGAAGGTCATGGCAAAGAGTCCGATCTTAAATTCGATGAGAAGCCCTGGAAGGGATTTCAGAGTGGGGAGTGATATGATCTAACTCTCGAAAGGATCACTGTGGCTGCTGTGAAGAGCAAGAACAGAAGAGGGGAGGCCGAGGGAGGAATCAGGAGCCACGGCAGCTGTTCAGAGCCACCAGCTGTCTGAACCAGCCCGGCAACAGTGGGGAGGAAACACAGCAGAAGGATTGGGGATATGCTCTGGAGGTGGAGCCAACCAGGTTTGCTGAGAGGTGAGACCAGGGAAGATAAGGAGAATAAAGAAATTAAGGATGATTCCTAGGATTCTGAACGGAACAATGGAAGCAGAGGTGAAAAAAGAAAAAAAGTAGAGAAACAAGTTTGGGGCAGAGTCAGTACTCTTGCCTGGAAAATCCTATGGATGCAGGAGCCTGGTAGGCTGCAGTCCGTGGGGTCGCTAAGAGTCGGACACGACTGAGCAATTTCACTTTGACTTTTCACTTTCATGCACTGGAGAAGGAAATGGCAACCCACTCCAGTATTCTTGCCTGGAGAATCCCAGGGATGGGGGAGCCTGGTGGGCTGCCGTCTATGGGGTCGCACAGAGTCGGACACGATTGAAGCGACTTAGCAGCAGCAGCAGCAGCAGCAGCAGCAGCAAGTCATTTCCTGCTGGAAATGATTAGTTTGAGATTCTTCTCAGATATCCGTGGTAGGGAGAAACTTGGCCTCATGACCTTCCCTCCATAGTTTCTCATGAACATTTCATCTTAGATGGCAAAAGTGACTTTGTAGATGTAACTGAAATGACTAATCAATGACATCAACGTAGGAAAATTGTGTCTTACCTGGATCGGCCACTGGAATCATAAGAATCCTTTAAGAAGAGGAAAGCAGACAGATTTTAGGCACAAGGGTTGATGCACCATTGCTGGCTTTGAAGATGGAGTGGACCACAAGCCAAGGAAGGTAAGCAGCCTCTCAAACCCGAGAATGAGCCCCAGCCAACAGCACACGGGGACAGCAGTCCGAGAACCACCTCGAGTTCTGCCAGCAACCTGAATGAGCCCAGAGGCCTCCAGATCAGAGCCCACATTCTGACTTCATTGCTCTCATTTGAACTGCAGCCAGGTGAGAGCCTAAGCAGAGAACACAGGTGAGTAATGCTATTCCCAGACTTCTGAACCACAAACACTGGGACATAATAAACGGGTGTTGTTTTAAGCCACTGAGTCTGTGATAATTGGTTATGGCACCTGTAGAAAACTAACACAATATTCAGAAGGAAATGCCTACAAGGTAGGCATTTAGTTAAGTCTGGAGTCAGGGAAGAGATATATATTTGAGTGTCAAACGTATGGTATTTAAAAGCTGGGTGAGATGCCCCTAAGGTAAAAGTGTAGAAAGAGAAGAGGAGAGTTTAGAAATAGGGTAGAAGTCACCAGCGGGACTGAGAGAGACAGCACAGAGGTGAGTTTCAAGAAAGAGTGCTCCATTGTGATACAAGCTGCCAAACAGCTGAGCAAGATGAACACAGAAAAGGAGCCCTTGGTTTGGCAGTGGGAGATTGGGGTGATTGTGATAAGCACGGGTTTGGGGGCATGACAGGGCAAAGGCTCAGTGAAGCAGGTGGAGAGAACAGGATATGAGAGAGGGAACAGGTGTGCAGATAACGCTTCCAAGAGGTTTTGCTTCAGGAGAGCAGAGCTTTTGTTAGCAGTGGGTGTGGTTAAGAACAGAAGGAAAGATTAGATGGAAAACACAAGGTGTGCCTCCATGCTCATGGAAATGAGGCCACAGAGAGGGGAAACTGACCGCATACGGCAGTGAGCATGTAAGGACAGGGGTTCAGTCCCTGGGTCCGGAAGACCCCCGGGAGAAGGAAATGGCAACCCACTCCAGTACTCTTGCCTGGGAAATCTCATGGACAGAGGAGCCTGGCGGGCTACAGTCCACGGGGTCACAGAGCTGGACATGACTGAGCAACTAAACCACACACACACACACACACACACACACACACACACACACATATATATGTATATATACGTGTGTATATGTATGTATATACAGCTGTTCTATTATTAACTGTGCAGGTATCTTATATTTTTTTCCTTAAAATAGGATTTCAATTCAATAAGCTTCAGAAAAAAATATTCAGGTTTACCTACATATAAATATAAAAGAAAATTAGAACTTGACAAGGAATTACAATTATAAACTTCTTCCTAACATCCAAAGAGAATACCTAGGTACTTGTTCTTCTCTTATTGACATCCTACAACTGCTTCTGTAGCCAGTTATGAGAGAAACCAAAGGACATTTCTCAGAAAGAAAAGAAACCCCAGAACATGGTAATAGTATGTGAAAACTCAAAACAGTTTTTAAAATGAACCTGAAAGGGAGTCAGGTGGGTTACCCACATAGTCTCCATCTGTCTATATGAACCAAGGATAAAATTCTTAACAACCTAATTTCAAGAACCTTCCTGTCTACCTCAGACATGACACGGAGAGACTGATTCACAAAGTTATCTTGAGTGCTTAAAGAAAAGGGTTCTATTAATATATTACCATTATATAATATCCATTGTAATTTTAAAATAAGTTGTACACCCCAATGGCACCATGCTTCTCAAAATACAGAAGTCTGTTTTAGCCATATTATTCATAAAATAACTCCTTTCATAATAGTTCCTCTTTCAGTTGTGCATAATTTTGCTTTACCTTTCCATCATGTGCACGTTACTTATTTATGACCACCTTCTGTCTTTTAATTGTTCTCCTTTCATTTTTAATCATGCACAGCTACACATTCACTCTCTGTGCTCTAATCTTACTGAAAAACACATGACTTGGTCCTTAAGTGTCAATCAGTTCAGTTCAGTCACTCAGTTGTGTCCGACTCTTTGCGACCCCACGAATCGCAGCATACCAAGCGTCCCTGTCCATCACCAACTCCCGGAGTTCACTCAAACTCAAGTCCATCGAGTCGGTAATGCCCATACAGCCATCTCATCCTCTGTCATCCCCTTCTCCTCCTGCCCCCAATCCCTCCCAGCATCAGAGTCTTTTCCAATGAGTCAACTCTTCGCATGAGGTGGCCAAAGTATTGGAGTTTCAGCTTTAGCATCAGTCCTTCCAATGAATACCCAGGACTGATCTCCTTTAGGATGGACTGGTTGGATCATAATGACTCCCAATTCAGGAACAACCCTGAACAGGAAGTTTTAAACCTTGTTCAACACATATCCAGAGGTATATGTACTTGTTGGCACATGACTTACATAGCTATTCAAGCTGAACTGTGTTCCCCACAAAAGGGATATTAAAAGTCTTAAGCCCCAGGACCTGTGAATATGACCCTATTTGCAAATCAAGTCTTTGCAGATGTAATCCTGTTAAGATACAGCCACACTGGAATGGGGCAGGCCCTGAATGCAGTATGACTGGTGTCTTCATAAGAAGAGACACACGCACACAGGGAGGAGAACACCACGGAGACACAACAGAGAGGAGAATGTCGTGTGACACCAGAGACAGAAATGAAAGCACCACAGTTTTAATTGCAAGCCAAGGATCAGCAGCAAACCATCAGAAGATAAGAAGCAAGTAAGGAACCTCCCCTGGAGCCTTCAGAGGGAACACAGCCCTGCTGACATTTGATTCCCAACTTAAAGCCTCCAAAGCTGTGAAACAGCACATTTCTGTTGTTTTAAGCCACCAAGCTTGTAGTGCTTTGTTACAGAAGTCCTAGAAAACCAGTACAATAATGAAGCATAGCCAGTGAGACTGCCTTTAGAGAGACTACCTTAAAACCATTCTAATTTACAAAAACAAGTGAAACCACGTGTTATTTTTAGTGTTTTTAGCTATTTATAATAATCATTTGCAATAATGTTGTAGCCACTTGGAATACATCAATACATAATATCTTTATTGGGAACTACAGCAGTAAGTGTAATAAAGGATGATGGGAATACTTCAATATTTTTGCTTTAGAAATCTAGAATTTAAACTTACGCCACTGACCTGAATTTCTAAATTTGACTTTCCTAACTCTTGATTTTTGTTCAGATTAATATACTTTGATTGTAAAGTTCCTAAATCCAGCTCAAGGAGTCATGCACACAGAGCAATATCCAAACACTCTAAAGGTCTATAGTGGCTTTGTGGTTTATGTTACACATTGAGCTCACCAGCTGTATAAAGGCCATAATTCTCAGTGAATTCGAAAGACATGATTTGAGCAGTCTAAGAGCATTCCTGATAAGCCACATGTTATTAGGCTGATATACTTAGCCCTGTTGATTTCTGAATTCAGGGAAAAGGGGAAGCTGGGGAGGGCATAGGTAATGAATTAACTCATGCATTTATTAATTCAGTCCATAAACAGTTTATGTGCCATGAGCAAGGCAGCAGGGACACCATAGTGAACCAGTAGTAAATAAGATGCTCATGAGCTCTTGGGTCTCACAGTGGGGGATACAGGGACACACAACCCAACTAATAGCACAGTCAAGGATTTAAGTGCAACTGTGCCAGGTGCTGCAAAGGTGCAGAATGCTCCAAGAACAAAAACAGGAGCACCTTCCTTGAGAAAGTAAAAGCAGAGTGAGCTCTCAAAAGCTCAGAAGACTGCAGTCTTATGTTCCAATGTTCCAAGGGGCACAGCAAGAGCCTCTGGCAGAGGAAGCCTAACCTAGTCAGGAAAGAGTGAGAAGGTCTGTGTGTCTGGAGAGCTGTGATGGGGGAAGGGGATGGCATGAATGGCAGAATGGCAAGGTAGGCGGGGCCAGACCACACAGGACCTCTAGGTCTCTCCCGCACGTCCCCCCACACCCACTCGGCTGCCAACCAGCTTCCAACCCCTCTGCAGTGTGGTAATGGGGATGGTCTCACTTGATCTCGACTCCAAAGTGACCCCCATGCTCCCCACTTCCTGCTGTTCATGCTTTAGTGTAATAGATAGCCTGTGTTGTGTAGTGAATTGTTTCTCTCTAAAAAGATATACTGAAGCCCTAAACCCCAATATCCATTAATGTAATCTTATTTGAAATTAGGGTCTTTTCAGACATAATCAAGTTATGTGTGCTCAGTTGCATTTGATTCTTTGTGACCCCATGGACTGTAGCCCAGTAGACTCCTCTGTCCATGGAATTTTCCAAGCAAAAATACTGGACTGGGTTGCTATTTCCTTCTCCAAAGGATCTTCCTGACCCAGGAATCAAACCCAGGTCTCCTGCATTTCCTGCATTGGCAGGTGGATTCTTTACCATTACGCCACCTGGGAAGCCCAAATCAAGTTAAGATAATGCCATACTGAATTAGGGTAGACCCTAATCCAATTAGGGCTTTGCAGGTGGCACTAGGGCCTGCCAATGCAGGACATGTAAGAGACACAGGTTTGATCCCTGGGTCAAGGATCCCCTGGAGAAGGAAATGGCAACCCACCCCAGTATTCTCGCCTGGAAAATCCCATGGACAGAGGAGGCTGGCGGGCTACACCCCATGTCGCAAAGAGTCGGACACAGCTGAAGTGACTGAGTGTGCACGCATGCTAACCCAGTATGACTGGTGTCCTTACAGGAAGAGGGAAACTTGACACAGACCTAGACACACAGAGGAAGACCATGCGACCGTGGAAGCAAGACAGCTGCAAGCCGTGGAACACTGAGGACTGCTGGCAAAATATCAGAAGCTGGGAAGAGGCATTCTCCTCTGTGGACTTCACAGTGAACTTGGTTGGCTCTGCTGACAACTTCACACTGAACTTCTACCTCTGAACTGTGAGATAAGTTTCTGTTGTTTTACATCACCTAGTTCTTAGTATTTTGTTGCAGCAGCCTTAGGAAACTGTCACAGATTTTGCTCATGTGTGGGTGGGACCACAATTTGCTTCTGAGCAATGGTATATGGCAAAGTGATGGCATGACACCCCACGATTACATTATATTATATAAGACTGTTTTGCCAGAAGACTCATTCTAGAGACCCTTTCCCATGCCAGTGATGAAGACGCAAGCTGCCATGATCCCTACAAGGAACAAGTCCACAAGGAACTGAATTCCCCCAACAAGCACATGAGCAGGGAAGCAGACCCTCCCCGAATCAGGCCTCCAGATGAGACCACATCTGACTGACATCTCCACTACAGCTTGGTGAGACCCTCTGCAGAGGACCTGGCTAAACTGGGCCTGGAATTCTGACCCACAGAAATCGTGAGATATGAATATATGTTGCTTTAAGCTCTCAATTTTTCAGTAATTTGTTAGATAGCACAGGAAATGAATATGCCTGCACAGAAGTATAGCAAACCGCCTTTGCATTCTCTCTGGGCACGGAAAAGGCTGAAGGCTGATTCTTTTGTGGATGGTTTCACGTACTCTCCTGAGGTTCCCAGCGCTGGAGACACCTGCAGTTCCCTTGGCATGAGCACAGGCTTCTCACATCAGGCATTTTCCTGCTACTCCTTCCTTGGGAAGCCAGTGATCAATCACCTCCTGGTTCCCGCTGCTATGGTCCCTCTGGCCAGGACCTAGGCCAATGCCATGCCAGCACCCTCCCCCACGGGGTCACCTCTGGTCACCTGGTAGGCCTACTGATCCTCTGGCCTCAGCAACTCTAGGAGCGGAGGCCATTCCCAACATGGCAGCCTGCTCCTCAGCCCGTCCCTCTGCTTCAGCTTTGCTACACAGCTGCCCGAAGCCAACAGCTCCACGGGGTCCCTCCATTAAGCCTGCCCAGAATCCAGTTCTCTCCAGGCTGGAGGTAAAGGAGCAGGGGCTGGGGACAGTCACTGCGTAGCAAAAATTCAAAGAATCTCTTTGCTGATTTCTCTTCTCTACATTTTGTAAACATTTTTGTCTTTAATCTAGTTTAAGAGTCCAAGACTCACAAAATCAACTTGAGCTCTTCCTTTAAAAATTCTGTGCACGGGACCTGTCTCACAGTCACTTTGGTGGGTGACATCAGAATGGAGGCAGAAAAAGTGCCCTTTTAACCACCTGTTGCTGTTAGTACTCCCAAGTCATAAAACGAGAAAAGACTAAAATTTAGTGCTAATGTTACTTCTCATTTCTAGCTGACATTTAAAAGATACAGTGATATTCACATTCTTAGACAACTGTTAAAATGATGAACTCTATTTAAAAATAATTACTCAATACTCTTAAATTGATTTATGTATTTCCAGGGCTTCCCTGGTGGCTGAGCTGGTAAAGAATTTGCGTGCAATGCAGGAGACCTGAATTCGATCCCTGGGTTGGGAAGATCCCGTGGAGAAGGAAAAGGCTACCCACTCCAGTATTCTGGCCTAGAGAATTCCATGGGCTGTATGGTCCGTGGGGTCACAAAGCATCGGACACGACAGAGTGACTTTCACTTTCATTACAAGCAGAAACTAGGAATGAGGCAGAAGCCAAGGAATCACAGTACTGTGAAGTATACAAAAGCTCCAGTTATGGGTGGCCAAAGTGCCCTACTTAAAATACAAAGTTTATTCATTCATTTACTGCATATTTACTGAGCACCTCCTAAGCGACAGATTCTGTTTTATTTAAACTTTTAAAAAATATTTAACTTTGACATTACTTTTCCAGTTAGCTTTAAAAACAAGGATATGTAAAAGAGAAAAATGTGCATCAGGATAAGTCTCAGAAATGCATATAACTCCAGAATTACCTGAAAAAGCATTGCTGTAATATCGAGATAGGGTCTGCATGATGTCTTTTGAGTGCTGGGTCCACGGTGCTATCTTTCTGTAGGTTTTTACACGATGAACAAGTTGGGAACCACCATACTGAAGGGACAGGGTATCCCCATGGTCTTCATAGAGTTCCTCAAACAACCTAAGAAGCCCAAGTAAAACACACAAACACTAAAGAATTTCATCCAAAGTATTATACACCTTATTCACTTAGCTACAGATTCAAAACAAGTCTTTTCGTACATGAATTCCCCTGAGCCTTTCTTTTCAAGTAGACTCTTCAACATCTTGGAAGATAAATGCATACACAAAATGTATTACATTTTAGAGTAATAGTCCAATAAACAACAAAATCACAGAAAACTCTAAGGGGAAAAAAAAAAAGCAGGGGGACCAAAAAGCATAATCCACCCAAGCCTAGACCAAGGTGGTTCTACTCTCTTAAAAGACTCCTAACTTTCTGCAGCCTGCCAGCTCAATTTACCTCCCATGACAGAATTTTCTGTTCTCTCTGAATTGCCTTTGGAAGAAAGGACAAGCTCTTGTCACATCAAACCATATTCTTTCCTAGAAATATATGTTTGAAACTTCTGTTTCTTCAAGTGCCTGTTAAGGTTTTTTAATGCAGTGATGGCTGAGATCTGGCCATTTGTAAGCTGAGCACTCTTTTGGACAGAGCCTTTATGACTATCTCAGAGGACTGATAATAGCGATCACTGCATTTCAAGAAACAGTACTTCATGCCTGTCATGGACTCAGTGGGCAGTGAAATAACAGTATTTCTTCAATCTTTTATCTATCTGACCTGTTTAATTCAAAATATACGAAGGCATATTACTTTTTTTCCTAACACAGCCTGAGATTTTTTTTTTTCCAAAGAAACTCACTAGTTTGGATTTATCTAAAGTACACAGCGTTTTTTGATAATTAACACGAATAGGAAAACAAAACCATGGCAACAACACATAGGGCTTTAATAGAAATAGATGTTACCAAATTTAAATTACGTCTTTTAACAACATAATTTTTGGGAAGCCAAAAGGGGAAATGAATTCACAAAAGTCCTTTATGATTAATCAAGTTTGCTTTCTGTCATTACCAGCATTTGAAAGGCAAAAAAAATAAGGCTTACCTAACTGCATCTGTATCAAATTGTAGATTGGGTTTGTCAATTAAGCCCAAGGAGTACAGTTGATAAGCCAGAGCACATTTCCCCACCATAAACTGTGCTGTGTTGGTGCGATCCAAACAGTCCACACAGTTGGTTCGAAGAACACCAGTCTAAAGAGAAACACCTTGAACGGTCAATCATTATTCAGTCACCAGAACTACTTCCAGCCTACGCAAGATTTCTTTAAGAAGACAAGCTGCAAGTAGGGTGTTATTCCTGAGCAAATAATGAAGCATTTTTTTTCACTATAAAAGGTTATATTTGGTAGTCACAATATTGCTCCAATATTATACCTTCTAGTCTATATTTGAATTTTTCTTTAGTTTAATAAGATAAAACAAACAGCTAACATTTTCCACCTGTGCCAATTAGTTAAATATGTGCTTTTCCTCCTGGTCTGTCTCCTTTACTGTACAAACCAAACCATTTAGTGGCTGAGGCAGTTTCATTCTTAAAGCATAATTAATAGATATAGTGATTATCTGGCTCATTTTCCAAAGTCCTTCTAATTTGTTCTTTACACATTTCTGTTTGTTTCTATTTCCAATAATTTTATATTATATGAAAAAAGTCTATGAAAGTGAAAGTTGCTCAGTGTGTCTGACTCTTTGTGACCCCATGGACTATACAGTCCATGGAATTCTCCAGGCCAGAATACTGGAATGGGTAGCCTTTCCCTTCTCCAGGGGATCTTCCCAACCCAGAGATCAAACCCAGGTCTCCCACATTGCAGGAGGATTCTTTACTAGCCGAGCCACAAGGGAAGTCCAAGAATACTGGAGTGGGTAGCCTATCCCTTCTCCAGTGGGTCTTCTCAACCCAGGAATCGAACCGGGGTCTCCTGCGTTGCAGCAGACTCTTTACCAACTGAGCTATCTGGGAAGCCCCCCCGAAAATCTATGGGCCATTACTATTTCAGCTATACATCCGTTCCAAGAGTTAAACACTAGCTGTAAGGCATTAAAACTTGTTCTCAAATGATTAATAATGTTGCATTCAATAAGAAGTATCTCTCTCCATGGTTGCTTTCAGAAAACATCACACACAGTGGATACAAATTCTGTTCATTATTAACACAATGTCATCTATACCTGCAGGCGACCAGTGGGAATCACGCATCCTCCTAGTTCATTCCACCTGTGTTTAAAAATACATGCTTTAATTTTAAAATATTTAATAACATAATCTATATTCATATACGGTACCAGCTCTTAATTAAGAATGAAAGTAATAGGGCTGAACGCCCCCGAACAACCCGTTGATTCAGTTTACTTTCTCAGGTAAGTGAATTTACAAATAACAGAGATGGAATGCTACCCATGCTCCCCTCAAAGGGAGGCCAGGAAAGGAGCATCTTAACCTGCTCCAGCCCCGCACACTAGCATTTCGTCACCCACGTTCATCCAAAGTCTCTTGCTTTAAGCCCATTTCCTGTTCAGTCTCTACAGACATGAATAAGTGCAGATCAACTCTATAATACAATCTACCAGGCCTGCTCCTTCTCCCCTCGATTTTAGGAGGTTCTACTTCCTCCAGCTTTTCTTCATGGAGCTTTGCCACAGTCCTTTCATTGTTTTTACAAACTTCTTTATTATTTTCCTTCCCACATGTTTTCTCCATGCCTTCGCCAATGAAGGCATGAGGAAATATTCTAAGTACTACGTAATGACATTAATCTTTTAATTATTTAAAAGAAGGTGCAGTGCAGAAAAAGAGTTAACACAGCAGGCCTGACTGCTATGCTCAGAAAGGCCCGCTTACAAGGCTGCCCCTTGGCGGGTGCCGGGAACTTTAATTCCCACTATTCCCAGAACAGACAAGCATGGCTCACACTGCTTAAGCTGTCTGTAGAAGCAACATGGTTTGCTGAACAGCCTTTCCTTCTGGGAGCCTGAAATTTTGGTAGCTGCCAGGCAGAGCTGCCTGTGGGACCACTTCCAGTAAAAACCCTGGCACCAGGTCTTCAATCATCTCCCCTGGTTGGCAACACTTCACATTCGCTGTCGCAAGTTGCCGGGGGAATTGAACCTACTCCGTGTGACTCTAGCAGGAGAGGACTCTGGAAGCGAGTCCCTCATTTCCTCTGGACTTTGTCCCATGTGCTTTCTCCCTTGGCTAATTTTGCTTTGTTTTGCTTGTTCATAATAAATCACAGCCAAGAGGACAACAATACACTGCAACTCCTGCGTTCTCTTAGGAAATCACCAAGCCTGGGAGGAGTCCTGGGGACCCTGGTCACAGGTGCCCTGAAATTCAAACTATAACAGAAGGATTACTTGCAAAGATGTACACATTAGTAATTGGTTAGGTTTTTTTTTCCTTGCTTTTTGCATGTTTTTTCTTTACCATTATAGTTAACTTTGTTAACTGAAAATAAAATGTTGGAAATACATAATATTGGTTCTTTAAAGATAAATTAAGCACAGATGCTTGATCTAAAGAAGCTCACAAAGTAGTAATGAAGAAAGATTTGTGGGCAAATAACTATAATACAGTGATAAATTTCGTTAAAATGTTAGTATAGACTGGTCTGACTCTTTGGGACCCCATGGACTGTAGCCCACCAGGCTCCTCTGTCCACGGGATTTTACAGGCAAGAATACTGGAGTGGATTGCCGTTTCCTTCTCCGGGATATCTTCCTGACCCAGGGATCAAACCCAGGTCTCCTGCAAGCAGATTCTTTACTCTTTCAGCCACCAAGGAAGCCCCAATGAAGAAAGATCTGCGAGCAAATAACTAATACACTGACAAGTTTCATTAAAATGTTACTATAAATACTAATCTATAGACGGGTGCATAAGAAAAAATTTTCCTGCTCCTATTTAATACTGAAACACAGAATTCATTACAGAAAGTTTTATTTTACAGAAATACTTTATGTAACATTTATTCTAAGAAGCAAGAGATTCTGTGGCTTCCATCTCAAGGTATGTAGCTGCCAAGAGAATCTCCCACCCTCATGAACGTTCATTCCACAGACAACGTGGGCAGGGTGTCGTCTCCCCAAAGGAATAGTCATCTATCTTCCAAGGAGTACAAACTGCTCATGTCTAGAATATTTTTTGTCTATAAGCGCTAACTTCTTGATATCTTAGGTTTTAAAACACCATACGTACTTTTCATCTGGCCGCAGAATGCTACAGTAAGAATCGGGGCGGTTTACAAAGAAGCCTGTTTTCTTCACCACACTTTCTGCAATCACGTTCAGGCGATCTAGAACATTACACAGCTTGCTGAGAGCAAGGAGGAAGAGTAAGAGAAGTGAGAATGGCCCGACTCTTAACATGCACCTATGTTTATACCCAAAGCCAAGGCTACAGTAATGGTACTTGGGAATGTAATTTTTTAAATCTCTGGTCTGTACTCAATAGGCTCATTGTAAGAATTAATTTCTAGAATGCAAGGTGTACTCAATAACTAGCAAGATTTGGCACAAGAAGGGCCTGTAACTCAATAGCAATTGTTGGCAAGCCTTAAACTTGGCACATGGCATCTCCCAGCAAGAGCTTTTTCCAAAGCCTTTCACTCCCCAAGAGTGGAGTCAGTGAAGTCAACACACAGTCATGAAATGTGAAGACAGCACAATGCTCAGTGCGGCTGTTTGGGAAGAAAACACTGGGAAATACATTACTATGAACGGCACCAACCAGTAACCAGGCTTATACTCTGGGAAAGTGTGTGTGTGTGTGTGTGTGCGCACGTGCATGTATCTAACTATGTAAGATGATTCAGAGAAAAGTACAATGAGTCAAGTGCAAAACAACACAGTGACATTAAGAAAATGAGAGAGAGACCTTGATGTGAACCTAGTGTTTGTAGGACGCCCAGAAAATGAGTCAAAGGACAATGCAAGGTTAATGAGAGCTCCTTGGAAGAGATGAGTTTTGAATCAGAACTTGACGGTAAGAGAGGTGGGAAAGCACCCTGGGGGGTAGGGAGGAGGAGTGGAGGGAGAGGAAATAATAGGAACAAAGGGTCCAGAATTGGACCTCAGCTGCTACACTGGAGACAGAACCTGCTGGATAGCTTTGCAGGAGCAGAATAGCCCTGGGAATAAAGAAGGAGTTATTACATTCTGGAACCAACCAGATGTTGGGGCTTTCACCTTACACCAAGGGGTCTGGATTTACTATAAACAGTCGGGAGTTAGTGCTGGTTCACCCACGAGTGAGAACATCTGAAAGTGGCATCTGAGAAAGGAATTAAACAGGGAGACAGAATGAAATAGAAAGAAAAGGTAAAACTAACACCTTTGAGGAAAAGCAGCTGAGGAGAGGTGTTCTGAAGTCACTAGGATACTTCAAAGAGAATTTGCAAATGGTGGGCAGAGAGTTTGATCAATTAATTTAAGCCCTCTAATTATACACCAGCAGTTAAACAGCCCATTAAGCAGAATCACAAAGGAAAATAAGAGTGACTTTACGGGGGAGGTCGCTTCCTGCTATTCTCCATCACAAGAGGAAAACCTAACCAGACAAGACGAGCATCTGCTCACCTTTTGGTGTACTTGGCCATGTCCCACGGAATATAAATAATCGTGTGCTCGGGAGGCAAAAACTGGTTGAGGTAGGTCACAGCAGCTACAAGCTCTTCGCTCAGAATTCTTTCATGCTTCCTTTTTTCTCGTTCCTTTTCCAAAAATTAAACATCGTCAGTGTTCAAACTGTCTTAAATTGGAGGAACAGACTTTAAACATAACTGCTACTAAGGCAAGACAAAAAGATGAAGTGCTAAATATAAAAAAAATGAAACCTACCTTATTAAAATTAAAGTAAATGCTAAGATATAAATATGCCACTGAATTACAATTAACAGATAATGAGCACTAAAGACTCGAGGAGATCAGATTTCTTCCTCGTAACCTCCTGCAGTCTCAAGTCCAGCTCACCCTACACAGACCTGTCCTACACCCTCCACACCCCACTGTGGCGAAGGAGAACTCCCCAAAGACCAGAAGAAAGGACCCCCAAGCCCCAGCCAGCTAAGGACCAGACAGAAATCAACTGGGCTTGGATGGATAATCCCCAAACTGGCAGAGTGGAGAGTGTTTTCATAGCCTTCATATGCTTTTAAACTTGACTCTCATAAAATCCCCTGGAGGTAGCCAAGGCAGCCTTGTCTTCGCCTTTCACACTGTGGCTGAAGGCACTGAAGCTGAGAGGCGTGACTGGGACTACATCTTAGCGGTCCACCTCCTCGCCTGCCTGCTGTAGCTCCGGAGAGACCGCACCGTCTCCCATTCAAGGGGGCTGGTGTGTTATTACTCAGCTGTGAGCTTGGAGCTCATTCTCTGCCTCCTACCAGCTCACTCGCTGCCTCCTGAATTCCTCATCTATAAAATGGGTAACAGCAGCACCTCTCTTAAAGGATTAATGTGAGGTTTAAAGGAGATGAAACATGGTAATTTCTTATCAGAGCATCTGACGCATGGTAAGTATTAATACAAAACAGACCATTTGTATTATTATTCTGATCAGGACTTTACTCAGAAACAAACATGCAAACAAAAAGTAACTCAGTAACGGACTACTACTGGCATCAGGATAGGTCTATGCTGTTTTCAACCATGCTGGTTACTTTTCAACTGTCATGAATTTAATTAGATAATCACCAAGGAAACAAAAGAAAAATATCTATTTTGCATAACTGTATATATCAAATGGAAGAATTAGAGTTGATTAAGACCAGTGATAAATCAGTTTTAGATGAACAAATATTAGCTTATTTTTACATCTGAGAAAATTAAATTACATACCTGGAATTTTTCTCAAAAGTATTTTAAACCAACTAGAGAAACAAAAAGTTTGTGAATTTCTTATGTCAAATCTGACATTTAAGGAGATGCAGAAGTAAGGTTATTGCATCAACTTGGGATCAACTCTATGCAAAGAGCGTGCTTTATGCAGTCTGCCCACAGTGGATTTGTTACTGAATTGTTTAGTCGACTGCCTTTGGGTCACGGACTCGTTTAACAACCAGATGAAAATTTTATGTATGCAAGTGAGTTTGTACATCACTTCAAAGGGTTCAGAGATCCTCCCAATAGCCGTCCAAGGCCCCCAAATTAAAGTCCTCTGATGGATAATGACATCAGACCCTTGGCTGGCTTCCTATTAATCCTGAGCAGCAGCACTGACAGTGTAAGGATTGCTGCAAAATTTTTGTCAAGCAGTGTCTCAAACTTACACACGGTGGGGAAGGGGGTGGGAAGGAGACAGTTCACATACAGGACCAAAGAGAAAAATCAAGAAAGGTATTCCATTTTTGACACTTCATACAGAGGCAGAACAAAGAGTGACTATCCCTTGGTATCTATACACACACACACACACACACACACACACACTTTGACTAGTTAATATGTTAATATTCTTCCAAGTGAACTGAATAAACATCTTCTTCTATCCTATGAATAAAGTAACTGATGACAAAAACAAACATTTTTTTCTATTCTACAAAACAGCAACTTAATCTCCAAAGTATTTTCTCGTTATTGTCAGGATTTTTATGACAATGAAATAATAAACTACAATAATTTTAAAATCTATTGACTGGCATTTAAATATTAAGAAGTAAATGTTCACTTGAGAAATCTGGGCAGGAACACTTTATAACCACATGTATCTGATATTATATTTTGAACCTGCATACTTAATAGAGAAATAGTTTATTTCATACATCATGAATCTCCATTTAACCATAGCTTTTAACTACACTAAAAGGACTCTGTAATATATGAAGAAAATTCACTAACTTAGGTTGACATTTATATTCTAGTGATAACTTTTTAATTTAGTGCTTCAGCAATAATTTATTTCTATACAAACAATATCTTATTGCCTATACATTTACTAGAAAATTGTTCATGAAGGTTCTTGTTAGTAGAGTGTTGCTTCTTGAATTATTTTATGTTTCTTATAGCTACTGTGTAATATCAGGCTGAGGCTATGGGTCATCCAGCTATTGTCTTATATTATTCTGAGTTGACAGCGAGAGAGATGAAATTTCTGAACTGATGTGAACAAAAGTCTAAAAAGTTATTTATTTAATACTTGATTTATTTTACAGAGTCCATCCTTGATTATTTTTATATTATATATAATAATATTACAGGAGTTTTGGGTGTTGGCAGTCATCTAATTGAAGCAGACCAATAATTTCCTAAGCCAAAGAGCGATAAAGAGAGAACTAAAGCTTCCTGCCTCGCTGTCCACAGCTCCCCTCATCACCTTCCTCCCCTGACACATACACACACACACACACACACCGTACACCACACACACCGTGCACCACACACACTGTACACCACACACACACACCTCCTTTGAATTCGTGCACTAAAGCTTCCTGCTTCACTGTCCACAGCTCCCCTCCTCATCACCTTCCTCCCCTCACACACACACACACACACACACACACACCGTACACCACATACACACACACACACAAACACACACAACTTTGAATTCATGCACTAAAGCTTCCTGCCTCACTGTCCACGGCTCCCTTTCTCATCACCTTCCTCCTCTGACACACACACACACCACACACAGACACACCCCGCTCCTTTGAACGCATGCACTTAGTGCTATGGTCCTCTCCCAGCAACTGGCTCACAGTTTGCATCCCTACCCCACGCTCCGCCTCCACTATGGCTAGGCCATCATTCCCACCCTCATCTCCAGCTCAAGCCATTCACCACAGGTAACTCCTCTGCCCTCACCATTTCTTATCCAGAACCTCTTTTATTTTCAGACAGTTTGTTTTAAACACCCCACCTCACAAGAACCCCAGTCCACTGACAGCTCTGCTTTCTCCACCACCCTCTCCATTATTCACCCTCCTCCAGCTCAGGTTTCACAGTCCGCTTCAATTAGACAACTGCCAACACCCAAAACTCCTATGATCTGTCTTTTATGTCACACCTGTATGGCAAAACTAAATGAACCCAATTATTTACCTCTCTGTGTGTCTGGGCTTCACTGATAGCTCAGCTGGTGAAGAATCTGCCTGCAATGCAAGAGACCCCGGTTCGATCCCTGGGTTGGGAAGATTCCCTGGAGAAGGGAAAGGCTACCCACTCCAGTATTCTCTCCTAAAGAATTCTATTGACTGTATAGTCCATGGGGTCGCAAAGAAGTCCATGGGGTCGCAAAGAGTCAGACATGACTGAGAGAATTTCACTTTCTGTGCTTATACCCATTCACTAGCACTGCCAGGAAAAGTCAGGCAATAGCATGACTTAAAAAATCCTGGAATTTGCCCCTACCAACCTGGAATTTGCCCTTAGCATTGCCTGGAGGTCTCTGGTCAACCCACCTTCCCACATATATGAAGGCTGTGAAACTTCCACCACCCTCAAACTTCCGCTCTGAGCAGGTAACCTTCCCTCTGACCTTAAGGACAAGTTAAAGCCATCAGGAGGGAACCTAAGTGCATGTGGATGCATATACAACACACACACACACACACACACACACACACACACGTACCCTTATGATTCTGTCCTCCCATTAAAATAACTCCTCCCTCCAGGTTTCAGATTTCCTTTCCTCTCAAGTACATGATGCCCCTGATCATCCCTTCTCTTTCCTGTATTCTCTCCTCTCCTTAAGGATCTCAAATGGCTCCTTCCCAAACACTTTTAAACACATCATTATGATCTCTTCAAGAAACAACAACCAGATGAAAACACCAACTCTTCCACATTTCTCACTAGGTGCTTCATTTTTCCAAGAGGATCCAACCAGTCCATCCTAAGGGAAATCAGTCCTATATATTCATTGGAAGGACTGATGCTGAGGCTGAAGCTCCAATACTTTGGTCACCTGATGCAAAGAACTGACTCACTGGAAAAGACCCTGATGCTGGGCAAGATTGAAGGCAGATGAAGGGAACGACAGAGGATGAGATGGTTGAATGGCATCACCGACTCAATGGACATGAGTTTGAGTGAGCTCCAAGAGTTGGTGATGGACAGGGAAGCCCGGCGTGTTGCAGTCCATGGGGTTAAAGAGTCGGACACGACTGAGCGACTGAACTGAACTGAGGGAAAAAGTCCTCCTGCAGCTCAGTCCAGGTCACTCAGTGCCCTGGTGCTGGGAACATAAATGAGCATATTTTCCATTTTCATCTTACCTGGCCCGTCAGCAGCCTTTGCCACAGTCAACTGCTTGCTTCCTTCACCACAAAACATGCCTTCTCTTAGCTGTCAGAGCACAGCACTCACCTGGTTTTCCTCCTACTTTCCCATCTGTCCTTCCTCTGACTCCTTTATGGATTCAGCCTGTTCTGCCTGGACATCAGGAGCTGGAGGTTCTCAAGTCGAGACCAGAGGCTTTCCACTCTTCTCTCTCGGTACCCTCGGTTGGGCATCCTTCTCCACACCCATGTCTTCAAATATCGCCAGGACTCAGATGGGCCATAATATCACATCTCAGCCCAGACCTCTCTCCTGAGCTTCCATCTCATACAGCGACCACCTACTTACCATCTCCTTTGACAGGACTCCATCCATCTCAAACCTCAACACATTCAAACCACACTCATCGCCTTCCCTCACAGACAGTCTGTGTTCCCCGGCTCAGTGCCTGGCATCACCACCCATTCACCTGAGTGAGCCAGGAACCTGGGGATCAAGTTTCACCCCTCCCTCTCCCTCATCTCAGACCCAGCTCATCACTGGCTCTACTGCCTGTGTGCACTCCTCCCCACCTCTGCCATGCCACCCTAGCTGTGGCCAGTTACCTCTTTTCTGGATAATTATAACAGCCTATAACAGTCTTCCAACATCAACTTTAGTCTGTACCAATCCATTCGTTCTCTACGTTGAGATCAGGATAATCTTCTCAAAACAGAAATCTGATCACCATCTTCTCAACTCTACAAAACCTTCCATGGTTTTGGAAAGTCAAGATAAGACCTGACTCATTAACACACCCTACAAGGCTCTTAAAATCTGGCATAACTACCTCTTCAGTCTCTTCTCACAGCAGGCTCTCCTACCTGCATTCTCTGGGACCCAGTCAGAGAGGCTTTTTCTTCCTCAAACGCACATTATGCCCTCCTTTCCCAGGGCCTTGCGCTTGCTGCTCTCTTTCCTCTTGGCCTTGTAAAGGCCTCTTCATTCAGAGGCGTTACACTGACTCATCACTTCTTCAGGGAAGACTTCTCTCCCGCTATAAGCTCTCCCAGAATCGTAACCCTGTTCTGGTACCTCTGCCTCACTTTACCATCTCCTGTTAGACTGTGAGCCCAGAGAAGACAGGGACTGTTTTTATGATTGCCTTGGGCACATGGGAAACCTTCAAAACTGTTAAACGGTGGCTTCAATGGACATAGGATTCCTTGGCTTCTAATTAAATTGAATTATGCTTATTATAATTAATGATCTTGGTTATCCAGGTCATACAGTTAGCAAAAACAAGACTGGGAGTGACTAGGACTCAGATCATGAGCTCCTTATTGCAAAATTCAGACTTGAAGAAAGTAGGGAAAACTACTAGGTCATTCAAGTGTGACCTAAATCAAATCACTTACAGTAGAAGTGACAAATAGATTCAAGGGATTAGATCTGATAGAGTGCCTAAAGAACTATGGACAGAACTGTGGACATAAGATTGTATAGGAGGTGGTGACCAAAACCATCACCAAGAAAAAGAAATGCAAAAAGGCAAAATGGTTGTCTGAGGAGGCCTTACAAAGAGCTGAGAAAAGAAGAGAAGCGAAAGGCAAAGGAGAAAAAGAAAGATACACCCATCTGAATGCAGAGTTTCAAAGAATAGCAAGGAGAGATATGAGTCTTCTTAAGTGAATAATGCAAATAAAGGAAAACAATAGAATAGGAAAGACCAGCTATCTCTTCAAGAAAATTAGAGATACCAAGGGAACATTTTATGCAAAGATGGGCACAATAAAGGACAGAAACTATGAATAAAACAGAAGCAGAAGATATTAAGAAGAGATGATAAAACACACAGGAGAGCTGTACAAAAAAATTCTTAATGACCTGGAAAACCACGATGGTGTGATCACTCACCTAGAGCCAGACATCCCGGAGTGCAAAGTCAAGCAGGCCTTAGGAAGCATTACTATGAACAAAGCTAGTGGAGGTGATGGAATTCCAGCTGAGTTATTTCAAATCCTAAAAGACGATGCTGTTAAAGTGCTGCACTCAATATGCCAACAAATTTGGAAAATCCAGCCACAGGACAGGAAAAGGTTCATTCCAAACCCAAAGAAGAAAAATGCCAAAGAATGTTCAAACTACCACACAATTGTACTCATTTCACATGTTAGCAAGGTAATGCTCAAAATCCTCCAAGCTAGGTTTCAACAGTACCTGAACCTAGACCTTTCAAATGTACAAGCTGGATTTAGAAAAGGCACAGGAACCAGAGATCAAATTGCCAACATCTGGGGGATCACAGGAAAAATAAGGGAATTCCAGAAAAATATCTACTTCTGCTTTATTGACTATGCCAAAGCCTTTGACTGTGTGGGTCACAACAAACTGTGGAAAATATTAAAGAGATGGGAATACCACACCACCCTGCCTGCCTCCTAAGAAACCGGTATGTAGGTTAAGAAGCAACAGTTAGAACCAATTTCAAACTAGGAAAGGAGTACATCAAGGCTGTATATTGTCATCCTGCTTATTTAACTTCTATGCAAAATACATCATGCAAAATGCCAGGCTGAATGAAACTCAAGCTGTAATCAAGATGGCCAGGAGAAATATCAACAACCTCAGATATGCAAAAGACACCACCCTAATGGCAGAAAGTAAAGAAGAACTAAAGAGCCTCTTGATGAAGGTGAAAGACGAGAGCGAAAAAGCTGACTTAAAACTCAACAGTCTAAACACTAAGATCATGGCATCTGGTCCCATTACTTCTTGGCAAATAAATGGGGAAAAAATTGAAACAGTGACAGACTTAATCTTTGGGGGCTCCAAAATCACTGCAGACAGTGACATCAGCCATAAAATTAAAAGATGCTTGTTCCTTGGAAGAAAAGCTATGACAAACCTAGAAAGTGTATTAAAAAGCAGAGACACACACACACACACACAAAAAGCAGAGACATTACTTTGCTGACAAAGGTCTGTATACTCAAAGCTATGCTTTTTCCAGTAATCATGTACAGATGTGAGAATTGGACCATAAAGAAGGCTGAGCACTGAAAAGTTGATGCTTTTGAACTGTGGTGTTGAAGAAGACTCTTGAGGGTCCCTAGGACAGCAAGGAGATCAAACCAGTCAATCCTAAAGGAAATCAGTCCTGAATATTCATTGGAAGGACTGAAGCTGAAGCTCCAATACCTTGGCCACCTGATATGAAGAGCTGACTTTTGGACAAGACCCTGATGCTGGGAAAGACTGAAGACAGAGAAGGGGGGTGACACAGGAGAGATGATTGGATGGTATCACTGACAACGGACCTGTGTTTGAGCAAACTCTGGGAGATGGTGAAAGACTGGGAAGCCTGGTGTGCTGCAGTACATGGGGTCGCAAGAGTCAGACATGACCGAGTGACTGAACAACAACAACAAATACTTATTAACCAACTTGTCAGAATAATCTCAGATACTAGAAGGTGTTGGCCAACTGCCATAGCCATAATAAACAAAACACTTTTCATACTCAGGGTTATCCTAGCCACAGAATGAGATTCCTCCATTTCATTTGGTTGCAATAGACACAGATACAATTTCCTACCTGGTCTCCTATACTCCGTGCCAGGCCTTTGACCTGGCTGCCTACTCATATACACAAAACACGCTGACCAGTGTTCTCTGACATGGAAGCACAGAAATATGAGACCAGGTCACCACGCTGTCCACCAGGTTCCTGAGCCATAACTGCACCCCAATTTCTGAATCTAGTCCTTAGATCCTATTACCACATATTATCTTGCCCAGCAGATCTTCTGGATTGTCAAGGGAAGTTACTCTATCAAGGCTAGCCTGTGAGTGTTTGATCTCCATGCGTCCTTCTCCCAGATGTCCTGGAAACTGAGGCAGAATTTCACCCATACCTAGCTCACCCCAGGAAATTAGAAGACAGACATGCTCATTTCTCTTCTTCCAGAAAACCCACCACAGAGTCTCTGAAGTTACCCAGGGAAGAGGCCACGTGGACTCTGAGGCCAAAGGACAGAGGTTCAGACAGTTCAGACATGGTGAGTAGTCACAGCACAATCAACCCACAACCCTCTCCTCCTTTAAAGCAGGCTAGTTAAGCCCCTTCATGTTGTCCAGTGTGATTGAATTTCATAAGCAAACAGAGAGCAAGTCATACCTTCACTAAATTCAAGACGATGATGGGCGAGCCAAACCTCTGAAGCATCTGGTCAAAGTGAAGGGCAGCCACGTGGGCAAATGGATCTGCCTGATCCACTGGGAGGAAAAAACAAATAAGTACCAGAATGAAAATTATACAGCAAGAATAAAAGCAGCACAGGGTCTTGTTTCACTTTATAATGGTTATAGAAATGTAACTCAATTGATCTTCTGGTAGTTTCATGTCTCAAATTCCTCTTCAGCGCATCATTCTTCATATATTTATTGAATTTGAATGATTCTTACATTTCTGAATATAATTAATTATATTTACATATTTTAAAATATAAATAATTTTCTAGTGGCCAAAATTAAAAATGAAAGTATATAAAGCTGTTGCATAAAAAATACCAGTAGTCCTGATTCTAAATTATCTACTTTTCAGAACCTAAAACTCCATGCTTTTATGAAATTTCTGTTGGCAGCAGTTTACTCTCTAATGTGGGTAAAGGAGAGTTACTACTGAAAAGACTGTTGCACTCACAGGTAATAGGTGGCTTAGGCATCATAGTTGAAATGTCCTGTGACCAGTATAAGGGAACTGATCCCCTAACTTGCACGTAAGAAGAATAACTTCCTGCAGTAAAAGACATGACAGAAGCGTCGCAGAGCATTTGTTCAGTCTCCACTTCATTTGCAACATCACCCTGGAAAGAAAGGTGCATTTACAGGCGTTTTATATTCTCAGAATTTTTTCAGGGAAAAAAATGTCAAGTACAGAAGGAAAATATAATTCCTATTCTTAGGCAATGGCACCCCACCCCAATTCCTATTCTTAGGATATTTTAAAAGAGGTAAGTGCTGATCAATATTTGATGCACATATTAAAAAAGGAAAATCATTAAGATGCAATAAAGGAAGGCAATTAAAAATAGCAGAGAATAGACGAGGGAAAAACCAAATTAATAGCTAATAATACAGATAATAGAGTACAGAGAAGGAGAGAAAAGGAAAACAATTACAAGATATTACAGGAGATTAGTAAGACCAGTGAAATATAAAAATTCAATTCTGAAGACCAAGGAGGAATGAAAGGACAAAAAGTAAGATTCAAATAAAATGCCTGATGGACACAAGAAAAAAAACCTTGAGACAGCTTTACTTATAATGTATATGAGGATTTAACAAAGAATAATTTTAGAGGCATTAATAACGTGACTGTTTAATTACCCTTGCTATATCCAAAACTACATAACAGAGCTGCAAAACTCTATTCTTGTCCAGTTGCTCAGTCGTGTCCAATGCTTTGTGACCCCAAGGACTCCAGCTCGCCAGGCTTCCCTACCCATCACCAGCTCCCGGAGCTTGCACAAACTCATGTCCACTGAGTTGGTGATGTCATCCAACCACCTCATCCTCTGTCATCCCCTTCTCCTCCTGCCTTCAATTGTTCCCAGCATCAGGGTCTTTTCCAACGAGTCACTTCTTTGCATCAGGTGGCCAACTACTAGAGTTTCAGCTTCAGCATCAGTCTTCCAATGAATATGCAGGACTGATTTCCTCTGGGATTGACTGGTTTGATCTCCTTGCAGTGCAGGGGACTCTCAAGGGTCTTCTCCAACACCACAGTTCAAAAGCATCAATTCTTCAGCACTCAGCTTTCTTTATAGTCCAACTATCACATACATACATGACTACTGAAAAAACCATAGCTTTGACTATACGGACTTTTCTTGGCAAAATAACATCTCTGCTTTTTAGCACACTATCTAGGTTTGTCATAGCTTTTCTTCCAAGGAGCAAGCATCTCTTAATTTCATGGCTGCAGTCACCATATGCAATGATTTTGGAACCCAAGAAAATAAAGTCTATCACTGTTTCCATTCTTCTCCCATCTATTTGCCATGAAGTGATGGGACCAGATGCTATGCTCTTAGTGTTTTGACTGTTGAGCTTTAAGCCAACTTTTTCACTCTCCTCTTTCACTTTCATCAAGAGGCTCTTTAATTCCTCTTTGCTTTCTGCCATAAGGGTGGTGTCATATGCATATCTGTGGTTATTGACATTTCTCCCACAATCTTGATTTCAGCTTGTGCTTCATCCAGCCCGGCATTTTGCATGATATACTCTGCATATAAGTTAAATAAGCAGGGTGACAATATACAGCTTTGATGTACTCCTTTCCCAATTTGGAATCAGTCCATTGTTCCATATCCAGTTCTAACTGTTGCTTCTTGACCTGAATACAGGTTTCATAGGAGGCAGGTAAAGAGGTCTGGTATTCCCATCTCTTTAACAATTTTCCACAGTTTGTTGTGATTCACACAAAGGCTTGAGCATAGTCAATGAAGCCGAAATAGATGTTTTCCTGGAATTCGCTTGCTTTTTCTATGATCCAAAGGATGTTGGCAATTTGATATCCGGTTTCACTGCCTTTTCTACATCCAGCTTGAACATCCGGAAGTTCTTAGTTCATGTACTGTTGATGCCTTGCTTGGAGCATTTTGAGCATTACTTTGCTAGCATGTGAAATGAGTGCAATTGTATAGCAGTTTGAACGTTCTTTGGCATTGGGATGAAAACTGATCTTTTTCAGTCCTGGGGCCACCGCTGAGTTTTCCTAATTTCTGACATATTGAGTGCGGCACTTTAACAGCATCATCTTTTAGGATTTGAAATAACTCAGCTGGAATTCCATCACCTTCACTAATTTTGTTCATCGTAATGCTTCTTAAGGCATACTTGACTTCACACTCTAAGATGTCTGGCTCTAGGTGAGTGATCACACCACTGTGGTTTTCTGGGTCACTAAGACCTCTTTTGGAGAATGGCAACCCACTCCAATACTCTTGCCTGGAAAATCCCATGGATGGAGGAGCCTGGTGGGCTGCAGTCCATGGGGTCACGAAGAGTCAGACACTTACTGAGCAACTTCACTTTCACTTTTCACTCTCATGCATTGGAGAAGGAAATGGCAACCCACTCCAGTGTTCTTGCCTGGAGAATCCCAGGGATGGCAGAGCTTGGTAGGCTGCCATCTACGGGGTCACACAGAGTCAGACATGACAGAAGTGACTTAGCAGCAGCAGCAGCAGCAAGACCTCTTTTGTATAGTTCTTCTGTGTATTATTGCCACCTCTTCTTAATGTCTTCTGCTTCTGTTAGGTTCTTACCGTTTCTGTCCTTTATTGTGCCTATCTTTGCATGAAATGCTCCCTTCGTATCTCTAATTTCCTTGAAGAGATCTCTAGTTTTCCCCATTCTATTGTTTTCCTCTATTTCTTTGCTTTGTTCACTTATGAAGGCTTTCTTATTTCTCCTTGCTATTCTTTGGAACTCTGCATTCAGATGGGTACATCTTTTTTTCTTAAAGCGACAGTTATATCTATGTTCATTGTTGATATGATTTTAAGAACGAATGTTGCTATATTAAGGCAGGATCAAAACCCAATGTCTCACCCAGTCTATCTACTCGATCACACATCAGTGTAAGACTCCAGTTGTCTGTTGCAGAAAGAGACGAAACACTCAAAGCACGCTACATGACCAAAGGCAGAACAGATGAATATGTTGTTTTTTTCCTAGGGATGAGCGGAAGGAGTCTGTCTTGAGCCAAACTAAAGCAGAGGGAAGCGGGTAAAGGGTTTCCAGGCCTTGCTTTACTCAATTTTCTCATCAAGGATGCTTTTCCAAAGAGCGCTCCCCTCCATTTATTTCTTGGGTGGAGATGCTTTGCTATTTTAGTCTCTCCACTAAATATGTACTGCATTTTAAAATCTATTACAGAAATGGCTCATCCTCCGAAACATTAGACATTTTATAACTCCCTAAGGCACTGCATAACGCTAAGATAGCTGATTTTTCAGAACATCTATACATTAGTCATATTCCTCACAAGTTTCAGAGGCTCTAGAGAATTCATTATTCTCTTGATAATGTCCCAAACTGAGATATTCCACTTTCTAAAATTCCACTTTGCTTTATCTGTCACCAGAGCTGAAATAAAAAGTTAAATTGCCAGCAGGAATCTTACCTCACAGTTTGCACCTCTTTTGAGAAAACGGGTCCCAGCGAACTTACTGGATCTTCTAGCTATTAAAGTGACATACACAGGTCGTCCATAGATCAACAGCTCTTAGAAATCTAGTTAAAGCTGTTTAGCGCTCATGACCATCACACCCAACCAAGAGAATCATTCTATGTTAAATATATTTTGTTCAGTAGGTTAAAGAACACCAAAAAGCTTCACCCAAGAAATGGAACAGCACTGGGTCTAACTGCTCTTTTGAAGTATGAAGGTATTAAGGTAAAACCAAACCTTACTAAAGAGTGGTTTCCATGAATTTCAGAGGAAATGGTAACCGGATGTAGGGTTATTGGTCAAGGGAAGACCTGTGGTCCCTCCTTTGCAGCCAGGTAAGAATGTAAAAGGTACAATTAATCCTTCTTCATTCTTCAGAGACCATACACCTATCAAAGTGACCACCTCTCCATTAACAGGGTGTTTAAATTATGAAGCAATAGCTAATTCTGAGGGAATGGAGTTAGCATAGTACTGTGAGAGCACCCAAATTTGTCACCTAACTGCAAAACTGAACACTGGGAACTGTATAACCAAAATAAAGTTTCAATTAATATTGTCACCTTAGTTAACTTTCTGAACCTCAGTTTCATCTTCTGTAAAATGGTGTAAGTGCAAAAAAAAAAAAGTAACCAATTTTATTAGGTGGTTGGGAAGACTGGGTTTGGTAATGTGCACCTGGCTTGTAGCAAACATTCAATGAATAGCAATGACTGTTACCATCATATACATTCCAGAATTCATTAAATGCTTGTTAACTGGGAGACTGGATTCATCATTTCAACTAATGAGCTTTAAAATTATAATCTATGGTGCTATTTACTACTTTAAAGAAACAACCATTTATTGTACTTAATACATGCCAGGCCTGAGTTAGCTCTTGAGAAATAAAAGACAGTTTAAAATTACTTTTTAGAAACTGCCCTTAGAAACTGTAGCACCTTCTCTTTTTTTTTTGGATCTGCAGTGGTTTTATTTTATTTTTTTTTAATGAAGGTGGTAGAAACTGTGTGTTTTTTCCAGTTTAATTCTACTTTTGGAAAAATATATAGTAATTTGGGGCCAAATCTCATTATTCGGTGAATGATCAAGCAGATAATACCACTCACTGGTTGAAAATGAGTATAAGGTAATGAGCCATTTTACGTGTAACAGATAAATCTCACCAAATTCATTCCAAAAGTCCTCTGCATCTTCATCTAGCCTCTCCTCACCCTCACTTGCCACAAAGGAAGCAAAACAGGTCCTCTCCAAGGCCAACCTCTCCAACCCTACCCTTTGACTCCCTGACTCCACTCCTGTCAATGTTCTGGTGCAAGAAAGCACATTATTGGTTTATCACATTCACCCATTCAGTGGTCTCAAGACAACCACTCCTTTGAAGTGTTCACTCTAGGTTTTTAACAAACCTAAGACACAAGGAAGAATGTCAACCAGAAAGCATGCTAGGTGCACAAATGTTCTTCAGGATCTCTAAAAGGGGCAGGAAAAAACTTAACACCACTTCTAAAAAGTAGACATTGCCTTCTTAAGCCTCATAAGAACACATTCACTATACCTAGAAATCAAATAAAACAACAAATGATATTTATAAGATTGATTTACCAGCTTAATACCAAGCTCAACCTATGTCTATTTAATCTATTATGACTCTTCTCAATCCAGATCTTCATTACATTATGCCTGAACCACTGCAATCTTGTCCTAATGCATGTCCCTTGGTCTAGGGTGGATCAGATGGTAAAGAATCTACCAGCAATGCAGGAGACCCAGGTTTGATCCCTGGGTTGGGAAGATACCCTGCAGGAGGAAATGGCAATCCAGTCCAGTCTTGCCTGGAGAATTCTATGGACAGAGGAGCCTGGAGGGTTACAGTCCACAGGGTCACAAATAGTGGGACATTATGGAGTGACCAACACACTTTGAAAATGGTTACCCACCCAAGCTTCCTAAGTACTAATTTGTATGTTACCATTTGAAAAAAACTTTCAAAAATTCTAGCACCAAACCTAAAGTCCTTCATCCGACCATCAAAGTAATCTGGTGACTGGCAGTCTGACTCCTCCCTAACCCATCTCCTTTCCACCCCATTGCGCCTCCCAGGCATTGTATACACAAACCACAAGTACACTCCCATAAACTTTTCCACCTCTACACTCATGATGCTTCCCCAGCCCACAGTCTCACTGCTGAGGCCTGCTTCTTGATCAAGTCAAGCCAAGTTCAACTCTTCCTATGAGCCTGGCCCCATCCTCCCCTCCGGTTAGCGATTCTGCTCCTGCTCTTAGGTAAGAATGACACTTACTACCCACAGCACTTTCTGGGCCCAGAACATTTTCTTCCTTGTTATTTACCTGTCTGTAGACATAATAGATCTGCATTCCTTTGTATTTCAACCACACAGAAAGCATAATTGTAATCTATCTGCAGGATGCACAGATAATTATAATGATCGTATAATTCATATACAGCTTTCTACAAATGTTATAGCATAAATTTAATAATATCTTAATGCTTTAAAAAAGGATACTTGACTGCCCACAGAATCCATGAATAATGTATAGCAGCCAGTCACGATGGACAGTATTTTTAATTATATCTAGAAGTTCGCCGTTCCACACGTACTTCATGTAAGGCTCACTAGAGATCCCAAATACACCTGAAAAAATAAGAGTTGGTATCAGGAAGATAAGGAAATTGGTTGACATTCAATTCATTTTTAAGCTCTTAAACTTTTGTTTTTTAATTTCAAAATGTCTGATAAATCTCACTGCTGTTTTCAGTGGATATAACTCATCTCATTGCCCAGAACACTGTGCTGATCCTGTACAAAGTTAAAGAAAAAACACATTTTTCTGATCTATGAGAGTTTTGAACCTAGAGAAAAGCAAGCAACTGGGAAATTAAGGACACACGTACAAATACATGAATGAGGCTGACAGACAGCAGGAGCAGTGACTAGGAGCATGGCTCTGGTGTCACAGTGCTGGGTCCACATCAGAGCTCTGCCTCGCCAGCAGGGTGACAGGTGTGACCAAGAGGGTCACTTATTTCAGTGCCCCGTTTGCTCTTGCATGCCCCTTTCGCGTGATTGTTGTAAAGGCAAGTTGATAATGCACATGAAATGCTCAGAACAAGTCTCGTGTCTTACTCATAATTCCATAAGTGGTAGTTATTACATCAAGCTTTTTTGATATGACAAAATTAATTTCATCAAGCATCATTTCAGGATATCCAGATAAATTTACTAAATATCAGTAAGTTTTACAAAACTTATATAAAGTACAAAATAAGAAATAAGTATAAAAGTAATGGCTTAAAAGATTGTAACAGTTCTGCTTAGAGACAATCAGTACTATTTTTCTTCTCAAAACATGTATGTTAAGAGTGTTTATATATACTCTGACAAATACCCTTTGGTTTTATTTATAAAAAGCAAGCCTTCTCTGCTCCTTCAATGACATTACATTGAGTATGAATAATGGAAAGGAGTCCCGTCTTAGTCACTTACCAGCTCTGTGACCTTTGGCAAGTTACATAACATCTCAGAACCTCAATTTTCTAAACTGTAAAATGATGATACCACTCACCTCAGAGATATAATCCAGATTAAAAAAATATATAATATATGCAAAGTGACTAACATGCTGCCTGACACGTTAGAGACTTTTTTAAAAATGTATTATTTTCCTTTTCTACCTACGCAGACAACTTTTGCCCTCACTTTCTCTTTCCTATCAGTTTCTCCCTGTGTAGTAGGAGAATAATGCGTCCCTTCCCCACAGAAAAATATCTATGTTCTAATCACCAGAGCCCGTGAGTAAGTTATGTCATGTGGCAAGGAGAAATTAAAGCTGCAGATGGAATTAAGGTTGCTAATTAAGATGGGCAGACTATTCTGAATTGTCCAAGAGGGCCCACTGTAATCACGTGGGCATTGTGCGTGAAAGAGGGGAACGGGAGTGAGAGTGTCAGAGTGACGTCATGTGGGCAATCCTCGGCCAGCCATTGCTGGCTCTGAAGATGGAAAGGGCAAGGAAATGGCTTTTTCCTTAGGGTCTCAAGAAAGAAATGCAGCCTTACCAACACTCTAACTCTAGCCCACCAAGATCTCTTTTGGACTTTTGACTTCTGTAGGATAATAAATGTGTATAGTTTTAAGTCACTTAATTTGTGGAAATTTCTTACAGCAGTCATAAAAACCTAATACACAGTTTATTCATATCTATCAAGCAGAACTGCTCGAGCGATAGTAAAAAGTTAGGTAGCTTTTGGAGTCTTAATTCAGATCTCAGTACAGATATTCAGATTCACATGGGAGATGACACACACTGCATACTTACTAATGCTTTTAGCTTTTCTATCACTAAGCACAATATTTAGAAGAAATGATGTGACAAATACTCAGGTACACATTATCTTACCCTCCACCTGCCTCGAGTGGCAAAGATCACAATTCAGATGAACCACAGCAAATTTCTGTGATCTAGATGTTTTGGGGTAGGGAGGGTGCACAGGGTTTTGCTTTAGCTCAAGTGACAGTCAATCTAATAAATGAACAAGAGTCAAAGGCGATGAACAGAGATGGCATTCAGTTGAAGTAAGTCTCAGTCTTCTTAGAGTGGACCAGAACTTCTGGCAAAAGGCTAACAGAGCACAGCCTCTTCCCGAGTGTCCTGCAAGGACAAACCTTCTGGAACTTACCTTCGACCTCTGCACCCACATCTTCATCACTGTCACAGAAGTGGCACTGAGGAAGGGACCCAAAGACACTACTGACTTTTCGTTTCCACAGTAAGGCCAATTCAGCTAAACTGTCTTAACTTTAAGTTTGAAGCAATGCCTTCACAACATTCACTCTGGCAATGTCTCTGGCCTTAGAGTGCTAGACCAATCCCTAAATCTAGAGATAAAGGTATCCATTCTGCTGTGTGGCTGGTCAGTCCCAGATCCCCAGGGTCACCCTAGACCAGTCACACACAGGTCCTGCAGTAACCCCACAACAGTCCTGACAGAAGCAGGCTGTGGGAGGGACAGGTGGGTCAAACTGAGACCAATCATGTCAGAACAGCCTCTGACCTTCTGCAAGGGTTCCTCTGGACACTGGCCTTGTGATCTTAACCTCTAGGTCTCGGCCTCCTACTTATCATGTATTTATTTGAAAGCAGCATTACACCTCCTGAGTAGCTTTTTATGAGGATTAGAGATATGATACATAAATGTCTAGGCTGCAACAGGAAACCCAGGGTAACTTTTTTCTACAATTCAAGTTATACACAATTGATCTCTATAAAGAAAAATAGGTGGTGGTGTGTATTCTTCAATATTTAAAAAGAAAATTCTCCAGCCAAAGACTAAAGTTGAATGAATTCCATAAAAGGTGCATAAAATTTTGCTAGAAAACATCAGCATACAATTTTCTGCCTTGCCCACAAATGAAATCAATTTGGTGATACATGATCTCTGGACTTCCCTGGTAGCTCAGGCAGTAAACAATCTGTCTGCAATGCAGGAGACCCAGGTTCAATTCCTGGGTCGGGAAGATCCCCTGGAGAAGGAAATGACAAGCCACTCAGGTATTCTTGCCTGGAGAATCCCATGGACAGAGGAGCCTGGCAGACTTAGCGACTAAACCACCACCATGATCTCTATAAAAATGAATTCATTTATATGAATTCATATATCTGAAGCAACTACATGAAAAGACAAAGAACAAATAAGAAAGGAGAAATATGAAGGAAATGTGAGTGAATTTAATGAGATGCCATTTCATAGATGTCACATTAACATATATTGGATGTGCTGAAAACCACCTACCGTTTCCACCCTGTGTAATCAATCCTTCATCTTCAAAGATGTCGAAACTTTCCTGGCGAGTCTGGGTGGTTTCTGACTTTAACATCTCCAGGGGCATTCGTAAGACTGTGAGATTATACTGAAGTGAGTGGGACAAATCATAGCTATAACTGAGAAGAGAAAGCTTAATAAGAATTAGAAAAGCAAAACATATTTCATAATCTTGGCTCCCAGAAGGAATTAAAACCTATGAACTAAATTAGTTAGCACCTAATTATGAACTGAATTAGTTAGCACCAACAACAGAAGCGATGTTGTTCAAATAAGCACCTTAAACATAGTAAATCATGAATATAATTGGAAATTTAAAAATCATTACACGACTTAGGCATTTGCATAACTAGAAATACACAATAAAATGTTAGTAACCTACATTCACTGATTTGCATATGCACTTTGTGCTTCACACTGAAATTAATCTAACTTCATAGTTTTGTATAACAAAGTCACACTTTTATATTTATCTAAATGGACTATTAAAAATGCTATAATATCCACTCTAATAGTATTATACAAGGTCTGTACTCTAGTTTACCTGAATGAAAATAATTATATTAATTACTAAAGGTGGCACCATAATTTATTTAGTAATAAAATAAGAATAAGTGAATAACACAAGCCACTAGAGTGATACATGTTTGAGAAGCATGTCATTAAAAAAATTATAAGTCTGTGCAAATAAAATTGCACAAAATCAACTTTTATAAGTATCTTAAGCTATATATTTTTAGCACAGAATTTTAGACAGTATCTAGAATTTCTTAAGTTATACAAATTTGAAAGTATTCTAGTCATACTTTAAAATGGTTACAACTTCAGATTCTCACACATTATTATTTCTTCTTTAGTTTATTAATGTAATTTGAAATTGATTTTTATTTAATCTGTTAAATTTAAATCTACCACATTTTCTTGATAGAGCCATTAATTTTATTAGCATCTGATCTCAGAGAGATAAAAACTGTATTAAGAAGTTGGTTTCTCAATCCCATATGCAAGAGCATAAAAAAACCTTTGCAATAAATTTAACCAAAGAGGTAAAAGATCTATATACTGAAAATTATAAGACATGAATAAAATAAACGAACAAGACTCAAATAAATGGAAAGGTATCCAGTGTTCATGGAGTGAGTGAAAGTCGCTCAGTCGTGTTCAACTCTTTGTGACCCCATGGACTATATAGTCCATGGAATTCTCCAGGCCAGAATACTAGATTGGGTAGCCTTTCCCTTCTCCAGGGGATCTTCCCAAGCCAGGGATCAAACCGAGATCTCCCACATTGCAGACAGATTCTTTACTAGCTGAGCCATAAGAGAAACCCAGTGTTCATGAAACAGAAGAATACTGTGTAAATAACCATACTACCCAAAGCCATCTACAGATTCAATACAATCTGTATCAAAACTCCAATTACATTTTCCACAGGAATAGAAAAAAACAATTCTAAAATTTGTATGGAACCACAGAAGACTCCTAATAGTCAAAGCACTCTTAAGAAAGAAGAACAAAGCTGGAGGTATCAAACTTCATCACAAAGTTACAGCATCAAAACAGCATGTTACAAGATAAAAAAGACACCTAGACCAATTGGAGAAGGAAATGGCAACCCACTCCAGTGTTCTTGCCTGGGAATCCCAGGGACAAGGGAGCCTGGTGGGCTGCCGTCTATGGGGTCGCACAGAGTCAGACACGACTGAAGTGACTTAGCAGCAGACCAATGGAACAGAATTGAGAGCCTGAAATAAAACCACTCGGATACAGTCAACTAAATTTTGACCAGGCAGCCAAAAAGATGAATGGAGAAAGGATGGGCTTCCCTGATGGCTCAGACAGTAAAGAATCTACCTGCAATACAATGCAGGAGACCCAGGTTTGATCCCCGGGTTGGAAAGATCCCCTGGAGAAGGGAATGGCCACCTGTTCCAGTATTCTTGCCTGGATAATTCCATGCACAGTGTAGCTTGGCGGGCTACAGTCCATGGGGTCTCAATGAGTTGGACATGACTGAGCGACTGACAACCCCTTTTCCAAAAGACAAATGGAGAAAGGATAGTCTCTTCAATAAATGTGTTAGGAAAACTGGACAAACACCTGCAGAAGAATGAAACTGGACCCCTGTCTTACACCACTCACAAAAATCCACTCAAAATGGATTAAAGACTTAAATGTAAGACCTGAAACTATAAACAAATAAAAGAAAACACAGGGAAAAGCTCCTTGACATTGGTCTTCACAAATATTATTTTTGGACATGATACCAAAAGTGCAAGCAACAAAAGCAAAAACAAACAAATGAAACATCAAAATAAAAAGCTTTGCACAGAGAAAGAGTGAGTGAGAAAATAAAGAGGCGACTTTTTGAATGGGAGGAAATATTCGCAAACCACCTAACTGTTAATGGGTTGACAGCCAAAATACATAAGGAACTCATACAACTCAACAACAAACAAATAATCCAATTTTAAAATGGGCAAATGACTTGAATAGACATTTCCCCAAAGAAGACACACAAATGGCCAATAAATGCATGAAAAGATGCTCACATCACATTGGGAAATGCAAATCAAGACAACAATGAGATATCACTTCATACCTATTAGAATGGCTATTATTAAAACAAGAAACGGCAGGGTTGGCAAGGATGTGGAGAAAAGAGAACTCTTTGCACTGCTGGTGGGAACATAAATTGGTGCAGCCATTATGGAAAATAAAATAGCAGTTCCTTAAAAATTAAAAGCAGAACTACCATTGGATCCAGAAATCCCATTTCTGGTTATATATCCAAAAGAAAAAAGATCACCATCTCAAAGAGCTATCTGCACCCCCATGCTCACTGTAGAATTAATCAAAATACCCAGATGAGGCAACAACCACAAATGAACACATTAATAAATTAACAAAGGAACAGATAAATAAAATATAGGGTATATAAAAAAAATGGTAGTTGCCAGTGGCTGGGGGAAATGGAGAACTATCAGTCAAAGAGTACAAACTCTTAGCCATAAGATAAATAAGATCTGGTTATCTAACATACAGCATGGTAACTGTAATTACACCCATGGCAGATTCATGTTGATGTATGGCAAAACCAATACAATATTGTAAAGTAATTAGCCTCCAATTAAAATAAATAAATTTAAAACAAAACAAAAAAAAGAATGAAAAAAAAACAACAACACTGAATTATGTGCTTGAAATGTGTTAAGGCAGTAAATCAAGTGTTATCAGTACACACACACAAAAATCACAACTGTGTGATGGGATGAAGGTGTTAACTAACACTGTGGTAATCATTCTGTGATACATCCATGTATCTAGTCATCACATTGTACGACTTAAACTTACAGATGTCAGTAATATCTCAATAAAGCTGGGGGCAGGGTGAGAAACTGGGCTTTTACTTTTAACAATCAACTTCTCCTATTTAAAACAACTGATTTATCCTAGCTGAATCTTAATGTAATACAACCTTTTTTAAAGTCTTTAACCTCGTATTTTTTACTTATGGGATAACTTGATAAGAACTCAGTAGGAGAATGCAGATGAACTTGAAAACCATGAAGGAGAAATCCCTTCTAACAGCTGAGCTCCACTGAGCTTCAGTAATACCTCAGAGACTATAAACAATTAAGCAATAATGGCTGGAAAGCAAATGATGGAGACAAATACAATGGAAATATACTTTCAATAAACATTCGTGGAAGTGAAAATTATTTCTTTAGAAGCCCTTCACTATACTATTGCTAAATTAATTAACTTTCTTCAGTTTCACATCATGAAGACATAATCCACTCTACATAGTAAACGTTTTTATTTCATAAATAAATAAATGGTTAACTATATTAAGAGTTTAAAAATAAATTTAAAATAATGCAAAGCACCCTAACAGTACATAATGCCAACGGCTACAACACTCTGGGTCCTCTTAGTCCTATGACCCAAGTCCACTGATTGCGATTTTGTGTTCTACATTTTACCTTGGACGTTGTAAGTGACAGAATTCTCCATGCAGCATAATAACTTGCTATATACCTGGCCTACATATTGGTCACTTCAGTGATGGTATAACACTCTCCCAGGATGCTCTGCCATAATTTATTGCTTATTTTTCAATTCACCATATTTGGGTTGTCCCTGCATTGGTTGGTTTGCTTGTTTGGGCCACGATAGAGACGCTATCTGTAAAGCTGGTGCCTTTACAAACAGGGACTAATATTTTCCCTCCTGATTTATTTTCTTCAGATATATTTTCATACATACTTGATGCTACATTCCTCCCCAGGAAAATTATTAATTTACAATGCCAACAACAATATGTTGGTACTGCAAAAGTTCTCCCTATTTTGAGTTTATTTTTACCTTTTACTAGACTGTTAACTGAAAACTGTGAAACGGTTACAACTCTACATACAGACTTTTAAAAAATTTATTTATTTTAATTGGAGGATAATTACTTTACAATATTGCGATGCTTCTTGCCATACATTGACATGGGTCAACCACAGGTATACACATGTGTCCCTTTCAATCCTGAATCCCCCTCCCACCTCCCTGTATATAGACAATGCAGATTTAATTTTTGTAATTCAAAATCACAAAATAAGCCATTACAGTGTATTGAGTAGAGATCCCTGTGCTATACAGTAAGTCCTTATTAGTTGTCTATTTTACATATAATAGGGTATGTATGTCAATTCCAATCTCCCAATTTATTCCTCTCCACACTTAACCTTAGCAATATAAGTTTGTTTTCTATATCTATGACCAATTCTTTGTAATGGCCTATATGGGAAAAGAATCTTTAAAAAAAACAGAGTAGATACACATATCCCCTCCCCCATACAGCTGACTCATGCTGCTGTACAGCAGAAACTAACACAATATTGTAGATCAACTATACTCCAATAAAAATTTTTAAAATTTGCAGAAATAGACATGATTTTCAATATTTATTTTGTTAATGTTTTACAGTTTGGCCCTTAATTAATTCAACAACTGTGTGTTTATGTGCTAATCTTTAGATTTAGTACCTTGTGACATTTTCTATTTGGTGTACTAGATGAAAATGTATATTTGAGAACTGGCAATAAAATTATTAATAGAGTGCTTCTTGCCAGTCCTACAGGAGTAAGTAATTTAATTTCTTCAATCTTTAATTTGCTCTTATGTAAAAAATAAAAGATCAGTGTATAATTTTAAATTATTATTGCCACTCTCATTTGAATAAAGGATGCAGGAATTTTAAATTTTCCTGTTTCAGAGATAATGATAATATTGAAAACTTCAGAAGTATAAATATCTTCAAACTCAAAAAAAATTATAAAATAAAAGTATTTCTTTAAAATCATAATGAAAAGATGATTGTTCATAGTAAGAATAATTACCATTTAATTTATCCATTCAAAATTTTAAAAATTAGATTTTTTAAAGGAGGAATACTTGTATTTATATTATTTCAGATGAAAAGATTTGGCTATTTTTTTAAAAAAGAATAATCAAAGTACTACTGTGTCCTCTGATTCTCTTTTTACCCTGTAGGAAATAATATAAACATTTAAGAGACTGACAGGAGTAAAACTAAGCTCAAACTTACCTAAAGTAAAAATTGCTGGATAGGTCCACATTTTGGAATATTCGTAGATACCTTAAAAAAATGATTACTATAGTTAACAATATGATGACTACAGTTACCGCTGCTATGATATATATGAAAGTTAAGAGAGTAGATCCTAAAAGTTCTCATCACAGGAAAAAAAATGTTCTTTTTATTGTGTCTTTATGAGATGATGGATGCTAACTACACCTATCGTGGTCATCATTTCACAATATACATACGTCAAATCATTATGCTGAACACCTTAAACTTGCACAGTGGTATATGTCAATTTTATCTCAATAAAACTGGGAAAAAATGACAGAAAACTACATGAAATAATTTTTTTCAGTTAGTATAAGACAAAATTCAACTTTATCTGCTAAACTCTTACTCTTGTCTGAAACAAAATTATTTTTTTACCCCACTTCCAAACATCAAAGATAGTGTCACAAAGTTCCAGAAAACCACTATCTAAGAAGGTTTTAAGCAAGAAAACCACCTCACCTTTAAATTCTGGTTCATGTTCTAGAACAACACTATAAAGGTACAAAGTGTAATTAAAACCTAAGCTGCTATCTTCCCTAAAAATTCAAACATGCCTAACTTTGTTCCATTTTGAGTCTTTATAATATCAAACCAATTCTAGCATTTTCTCTATCAATGTATTATTTATTAACAGTCTTTCCCCATACGCCCAAGTTTCCAATCATTTCCCCAAAAAACTTTTTGAAGCTTTCAAATGCATAGAAAAATTAGGGGTGAGGGGAAATAGTATAATGAATAGCAGTATGTCCTTCACCTGAATTCACTGTTAAATATTTCTCCTTATACATACATACATTCTCTGTCTTTAAATACACAAGTACATTTTATTTTTCTAAACCATTTACAGTAAGCAGATATGATGACAGTCCTAAAATTATATATCTTAATATTACGCAACTACTATGAACAAGGACAATCTCCTAAATAACCACAATGTCACTATACACTCAAAATTTAACACTGATCCGATGCTTCTAGTATATAGTTCATATAAAACCATTCCAGTAAAGTCCTTTAAAGCTCTGTGCCTGTGTGTGTACACATTGTGCACATATTTTAACCCAGGATCCAACAGAAATTCAAGTCCTGCACTTTGTCATGTTTATTCTAAAATCTTACTCTCTGGCTCTTCCTGACATTCCTGAAGGGTCTGGGCCAGTTGTCTTACAGAAAGTCCCACGTATGGATTTGTCTGATTATTTTCCTCAGGCTTAGATCCAATTTAAATATTTTTATCATGCTTAGATTCAATTTAAATATTTTTAGTAAGAAAACTATACAGGCTAGTGGTGTCCTTCCCACTGCTTCATATTAAGAGGCAAATAATGTCAGTTTTGTCTCATTATTGGTGATGCCAAGTTTGATCATTTGGTTAAGTGTGTTTATCATTTTTTTTCTCTTTGTAAATAATAAAAATATTCATGAAGTACAGTATGTTGAGACATTCATGAAGTACAGTATGTCAACAATAACCTCTCATCTAATGGTTTTAGCAGCCATTATTGATTCTTGCCCAAATCAATTATCATAATGCAGGGTCTTCAATAGCGCCTGAACAAAAGCTGTAGCATTCTGAGCCTGTATTTACATTTTAACATTTATAATCTATCGACTATATTTTGATTTTCAATTGGTCTACAGATACAAAAACAGCAGTTACTGTCAGTACATACCTAGCTTCATCAGGATGACTAATCCGCACAGAATCATTGGGTATATAGATCATATTTGTATCTTCAATCTTATATACTGCATGACCGCCAATATCTGCCATCTTCCTCCTTTTGGTTATTAACACAATATAATAGCCTTCTAAAAACCTGACGAAACCTACACAACAACAACAACAAAACAGAAAGACAAATACATCTCCTAAACTTAGCAATGCTTTCAGATACATATTTAAAAGGCGAAAAGACTTTGACATATTTCCTGCTTCATTATTTCTCTGATTTACAGCCATACAAATTTTCAGCTGTTTTAGAATTATTCTCTAGAAATATTTATCTCACTTAAAAATACTACTCTGAACAATTTGATTATAAGAAGACCATACGTGTTAAGGTTCAGTAACGCTAAAATCCCAACTACACACTAGTTACCATACAGTCTTGGTTAAAAATGTTCTGGCTCCCAGAACTTTTGCTTTGGGAGTTAAAATGAATTCTCTCGGTGGCTGGGGGGAGGGAGAGGGGCACACTTCTTTTTTTTTTTTTTATTGTCACCCTGCTTATTTAATTTTATTTTATTTTTAAACTTTACAATATTGTATTGGTTTTGCCAAATATCGAAATGAATCCGTCACAGGTATACATGTGTTCCCCATCCTGAACCCTCCTCCCTCCCCATACCATCCCTCTGGGTCATCCCAGTGCACCAGCCCCAAGCATCCAGTATCGTGCATCAAACCTGGACTGGCGACTCGTTTCATATATGATATTATACGTATTTTAATGCCATTCTCCCATATCATCCCACCCTCTACCTCTCCCAGAGAGTCCAAAAGTCTGTTCTATACATCAGTGTCTCTTTTGCTGTCTCGTATACAGGATTATTGTTACCATCTTTCTAAACTCCATATATATGCGTTAGTATACTGTATTGGTGAACCGGCTATGTGAGGAGCTCAGCAGACCCTCTCCCCAGTGACTGGTGAAAATTATAAAAACAAAACACTGAGAGTTTCTGGAAATTCTCCTAATGGCATACAGCAAATGGAGAAACATTAATTCAAAACAATCTACTAGATCTTGGAAAGATCAGCCAGTCTGTGGCATCCGAACCATAGCTTGCTTCCTTCCCTATACCATTCTCCCAATTCAGTGTAACTGGTGTCTACTTCCCAGCAGGTGTCCCCAAAGACAGTACCCGCTCTCCCCTCCCCAGCTCTCAGTCTAGGGCCCTGGTTTCTGCTCAGGAGGTGCAGGCCACCAGCGTTTCTCATCCCCTCCAGCTCTGTGCTGCAAATCCTTTATTCCAGGCAAGCACACCTGACACCAGGGGCTCCTTTCTTCCACCGGCTCTTGTAGAGTGAGGCTCTACCCCAGTACAGATACGGGATCCTGTCACCCCAGCTCACTCACTGCGGGAGTCAGATAATGGTCACACACTGCTGACTTCCTGCCAGAACCAACGGAGGCCAGAAGGCTGTGGGGCAACTTATTCAAAGCACTGAAAGAAAAACTCAGCCAAGGCTCTTACACATACAGCCTAATGTTTTTTCAAAACTAACTTTCCTGTGTGTGCGTGTGGGAGTCCCACTTGCACTTGCCCTCTCTCTCTCTCTCCGAGTGTTGCACTCTATAAAGTCTGAGCTAGAATCTTGGGGCTATAAATTTTTGCTCTAGAATTGGCAAATACCCATAGTCTCTGCTGTGTTATTCTTAGTTGAGATTAGTAATTGAACGTATTAATGTAAATGAGCCAAAATACTTAACTGAAAGATACCATAAGGATTTTAATGAACCACGTTGCTGCTGCTGCTGCTGCTAAGTCGCTTCAGTCGTGTCCGACTCTGTGTGACCCCATAGACGGCAGCCCACCAGGCTCCCCCATCCCTGGGATTCTCCAGGCAATAACACTGAAGTGGGTTACCATTTCCTTCTCCAATGCATGAAAGTGAAAAGTGAAAGTGAAATCACTCAGTTGTGTCCGAATCCTAGCGACCCCATGGACTGCAGCCTACCAGGTTCCTCCGTGCATGGGATTTTCCAGGCAAGAGTACTGGAGTGGGGTGCCATTGCCTTCTCCAAATGAACCACGTTACTGCTATTAAAATATTTTGGGGAAAAAAAGGGAAAAAAAATAAAAAATAAATAAAATAAAATATTTTGGAGAGCCACAAAGTGCATTTTTTTTAAATGTTCATTTGTGCTCCTCCCCACTAGAGGGAAATGGCAACACACTCCCCAGTATTATGGAGAATTCCACAGATATAGGAGCCTGGTGGGCTACAGTCCATAGGGTCACAAAGAGTCAAACATGACTTTCATGTCATGTTTGGCTACTTTCACTTGTAGACTAGCTCAAAATTCCCTGACTAAAGCTGAAGGACATAAAATAGGAAATAAAGCTTAATGTCAATCTCATTAAAAGCAAGTTAGGAAGCAGTTATCCTTTAGGAAGGCCAAAACCTACAAAATCAAGGGTCCTGGAAGCAGCATAAAAACCCAAAAAGGGAATCTAATTGAGTTTAAGTAATAAATATTTCCAAGACAAATCAGTTTTCCTTTTGTTCTTGTTATGTATTTTTTATATAAGGAAAAAACCTCTCTGTGATAAGTTCCCCCAACCTGCATTCCAATTGAATTTTAATTTTATGTTTTCAATTCTAGACTATTTCATCCTACATATCCCTTTATATTTTTAATAAATATACTGTACAAAAGAACACTCTCTACCAGCATAAGTGCTTTTTGCATATTATGAGATTATTTTCTTTTTACTACTAATTGGAAATGTCACTCATTTTTTTTTTTAAAGGTTCCCATCAAATACAGCCAACAGTTAAAAGGCTTCAGTCTGGCACAGACCTCTGTCAAAAGTCAGCCTCATCATCATTTTAACACATGAGAAACCAGGACAAGTTTTTTCATCTTCATTCTATGCACTTCTGATCCCAGACCAATTTCCCCAAGTTCTTCCCAGAAGCCTAGACGACGGTCATCATGCAAAAGTGACTTCTTTTTCTCCAAGTAGAGAAGGCCGGCTGTGTCGTTTGTGATGGACACCAAGCAAAGTAAATAAAAAGGGGCAGTGTGAGAGGATGGAGTGCTGTGGCGTTCTGGGGGCTGGAGAGGATCCCACAGGCTCACCAACAGGGAAGAGGGCAGTATCCTGTTGGGTCACCTTGTCAGCTCGTCACTGTCTTCAGAGCCTCTCTGCACTCTGACAGAGACGTATCAAAAACCACAAGGGACCGAAGTGACACTCTAACACCAAGTCTATCGTCCCTCACGAGTCGAGGCCCACGGCATTGCCGTTTTCCCCTCCTCTTGACTCTGCAATCTGTTTCTAAGGGTGCTGCTCTAAAGAGCAACCAAGCCCATCACGTAGTCTACTATGAAGACACTTACTCTACCACTCCCCTTCAGCCTACTAGCAGCTTACAAGCGTATCCTCTCACTGGTGACACAGGCAGAAAAAGGACATATACCAAAAGGAACTGGATGGTCAGAGTACCGAGAGTAGTAAGGACTACAGGCCTCCACCCAAACATCCCAGGACCACATCACAAACTGAGTGAGAGCGACTAACGCTTTTCACTTTCACACAGTCTTGGAACCACTGCTGAGGTCAACATAATATTCCCATCACTCCAAAAACACCCCCTCAGGCTCCTCCGATGTCCATCCACCCTTCCCACCTCCAGCACCTGGCGCCCACTGATTGATTTTCTGACTCTGCAGATTTGCCTTCTGTAGTATGTCACAGGCAGGAGCTTAAAAACAAAAAAACAAAACTGGGTGAGCAATGCTCACGACCTATCTGCTGTCAAGCCACAATGGAACAAGTCACAAATGGGCACCACAGCTACAGGGCAGGCCCAATCCATGTCTAGGGACCAGAGACGGTCCATGAGCTTTCAGTAGCCGTCCATGCAAAGAAACGCAAACGAACTGAAAGGGAGGGCTCAGGAACATCAGAGTTCATCATCAACGAGCCTGCCTGGAACAGACAAGACTAGTTTGAATATTATGAACTTATGTGGTGAGTCACATGCGGTCCAGGCTGATGACAAGTTATGCCCATTTAGGCTCTTGTGTTGATCTTGACACACTGCTGGAAAAAAGACTGGTCCTTTACTGTAGACAGTTGAGAAGCATAGCTTTAGATTCTTATAGACTGTGAATTAAATTAAACCATGATAACAGTTCAAAACAGTCCAGCAAAAATACTACTCACAAATTGGGCATGCTGAAAAAATTGAGAGAGAAAATACTTCGGCCGCAGAACAGAAGACCACCATTCAAGTCCGTCCACACATGTCTTATTCTGACAATCAGACTACATATATTTCCAAGGTTAAATATTTTGTGTTTTGTTATTTCAGCTGCCCTTATTTTGCGTTTTGCTATTTCAGTAGCCCTCATTTGTCTAGCCAATACTAGACAAATCATAGCCTTTTATTATGTCCTTATTTACTCTTCAAAGATTCTAAGCATGGTTGAATTAGAATAAATAAAATGCATTTCCACGAAAGTAATAAATGCTTACTTAGCACATTACTGTGTCACTTTACTGGCAAGTCAACCTTGTTGTGACTTCACCATCCAAGGAGAGTCTCAAAAGGGCCTCAAATTGTGATAGAAATGTACCACAATATCTAAGAATGCCACCTAAGAGAAACATGGCAATATCTTCAGTCCTCATCCAAAGTTTATTAATAGCTGTGTATAAAATGAGTATTTATTTGGCTATAAACTTGGTTATCTGTGGATTAAAATAAAGCTATGGTTTTACAAGCTTAGTTATCAATAAATTTAAAATGAGGCAAGGAATATTGCTAAAAGCAAATATGCCCAGAACAGTGAAGAATGATCAAAGTACCATTAAAGTAACACAGTACACCATCTGCATGCGTGCATGCATGCTAAGTCACTTCAGTCGTGTCCAGCTCTTTTCGACCTATGGGCTGTAGCCCATCAGGCTCTTCAGTCCATGGGATTCTCCAGGCACGAATACTGGAGTGGGTTGCCATGCCCTCCTCCAGGGGATCTTCCTGACCCAGGGATCGAACCCACGTCTCCTGCATCCCCTACATTGGCAGGCGGGTTCTTTACCACTAGTGCCCCCTGCGAAATCCAGGAAAGCATCTGCTGCTGCTAAGTCACTTCAGTCATGTCCGACTCTGTGAGACCCCACAGACGGCAGCCCACCAGGCTCCCCCGTCCCTGGGATTCTCCAGGCTAAGAACACTGGAGTGGGTTGCCATGTCCTTCTCCAATGCATGAAAGTGAAAAGTGAAAGTGAAGTTGCTCAGTCGTGTCCGACTTAGCGACCCCGTGGACTGCAGCCTACCAGGCTCCTCCATCCATGGGGTTTTCCAGGCAAGAGTACTGGAGTGGGGTGCCATTGCCTTCTCCGAGGAAAGCATCTAGAGGCCACTTAATGTAAAAAGCAAACTATCCAATACAACTCCAAAATACCCAAGGGCATCTATTTTAAAATAGAGTTCAATGGGCTTCCCGGGTGGTGCTAGTGGTAAAGAACCCGCCTGCCAATGCAGGAGACATAAGAGACCCGGCTTCAATCCCTGGGTGAGGAAGATCCCCTGGAAGAGGACATGGCAACCCACTCCAGTATTCTTGCCTGGAGAATCCCATGGACAGAGGAGCCGACAGGCTACAGCGCACAGGGTCGAAAAGTTAGACGTGACTGAAGTAATTTAGCACACACACCCACAACTGATCTTCAACTCATTATACTTAATTAGCAAGGAAGGTTCAATTTTGAATATTTAACTCTGACTAATTAGGCATTCAATATTACATATACCTTAGGAAATTTACATTTTTTCAAAAGTTGTAAGAAAGTATTAGTATTTAAAGAAATGAGTTTAACCTATTAAGTATCTGATTAAGCCTAATGTATTTAAGACACTATTTCTAGATTTTTTTCTTTGATTAAGTTCTTTGATTAAGAGTTAAGTAACACTTAAAGTGGAATTTACATGTATGGAATATATGGAATTGAAACACATGAACTCACCTGACATACACTAACACACACATGTTATCCGTTAAACACTCATCCATTAAACATGAAACCTCAACGGATTTGTCAAGACTAAGCAGAAGGTACACAGAAGGCTCCAGTCCTATGCAGAAGAAACTAATCATACCGACCACTCTCGACCTCCCCTGGCAGCTGCCTAGGACACAAAATGGACCTAAAGGGATTCCACATGAAGGGCTATGAGAGCACATCGAGAAAAACAAACTTCAAACACCGCAGAATATGCATAATCAAAGTCTCAACAAGTACACATTCACCAAATAGAAAGTGCTAATCAGAAAAATGAACCTAAGACTATGAAATTATATAGCACAGGTCAGTCCATATTAGTTTGGTTAACATCTACAGACACCACTCAGTAAATATTATAGACAGTTCAGCGGGTTTAAGAAGCAGAAAGATAATTTTGTGTTGGGGGGCGGTGGGGGGAAGACTTGAAATACGGCCATGCCAACAGGGAAGCTGAAACACAACTGCCCTCTGCCTGGCTGCCAAGGCCCCAGTGATCTGGCCTCACCAACCGCTTGCCAGCATTCCAGGACCCGTGGGCATCTTCATGCCGGTGCTTCTGCCGTCACCCCTCCTGGAGCTCTCCCCTCCCTTCCCCACATCCATCCCAAGCTTGCTTCTCCTCCAGGGTCCAGCCTGAGTCTTGTCTTCTCCAGGAAATCTTTCCTGGCCACTCCAGGTCCAAGTAGTCTATCTCTTACGCAATCTCCAGCATTTACTATTGACTACACAACTGGGATCCAAATTCCAGTCCTGGCGTTGTTTCCTGGGCACTGGGTTTTGTACCCCCAGCCCCCCCACCCCCACCCTGCCCCCATCCAATCCAATCATCCTAAGACTCCCTGGGACAAGTCCAGGAGCAAAGATAGGTTTTCTGACCCACTGTCACGAAGGACAACGCACCAGAAGAACCGCAGGGCATCTCCGAAATGCCCCACAAGCTGGAGCATGGACTCCTTTAAAGGCCAAGGCCATTTCTATGCTTGTTCATGAATAAGTAAAGGCTTTATTATAGGATTTGGGAAAGAGATTAAGTAAAATTTAAATGAAGAGGCTCAAACCAGAGGAAGACTGAATGTAAAGAGATAAACATCAGGTCTGGACTGTGAAGCGGACTCGGAGTCTCATTTCCTTGAAAGCAATAAAGTGTACAGAGCTACAGTCGGCTGCGTCCAGAAAGCCCTTATCTGAAGCTCGGCGCTCGCCTTGTCAACCAAGGCTGCCTCTCTGCGTCAAAATGACTTAGATCATCCAGGCGACAGGGGGATGTTCTCTCTCACTGACACAATTTTAAAGAGCAAAGTTTCCGACTCTCTGTGATTTTAGAGAACAAAGTTTCTCTGAGAGTAAGAAAGCAGTTGTCGCTCAGAGAAGGGGCTTGTGACACTTTACACTGCAGCATGTCCTTGAGAGAAACTCCTCTAATTTAAAAGCTGGTTTTACCTGTATCTGTTTTTCCAGCTGACGTTTACAAGTCCAAGTCAATTTTCACTTTTTCATTTCTTGACAAGCCAGACTCCTTAGAGGTCCAAACCATCGCTACATTTGTTCATATCCTATACAAAACTGAGCACAGTCCTGGGCATATAGCAGATATTATATAAAGGCTGTTTGATACCTGGTTGATAGATGATTCAGTTTTAAATAACCAAAGACACAGAAGGTGGGTCACATTTACAAACCTATATAAATATGAGCCTTGCAAACTATCAAGTAGTCTATATAGGGGGAAAAAAAAAAGAGGTTGAAAGAGGGAGGCACCTTTCTTACCTACGACACCAAAAGCTGAAACAGCTCGAAATAACCCCGAGGAGCCTTTCTGTCCCATCTTTGTTCTGTTTCCTAGATCCAAGCGCCCAAGAAGTTCTCGCACTTCTTGTTGAGTATATACATGCTAGAAATAAGCAAATTAATCTGTAAGGTTGTGTTTGATTTTTAGATTCATTATTTATTTACCTCTGAAAATTAAAAGTTTCCTACAGCTTTATATCATTAGCTATTTCACAGAGAAGTATATAAAAGTGCAGGACTAAGCTACAATTTAAAAAGCCAACAAATTTTTTCACATTAGCAGTTAATTAAGGGTGGTTACTGGATCACACATTGCTGTACTTAAAAGGTATACCAAAACCTTATCTTCTGGATCAGAGATTCAGAGGTATGAGGAATCCACAGACAAGTTTCAAGAAATCTATAAACTCCTTAAAATTGTATGCAAAGTTTTGGTGATATGTGCATATGTGTATTTTTGTGAGAAGGCCCATAGCTTTTCTTAGATTCTCAAAGAGAGCCCCAATCAGTCACTCCTACCCACAAGTAAAGCCAAGTATCATTACATCGTATTAATAAATACTGCCAGATGCTATGTGTGTGGGCGAAGGAGGACCATGATACCCAAGAGTATGGGAAGTCACAAAATACAATATACCCAAAATTATTATAACATAGAAATTAGTTTTCCAAAGAGCTTAGTGAAAATGAGTTCCAAACTACAGCTATTGATACCTTTGAAAAACCAGGAATCCACACAGATTCAGAAATATTCAGACAGGAACTTCACCACAAAGTGTTAGCTGCTCTCACCTGAGAGTTAAAATTAACTGTTCAATTCCACCTTACTATATTTCTCTTTTGACTAAAAGCCTCATATTTTTGTGCAACCTGAATTAAGTCCCAACTCTGAATAATATGACACGTAGATAAGAATAGCTTAACATTTCTCTAGCAAGTCATCAGAAATGACCCTACCAATCACTTTTAGCAGTATAATAACAAGTCTGCAGTAGAGAAGTCCTTTTTGACTTCAAGGAGCTTCATATTAAAGAAGAAGAATAAATAATCTCTTTGTGGCTGCAAATTGAGAGTTATATCAGATCCTTAAAATGGCACCCCTTTAAGAAAATATATTCATTATCTTATCCAAAGAGTTTGCTTCGTAAAAAATCAAAATGAAGGGCAAAGTGTAATTCTGGCAAACTTTCTGACTTCAGTAATTTTAGAAACCAGATTAGAGATTAAAAATTCTAGCCAACCATGAAAAACTGTCATATTTAGACGTATGATTAAAAAAAGTATACATCACTAGAAGCTGTAAGGATATTTCATATCCGTTAAACAAGAAGTACAAAGGTTTCTGTCTGTATTCAGGTTGTTGAGATACTTACCCTGTCATCAATGATAACCAAATCTTTTGGTTCTGTTCTGTCAATTTTCAAAACACGGTATTTCGTTTCTGCATGATTGCTCCCAACTAGGAAGTATCTCTATAAAGAAAAAGAAATGTCATTAGTTTTTTTAAGACAGCTTGCCTTATACACATTTTATAATAAATTGGGTTTTTTTTCTCATTAAATACATGAATTAAGTCAGGTTACTTTTTAAAAGAAATATTTCTGTTAAGTACAACTGGCAGATTAAAGAAAGGCTGATTCTAAAAGGTCAACTTTAAAATTGAAATATTCGTCGTGGTGTCATGATTAGCAGTCTGATATTTAAAATGTACCCAGTAACCAGGTCAGATGAATTTAATTATATTATACAGAGATTAACCTAACTGATTGGGGACTGATGTTTAAACTTTGCCAGGAAACAGCAGCTCTGGTAAGAATTAGAAAGCTCAACACATAATTAGGAATGCTTAGACAATTATAGCTATTAAAATATTGATATTTTATCAAATAAACCTTTATACATTTTCTGTAGAAGACTAAAAATGACTTTAATACAGCAACTGTAAAAATCAGCTGCAAAGTCCCAATAAAAAATTAAAATGAATGTACTTTCTGAAATGGCTTTTTATAGATAAGCTACAGGAAATAATTAATATTCTTTATTTTCTGAAACACTTCCTTGGAGCATTATACCTGAACACATCAGTCTTCTTAAATGAATACTGAGAATAAAATGAATACCAAATATACAGAAAAAAAATCCTCTAGTCAAAGAAAATGCTTTTCAGAAAACCCAAACCAGATGAATAATTTTTATACTGTGTTTAAGAAAATACATAAAACTCCATTAGGAAAAATATATTTTTAATATTTTGCTTCAAAAAAGTCCTTTAAATTGACTCTTTTTCAAACACTGCAAAAATTAAGAACACATTGCCACCATCAACTGGCATCTAACCATCTCATCAGTCACATAAGACACAGATAGACAAAGCAATTAAACAACAAATAAGATTCTTTAGATTAATGGCCAAACTGAAGTATAGGTACTGAGAGCAGGAAAGATTAATGTTAGGTACTAAAGGTGCAGAAAACCTCAGAGGACTTAGGACTTAAATTGAGCCTTGAAGGTTGGAGAAGATTTTTTAAGGTAAGATTTTATAATAGAAGATAGGTATAATAGAAGATACACATGTGCTCAGACGTGTCCAACTCTTCGTGACCCCATGGACTGTAGCCCACCAGGCTCCTCTGTCCATGGGGATTCTCCAGGCAAGAATACTGGAGTGGGCTGGCATTTCCTACTCCAGGGAATCTTCTCGAACCAGGGACTGAACTCGCATCTCTTGCATCTCCTACATTGGCCAGTGGACTTTTCCACTGCGCCACCTGGGAAGCCCCATAACAAAAGATGAGAACTTGGTTATATCGTTTTAATACTAAAGCTGTAAAAACGGATGAGTTTTTAAATTAAGTGTATATCTGTTTACAAAGGTATGATCTAGACTTTCAGATTATAAAGAACAAATCTGTATGTTAAAAGATGATAGGTTAGGGACTTCCCTGGCTATCCAGTGGTTAAGACTCTGTGATTCCACTGCAAGGGGCATAGGTTCGATTCCTGGTCAGGGAACTAAGATCCTGCATGCCACACAGAGTGGCCAAAATAAATAAATAAATACAATTATGTTAATTAAAAAAAAAAAAAAGATGGTGGGTTAGCCCATGCTTAAGGGGAAAACTAACCAAAATACTGAATCCCTCGTCTTCTAGGGAGAAATAGAGTCTAGATGAAAGTATCAGTTATCATGAGGATGAAACAGAGCAATTATAATAAATTAGTAAAGTAAAAGAAGACATCCAGTGACCAGGATGCACTGGAGGAGCAGCTGGAAGGGCAGGGACCCAGCGAGAAGGAAGAGGTCCAAGTTCTCAGGCTGGCCTCAGTGAGTTCCCCCCAAGACCCTACCCACCACAGAGAGGAAAGCGGGGTCACCAGCCTAGTAAACTCAGCCACAGAAGAAGAGCCTGTAAACTACACGTTTGTTAGGAGAAAAGGAAACCACCTTCTTGAGCACTTGAGGAAAAACAGGTTCCCAGGAAAGGAAACAGTGAGTGCAAAGACTTGAACAGCGAAGAAGCTGGCCGAGTTTGTTAGAGGAACAAGATTAACGGAGAAGATGCTTATGAAACACCTAACACAGTGAAGGGTACAACACAGAAAAAGGCACTCAGTGAGGGCTACTTGGCTTTGCTTTACTTTTTAAGATATTAGCAAGTCTATGTCATTGTACTTGAGAAAAAGACTTCAAAAAAGAGGGAAAAAGAGAGTGCCCAGAGGGAAAAAAGGCACGCACGGGACCAGAATGGAACCAGAGTGGGGAAAATACACCAACCTATGAGTAATCAGCCTCTGTCCTCAGGACAGGAGAGCATGCAGAGTAACCAGCACGAAAAGCGCGTATTACTGAGGTCTGAACTGCACAGATGACAGCACATGAAGGGCGCTTCGCTCACTCGGGGAAGGTCAGAGCAAGCTGTCCAGACAGGCTGGTGGTGTCCTGATGCTAGGTTTGGCCTTGGAGGATCTCTAGACAGCACTCTGTTTTGAGCCAAGACAGAGCAAGTAACATCCCTCCCTCCTTCCCCTCCCAGAGCACTTTTGCTTATATCTGAAGTCAGCACTTCTTCTGAGCACCCTGATAAATCTGTCTGGGGCTACTCTATCCCGTTTGCCTATTATAAGCAGCTTTGGAGTCTGACTCTTGTGGTTTTTAATTCTAGTCCAGCAGTGCAATCTGGGTCTGCAGGCACTGAGTACATGTTAAATGAAAGAACAATCACTCACCACAGGCTAACCATTTAATCTGCTGGGTAACTTTCTACAACATTTACACTAAGCCATCTTTCTTGGTTAACTGCACAGAAAGACAGTCCTTCTAAGTCAACCACCTCATAGGATTCTCTGGGCAAGAACACTGGAGAGGGTTACCATTCCCTTCTCCAGGGGATCTTCCCTACTCAGGGATCGAACCTGTCTCTCTTGTATTCCAAGTGGATTCTTTACCGTCTGAGCTATATATATCTGAATCACTCAGTAAGGAGCCACATCACAGCTTTAAGAGAGGTAAAACTGCTGAGTGGAATTCCTAGAATTTCAACACATCCTAGGAAATCTAAAGATGAACTTCAGTAGGACCATGATTTGGCAGTTTGTAATAAAAAGACTGAATTCCTGGGGTAGGAGTAGACAAATGCACTCTTGGCCTTTGAAGCACACACAGGAGAGCGGATCTGCACCCCTCTTATCCAGACCCTTCCATTAAGTCTTTACTCCACGAAGCAGAGGAGCCAAGGCAAAAATCCACAGAACTCAGAAGCAGATCGGAGTGGGAAGAAAGAAACGGGAAGCAGTGTAACTATCCACATTCTCCTTTAAAGTGGTCTAAGAATCCTGAAAATGTTTTGTGCAGAGAAGAGCGACCTCTTGTGGAAACAGTTATGTGGGGGAAATCCACAGCGCTCAGCAGTGCACAGAATGACGCTCCTGCACTGCCCCCTGGTGGGTGAGTCACAGGCTTTCAGGCCAAATTTTTAAGAGGTAACTTTTCCAGAAAGGCCTTAATTCTATTTCGTTTGATTAACTACACACACACACACATATATCCTTAGGCTTTATTATATTTAACATCATGCTTCAAAATTAATTTCAGCATTTTGGGGCTTAAAAATATCCCTGAAATATCTTTCCTTAAATTCTTCTCTACTGTTTTTTTCTTTTCTTTTTTTTTCCACTGTTTTTTTCTAAATTTTTTATTTCGAAAATTTTTCAAACCTACAGTAAAATAGACAGAAGGGCAAAATGAAAACCCACATTCCACTCAGCTATATTCACGCATGGTTAATTTTGTGCTACATTTTTTTTCTCCCTTCTTCCTTCTAGAGATAAGCTTTTTTTTTTTTTTTGCTTTTGAACCATGTGAAAAACAAGTTGCAGGTAACATAACACATCATCCCAAAAGCCCTCAACTTGTATTTTCTAAATACAAGGACATCCTCCCACATAATCAAAACAACCATTGATACAACATTACCTATAATCCATCAAGTTTCCCCAAATGTCATAATAGTATCCTTTATGTGCTATGTCCATTCAGTTGTGTCCAATTCTTTAGGACCCCATGGACTGTAGCCCACCAGGCTCCTCTGTCCATGGGATTCTCTAGGCAAGAATACTGGAGTGGATTGCCATGCCCTCCTCCAGGGGATCTTCCTCACCCAGGGATTGAAGCCAGGTCTCTTATGTCTCCTGCATTGGCAGGGGGGTTCTTTATGACTAGTGCCATCTGAGAAGCCCAGTATCCTTTCTAGCTATCTATAAATAAAAAAAAAACAAACATGGAATCCAATCAAGGATTCTGTATAGCACTTGTAACCAGGCCTTTATAAAATATCTTTTAATCTAGAACAGTCGCCCTGCCTTTACTTTCAAAGACTGTCTTTCAGAACATGTTAAGAGAGTCCACAATTTTAACAATTTTCCTGGCTTCCTATTGACATCACTCATCCGCCCATGTACCAGTGAATGCCTCCTGTGTGCCAGGCACTCGACTAGATACCTAAGGACAACGATACGTTGAAGCTATATTTTAGGCACATGCCTTGCTAGTGGATTAGACTGGGAAAAAAAGAAGTAATCAATCCGATTACTTTTGCTTGATGAGCAAATGCTTCGGACAGGGCCCGCAAAGGTGGGGTTGGAGGACAAGAGCTTGTGAGTGGTCTTTCTGGGGGCAAGGGGTTGTCTCCACTTGGAGTGGGGGCAAAAAGCCACAGCAGAGCTGGGTGACGAGCAAATGGGTAGCCTTCCAGGCAAAGAGAGAGCAATGGAGGGCTCTGCTCCCCCCGCCAAACACCTCACTAAAATCACAATAAAGTTTTTTATGGTCATTTTCTTAGAAGCCTCAAGGGCAAGAGAAAAAGAGAAGCAGACTGCAGAAAAAAGAAAAAAAAAATCATTTGAAACTGAAAAGTATGCCCAAGAAAGAAAGCAGTAGCAAGTCAAGAAGCAATCCAATTTGCGCTATAGAACCCCCAAAGGCATGAAAATTTGTTGCAGCTCTTATCTCTGGAGGGAGAAGTGTAAAACTTCAGAAAACTGAAGATTAAAAAGGAGCTAGCACACGCTTCTAAGGAGGAAAAAAAGGCTTCAAGCTAAAGATCAAGAATAGCATAACACTAGAAATTCTCGACAGCAAAACTGAAGGTGGAAGACAGGGACACAATGCCTTCAAATTTTTAAGGGAAAATTAATTTCAATCTTTAACTCCAATTAGGCCTATCAATCAAACCTGAGGGCCTAATAAGGGCATTTTCAGATGTTGTTGTTGCTGTTCAGTCACTAAGTTGTGTCTGACTCTGCGACCCCATGGACTGTAGCATGCCAGGCTCCTCTGTCCTCCACTACCTCCTGGAGTGTGCTCAAATTCAAGTCCGTTGAGTTGGTGATGCTATCTAACCATCTCATCCTCTGCCTCTCTCTTCTCCTTTTGCCTTCAGTCTTTCCCAGCATCAGGGTCTTTTCCAATGAGTTGGCTCATCGCATCAGGTGCCCAAAGTATTGAAGTTTCAACTTCAGCATCAGTCCTTCCAAGGAATATTCAGGTTTCCTTTTTGGATTGATTTCCTTTTGGGTTGATTAGACTGATCTTGCAATCCAAGGGACTCTCAAGAGTCCTCTCTAGCACCACAATTTGAAAGCATCAATTCTTCAGTGCTCAGTTATTTTTATGGTCCAACTCTCATATCCCTACATGACTACTGGAAAAACAATAGCTTTGACTACACATACCTTTATCAGCAAAGTGATATCTCTGCTTTTCAATACACTAAGTTTGTCATAGCTTTCCTTCCAAGGAGCAAGTGTCTTTTATTTCCATGGCTGCAGTCATCGTCAGCAGTGATTCTGGAGCCCAAGAAAATAAGATCCATCACTGCTTCCACTTTTTCCCTTTCTATTTGCCATCAAGTGATGGGACTGGATGCCATATTCTTACTTGTTTAAATGTTGAGTTTCAAGCCAGTTTTTTCACTCTCCTCTTTCATCTTTATCAAAAGGCTCTTTAGCTCCTCTTCAATTTCTGTGATTAGAGTGGTATTACCTGCATATCTGAGGTTGTTGTGGCAATCTTGATTCCAGCTTGTGATTCATCCAGCCCAGCATTTTACATGATGTTCTCTGAATACAGGGTGACAATATATAGCCTTGCCATACTCTTTTCCCTATTTTGAGCCAGTCAGTATGTCTGGTTCTAACTGCTGCTTCTTGACCTGCATACTGATTTCTCAGGAGGCAGTAAGGTGGTCTGGTTTTCCCATCTCTTTAAAAATTTTCCACAGCTTGCTGCAGTCCACACAGTCAAAGGCTTTACTATATAGCCAATGAAGCAGAGTAGGTGTTTTTCTGGAATTCTCTTGCTTTCTCCACGATCCAACAAATGATGGCAATTTGATCTCTGGTTCCTCTGCCTCTTTGAAACCCAGCTTGTACGTCTGTTTTCAGTTCACGCATTGCTGAAACTGAGCTTGAAGGAGTCTGGGCGTAACCTTGCTAGTAGGTGAAATGAGCACAACTGTGCAGGAGTTCTTCGGCATTGCCTTTCTTGGGACTGGAACGAAAACTGACCTTTTCCAGTCCCACGGCCACTGCTGCGTTTTCCAAATTTGCGAGCATATGGAGTGCAGCACCTTAACAGCATCATCTTTTAGAATTTCAAATATGAATAGCTCGGCTGGAATTCCATCACCTCCACTAGGTTTTTTCACAGTAATTTGATTATAGACTTTATAATTTAATAAATATTAGAATTTATCAAAATTTAAAAAAAAAAAAGTGGGCTTCCTGAGGCCCACTTGACATCCTACTCCACGATGTCCAGCCCTAGTGAGTGACCACACCATCACAGTTTTCCAGGTCATTAACACCTTTCTATGTGTGTGCAGTTCTTCTGTGTATTCTTGCCACCTCTTCTTAATCTTCTGTTAGGTCCTTACTGTTCCACACGTCCATGGATTCAAAAAGATTCCTGCCGAGGAACCCTTCCTCATGAAGCAATTGAAGTAGATGCTCCACCAAAATGAGGGCATAACTCAAGAGAGGAAAAAAAAAAAAATCCAGGATCTGGGAAAGTAAGGAAATCATCACAGGAGAGGTGATGGGATGGTGGTTAAGGGAGATCCCAGGACAGCAGCTGAGCTGGAGGCCGTGGGAGCAACCAGTCCAGATCTGAGCCACTGCTTCAGAAGATGAAGCCAAGAAGAATACCTACTGTGTGAATGTGCTGAGAGGGGACTTACATATCTGGAAAGTTGGGCTGAAACCATTATAAATTAGGAATAACGGGATTTTAGGAAGAAGGAAAGGTCATCTCAGGTACCTGCAGTCTGAAGTTCAAATGGTGAAAGTGAAAGAGGAGGTAACCAAAATGCCCAAAAGCAACCAAGGGAAAAAGGGAGCAGTAACTGGAGTGTTCGGGACTTTCATAATCGGGCACACGTCAGCCGGACTGCCTGAACACGGGCACACTCGTGGATGAAAGGAATCGATTCTGCTGGGGACACGTCTGTGTGTGTCCATAGATTCGCTGAGCGGCAGAGGGGTTGGCAAGAACTGGAGTGGAGAATCAGGACACCAAAAGAAGCTGCCTTAAGATGCCCATGAAGACAGAAAGGCTCTGAGCTGACTTTTCCAAGTTAAATACCAAGAAAAAGCTTAAAATCTCACCATGCAGCTTTAACAGCAGTGACTTGGTTTAAAGATGAATGTATTTCTAAAGTATACACATGAACTCCACATGCAATACAGAAGGTAATCCACTTAACAGGAAATGCAGTTATCTACTAACATTATCATCTTCTTTGATAATGACAGGCTAATTAATCACTCAGTTTTCAGCTGAGGGAAGAAAATCAGCTTTCTTGAAAGAGGAGACATTTTAGGTTGTCCTGACAGCTTCGATTAATGTTAAACTGCACTTGAACTTTCAGAATAAAGGTATTATTTTTAAAGATCACAAAGTCACTTCTCACAATCTTTAGCAGTCTTGCAGGCCTGCCACCTCGCTGATCCCAGCAATCGTACAGCCAGTAACCCAGCCCAGAAGGAGAAAGGAGATTCTGACAGTCAGAGGGTTGCTGCCAAGTTCATTCTTCATGGCGTCAGGGCTTTGCTGAAGGAGAAGCATTAAATCCCCTCTGGAAACAAGTGGACACTTTGTCACCTCCAACCACACGTCCTAAACCGGCCATCATCACCATGATTCTCTTTCCAACTTTACATCAACTGGTTCCCAGTTCCAATCCCTTTGTGACCCACATCCTGTGACATCCTCTCCTGTCCTCTAATTTCCAAATCAATGCTAATTAAATGAGCTGCATTCCTCACAAAGTGGTTCAGACGTACTTAATTCTATTTCCTGTGATGAGATGGAAAGAAGGGAGAAGTTACCTTAATCCTTTTAGAACAAGGCGGGACTTGAAATAAACCCAAACATACATACACATACAATAATAATTTTGAGCTAGCAAGAGTAAAAGTTATCTTAACAACCTATACACATAAAACACATACTCAGAGACAAAAATCTACCACAGTTCTGTTCAACTATCAGTTTTAAAGTTAACCACTATAATGTCCCTTCCTTTATTATAAAATGGTCCCTTATTGCAACGGTAAGACCTCAGGGGATTATAGACAAAGCAAGGACTAGACACTGGGAAATCACATAGTTTCTCCCCGGAAAATAACAGGTTGGTAAGTCTCCAATGGGAAACTCCTGGTTACCCTGGGGTATATGAGCATCAGGGTGAGGTATAGCCCAAATTCATCTGTAGGCCTGGGTCACAATGAGCTAAAGGGAAAATGAAGGTGCTTAGTGACAAAAAGAACAGGTAAGATTCTGGAGGGAATAGAACCAGACCTAAAGCATATAATCTATAAACATATCTCCCTTGCTACCCAAAGAGTCCTCAAAATCCATCATTAAACACAAGTAACAACACCAACATAAACGTAACCTCAGGAACACTTCTGCCCAGCTGCCATTCTACAGGAAGGCTCAGGACAGGACCCTATCTTGCCCAGTGTCTCTCTTCAATTAATGCATCTCATAATGCCTTCCTCACCAAAGAATACGCTCCCAGCACCCAAAACAAGAATTCCCAGCACATTCAGACACTTGCAAACAGCAGCTGTGGTCAATCATTGCATCAGTGCATATCTAACAAATGAAAGGTAATTTAAAAAAAAGATAATTTAAAAAAATTCAACATATGGCCCACTTTCAAGGAGTGAATATCAACAAGTAGATTTTCTTACAGCCATTAAAACAAAAAAGAACCCGTGTGATGGTGCACAAAATGCCCAAATCAGGCGGTATGCAAATCCAAACTCCCAGGATTCAACTCACCCAGTCTGACAGGCCATCATCAGTGAGCCTCAGAGAACACTTGGTGGAGAGGGCCTGGGGAAAAGGCAGCCTCCTGCGGTGCTGCTGGGAGGGAACCGCTAACAGTCTCTACACAGAAGAGCGTGCAGGGTCTGGAAATGAAAACGAGAGCTACCTATGACCCTGCATCAAACGCTTAAGAGAATATCAGGGGAAAACCAAAATTCAAAAAGAAACATGCTCTAAAGCTGCTGAGGGCCACAGGTGCAATAGCAAAAACCTGGAAACAAAACAAAGCGTCCATAGAGAATGAGTTCACAAGAGGAACTGCTGCATGTCCACCATGGGACACATCTCAGCCATGAAACGGAATGAACTAACACCCATGGTGGGAACCTACATGGAACTAGCTCTAAGCAGGATGAGAGAGGTAGCTCAGAACGAAAGTACAGACATCATATGACATCACTTAGGTGAAACTGTTAGTTGCTCAGTTGTGTCCGATTCTTTGCAGCCCCAGGCAAGAACACTGGAGTGGGTAGCCATTCCCTTCTCCAGAGGATCTTCCTGAGCCAGGGATTGAACCAACTCTATAGGTAGAATATAAAAACTAATATCAAGAAACCAGTTGACTCAAAAGTAACAGACTCACAAGACTAGAAAATAAAATTATATCTAACAAAGGGGAAAGATGCAGGAAAGAGACAAATTAGGAGGCTGAAATTAACAAACAGACTATTACTTATGAATACATAATCAGTGAGGAAATAGGTTTATGACAGGAGCTCACTAGACTTTGTGGAGTAACAGCTATGGGAAAGTAATGAGGATCTCTCTATGTATGTATATGTGTAAATGTAAAAGTTCTGTACACATACAGCACATTTATCATTTTATGTCTCTGTGACTCCAAGCAAAATGACACATTACCAAGAAGTGATGAGACTCAAGCATTGGGGTGTTGCATCTGGCACATTACAGGCTAATTTATACCCCACACCACAACTCCCACTGAAGCTCTGTTTGCAGAGGAAGTCGAGCTGGGCTGTGCAGAAATGCTGCCGCCTTGTGGCCATCTTCTGCAACAGCAACTTAAAAGAAATGCAACAAGGCAAAATGGGTGTTTGAGGACGCCTTATAAACAGCTGGAAAAAAGAGAAGCAAAAGGGAAAGGAGAAAAGGAAACATATACTCATCTGAATGCAGAGTTCCAAAGAATAGCAAGATCCAATAAGAAAGCCTTCTTCACTGAACAATACAAAGAAATTGCAAAAAACAATAGAATGGGAAAGACTATAGAGATCTCTTCAAGAAAATTAGAGACATCAAGGGAACATTTCATGCAAGCTGAGCACAATAAAGGACAGAAACGTTATGGACCTAACAGAAGCAATAGATACTAAGAAGAGGTGGCAGGAATACACAGAACTGTAAAAAAAAAAAAGTGTCTTCATGACCCGGATAACCACAATGCTGTGCTCACTCACCTAGAGACAGACATTCTGGAGCATGAAGTCAACTGTCCCTAGGAATCATACTACAAACAAATAGTGGAGTTGATGGAATTCCAGTTGAGCTATTTCAAAACCTAAAAGATGATACTGTTAAAGTGCTGTACTCAACATGCAAGCAAATTTGGGAAACTCAGCAGTGGTCAAAGGACTGGAAAAGTTCAGTTTTCATTCCAATCGCAAAAAAAGTGAAAGTGAAGTCGCTCAGTCGTGTCCGACTCTTTGAGACCCCGTGGACTGTGGCCCACTAGGCTCCTCCATCCATGGGATTCTCCAGGCAAGAATACTGGAGTGGGTTGCCATTTCCTTTTCCAGGGGATCTCCCCGACCCAGGGATCAAACCCAGGTTTCCCGCATTGCAGGCAGATGCTTTAACCTCTGAGCCACCAGGGAAGCCCAATCCCAAAAAAAGGGAATGCCAAAGAATGTTCAAACTACCACAACAACTGCACTCATTTCACACGCTAGCAAGGTAATACTCAAAATCCTTCCATCCGAGATTCAACAATAATGTGAACCAAAGACTTCCAGATGTACAACCTGGATTTAGAAATGGCAGAGCAACAGATTTCAAATTGCCAACATCTCTTGGATCATAGTAAAAGCAAGGGATTCCAGAAAAACATCTACTTCTGCTTCACTGACTATGCTAAAACCTTTGACTGTGTGGATCACAACAAACTGTGGAAAATTCTTAAGGAGATGGGAATGCCAGACCACGCTACCTAACTCCTAAGAAACCTGTATGCAGGTCAAGAAGCAAGAGTTAGAATGGGAAATCGAACAACGGACTAGTTTCAAACTGAGAAAGTAGTACATCAAGGCTGTATACTGTCACCCTGCTTATTGAACTTCTACACAGAGCACATCATGTTAGGCTGGATAAAGTACAAGCTGAAATCAAGACTGTCAGGAAAAATATCAACAACCTCAGATATGCAGATGACACCACCCTTATGGCAGAAAGCAAAGGGTCACTAAAGATCCTCTTGATGAAGGTGAAAGAGTAGAGTGGAAAAAGCTGGCTTAAAACTCAACACTCAAAAAACTAAGATTACGACATCTGGTCCCATCACTTCATGGCAAGTAGATGGGGCAAAATGGAAACAGTGACAGACTTTATTTTCTTAGGCTCCAAAATCACTGCAGGTGGTGACCTGCCATGAAATTTAAAAATTCCTGCTACTTGGAAGAAAGGCTGCAATAAACCTAGACAGCATATCAAAAAGCAGAGATGTCACTTTGCCAACAAAGGTTTATACAGTCAAAGCTACGGATTTTTTAATCTAATAATCATGTACAGATGTGAGAGTTGGACTATAAGGAAGGCTGAGCACCACAGAATTGACGCTTTCCAACTCTGGTGCTGGAGAAGACTCTTGAGAGTCTCTTGGAAAGCAAGGAGATCACACCAGTCAATTCTAAAAAGGAAATCAACCCTGAGTAATCATTAGAAGGATTGAATCTGAAGCTCCAATACATGGCCACCTGATGTAAAGAGCCAACTCACTGAAAAAGACTCTGATGCTGGGAAAGATTGAGAGCAGGAGGAAAAGGGGGCAACAGAGGATGAGGTGGGTTCAATGGCATTATCGACACCATGGCCACAAGTTTGAGAAAATTTCAGGTAACAGTGAAGGACAGGGAAGCCTAATGAGCCCAATCCCTGGGTGCAAAGAGTCGGACATGATTGAGCGACTCAGTTCAATTCAGTTCAGTCGCTCAGTCGTGTCTGACACTTTGCGACCCCATCAACTGAAGCACACCAGGCTTCCCTGTCCATCACCAACTCCCAGAGCTTACTCAAACTCCTGTCCATCCAGTTGGTGATGCCATCCAACCATCTCATCCTCTGTCGTCTGCTTCTCCTCCCACCTTCAATCTTTCCCAGCTTCAGGGTCTTTTCAATGAGTCAGTTCTTTGCATCAGGTGGCCAAAGTACTAGAATTTCAGCTTCAGCATCAATCCTTCCAAGGAATATTCAGGACTGATTTCCTTTAGGATGGACTTGTTTGATCTCCTTGCAGTCCAAGAGACTCTCAAGAGACTTCTCCAACACCACAGTTCAAAAGCATCAATTCTTTGGTGCTCAGCTTTCTTTATAGTCCAACTCTCACATCCATACATGACTACTAGAAAAACCATAGCTTTGACTAGATGGACCTTTGTTGGCAAAGTAATGTCTCTGCTTTCTAATATGCTGTCTAGGTTGGTCATAACTTTTCTTGCAAGGAGCAAGCGTGTTTGAATTTCATGGCTGCAGTCACCATCTGCAGTGATTTTCGAGCCCTCCAAAATAAAGTCTGTCACTGTTTCCACTGTTTCCCCATCTATTTGCCATGAAATGATGGGACCAGATGCCATGATCTTAGTTTTCTGAATGTTGAGCTTTAAGCCAACTTTTTCACTCTCCTCTTTCATTTTCATCAAGAGGCTCTTTAGTTCCTCTTTGCTTTCTGCCATAAGGGTGGTATCATCTGCATATCTGAGGTTATTGATATTTCTCCCAGCAATCTTGATTCCAGCTTGTGCTTCATCCAGCCCAGCATTTCACATGATGTACGCTGCATAGAAATTAAATAGCAGTGTGACAATATACAGCCTCGACACAGTCCTTTCCTGATTTGTAAGCAGTCTGTTGTTCCATGTACAGTTCTAACTGTTGCTTCTTGACCTGCATACAGATTTCTCATGAGGCAGGTCAGGTGGTCTGGAATTCCCATCTCTTCAAGAATTTTCCACAGTTGGTTCTGATCCACACAGTCAAAGGTTTTGGTGTAGTCAATAAAGCAGAAGTAGATGTTTTTCTGGAACTCTCCGGCTTTTTCAATAATCCAAGGGATGTCGGCAATTTGATCTCTGGTTTCTTTGCCTTTTAAAACCTGTGGTTAAGGGGACTAAGATTCACAAGGAGAGTTTGGCTGTAAGATACCTATTATAAAAATTTGCTGCAAGTAAATTTTCTTTAAAAAAAAAAAAAAACTTTACAAAGGGCAGAATTTCATCAAGACAATAGCAAAAGGTAGATACTACTCATTATTTTCTTTTAAAAAGTACATGAACTAATGCAGACAATCACAAACTATGAGAGACACGCAAATCAAGATTACAGTGAGGCATCGCCTCACAGGACTCAGAATAGCCAGCATCAAAATGTCTATAAACAAAAAATACTAGAGTGAAGGTGGATCAAAGGGGACCTTCTTATGTTGCCAGTGGTATATAAACTGTCAGAGCCAAAATAGACCATTGAATGAAACTGTTTTTCAATGGAAAAACAGAGTTGCCATACACATTCCAGCAGTCCCCTTCCTAAGAGGACCAGCAAAGACAATCACTATTTTAAAAGAAATTTGCACCCAAATGTGCACCACAGCACCACTTCCAAAAGCCAAGATCCAGAAGCAGACAAAATGTCCAAAAACAGATGAACGCGTAAAGAGGAAGTGGGATGTGTCCACAGTGGCATAATACTTAGCTACGAAAAAGAATGAGACAATTCTAACAGCAGTGATGTACATGGACCTTGTTGTAATCGTAACGAGTGAAGCAGGTCAGGAAAAAAAAAAGACAAACACCATTATTGCTGAAATCATAGAATTGAGGCCCATGTAAACAAACAGAAAAGACTCACAAAATTAGAAAACAAATTTAGGGTTACCCAAAAAGGGGAAAATGGGGAAAAGTAACAATTAGGGGGTTGATATTAGGAAATCCACAAAAATGCATATAAAACAGGTGATAAACAAGGACCCACTGTAGAGCAAGGGAGGTCTACACAACACTCTGTAATACCCTGTGTACAAAACCAATACGTGATGAATAGACACATGTAGAACTGGCAAAGATTCTCTACACCTATATTAAACACAACATGTTAAAATAATTTATTCCATAAAAAATAAAAGCTATATTATAAAAAAATAAATAAAAAGACACAAGCTTATGGGTGTTGTACTGGCAGACTGCACAAAAATTTACAACCCAGGAACTTCCATTAAGACTCTGCTTTCTGTAGTAACTACCACTTGGCATGTAGAAACACTGCCACCATGTGGCCATTTTCTGAAACAGCAACTTCAAAACCAACGCTCATGGGCACACAATATTCACAAGGGCAACCAGGCTATGACATCTGCTATCACTAAATGGCCCGAAGAAGGTAATCAAAACAACTTCAACACATGGCCCACTTTCAAGGAGCCAATTTCAACAAGTCACTTTTATTACCACCGTTAAAAAAAATAAAAAGAACACATGAAATTGTGCACAAAAATGACTAGTTCTTAGAGACATGCAAAGCAAAACTACAATTGAGGGGTCACCTCACCAAAGTCTGAATGGCCATCATGAAGGAGTCCTCAAAGAATCCACAGTGGAGATTGCCTGGAGAAAATGACACCCTCCTAGGGTGCAGGGGGGATGAAACTGTTAACAGCACCTAGATAGAACAGTACACAGCTGTCTTTCAAAAAAAAAAAAAAAAAAAAACTAAAGCTACCAATGATCCAATATTCCCTGGCTTAAGAGAATAACCCCAAAGAACCAGAAATCGAAAAGAAACATGCACCCAAAGCTGCAGTGGGGCACAGGTACCATAGCCAAGATCTGGAAACAAAGTGTCCATCAAGGAGAAAGAAATAAAGAGGAACTGCTACATGTCCACCACAGAACATGCATCAGAATGAAACACCACCAAAGGCAGCAACCTCCATGGACCTATGGATACTTCTAACCATGCTGCGAAAGGTAACTCAGCATAAAGAGACACGTATCATATGATAAGACCTATAGGTGAAATCTAAAAATACCAAGAAACCAACTGACCAAACAGACTCACAGGAGTCGATAATAAAATTATTGTTAACAAATAGGAAAGATGCAGGGAAGGGATAAATAAGGAAGTAGCGATCAACAAATAGAAACAATTTCATGTAAGATATATAACTAACAAGGACATAGTACACCAAGAGAGGCCTACTCAACATTTCACAATAAGCTCTATGAGGAAATAATTTGAAGATCAATGGATATATGTATATGTGGAAGTGTAAAAGATTGTGTACACAACACATAAAACACTGTATATATCAGTGCTACTCCAAGCAAAACTATACATTAAACAGACAAAAAAAAAAAGACAAGTGAAAAGACACAAGCTTTGGGGTGTAGCCTCTGGCGCATTGCTGCTAAGTCGCTTCAGTCGTGTCCGACCCTGTGCGACCCCATGGACTGCAGCCTACCAGGCTCTCCGTCCATGGGATTCTCCAGGCAAGAACACTGGAGTGGGTTGCCATTTCCTTCTCCAAGGCATGAAAGTGGAAAGTGAAAGTGAAGTCACTCAGTCGTGTACGACTCTTAGCGACCCCATGGACTGCAGCCTACCAGGCTCCTCCATCCATGGGATTTTCCAGGCAACAGTACTGGAGTGGGGTGCCATCGCCTTCTCCGCTGGCGCATTGTACTCTAATGTAAAACCCCAAACCAGGACTTCCCCTGAGGCTCTGTTTGCCACAGTAAGCGGAGTTGGGCGGTGAAGAAGTGCTGCCACCTTGTGTCTGCTTCCTGCAACAGCAACTTGAAAACTACGGCTTGCGGGACTTGCATTCACCAGAACGGCTGGGCTATAAAGATACTTGATCTGAAAATTTTCCAGAGATAAGTATTCCAAAAGAAATCTCTAAAAAAAGGCTAGAGTTTCGTCAAGCAATAAGAAAAGGCAGATACTACTGACACTATTTTTTAAAAAGCACATGAAGTGATGCACAAAATCACTAATTATCAGAGACATGCAAACGAAGATTCCAAAGCAGGATCACCTTGCAGCAGTCAGAACGGCCATCACCAATGTCTACGAACAATAAATGCTAGAGTGAGGGTGGAGAAAAGGGGACCATTTTATATGCCAGTGGTATTTAAATGGTAGCAGTCACAACAGACAACAGTATGAAATTGTCCTTAAAAGGTAAAAACAGAGCTACCATATATTTCAGAAGTCACACTCCTAAGAGTACATTCAAAGGCCACCAGAATTCTAAAAGAATCTTGCACCCAAAGTGCACCTTAGCACCATTTTCAATAGACAAGATTTTGGAAACAAGCAAAATTGAAGGATAGATGAACGCATATAGAAGAAGTGGTACATGCCCAAAATGGCATATTACTCAGTGATGATAAAATGAGAAAATGCCAACCGCAGCCACATACACGGACCTAGACATAAAAAAAGACAAATTATACTTATCAGTGGCAGCTGAAAATTGATGGAAAAGCCCATGAACCAACTGATAAAAGAGAAACAGACTCACAAATTTAGAAAACCAAATTAGGATTACCAAAAGGGAAACGTGGGGGCAGGAATGAGTTAAGAGCTTATGTAACATTCCACAATAATATGTATAAAATAGGCAATCAACAGGGACCTACAGTAGAGAAGGGAGGTCTACACTCTGAGATAACCTATATGAGTCAAGGAGCCAAAGTGAATAAATACATATATAGAACTGAAAAAGATTCTCTACACACACAAAAATAAAACATTTTTAAAACAACTTACTAAATTAAAAACTAAATTAATAAAAACAAAAGGTGATGAGACACAAGCGTACGGGTGTTTGTCCCGGCACTTGCCACCCTTATTCACCACTCAGGAGCACCACTTTTCACTGAGGCTCTGCTTTCTGCAGTGAACAGAGTTGGGCATGAAGAAATCTTGCTCCCTTGTGGCCATTTTCCAAAACAGCAACTTTAAAACCAATTCTTGCATGCATGCATGCTAAGTTGATTAGGTTGTGTCCGACTCTGTGACTCTATGGATCAGAGCCCACCAGGCTCCTCTGTCCATGGGCTCTCTAGGAAAGAATACTGCAGGGGATTGCCATGCCCTCCTCCAGAGGATCTTCCCAACCCAGGGTCAAACCCATGTCTTACACTCCTGCACTGACAGGAGGGTTCTTTATCACTAGCACCACCAGGGAAGCCAAACCCAATGCTTAGACTCTGGCAATACACACAAGGACAGCAGAGCTATAAATGACATCTGCTGTCACTAAATGTCCTGAAGACATAATCGAAAAATTCAACACATGGGCCACTTTCAAGGAGCCAATTTCAACAAGTCAATTTATTACCACTAAAAAAAAAAAAGCCACATGAAACAGTGCACAAACTCCAGGTTCTTAGAGACATGCCAATCAACTACAAAGAGGGCTCACCTCGCCCCAGACTGAATGGCCATCTTCAATGACTCTTCAAAGAATGCATGATAGAAAGGCCCTGAAGGAAAGGAAAGCCTCCGAAGGAGCCCATGGGATGAAACTGTTAATAACCCCCCTACACAGAACAATACCTGGGTGCCTGAAAGGAAAACTAAGCTCCCTATCAACCAGCAGTCAATGCCTAAGAGAATATCCAGGCAAAACCAGAATTCAAAAAGAAATATGCACCCAAATCCGCAGTGGACCACCAGTTACAATAGCTAAGATCTGGAAGCAAAGTGTCTGTCCAGATGAGCGCATAAAGAGGAACTGCTACATGTCCACCAGGAGCGTGACTTAGTCATGAAATAGAATGAAATGAAATAGAATGAAATGACAGCAGCAGCAACCCACCTGGACCTAGTTCTAACCACGCCAAGAAGGGCAACTAAGAAGTAGAAGACAGATAACACTTAGAGGTATAACCTAAAATTAATACCAAGAAGCCAATGGACCAAAGAGAAACAGACTCACAAAACTACACAATAATATTATCGTTATACAAGGTGAAAGATACAGGGAAGGGATAAATAAGGAAGTTGGGATTAACAAATAGAAACAATTTTTATAAAATACATAATTAACAAGGACACAGGTATACCAAGGGAGGTCTACTCAACATTCTGTAACAACCTCTATAAGAAAAAAATTTGCAGATCAATATATATATATATATATATATGCGCAAATGTAAAACATTGTGTACACATACGACATATACAACACCATATATCAGTGTTACTCCAGGCAAAACTAAACATCAAACTGACAAAAAAAAAAAAAGTAACGAGACGCAAGCTTTTGGAGTCTTGCTTCTGGTACACTGCAGTCTAATGTACAATCCCAACCAGGACTTCCACTGAGGCTGTTTGCCAGAGTAAGCAGTATTGGCATCAAAGAAATGCTGGCACCTTGTGGCCACTTTCTGCAACAGCACCTTGATAAATGTCCTTAAAGGGACTTAATAGTCACAAGGAGGATCAGGCTGTAAGATACCTGTCCTCAAAAATTTCCCAGGAGTAATTATTAGAAAAGAAATCTTTACAAAGACAGAGTTTCATCAATACATATGAAATGGTAGATACAGCTCACAATATTTGAGAAAGAAAATGAACATGAAATGATGCACATAATCAGAATTATTAGAGACATGCAAATAAAGATTACATAAGGGAGCACCTCACAGCACTCAGAATGACGATCATCAAAATCCCTACAAACTAAAGGTCACGGTGGGGTCAGTGAAAAGGGGACCCTCTTGAATTGCCTGTGGTATGCAAATGGTAAGAACCACAGCAGAGCACAATATGGAACTGTCTTTAAAAGTTAAAAAGCGAGCTACCATACATTACAGCTGCCCCACTAGTAGGAGCATACTTGAACGTCACTAGAATTCTAAAAGAATCTGGCGCCCAAATCTGCATACAGCACCACCTCCAATAGCCAAGACCTGGAAGCAACCAAGACGTCCAAACTGACCGAATGCAGAAAGAAAAAGTGGTACACATCCACAATGGCACACTGCTCAGTCATGAAGCAATGACACACTGCCAACTGCAGTAACACACGAGGATCTCTCGCAATTATACTGAATGAAGTCAGTAGGGGGAAAAAAAAGACAAATAACGCTTATTGGCAGAAGCTTAAATTCATGCCCATAAACCAACTGACAAAAGAGAAACAGACTCACAAAATTAGAAAACAAAATTAGGGTTACAGAAGGGAAAGGTATCAATTAGAAGGTATGGATTAACAAATCCACAATAATACAGGTAAAACAGGTAATCAACAAGGACCTGCTGTAGAGCAAGGGGGGCCGTCGATAAAGGACTGAAACGGTATGGACTTAACAGAAGCAGAAGATATTAAGAAGAGATGGCAAGAATACACAGAAGAACTGTACAAAAAAGAGCTTCACGACCCGGATAATCATGATGGTGTGATCACTGACCTAGAGCCAGACATCCTGGAATGTGAAGGCAAGTGGGCCTTAGAAAGCATCACTACGAACAAAGCTAGTGGAGGTGATAGAATGCCGGTTGAGCTATTCCAAATCCTGAAAGATATGCTGTGAAAGTGCTGCACTCAATATGCCAGCAAATTTGGAAAACTCAGCAGTGGCCACAGGACTGGAAAAGGTCAGTTTTCATTCCAATCCCAAAGAAAGGCAATGCCAAAGAATGCTCAAACTACCGCACAATTGCACTTATCTCACACGCTAGTAAAGTAATACTCAAAATTCTCCAAGCCAGGCTTCAGCAATATGTGAACCGTGAACTTCCTGATGTTCAAGCTGGTTTTAGAAAAGGCAGAGGAACCAGAGATCAAATTGCCAACATCCACTGGATCATGGAAAAAGCAAGCGAGTTCCAGAAAAACATCTATTTCTGCTTTATTGACTATGCCAAAGCCTTTGACTGTGTGGATCACAATAAACTGGAAAATTCTTCAAGAGATGGGAATACCAGACCACCTGACCTGCCTCTTGAGAAACTTATATGCAGGTCAGGAAGCAACAGTTAGAACTGGACATGGAACAACAGACTGGTTCCAAATAGGAAAAGGAGTACGTCAAGGCTGTATACTGTCACCCTGTTCATTTAACTTATATGCAGAGTACATCATGAGAAATGCTGGACTGGAAGAAACACAAGCTGGAATCAAGATTGCCGGGAGAAATATCAATAACCTCAGATATGCAGATGACACCACCCTTATGGCAGAAAGTGAAGAGGAACTAAAGAGCCTCTTGATGAAAGTGAAAGTGGAGAGCGAAAAATCTGGCTTAAAACTCAACATTCAAAAAATTAATAAGATCATGGTATCTGGTCCCATCATTTCATGGCAAATAGACAGGGAAACAATGGAAACAGTAACAGACTTTATTTTCTTGAGCCACAAAAAATCACTGTGGACGGTGACTGCCGCCATGAAATTAAATGATGCTTGCTCCTTGGAAGAAATGCTATGACAAACTTTGACAGAGTATTAAAAAACAGAGACATCACTCTACCAATAAAGCTGCATAGAGGCAAAGCTATAGTTTTTCCAGTAAGTCATATATGGATGTGAGAGTTGGGCCATAAAGAAAACTGAGTGCTGAAGAACTGATGCTTTTGAACTGTGGTTCTGTAGAGGTTCTTGAGTCCCTTGGACTGCAAGGAGATCCAACCAGTCAATCCCAAAGGGAATCAACCCTGAATATTCATTGGAAGGACTGATGCTGAACCTGAAACTCCATTACTCTGGCCACTTGACTCATTGGAAGAGTCCCTGATGCTGGGAAAGACTGAGGGTAGGAGAAGAAGGGGGCAACAGAGGATGAGATGGTTGGATGGCATCACCGACTTGATGGACATGAGTATGAGCAAACTCTGGGAGATAGTGAAGGACAGGGAAGCCTGGGTGCTGCAGTCCATGGGGTCACAAAGAGCTGCACACAACTGAGCAACTGAACTGATGGGCTGGCAACATTTACAAGGACAGTAGAGCTGTAAATAACACCTGCTGTTACTAAATATCCTGAAGAAAGTGATCAAAACAAAAATTCAACATGTCTCACTTTCAAGGAGCCAATTTCAACAAGTCAATTTTATTACCAATCTTAAAAAAAAAAAAAAAAAAGAGCTCATGAAATGGGTGAACAAATTCACCAGTTGAAAGAGACATGAAAATCAAAACTACAACAATGGTATATCTCGCCACAGTACAAATGAGCATCATCAATGAGTCTTCAAACAATACATGGTAGAGAGGGCCTGGAGAAAAGGAAAGCCTCCAAGGTGCTGGTGGGATGAAACTGTAAACAGCCCCTAAACAGAACAGAGTGCAGGTCCTGAAAGGAAAACTAAGCTCCCCATGAACCAGCAGTCAATGCCTAAGAGAATATCCAGGCCAAATCAGAATTCAAAAAGAAATATGCACCCAAATATGCAGTGCACCACCTGTTACAACAGCTAAGATCTGGAAACAAACTGTCCATCCACATGAATGCATAAAGAGGAATGGCTACATGTCCACCAGGAACATGATTCAGTCATGAAACAGAATGAAATAATACCAACTACAGCAACCCACATGGACCTAGTTCTAAGCATGCTGCTGCTGCTAAGTCGCTTCAGTCGTGTCCGACTCTGTGCGACCCCATAGACGGCAGCCCACCAGGCTCCCCCGTCCCTGGGATTCTCCAGGCAAGAACACTGGAGTGGGTTGCCATTTCCTTCTCCAATGCATGAAAGTGAAAAGTGAAAGGGAAGTCGCTCAGTCGTGTCTGACTCCTAGCGATGCTAGAGGGTTAGTAGCTAAGAAGAAAAAGACTGAGAGCACTTATAGGTGGAATTTAAAAATTAATACCAAGAAGCCAATTGGCCAAAGAGAAACAGATTCACAAGGCTAGAAAATAAAGTTATCGTTGTAACAGGGGAAAGACATGGGGAAGGGATAAACAAGAAAGTTGGGATTAACAAATAGAAACAATTTCATATAAAACACATAATCAACAAGGACATACAAATAACAAGGGAGGTATAATCAGCATTCTGTTATAACCTCTATGAGAAAATAATTTGAAAATCAATAGATATATGTATATTTGCAAATGTAAAAGACTGTGTACACATACTTGCCTGGAGAATGCCCATGGACAGAGAAGCTCTGTGGGGCTGCAAAGAGTTGCACATGACTGAGCAACTAAGCGCAGCACAGCACAACATATACAACGCTGTATGTCGTGTTTCTGCAAGCAAAGCTATAAATTCAACTGACAAGAAAAAGAAGTGACAAGACACAAGCTTCGGGGTGTCTGACACATTCCAGTTTAATTTCCAACCCCAAACCAGGATGTCCACTGAGGCTCTGGTTGCCAGAGTATCTTGCATTGGTACTGGGGAAATGCTGCCACCTTGTGGACGTTTCCAGCAACAGCAACGTTAAAACAGTTAAGGGAATGGCTAACCACTCCAGTATTTCTGGAGAATTCCACGGGTAGAGGAGCCTGGCAGGCCCCAATCTATGAGTCAGAGAGAGTCGAACAGGGCTTAGCAACTAACACACACACACACACAGAGGAAACTGGGCTTCCCTGGTGGCTCAGATGGTAAAGAATTGGTCTGCAGTGCAGGACACCCTGTTTACATACTTGGGTCAGGAAGATCCCCTGGAGAAGGGAATGGCTACCCACTCCAATAGTCTTGCCTGAAGAATTCCATCATCAGAGGAGTCTGGCGGGCTGTATTACACGGGGTCTGACAGGACAGAACACAACTAAGAGCCTAACACTTTCACTTTAAGAGAACTAACGTACTCACAAGGATGGCTGGGCTGTAAGACGCCAGTCCTCAAGAACCGTCCGGGGTAAGTATTCTAAAAACAACATTTTTTTTACAAAGGGCTGAATTTCGTCAAGAAAATATGAAGAGGTAGATACCTCTCGCGCTACTTTTTTAAAAAGCACATGAAATGATGCACAAAATCACAAATTATTAGAGCTGTGGAAATCAAAATCACAATGTGGGATCACTTTGCAGGAGTCAAATGGCCTTCATCAGAATGTCCACACACAATACACGCTAGAGTAGGGGTGGAGGAAGGAGACCCCCTCAGACGCCCATGGTATACAAACAGCTACAGCCAGAAAAGAGGACAACAGGGAGCCGTCTGTAAAAGGTGAAAACAGAGCTACCATCGATTTCAGAGTCCCACCCTAACAGGATATTCAAAGACAACCAGAGTTTTAAAAGAAACTGGCACCCAAATGTGCACTACGGCAGCACTTACAAGAGCCAAGAGGTAGAAGGAAACAAAATGTCCAAGGACAGCTGAATGCTAAAGAAGTGGTATATGTCCACGATGGCATATTACTCAGTAATGAAAAAGGATGAGACAATACCCACTTGTAGGCACCAACACACATGGGCCTAGTTGTAATCATACTGTGTGACGAGAGTCAAAAAAGACAAACGTCACTTATCTGTGGAATCTGAAAACTGATGCCCATGAACCACCTGAAAAAGAGAAACAGACTCACAAAATTTGAAAGCAAAATCATTGTTCCCAAAAGGGAAACGTGGGGGGACAAATTAGCAGGTGGGATTAACAAATCCATAACAATACATATAGAACAGGGAGTAACCAGGACCTGCTGAAGAGGGAGGAGGCGTACACAAGATTCTGTAGTAACCCATATTAAAAAGAAAAACCTGAAGATAAATAGATACATATAAAACTGAAAAATATTCTCGACACATCCAAAAACACAATACATTTTAAAACATTCTATATTAGAAAATAAAAATTAGATTAATAAAATTAACACACTAAGTCATGAGACACAAGCTTAGGGATGTCTGTGCTGGCACCTTCCACGCTAATTTACAGGCCAGGAACACCACTTCCATCAAGGCTCTGCTTTCTGTGGTAACTAGAGTTAAGCATGAAGGAATCCTGCCGCCTTGGTGGCCGTTTTCCAAAATAGCAACTCCATAACTCAATGCTTATGGACATGCAATATTCATAAGGACTATAGGGCTATAAATGATACGTTCTGTCAATAAATGTTCTGAAGTAGGCAATCAAAAGAAAAAAAAATCAACACATCGTTGACTTTCAAGGAGCCAATTACAACAAGAAGTCAATTTTATTATCTTTGTTTAGGGGAAAAAAAGAGCACATAAAATGATGCACAAACTCACCAGTTCTTAGAGACATGCAAACTCAAAACTACAATGAGGGCTCACATCACCAACGTCTGAATGGCCATCATCAATAAGTCTTCAAAGAATCCATGGTGGAGAGTACCTGGAGAAAAGGAAACCCTGCTAGGGGCAGGTGGGATGACACGGGGGCACTCTCTTGAGAGAGCAGGATGCAGGTGCCTTTAAAGGAAAACTAGAGCTACCTCTGATCCACAGTCCCATGCCTATGAGAATATCCCAGGAGAACCAGAATTCAAAGAGAAACACGCCTCTAAAGCTGCACTTCAGTGCCAGTTACAAGAGCAAAGACCTGGAAGCCAACGAAGTTTCCATCAAGAGATGAATGCATTAAAGAGGAAGCGGTACGTGTCCACAATGGAACAAGACTCAGCCATGAAACAGAAGGAAATAATAGTAACTGTGGGAACCCACAGGGACCTAGTTCTAAGCATACTGAGAGATGTTACTCAGGAAAAAAGGCAGATATCATATGATATCACTTATAAAAATTAATACTGAGAACCCAACTGACCAAAGACTCCTAACAGTAGAAAATAAAATTATCATTAATCAAGGGGAAAGATGTGGGGAAGGGATAAATAAGGCAATTGGGAATAACAATAGAAACTACTACATATAAAACACATAATCAACAAGAACTTAAATACACCAGCGAAAGTCTACACAACATTCTGTAAGAAGATGAGAGAATAATTTGAAGCTCAGTAGATATATGTATATGTGCAAATGTAAGAGATTCTGTACACACAGAACACCATAAATCACTGTAAATCAAAGCAAAACTATACAGTAAACTTAAAAACAAAAAACTAGTGACGAGACCCTAGCTTTGAGGTACTGCTTCTGGCACATTCCAATTCAGTATACAACCCTACACCATGACTTCCACTGAGGCTCTCTTTGCAAGAGTATGCAGTTGGTCTTCGAAGAAATGCCCCACCTTGTGCTCGTTTTTCCACAACAACTTGAAAACTGTTGCTTAGGGGACAAATATTCAAAAGGATGGCTGGGCTGCGAGATATCTGTCCTCAAAAAATTTTCAGGAGGTAAGTATTTTAAAAGAAATCTTTACCAAGGGCAGAATGTCATCAAGACAATATGAACAGGCAGATACTACTGACATTAGTTTTTAAAAGCACATGAAATGATGCACAAAATCACCAATTACTGGAGACATGCAAATCACGATTACAATGAGGGATCACCTCTAGGTGGTCAGAGTGGCCATCAACAAAATTTTTCACAAACGATAAACGCTAGTGTTGGTGGAGAAAAGGGGACCCTCTTATGTTGCTGCTGCTGCTGCTAAGTCACTTCAGTCATGTCTGACTCTGTGCAACCCCAGAGACAGGAGCCCACCAGGCTCCCCCATCCCTGGGAACACTGGAGTGGGTTGCCATTTCCTTCTCCAATGCATGAAAGTGAAAAGTGAAAGTGAAGTCACTCAGTCCTGTCTGAGTCTTAGCAACCCCATGGACTGCAGCCTACCAGGCTCCTCCACCCATGGGATTCTCCAGGCAAGAGTACTGGAGTGGGGTGCCATTGCCTTCTCCAACTTATGTTGCTAGTGGTATGTAAATGGTAACAGCCACAATACAGAACGATGAAACTGTAAAAGCGGAGCTACCATGTATTTCACCAGTCCCACTCCTAACACAGAGAAGGCAATGGCACCCCACACCAGTACTCTTGCCTAGAGAATCCCAGGGATGGCGGAGTTAGTGGGCTGCCATCTATGGGGTCGCACAGAGTCGGACACAACTGAGCGACTTCACTTTCACTTTTCACTTTCATGCACTGGAGAAGGAAATGGCAACCCACTCCAGTGTTCTTGCCTGGAGAATCCCAGGCATGGGGGAGCCTGGTGGGCTGCCGTCTATGGGGTCGCACAGAGTCGGACACGACTGAAGCGACTTAGCAGCAGCAAAGCAGCACTCCTAACAAGATATTTGAAGACAACCAGAACTCTAAAAGGATCTGGCACCCCAATGGGCACTACAGCATCACAGCAAACAGCCAAGACCTGGAACAACTAAATATCCGGGGACCGGCCACTGAATAAATAAGGGGTGGCACATATCCACAGCAGCAGATATCTCATCAAGAAAAAAACGACACAATTCCAACTACAGCAAAATACATGAGCTTGCTGTAATCATACTGAGTGACATCAACTGGGAAAAAGAAAGACAAATATCACTTCTTGGTGGAATCTGAAAATCCATGCCGGTAAACCAACTGACAACAGAACAAAATTAGAGCTACCAGAGGAAAAGGTGGGGGAAGGTACCAATTAGTAGGTTGGGATTAGCTAATCCACAATAATACACATAAAATAGAATAAAATAATACATAAAATATTACATATAAAATAAAAAATCCAAAACTACCTGCTGTAGGGCAAGAGAGGTCTGTAATAATCTAAATGAGAAAATAACGCAAAGATGAATAGGTACATATAGAACTGAAAAAGATTCTCTATACCTACCAAAAACACTTTTTGAAACAACTCACTAAATTAAAAAATTACATTAATTTAAAAAAACAACAAGTATTGAGACACAATTTATGGGTGTTCCTGCTGGCACGTCCAAGAACACCACTTTCACCAGGCTGTGCTTTCTGTTGTAACTAGAGTTGGGCATGAAGAAATCATGCCTTCGTGTGTCCATTTCCCCAGGGGGAATCTTTAAAAGTCAATGCTTCTATGGGCGTACAGCATTCACGAGGACTGCGTGGCTGTGAACTGACACCCGCTGTCACTAAGTGTCCTGAAGAAGGTAATCAAAAAAGAAAACTCAATACACGGCCCACTTTAAAGGAGCCAATTTCAACAAGCTAATTTTATTATCACCATTTAAATTAAAAAAAAAAAGAGCACATGAAATGGTGCACAAATTTGCCAGTTTTCAAGAACCATGCAAATCCAAACTGCAATGAGGGCTCAGCTCATTCCAATGTGAATGGGCATCATCAAGTCTTCGAAGAATACTGGTGGAGAGGGCCTGGACAAAAGTAGGGCCTATAAGGCGATGGTGAGACGACACTGGTAAAAGTCCTGGCACAGAACAGTATGCAGGTGCCTTAAAGGAAAACATGAGAAACCCGTGATCCAGAAGTCCCACGCCTAAGGGGATATCCACAGAAGATTCGAAAAAGGAACATGCATCCTAAGCTGCACTGCATCACCAGTGACAACAGCAAAGGCCTGGAGGCAAACCAAGTGTCCACTGAGAATGAATGCAGAGAGACAGTTGTACAGGTCCTCCACGCTGCATGACTCACCCATTAAACACAATGAAAAAACAACAATTACAGCAACCTACATGGAATTAGTTCTATCCATACTCAGATGGGTAATATTAAAAAAAAAAAAAAAGCCATATTACATGTTATCAGTTACAGGTGGATTCTGAAAAGTAACCAAGAAAACAACTGACCAAAGAGAAACAGTCACAAAATAGAAGATAAAATTACCATTACAAAAGGGGAAAGATGTGGGCAAGGGGTAAATTAGGAAGCTGTAGGAACAAATAGAAATCATTACATACAAAATACATAAGGAAGTTTGGATTAACAAATAGAAACTATTATATAGTTTCTATATATATATAGATTATATATATAAAATATATAATCAACAAGGACCTAGGTATACCAAGGGAGGTCAACTCAACATTCTGTAGTAACCTCTATGGAAAATAATTTGAAGATCAATAGGTATATGAGTAAATATAAAATTTTCTGCACACATCCGACATTGTGCATCATTGTTATGTCCCAAAAAAACATAAACATTAAATTAAAAAAGAAGTCACAAGACACAAGTTTTGGGGTGCTGCTTCTGGCACACTTCATTCTATTTTCCAACTTCACACCACCACGTCCACTGAGGCTCTGGTTGCTGGGAAAATGCTGCCGCCATGTGGTCATATCCTACAACAGCAACTCGAAAATTTTTAAACTTAAAGAGAAGGGAATGGCTACACAGACAAGCATTCTTCCCTGGAGAACTTCATGCACAGATGAGCCTTGTGGGCTACAGTCCATGTGTTGCAAAGAGTCGGACACGACAGCAACGAACACACACACACAGGAAACTGGGCTTCCTTGGTGGCTCACACAGTCAAGAATCTGTCTGCAATGTGGGAGACTTGGGTTCCACACCTGGATCAGGAAGATCCCATGGAGAAGGGAATTGTTACCCAAGCCAAGATTCTCACCCGGAGAATTCCATGGACAGGGGAGCCTGGCGGGCCACAGTCCATGGGATGGCAAAGAGTCAGACAACTGAGCAACCAACACTTTCACTTTAGGTGGAGAAAAGAGGACACTCTCAGATGCCTGTGATATATAAACAGCCACAGATATAACAATAGGGAACTGACTTTAAAAGGGAAAAACAGAGCTACCATTGACATCGGAGTCCAATCCTAATAGGAGATTTGAAAACAACCAGATTTTGAAACATGCACCCAGACGTGCACTTACAATAGTCACCACCTGCTTGGAGCAACTAAAACGTCCAAGGACAGAAGAATGCTAAAGAAGGCAGCGGACACGTCCATGATGGCACACTACTCAGTCATGGAAAAGAAGGAACAGATACATGTATATGTATGGCCGAGTCCCTTCGCTGCACACCTGAAATGATCACAAATTGTTAATCGGCTATACCCCAATACAAAATGATTTCGGGGTTAAAAATACAAATTAAAATGTTAATAAAATAAAGAAAATAAAAAATAAAATTAGATGTTCAGTTTGAATGCTTAAAAAAAGATAAAGAACGAGACAGTGTCTCCTATAGCAACACACATGGACTTAAGTGTAATGATGCTGAGTGATGTCAGTCAAAAACAACAACAAATATCACTTATCTGTGGGGTCTGAAAACTGATGCCCATGAACCATCTGAAACAGAAAAACAGATTCACAAAACTAGAAAACAAAATCATTGTCACCAGAAGGGAAGTGTGAGAGGAGGAATTAGCAGGTGGGACTAACCAATCCACAGTAATGCATAGAAAATAGGTAGTCAGTGAGGACCTGCAGCTGAGCGAGGGAGGTCTACACAACATTCCGTAGGAATCTACACGAAAAAAGAACCCGAACATTTTTTTATATATATATATAAAAAACAGAAAAACATTATCTACACACAACCAACTCAACATTTCAAAACAAATTTATCCACATTGGAACATGTATAATATCACGTATGAAACGAGTCGCCAGTCCAGGTTCGATGCACGATACTGGATGCTTGGGGCTGGTGCACTGGGACGACCCAGAGGGAGGGTATGGGGAGGGAGGAGGGAGGAGGGTTCAGGATGGGGAACACAGGTATACCTGTGGCAGATTCATTTCAATATTTGGCAAAACTAATACAATATTGAAAAGTTTAAAAATAAAATTAAAAAAAAAAAAGAAATGAGATGATGCAAAGCACGTAACAGAGAGCTTAATGCAGAAATGGTCTGATTAAATTGTTTTAGGCAATATACCTTTGGTTTAAATGAAAATTATGTTCATATGTACACTTATATGTTCATTTATATATTGCAGTTAATTTTCACAAAATCTTTTTACAAAAGGGCTCTTTTTTTAATGATAATATGTGCTGTTTGGCTCTATTTTCAAAATACGATGCATAATATAGTTTAATAGAGCCAGTGAAGTTTTTACTACTATAATGAGTTGGCTAGCTTCTGGGAATAAGAATAGAGTTTTTTTTTAATGACATGTGGTAAAAACATGGTGAATATCTTTGCCTACCAATTAAAGTGTGTACGAAAAACAGAATAAATAAAATCTCTTTAATTAAAAAAAAAACTAAACTAATAAAAAAACAGTAATTAAACGAGACATGAGCTTAGGGGTGTTTGTGCTGGCACCTTCCACTCTAATGTACACCCCAGGAACACCACTACCACTAAAGCTCTGCTTTCTGTAGTAACTAGAGTTGGCCAAAGAACTGATGCTTTTAAACTGTGGTGTTGGAAAAGACTCTTGAGAGTCCCTTGGACAGCAAGGAGATCAAACAGTCAATTCTAAATGAAATCAGTCCTGAATATTCATTGAAGAACTGATGCTGTAGCTCCAATACTTTGGCCACCTGATGCAAAGAACTGACTCTTTGGAAAAGACTCTGATTCTGGGAAAGATTGAAGGCAGGAAAAGAAGGCGATGACAAAGGATGAGATAGTTGGATGGCATCATCAACTCGATGGACATGAATTTGAGCAAGCTCTGGGAGTTGGCGATGGACAGGGAAGCCTGGTGTGCTGCAGTCCATGGGGTCTCAAAGAGTCCAACACGACTCAGTAAATGAACTGAACTGAACTGAACTGAAGAGTTGGGCATGAAGAAATCCTGCCTCCTTGTAGCCGTTTTCCAAAACAACAACTTCAAAATCAATAACCTATGGGCATGCAATATTCACAAGGACTACAGGGCTGTAAATGATACCTTCTATCACTAAATGTCCTGAAGTGGGTAATCAAAAAAAAAAATATTTAAGTCCTGGTCGACTGTCAAGGAATCAACTTCAATAAGTCAATTTATTTCCACTGATAAGAAATAGAAAAGAGCACATGAAATGGTGCACAAATTCACCAGTTCTTAGAGACATGCAAATCAAAACTACAACAAGGGCTCACATCACCAAAGTCTGAATGGCCATCATCAATAAGTCTTCAAAGAATCCGTGGTGGAGAGGACCTGGAAAGAAGGAAAACTTCCTAAGATGCAGGTGGGATGACATGGGTGCACTCTCTTTAGAGAACAGTATGCAGGTGCCTTTCAAGGAAAACTGGAGCTACCTATGATCTACAGTCCCATGCCTATGAGAATATCCAGGGAAAACCAGAATTCAAAGAGAAACATGCCTCCAAAGCTGCACTTTATCACCAGTTACAAGAGCAAAGACCTGGAAGCCAATAAAGTTTCCATCAAGAGATGAATGCATTAAAGAGGAAGCAGTACACGTCCACCATGGAATGAGACTCAGCCGTGAAATAGAATGAGATAATACCGAAGAAGCAACCCACATGGACCTAGTTCTAAGCATACAGAGATGCATTACTCAGAAAAAATGGATGGATATCATATGATATCACTTATAGGTGAAATCTAAAAATTAATACCAAGAAACCAACTGACCAAAGACACAGAGACTCACAACAGTCAAAAATAAAATCATCATTAACCAAGGGGAAAGATGTGGGTAGGAATAAATGAGGAAATTGGGATTAACAACGGAAACCATTACATACAAAATACATAATCAACAAGGACTTCAGTATACCAAGAGAAGTCTAATAAACATTCTGTAATAATCTCTATGAGATAAGAATTTGAAGATCAATAGGGCTTCCCTGGTGGCTCAGCTGGTAAAGAATCCGCCTGCAGTTCAAGAGACCTGGGTTCGATCCCTGGGTTGGGAAGATCCCCTGGAGAAGTGGAAGGCTGCCCACTCCAGTACTCTGGTCTGGAGAATTCCATGGACTGTAGAGTCCATGGGGTCACAAAGAGTTGGACACAACTGAGTGACTTTCACCTTCAGACATATGTATATGTGCAAATGTAAAAGATTCTGTACACATACAACACACAGAACACTGTAAATCACTGTTTGTTAATGCAGAATTACACAGTAAACTAAAAAAAAATGGAGTGACAGCACTCAAGCTCTGGGGTGTTGCTTCTGGCACAACCCAGTCCGATGTGCAACCCCAAAACACAGCTTTTACTGAACCTTTGTGTGCAAGAGTAGGCAGGGTTGGCTTTGAAGACATGCTGCTTTCCTGTGCTGTTTCCACAAAAACAACTTGAAAACTGTTGCTTAGGGGACTTAATATTCAAAAGGGCAGCTGGGCTACAAGATACCTGTGCTCAAAAGTTTTCAGTGAGTAAGTATTCTAAAAGAAATCTTTACAAAGGGCAGAGTGTCATCAAGACAATATGAAAAGGCAGAGACTACTGACACTATTTTGTAAAAAAAAAAAAGCACATGAAATGATGCACAAAATCACCAATTATTGGAGACATGCAAATTAAGATCATAATGAGGGATAACCTCCAGGCGGTGAGAATGACCACCATCAAAATGTCTGCAAACAATACATGCTAAACTGGGGATGGAGAAAAGGGACCTTCTTATGTTTCTAGTGGTATGTAAATGGTAACCGCCACGATACACAACGATGAAACTGTAAAAGCAGAGCTACCATATATTCCAGCAGTCCCAATGCTAACAGGATAGTCAAAGACAACCAGAATTCTTACAAGAATCTTGCACCCACAATTGAACTACAGCATCATGGCAAACGGCCAAGACCTGGAAGCAACTAAAACGCCCAAAGACAGATGAATGCGTCAAGAAGTGGCACCTCTCCACAATGGTGTATTATGCTGTCCAGAAGAAAATGAGACAGAGCCAGCTACAGCAAAATTCATGGAGCTCATTGTAATTATACTGAGTGACACTGGTCAGAAAAAGAGAGACAAATATCATTTCGCAGTAGAGTCTAAAATTCATGCCCATAAACTAACGGAAAAAAGAGAACAGATTCACAAAATTAGAAAACAATGAACTTTGGGGTACATGTGTCTCTTTCAATTCTGGTTTCCTCGGTGTGTATGCCCAGCAGTGGGATTGCTGGGTCATATGGCAGTTCTATTTACAGTTTTTTAAAGAATCTCCACACTGTTCTCCATAGTGGCTGTACTAGTTTGCATTCCCACCAACAGTGTAAGAGGGTTCCCTTTTCTCCAAACCCTCTCCAGCATTTATTGCTTGTAAACTTTTGAATAGCAGCCATTCTGACTGGCGTGAAATGGTACCTCATTGTGGGTTTGATTTGCATTTCTTTGATAATGAGTGATGTTGAGCATCTTTTCATGTGTTTGTTAGCCATCTGTATGTCTTCTCTGGAGAAATGTCTGTTTAATTCTTTGGCCCATTTTTTGATTGGGTCATTTATTTTTCTGGAATTGAGCTGCAGGAGTTGCTTGTATATTTTTGAGATTAATTGTCAGTTGCTTCATTTGCTATTATTTTCTCCCATTCTGAAGGCTGTCTTTTCACCTTGCTTATAGTTTCCTTTGTTGCACAGAAGCTTTTAATTTTAATTAGGTCCCATTTGTTTATTTTTGCTTTTATTTCCAGTATTCTGGGAGGTGGGTGATAGAGGATCCTGCTGTGATGTATGCCGGAGAGTGTTTTGCCTATGTTCTCCTCTAGGAGTTTTATAGTTTCTGGTCTTATGTTTAGATCTTTAATCCATTTTGAGTTTATTTTTGTGTATGGTGTTAGAAAGTGTTCTAATTTCATTCTTTTACAAGTGGTTGACCAGTTTTCCCAGCACCACTTTTTAAAGAGATTGTCTTTTCTCCATTTTCTCCTTTGTCAAAGATAAGGTGTGTACCCCAATGTTCATCGCAGCACTGTTTATAACAGCCAGGACATAGAAGCAACCTAGATGTCCATCAGCAGATGAATGGATAAGAAAGCTGTGGTACATATACACAATGGAGTATTACTCAGCCATTAAAAAGAATACATTTGAATCAGTTCTAATGAGGTGGATGAAACTGGAGCCTATTATACAGAGTGAAGTAAGCCAGAAAGAAAAACACCAATACAGTATACTAACACATACATATGGAATTTAGAAAGATGGTAATGATAACCCTGTATGAGAGACAGCAAAAGAGAGACACAGATGTATAGAACAGTCTTTTGGACTCTGTGGGGCAGGGGGGATGATTTGGGAGAATGGCATTGAAACATGTATAATATCATATGTGAAACAAATCGCCAGTCCAGGTTCCATGCAGGATACAGGATGCTCGGGGCTGGTGCACTGGGATGACCCAGAGGGATGGTATGGGGAGGGAGATGGGAGGGGGTTCAGGATGGAGAACACGTGTACACCCGTGGCGGATTCATGTTGATGTATGGCAAAACCAATATAATATTGTAAAGTAAAAAAAAAAAAAAAAAAAGATATTAAATATTGTTTTCTGGGCTAAAAAAAAAAAAATTAGAAAACAAAATTAGAGTTACCAGAGGGAATGGTGGGTGTGAAGGTATCGATTAGGAGGTTGGGGTTAACAAATCCACAATAATATATATAAAATATGTAATCAACAAGGACCTGCTGCTGAGCGAGGGAGGTCAATACAACACTCTGTAATAACCTATAGAAGAAAAGAGCTCAAAGATGAGTAGATACATACAGAACTGAAAAGAATTCTCTACACCTACAAAAAAACACTTTACAAAACAACCTACTAAATTACAAACTAAAAATTAAATATATTTAAAAAAAAACAAGCACTGAGACACAAGCTTATGGTTGTTTCTGCTGGCACATTCCCTACAAATTAACACCCAGGAACACCACTTCCTCTAGGTTCTGCTTTCTCTAGTTACTAGAGTTGGGCACGAAGAAATCCTGCTTCCTTGAGGCCATTTTCCCAAACAGCAAATTTAAATCAATGCTCTGGGCACACCAGTCACAAGGACTGCACAGCTGTAATGACACATGCTTTCACTAGACGTCCTAAAGAAGGTAATCCAAAAAAACACCCAATACACGGCCCACCTTCAAGGAGCCAATTTTACAAGACAATTTCATTACCAATGTTAAAAAAAAAAAAAAAAAGAGCATATGAAATGATGCACAAAATTACCAGTTCTTAGAGCTATGCAAATCTAATCTACAACAAGGGCTGATCTCACCAAGTCTAAATGGCCATCATCAATAAATATTTGAAGAATGCTGGTGGAAAGGGCCTGGAGAAAAGCACAGCCTCCTAAGGTAATGGTGAGATCAAACTGGTAAGAACAGTTATGCAGGAAATAAGAAAGAAAATAAGAGCAACCTGTAATCCAGCAGTCCCATGCCTAAGGGAATATCCGAAGAAAACCAGAATTTGAAAAAGGAACATCCATCCGAAGCTACTCTGCGTCACCAGTTACAGCAGCAAAGACCTGGAGGCAAAGTGTCCATTGAGAATGAACGACCAGGAGACAGCTGTCGAGGTCCACAATGGTGCATGGCTCACCCACTAAATAGGATAAAAAAACAAACCATGTGCCACATCCTACATGGGCACAGTTAACTAAAAAAAAAAAAATACATATCACATGATATCTCTTACACATGGAACCTAAAATATAACCAAGAAAACAACCAACCGAGAGAAACAGTTACCAAGTAGAAAATAGAATGATCACTAAGAAAGGAGAACAATGTGGGGAAGGAGTAAATTAGAGAAACACATAGAAATCATTATATATAAAATGAGGAAGGAAATTATATATACATGAGGGAGTTTGTATTAACATAGAAACTGTTACATTTAAAATATGTAATCAACCTGGTATACGAAGGGAGGTCAACTCAACATTCTGTAAGAACCTCTATGGAAAATAACTTGAAGATCAATAGTTATATATATGTAAATATAAAAGTTTCTGTACACATCTGACATTATACAACATTGTCACGCCCCAAAACACTAAACACTGAATTTTTTAAAAAAGATGCGACAAGACACGAGTTTTGGGGTGTTGCTTTTGGTATGCTGCTGCTGCTGCTGCTAAGTCGCTTCAGTCGTGTCCGACTCTGTGCGACCCCATAGACGGCAGCCCACCAGGCTCCCCCGTCCCTGGGATTCTCCAGGCAAGAACACTGGAGTGGGTTGCCATTTCCTTCTCCAATGCATTGGAGAAGGAAATGGCTTTTGGTATGTATCAGTCTAATTTCCAACCCCAAACCAAGATGTCTACTGAGGCTCTGGTTGCCAGAGTAGAGTTGGGCTTGGGGAAATGCTGCCACCTTGTGGACGTTGCCCACAACACCAAGCACAACCAGTTGAGAAGGGAATGGCTGGGTACCCACTCCAGTATTCTTGCCTGGGGAATTTCATGCACAGGGGAGCTGGAGAAATCCAGTCCATGGGTTGCAAAGAGTCGGACTCATCTGAGCAACTAACACACACCACAGGAAACTGGGTGTCCCTGGTGACTGGGACAATAAAGAATCTGCCGGAAATGCAGGAGGCCTGGGTTCCACACCCAGGTCAAGGTAGATCCCCCGGAGAAGGAAATGGCTACGCACTCCAATATTCCTGCCTGGAGAATTCCATGGACAGAGGATACTTGTGGGCCACATTCCACAGGGTGACCAAGAGTCAGACACAACTGAGCGACGAACACTTTCACTTTAAGGGACTAACAGTCCCAATGATGGCTGGGCTGTAAGGTATCAGTCCTCAAAAACCCTCCTAGGTAAGTATTCTAAAAAATTTTCCTTACAAAGGGCTGAATTTCATCAAGGCAATATCAAGAGGTAGAAACTACTTACACTATTTTTTTTAAAAAAGCACATGAAATGATGCACAAAAATCACATTTATTAGAGACATGGAAATAAAAATTACAATAAGGGATCACATTGCAGTGTCAAAATGGCCATCATCAAAATGTCCACAAACAATAAATGCAAGAGAGGGGGTGAAGAAAAGGGCCTGTGGTAGATAAACTTAACAGGCACCAGAGATAACAACAGGGAACTGTCTTTAAAAAGTAAAAACAGAGCTACCATTGATGTCACAGCCCCATCCTAACAGCACATTTGGAAACAACCAGATTTCTATAAGAAGCATGCACCAAACGCGCACCACAGCAGCGCCTGCAACCGCTGCTGGCTGGAAGCAACCAAAACGTCCAAGGACAGATGAACGCTAAAGAAGAAGGGGTATGTGTCCATGGCGGCATAATATTCAGTCATGAAAAATAATATGCATGGCTGAGTTCCTTCACTGTACACCTGAAACTGTCACAAATTGTTCATCAGCCATATCCCAATACAAAATGCTTTGGGGGTTAAAAAACTAAATAAATAAATTTTATTTAAATAAAGAAAATAAAAATAAAATTAGATGTTCTGTTCGAATGCTTAAAAAAAAAGAATGAGAATGAGACAATGTCTACTGCAGCAACAGATGTGAACCCAGGTCTAATGTGCTGAGTGATATCAGTGGTGTCATCAAAAAGGACCTCCTGGAGAGCAAGGGAGGTCTACACCACATTCTGTAATAACCCTGAAAAAAAGCCAAAGAGGAAGAGATACCCATAGAGCTGGAAAAGATTCTCTGCTGCTGCTGCCACTAAGTCGCTTCAGTCGTGTCCGACTCTGTGTGACCCCATAGACGGCAGCCCACCAGGCTCCCCCGTCCCTGGGATTCTCCAGGCAAGAACACTGGAGTGGGTTGCCATTTCTTTCTCCAATGCAGGAAAGTGAAAAGTGAAAGTGAAGTCGCTCAGTCGTGTCCGACTCTTAGCCACTCCATGGACTGCAGCCCACCAGGCTCCTCCGTCCATGGGAATTCCCAGGCAAGAGTACTGGAGTGGGTTGCCATTGCCCTCTCCAAGATTCTCTACACAAGTAAAAACATTAGTAAAAATAATAAATTTTAAAAATTAAATTAATAAAAAATCAAATATTGAGACACAGCTTATGAGTGTTTGTGCTAGTACATTCCACACGAATTCACACTCAAGAACACCACTCCCACTAGTCTCTGCTTTCTGTAGTAATTAGTTGGGCATAAAGGAATCCTGCCTCCTTGTGGGCTTTTTCCCAAATAGCAACTTTAAAATCAACGCTCATGGGCACACAGCGTTCACAGACAACATGTGCAAATGACACCCACTGTCACTAAATGTCCTGAAGAAGGTAATCCAAAAAATTCAACACATGGCCCACTTTCAAGAAGCCAATTTCAACAATCAATTTTATTAACACTTTGTTTAAAAAAAAAAATTTAATTTGCCAGTTTTTAGGGCCATGCAAATCCATACCATGATGAGGGCTCAGCTCATTCCAATCTGAATGGGCATCATCAAGTCTTCGAAGAATACTGGTGGAGAGGGCCTGGACAAAAGCAGAGCCTGTAAGGCGATGGTGAGATGACACTGGTAAAATCCTGACACAGAACAGTATGCAGGTGCCTTTAAAGGAAAACAAGAACAACCTGTGATCCAGCAGCCCACACCAAGGGAATATCTGGAAAAAAATAGAATTCAAAAAGGAACATATATCGAAAGCTGCACTGCATCACCAGTTACAGCAGCAAAGACCTGCAGGCAAAGTGTCCATCGAGAATGAACGCACAGACAGACAGCGGTGTAGGTCCACAATGGCACACGACTCACCCATTAAACAGAACGAAAAAATACAACTACAGCAACCTACAGGTTGAAACTCCAATAATCTGGCCACCTGACGTGAAGAACTGACTCAATGGAAAAGACCCTGATGCTGGGAAAGATTGAGGGCAGGAAGAGAAGGGATGACAGAGGATGAGATGGTTGGATGGCATCACCGACTCAATGGACATGGGTTTGAGCAAGCTCCGGGAGTTGGTGATGGACAGGGAAGCCTGGCGTGCTGCAGTCCATGAAGTCACAAAGAGTCAGACACGACTGAGTGACTGAACTGAACATAGAAGTAGTTCTAACCATACTCAGAGAGCTAACTCAAAAAAAAAGACATATCACATGATATCACTCAAAGGTGGATTCTGAAAACTAACCAAGAAAAACAACTGACCAAAGAGAAACAAAATAAAATCATCATTAAAAAAGTGGAAACAAACAAACAAAAAAAAAAGTGGAAACATATGGGGAAGGGATAAACTGGGAAGTTGGTTTAACAAATAAAAACCATAACATGTAAAATACATAAGGATGTTTAGATTAACAAATAAAAACTATTACATATAAAATATATAACCAACAAGGACCTAGGTATACCAAGGGAGATCAACCCAGCATTCTGTGATAACCTCTATGGAAAATAATTTGAAGATCAACAGATACATGTGTATGTGTAAATATAACAGTTGTGTACACATCCAGCTTTGCACATCACTGTTACACCCAATAAAACCTAAACATTGAATTAGAAAAGAAAGAAGTGACAAGACACAAATTTTGGGGTGTTGCTTCTGGCACATTTCGGTCTAATTGCCAACCCCAAATCATGATGTCTGCTCAGGCTGTTTGCCAGAGGACCGAGTTGTGGTTTGGAAAATGCTGCTGCCTTGTGGCCATATTTCGCAACAGCAACTTGAAAATTGTTACGGAAAAGGGAATGCTACACAATCCAGTGTTGTTACCTGGAGAATTCCATGGACAGTGAAGCCTGATGGGTTTGAGTCAAAGGGTCACAAAGAGTCAGACACAAATGAGCAACTAACACACCCACACAGGAAAATGGGTTTCCTTGGTGTCTCAAACTGTAAAGGAATGGGCCTTCGAGGCGGGAGAGCCGGTTTCCATACCTGGGTCAGGAAGATCCCATGGAGAAGGGGAAGTGCTACACACTCCAATATTCTAGCCTGGAGAATTCCATGGACAGAGGAGCCTGGAGGGCTACGTTACATGGGATTACAAAGAATCGAACACAACTAAGCGACTAACACTTTCACTTTACGAGAACTAACACTCACAAGGATGACTGGACTTAAGGTATGAGTCCTCAAAAACTATCTAGGGTAAGTATTCTAAAAATATATATATATATTTTTTAAGAAGGGCTGTATTTCATAAGACAATATCACAAGGTAGATACTACTCACATGATTTTTTTAAAAAGCGCATGAAATGATGCACAAAGTCACAAATTATTAGAGACATGGAAATCAAAACTACGAGGAATCACAGTCAAAACTCCCCTCATCAAAATGTCCACGATGAATGCCAGAGTAGGGGTGGAGAAAATGCCAGCGGCATATAGATGGTAACAGCCACGAGACACAACAATAGGGAACTGTCTTTAAAAGGTTGGTGTATGGCATTGGAAAGTAACTATCCTCCCATTAAAATAAATAATTTTTTTTAAAAAGGTAAACACAGAGCTACCATAGATTTGAGAGTCCGATCCTAACAGGATATTGGAACAGAACCAGATTTCTAAAAGAAACTGGCACCCAAATGTGCACTACAGCCGCACTTACAGTAGCCAAAATAATAGTTATTAATAATAACTAAATTAATTTAAAAACCAGTAAGTAATGAGACACAAGACTAGGGGTGTTTGTGCTGGCAGGTTCCACACTAATTTACACCCAGAAACACCACGCCCACCATGGCTCTGCTTTCTGGTAACCAGTTGGGCGTGAAGAAATCCTGCCGCACTGTGGCTGTTTTCCAAAACAGCAAGTTTAAAATCAATGCTTATTGGGCATGCAATATTCACAAGAATTGCAGGGTTGTAAATGATAGCCTTCTGTCAATAAATGTCCTGAAGTAGGTAATCCGGAAAAATTCAACACCTGGTTGACTTTCAGGGAGCCAACTACAAGTCAATTTTATTATCACCATTTAGTTAAAGAAAAGAACACATGAAATGGTGCACAAATTCCCCTCTTCTTAGAGGCATGCAAATCAGAAGTACAGTGAGGCCTCACAATGCCAGAGCCCGAATGGCCATCATCAGTAAGTCTTCAAGGAATCCACAGTGGACAGGGCCTGGAGAAAAGGAAAGCCTCCTAAGACGCAAGCGGGATGAAACTGGCTGCACTCCCTTTAGAGAACAGCGTGTGGTGCTTTTAAAGGAAAACCGGAGCTACCTACAAGATCCACAGCCCCACGCCTATGAGAAAATCCAGGGAAAACCAGAATTCAAAACGGAACATGCATCCAAATCTGCACTGCACCACCAGTTACAAGGCCAAAGACCTGGGGCCAACAAAGTTCCCACAGAGAGATGAATGAACTCAGAAGAAGTGGCATATGTCCACAATGCAACGAGACTCAGCCACGAAACAGAAGGAGATAATACCAACTGCAGGAACCCACATGGACCTAGTTCTAAGCATACTGAGAGATGTTACTCAGAAAAAACAGATATCATATATCACTTAGAGGGAAAATGTAAAAATTAATACCAAGAAACCAACTGACCAAAGACAGACGGACTCACAACAGTCAAAAATAAAATTATCATTACACAAGAGGAAAGATGTTGGGAAGGAATAAATGAGGAAATTGGGATTAACGAATAAAGACTAGTACATACAAAATACATAATCAACAAGGACTTGAGTATACCAAGAAAAGTCTACTCAACATTCTGTAATAATCTCTATGACATAAGAATTTGAAGATCAAGTGATATATGTATATGTGCAAATGTAAAAGATTCTATACACACAGAACACTGTATATCACTGTTACTCAAAGAAAAACTATACATAACACTAGGGAAAAATAGGAAGCAACAAGATCCAAGCTTTGGGGTGTTGCTTCTGGCACAATCCAGTCCAATATACAACCTTAAACCACGACTTCCACTGAGGCTGTTTGCTAAAGGAGGCAGAGTTGGGCTTCGAAGAAATGCTGCCGCCTTGTGGCCGTTTGACGCAAAAACAACTTGAAAACTGTTGCTCAGGGGACAATATTCAAAAGGACCGCTGGGCTGCAAGATACCTGTCCTCAAAATTTTCAGTAAGTATTCTAAAAGAAATCTTTACAAAGGGCAAAGTGTCATCAAGACAATATGAAAAGGCAAGTACTACTGACACTATTTTTTTTTTAATCACATGAAATGATGTACAAAGTCACAAATTATTAGAGACATGCAAATCAGAAGGGATCACCTTCTGGTGTTCAGAATGGCCATCATCAAAATGTCTACAAACAATAAACGCTAGAGTAGGGGTGGAGAAAAGGGGATCCTCTTACATTGCTAAGTAAGTGTTAGTCACTCAGTTGTACCTGACTCTTTGTGACCCTATGGACTGCAGCCCGCCAGGCTCCTCTGTCCATGGGATTCTCCAGGAGTGTATGAATGATAACGGTACAATACAGAACTATGAAACTGTAAAAACAGAGATACCATATATATTTCATCAGTCCCACTCCTAACAGGATATTCATAGACAACCAGAATTCTTAAAACAAACAAACAAAAAACTTGCACCCAAATGTACCCTACAGTACTACTTCCAATAGCCAAGACCTTGAAGCAAGAGACATGTCCAAGGACAGAAGAATGCATTAAGAAAGAGTGGTACATGTCCACAATGGCGTATTACTCAGTCATGAAAAAGAAAGAATGAGCCAATTCCTATTGCAGCAACATGCATGAAAGTAGTTGTCACCATACTGAGTGATGTAAGTCAGAAAAAAAAAAAAGACAAACATCACATATTGGTGGGATCTGAACATTGACGCCCAAGAACCAACAGACAAAAGAGAAACAGAGTCTCCAAATTAGAATACAAAATTATGGTTACCAGAAGGGAAAGGTGAGGGAAGGTATCAATTGGGAGGTTGGGATTAACAAATCCACAATAATACATATAAAACAGGTAATCAACAAGGACCCACTGTATAGCAAGGGAGTTCTACTCAACACCCTGTTGCTACCTATTTGAGTAAAGAATCTGTATGTTGAACTAAAAAAGATTCTGTAGACCTATAATAAACACAACATATTAAATCAACTGTACTGCAGTAAAACATAACAATTAAAGTGAATTTCAAAAAAGAAGTAGTGAGATCCACTGTACCTGAGTGTGATGAGAAAAACACTATTTTGAGTTGTTTCTAGGCATTTTTCAGTATTCTTCCCTGCTCATACCAACAGTGTGGACATTTAGATAAACCAGTGAGCTGAGGAGTCCTACCATAAATTCCTGGTTTGCTTTTCCCAGAGCACCTTTTAAAATAGCCCCCCAATAAGTTAGTGACCTCCACTCCAACCACCTTAAATGTACTAATGCGTCTGCTACCCTGCTTTCTATCTCCTGTCTGCATGTGACCTGAGACGGAGGACAGCCCTTCCCCTGGTTCATACTGCTTCCCTGCCCTACACTTCTGAGACACGTAAGTAAGAGACAACAGTCTAAACGTGGTAACATTCTAAGCCAATATTGTTAAGGGATAAACAAAGCTGTGGAATACGTATCCAGTGGATGAGTACTCCATAAGGAGAAGCTACTGTTACACACAGCAAGGATGAACATCAACGACATGACGCCAAGCAAAAGACAAGAGACTCAAGACAGTGTGCACAATTCTATTCACACAGAATTCTTTAATGGGTGTATCTAATCTAACATTTAAAAAACAGAATATTAATTGCCAGGAAGGAAGGGACAGGTGACCAGATATGGACACAAGGGAATTTTCTGTGACAACACAGGGGTGTGGTTACACATGTATGCTTCTGTCCAAATTCTGTAGCTTAGATTTGCACGTTCAATTTATGTACATTTTAAAGAAAAAGAACCATATAAAATAATATGTGGTGGGTGGAAGTGGAACAAGTTATAGGTAATAGAGGATGACAGAATGTTGGTAATTTTGGAGCTGGGTGATAGCTAGATGGGAGTTTATTATTCTACTTTGTATTTTCTTGAAATTTCCATAATAAAGCTGAAAACAAAAAACCAAAGACATTATCCATAAGCCCTATGTTTATCTGATTCATCTGAAATACAATTACTCTGTCAAATTGCTGTGAAAATTTCTAGTCATTTACTCTCAATTTATATACGCAATTTGTTGCCATCCAGTTACACACTCTCTGCGCCTGGTGCCAGTTACCAGCCCACACCATTCAACGTCCTAACCTTTCTTTGCCTCATTTTTTCCTTTACCAAATAATAATAGTAATAGCAACAATATTTGTCTCAGAAGTTTTATGAGGATTAAATAATGAACTATGTAGAGTGTTTTGACCAGTGCCTGGACTATATAACTCTTCCAAGAGTATTAGCTATTATTCTCATTAATACAACCTGCTACCATTACCAGAGATCAAATTGCCAACATCCGCTGGATCATGGAAAAAGCAAGAGAGTTCCAGAAAAACATCTATTTCTGCTTTATTGACTATGCCAAAACCTTTGACTGTGTGGATCACAATAAACTGTGGAAAACTCTGAAAGAGATGGGAATACCAGACCACCTGATCTGCCTCTTGAGAAACCTATATGCAGGTCAGGAAGCCACAGTTAGAACTGGACATGGAACAACAGATTGGTTCCAAATAGGAAAAGGAGTTCGTCAAGGCTGTATATTGTCACCCTGCTTATTTAACTTATATGCAGAGTATATCATGAGAAACGCTGGGCTGGAGGAAGCACAAGCTGGAATCAAGATTGCTGGGAGAAATATCAATAACCTCAGATATGCAGATGACACCACCCTTATGGCAGAAAGTGAAGAGGAACTCAGAAGCCTCTTGATGAAAGTGAAAGAGGAGAGTGAAAAAGTTGGCTTAAAGCTCAACATTCAGAAAACGAAGATCATGGCATCTGGTCCCATCACTTCATGGGAAATAGATGGAGAAACAGTGGAAACAGTGTCAGACTTTATTTTTGGGGGCTCCAAAGTCACTACAGATAGTGACTGCAGCCATGAAATTAAAAGACGCTTACTCCTTGGAAAGAAAGTTATGACCAACCTAGATAGCATATTCAAAAGCAGAGACATTACTTTGCCAACAAAGGTCTGTCTAGTCAAGGCTATGGTTCTTCCAGTGGTCATGTATGGACGTGAGAGTTGGACTGTGAAGAAAGCTGAGCGCTGAAGAATTGGTGCTTTTGAACTGTGGTGTTGGAGAAGACTCTTGAGAGTCCCTTGGACTGCAAGGAGATCCAACCAGTCCATTCTGAAAGAGATCAGCTCTGGGATTTATTTGGAAGGACTGATGCTAAAGCTGAAACTCCAGTACTTTGGCCATCTCATGCGAAGAGTTGACTCACTGGAAAAGATTCTGATGCTGGGAGGGATTGGGGGCAGGAGGAGAAGGGGACGACAGAGGATGAGATGGCTGAATGGCATCACCGACTCGATGAACCTGAGTTTGAGTGAACTCAGGGAATTGGTGATGGACAGGGAGGCCTGGCGTGCTGCGATTCATGGGGTTGCACAGAGTTGGACACGACTGAGCAACTGAACTGACTGACCATTTTTTAAAATTCCTTGGATCTACTTAGTTGCCAGTAACTAAATGGCAACCTAAGGGATGCAGAGTTTCCTCTCCTCAGAATGGGAGCCACTGAAGTTTCTGAGCAGAAAAGCCCTATAATATGAACTTTGCTTTAGAAAGAACATTCACATATCAGCCAGTCCTCAGACATGCTCGGCTTAATGGGCTGAAATTGATGTATTTTAAACATAGTATGTGGGAGAAGGCAATGGCAACCCACTCCAGTACTCTTGCCTGGAAAACCCCATGGACGGAGGGACCTGGTGGGCTGCAGTCCATGGGGTCGCTAGGAGTCGGACACGACTGAGGGACTTCACTTTCACTTTTCACTTTCATGCATTGGAGAAGGAAATGGCAACCCACTCCAGTGTTCTTGCCTGGAGAATCCAGGGACGGGGGAGCCTAGTGGGCTGCCGTCTATGGGGTCGCACAGAGTCGGACACGACTGAAGCGACTTAGCAGCAGCAGCAGTAACCTAAAAACGAGTCTGCTTATTCTACGAATAACTATTTTCATGGCGATTTGACGAAATAAAATAAAATGCGCTGGAAAAGTCAAGTGAAAAGCAAAACAATGTTATACAAACAAATCGACTGTCTTTAAAGAAAATACGTTTTTCCTTCCTTTCAAATCAAGAGAAATACGTCAGCAAGTACAGCGCACGTAATTAACATCAATCTCAGCAATGCTGTGCCATGATCAAAAATACTCTCCATACCCCTGCCTGTACTGCAACCAGTGAACTGCAGAACTCTTAAGCCTTTCTGAAAGTTGAAAAGAATTCAGTTAACTCGTATAAAGCCCCATTAACAGTTTCTGAGATACCACAAACACCTGTTGCCCGTGTGCTCCGACCGTGGCTCTTTAAGTGGGAATGTTTGCATGCAACAGCAGCAGTGCCCTGGGTGCGATGACAAGGCGAAGACCGCTCCCACTCCCAACCCCACCCCCAGCCCCGGACACATTCCCCTCTGCGGGGATAAGGGAACTGAGAAAATGGGGGGAGCAAAGGGGGAGAATGCTGTCTCTGTCCCACACCTACTCGGCCACCATCCTCCCGCCGGCGCCCCACGGCGCGGGGTACTCACAGCTCTAGTCTCGTACAGGACCAGCTTCTGAACCGAGCTGATGATGGGGGCAGCAGCCGCGGGCATGGCTCGAGCTAATATGGGGGCCCCCACGGCAGGGCACCAGGCCGCGGCCCAAACTGCCGCAGCCTCTGGGCTGCCCCCAAAAGATTCGAAGAGGAGACGCCTTAGCAGTTGGACGCCAAGTTCAGCCGGGAAATACACTGCCTGCACGCTAAATTTATAAGGGAGTAGCTAATATGGTTCAGGTGTTTCCGGATCCCTACGCCCCACCTCCAGGCAAGCCCCGCCCCAGACGCGCGGGGGCGGGGCTGGAGGATTTACCAAAGAGAGGTGGTGTAGCTTTCCAGAACCTGCGTGCTGCCGGGGGAGGAAGCAAAGAGCGCCATATTTGATGCTGGCAGGAGGAAACGTGGGAGGGGAAGAGCGTTGCCGATTTAGTTGAATTTCTCCCTTCTGTGGTCCTTCTCTTTGGAAAAGTGGATAATTTGGGACTGGATTGCTTCTTTTGAAACGGTTCTCCGAGTTGCGGACAGATTCATTCCCAAGTTGGTCTATTTTCCCTGCCTCCTTCCACTTCTGCCCTTACATTCCTGAAAAGCTGTGTTCTTTCTCTTAGTGTCTGTTTTTCCCTCCCATCTCTTTGTTGTCTATTTTTACCCTTAGGAGAATCAACAGAATTCATATTATCCAGAGGGTGTGTGGTTCAGGTAATTTCTTTTAATCATCTAAAGTTGGAAATTCCCAACTTTGTCACATGTTTGTTTGTGCATAAGTTTAACCATTTCTAAATTCTAAGAGTGAATTGCGGAGTGTAACGGTGTAGCAATGGCTTTAGAGTGCTGCGTTAAAAGATTTCTTTCTTTTGATGTACGTGAACATAGTGCACGTACCCTCCTTGATCATCACTGTCCATATTTGTGAAAAGGAGTGTATTATAATTATGAATACAAAATTTGGTACAAAAGTGAACATTTAATAAAAAAAGAAAATAACTCAGTAAATCATAGACCCCCATCCGTAGGTCCCGCCCCAAGAGGCTTTGCGATCTTCTCGGCCTTGGGTTCCCTCAGCAACCGCTCAACAGATCCCTTGGCAACCGCTCAACAGACTGTCCCGGGAGCCGGCTGCGGCCAACCGGTGGGGTCTGCCGGGGTCTGCTGAGGCCAGGTAAGTAGGGGTCGGAATTCACCGCTCAGATGCATGTTGGTGTCGCATGAATGGAATCCCATCTCCTGCGGGGACGCCAAACCAGTGCCTTTTCTTGCAAAACTAAACTGCTGCTGCTGCTGCTGCTGCTAAGTCGCTTCAGTCATGTCCGACTCTGTGCTACCCCATAGACGGCAGCCCACCAGGCTCCCCCGTCCCTGGGATTCTCCAGGCAAGAACACTGGTGTGAGTTGTAATCTCCTCCAATGCAGAAAAGCGAAAAGTGAAAGTGAAGACGCTCAGTCGTGTCCGACTCCTAGCGACCCCATGGACTGCAGCCCACCAGGCTCCTCCATCCATGGGATTTTCCAGGCAAGAGTACTGGAGTGGGGTGCCATTGCCTTCTCCGAAAACTGAACTGGGATCTCCATAAATCCCGCTTTTTAAACCCACTTCCCTTTTCAGGGGATAATGTCTTCATTCAGCGAATATTTACTGAGCACCTACTGTGAGGTGTTAGATGTACTGGAATGGCAGCTAACCTAGCCTAGGTAGAAGTGCTAGGTTTCCCAGGAGATGGGCCCCCTGTTAATCGCAGAACTCACTGCTAGAGGATTTTCCAACTGGTAAATGTGTTCCCTTCAGTTGCTCAGTTGTGTCTGACTCTTTGCAACCCCATGGATTGCAACACACCAGACTCATGTCCATCGAGTCGGTGATGCCATCCAACCATCTCATCCTCTGTCATCCCCTTCTCCTCCTGCCTTCAATCTTTCCCAGCATCAGGGTCTTTTCCAATAAGTCAGCTCTTTGCATCAGGTAGCCAAAGTACTGGAGCTTCCATTTCAGCATCAGTCCTTCCAATGAATATTCAGGACTGATTTCCTTTACGATTGACAGGTATGATCTCCTTGCAGTCCAAGGGACTCAAGAGTCTTCTCCAACCACCACAGTTCAAAAGCATCAATTCTTCAGCGCTCAGCTTTCTTTATAGTCCAACTCTCACATCCATACATGACTACTGGAAAAACCCCTGTCTAGCTCTAACTAGACAGACCTTTGTTGGCAAAGTAATGTCTGCTTTTAATATGCTGTCTAGGTTTGTCATAGCTTTTCTTCCAAGGAGCAAGTGTCTTTTAATTTCATGGCTGCAGTCACCACCTGCAGTGATTTTGGAGCCCAAAACAATAAAGTCTGTCACTGTTTCGATTGTTTCCCCGTCTATTTGCCATGAAGTTATGGGACTGGATTGCGGAAGGCAATCCCCCCCCCCACTCCAGTACTCTTGCCTGGAAAATCTCATGAACGGAGGAGCCTGGTGGGCTGCAGTCCATGGGGTCACTGAGGGTCGGACACGACTGAGCGACTTCACTTTCACTTTTCACTTTCATGCATTGGAGAAGGAAATGGCAACCCAGTCCAGTGTTCTTGCCTGGAGAATCCCAGGGACGGGGGAGCCTGGTGGGCTGCCGTCTATGGGGTCGCACAGAGTCGGACATGCCTGAAGTGACAGCAGCAGCATGGGACTGGATGCCATGATCTTAATTTTTTGAATGTTGAGTTTTAAGTCAGCTTTTTCATTCTTTTTCACCTTCATCAAGAGGCTCTTTAGTTCCTCTTCATTTCTGCATTAGAGTGGTATCATCTGCATATCTGAGGTTGTTGATAATCTTGATTCCAGCTTGTGAGTCATTCAGCCAGGCATTCCATAGTGTGCTCTGCATATAAGTTAAATAAGCAGGGTAACAATATACAGCCTTGACGTACTCCTTTCCCAATTTTGAACCAGTCCATTGTTCCATGTCCTGTTTTAACTGTTGCTTCTTGACCCACATTTGGGTTTCTCAGGAGTGAGGTAAGATGGTCTGGTATTCCCATCTCTTTAAGAATTTTCAACAATTTGTTGTGATCCGCACAGCCAAAGGCTTTAACATAGTCAATGAAGCAGAAGTAGGTGTTTTTCTGGAATTCCCTTGCTTTCTCTATGATCAAACGAATGTTGGCAATTTGCTGTTGGCCCCACTGAAAACTGATAGCTTTCCAAGGAGGGATTCCGCGCTTCAGTCATGTCCAACTCTTTGCGACCCTACGGACTGCAGCCCACCAGTCTCCTCTGTCCATGGGATTCTCCAGGTGAGAATATTGTAGTGGGTTGCCATGCCCTCCTCCAGGGGATCTTCCCAACCCAGGGATCAAACCCAAGCCTCTTACATCTCCTGCATTGGCAGGCAGGTTCTTTACCACTAGCAACACCTGGGAAGCCCAAGGTGACAGCTTTCCAAGTCACCCCTTAAATGAATCAGAACAGTATTCCCAAATGTTTTACATGTTGCCTCCAAAAACTAAAGACATTTACAAAATATTGCACTTCCCTTTTAGAAGTAGAAGGTGTAAGGTATAGTAACTTGTACTTTATATTGGAGAGAATGTCTCAGAATGTCCCAGATGACTGGCCACTGGCCTTTGAAAACTTCACCAATATATTATAACAGGTTCTTGAGTCTTTAAAGGTTTATTTCCCACTTTTTGCTGCTCATATATCTTATGAGGGCATCTAGAACACTGGCTATTTCCTGCTTACCAGGCCTGGTATTGTCAATACTGTGGATCAACAAGACCCCCTTGTACTATATTTGTTACAAAGAGCAGGAGAGTCCTGGGGTAAGATTAAATGTTCACTGCTGACTGTTCTATGTAAATACAAACTGCTTCTGACCCTCCTCCTTGGTGTGTATTGAAAAAAATACATTTTCCAGTTGAGTAGCTACATACCAAGTACAAGAAACTGTGTCCCTCTAGAAAAAGGGCTCTGCACAGCAGCTGAAATTAGGGCTGCCCCCTTGGTTAAGTTTACAGTGGCCCAATATTATCTGTCATGATCTGTCTGGTTTTTGCAGAAATTCAGACTACAGAATTAAACAGGACTGTGCATCTTTTAAGGGCTTCTCTGGAGGCTCCGTGGTAAAGAATTCACTTGCCAATGCAGGAGACACAACTTCAATCCCTGGGTTGGGAAGATCCCCTGAAGAAGGAAATGGCAACCCACTCCAGTATTCTTGCCTAGGAAATCCCATGAACAGAGGAGCCTGGTGGGCTACAGTCCATGGGGTCACAAAAGAGTCAGACACAACTGAGCAACTATATAACGACATGCTGCTGCTGCTGCTAAGTCACTTCGGTCGTGTCTGACTCTTCACGACCCCATGGACTGCAGCCTACCAGGCTTCTCCATCCATGGGATTTTCCAGGCAGTACTGGAGTAGGTTGCCATTGCCTTCTCCGATACAACAATATGATGCATCTTTTAAACAGTTTAGGGGTAGCACTCTTCCATTTCATTCAGAATGATTTACTATTGTTTATCTTGGCCAGAAGCTAAGGAGTGGGTATGCGGTTTCAGAAGTTTCCACTTGCCCTTTTCTACACAGTGGCCCTTACTCTACAGTTAGGGAACCCCAGTGAAGGTTTTGCCAGCTGCAGTCCCTGTTATGCACTCAAGAACCATGAAAATAGCCACTGAGTGATCCTGCAAACACTTTGGATGCACTATAAGATGGACTTGAGCCAAGGCCCCATTTATCACTGGTTCTCCATTTGCCCTCATTCTAACAGGAGGCTATGATGGCATTTTGGATCTGCTGGTGTTGATATCAGCTCAGACCCTGTGTCCTATAGCTTGTGAAAAAGGAGAATATTCCTATATCCAGAGTGTCTGTTTCTCTGGTTAATGGTTGTAGGTTCTCTTGGAGAAGGGCTGGGGAGTATACTCCATGAGTATTTAACACCTTTCTCTATGCCCTCTAAGGCAGTCTGGCATTTTCACCTCATTTACTATAGTCTATTGGTTTTTCCCAAGCATCAAGTAACCTTACCAGCAGTGAAAATTAGGATTTACTTTAGGTGTCCTAGCTAGGATGTTAAACTATGAGTAGTGTGAGAGAGCCCACATATCAACCAACTGGATAGTCTACATTCCCCCCACCTGGCACCCTCAAGATCTTTCCTAGGCATTTTCTCCTGGTTCCTGTTGGTACATCACAGTCAGGCCCTGGAGCTCTTTAGTTGCATAACTTTCTTCCTGACCAGTGCCTCCAGTTGGGCTGGGCTGACACTTAACCCCAGTTACTGCTCTAGAAGTTATGAGAGAAAATAAAGGTAGACCTTGTAAAGGTCAAGCTTGTTTTCTGAGGCATCTGCCTCAGGTGAGGCAAGGAGAAGCTGCTCTTTTCCAGATATGAGAAAACTACTTCTGTTAATGCAGAGCATTTGGGATTCAAGACTCAAGGTACTTAGACATCCACCTACATATCTCCATCCCAGGCTTCAGGGCCCTGATTTTACTGTATATTATGGAGACTCCCTAATAAATGCATGCTCTCTTGAAAACATTGAGATGCATTTTCCCCTTTACAACTACATTTTATACTAATTTCACGGTATTTTTTTTCCAATCTTGAAATTTCAGGCCTTTAGTTCATGAAGTTTTCATCTCAATTTTTTAATATATTAGTATTATTTCTTACTACATCTTGTTTCATATTGTCATCTTAAAATAATATTGGTATTTTAAGCCTATTCAAATATTCTTAACTTCCACAGAAAATGTAACCATATCACATTTACCTGGAAGGATATGGTCCCCTCTGGCTTCCCCAGTGGCTCAATGGTAAAGAATCTACCTGCAGTGCAGGAGATACAGGAGATGCGGGTTCAATCCCTGGGTTGAGAAGATCCCCTGGAGAGGGAAATGACAACCCACTCCAGTGTTCTTGCCTGGATAATTCCGTGGACAGAGGAACCTGGCGGGCTACTGTCCATGGGGTCACAGAGTCAAACACAACTGAAGTGAACTGAGCGCACACACATGCATATATTCCCCTCTAATCCATTTTTCATGGTTCCATGAGCAATTTCCCAGACTACTAGGACAAAGTTTTGGTCCATTTTTCATGGAAAGTCTGCTCATTAAAATATTTTCATAAGGTTTTATAACTTTTCCATAAAGGGCTTGTATATCTTTTGTTCTGTTTAATCCTAATTAAATTATTAGTTTATGTTTTTGCTGCTAAGTCATATTTATTTTTGGTTACACTTTCTAGCTATTTTTGATTTATAGAAATACAACTGAATTTTGTGTAATGATTTTGAATTCAGCAAACTGGACTATCTTATTAATTCTTAAAATTTATCTGTGGTATATTTAAGTTTTCTATGTAAACAATCATATCATCTGGAAATAATTACAGTTTTGTTTTAAAAAAAGAATATTTTAAGTATTTAATCATTAGATATAATGGTTATCTTTTTGTCATACACTTTACCAATAAAAGAACTTCTATTCTTAGTAGGTAAGAGGTTTATCTTTTAGTGACCATTAAAGGGTGTTGAATTATTTCATACTTCTATTAAGATGATCATATAGTTTTTCTCCTTAAATTTATTTTAATATGAAAATTAATTTTCCCACATTAAACTGTCCTTGAATTCCTGGGGAAACCCAACTTAGTGTAATGATCTTATCTTCTTCATATATTGCTAAATTCAACTTGCTAATACTGTGATTAGGATTTTTAAGAATCTTCTTCATGAATGAAATTGGCATATAATTTTGCTTTTTTGTGCTATTCTCTGGTTTAGGTATGGAGGTTATATGAGACCCATAAACTGATGTAAGAAGTCTCCACTTTATCATTTTTCTGAAAGACTGTCTATATAATTATAAGACTTGGAGCACTGCAATAAAACCATCTGGTTTCCTTGTGGGAAGACTTATAGTTACTGATTCCATTTCTTTAATGGTTATAGAACCACTCAAGTTTTTCTTTTTCTTAAGAAGCTGATTTTTCTAGTAATTTGTCAGTTTTGCTTAAGTTTTCACATTTATTTGGGATAACTTTATGATAGCATCTTATTGTCTCTCTGCAGCATTATTTTCTCTGTTTTGCTTCCTTCTATGTCGAATATTGTTTGATCAAGTAGACAGTAAATCAGTAAGCATTATGGAAGACTTAACCAATGAAATTCACAAACTTGATGTCAACATTTAAAGAATACTACATCAAACAAATATAAATTGTTTCTTCTTCTCAGAGATTTAGGGAATTTTTTTGAAATTTATCATGTGCTAGGCCATAAGATAAGACTTGACAAATTTCAAAGAATTATTATAACATGGAGAACGTTCTCTGACTATAATGAAAGAAATAAAAAACAAAAACATAGGAAAATCTTAGTTTTGAGATGTGAGAAAACACACCTCTAAAAAACTAATGTCTAATATTGTCTGTGCTTTCTATCTTCTGTTCTTAATAAATCTTGATAGAGTTTTCTATTTGTAAGTCTTTTCAAAATACCACTATTTAGCTTTCTTGACCTTCTTTGTGTAATGTTTATTTCCTAATTTATTAATTTTTAAAATATTTTTTCTATTTTTCCTATTTTTCTTTTTCTAACTTCTTAAATTGTAAGCTTACATATTTTGTTATATATTAGCTTCATTGTTTTTCAGTTCTACATATTTTCTCATTTCCATCAGGATTTCTTTTAGAGCCACTAGTAGGCCCTACATACATACCCATAGACAAATTTTTATGTGTGCATACATATAGCATTTAATTTGATTTTTTTAAGTGTCTGTTATTGAGCTTTTTTTGGGTGATTGTGTGTACACTAATTTGACCTTTAATAGAATACACACATCAAAACATACATGTGTATATGTACATGTGTGTATTTTTTCCTTAATTTAGTCTGTCAAAGAGACTTTATTTTAGCTGTTTTTTATGTAGCATATATTAGCTTTTGCTTTCTGTCTCAAACTATGAACCAAGTATTGTTTTAATAGATCAGTTTAATTTATTTGCCATTACTGGCAAAACCCATCTCTCAGTGGAGTGGAATGGCTTCTGAGCTTAGTAAATTCACAGAATATTCTAGTTCTCCCCAACCTACCTGTCTATTTCTCCTAAATTAGGCACTTTAACAATCTTACTCTTTCTTACTATAGTGTTTTGTATTATGACTTCTCAAGAGAAGACAGAAAAGCATCCTTTTGCGGATATATTTAATGAAGATGAAGCTGACATAAACTTTATGTTGTCTAAACCTGTTTGCTTTGTTGTATTTGGGAAACCAGTAAGTTATCTCTTCTAACTTATTATTTAATATAATTTAAAAATTTTAAAGTCATAATCTACTGTTACCATATAAAAATGAAAACCATATAATGTGCTAATTTTTTGAGTGTTTTTTAGACATTCATTGTATGACTTGAACGCTGATATAGTATTGTTTGTAAATTATAACTTTCTCTCCTCTTGTACACTATTACTGAAAAGGAACCTAGGTTGTATTTATCTTTGCTTTTATATTATGAAAAAATTAACTCATCAAAGCACTGCTCCATGACAATTATTAATAGTATGTGATCCAAAGTTATTTCACACTCAATTTTCACATAAAACTTCTATGAAGTTTGTTGTGAGGCTCTCTGGATATGTGAAGGCAGGACTCTAAAGAGACAAACAGAAGATTCTCCCATCAGTGTCTAAAGCTCCTGAGAGGGAATGTGCTTCATCTTCACCCACAGTTTGTTAGTGGACCTATGTTATCAGTTTTCCACAAAACAGGAAGGAACCAAGAATGGCTGTTGTAAGATAGCTTTCCTTCCTAGGCAGTTCTAGTAAGACCTCTAGATGAGAACTGTTTTCAGCCACTGAGCTAGTTGGTAGCTACCATTAAAGGGCCTGAGGTAGTTAACATAAAAGCCTCTCCGGAATAGCAGAGTCTTAGGACTGAACCCAATTCTTGACTTGCTTTTCTACCGACCCTGGGACAGAGTCAAGAAATGTTTCCAATAACTTTTATTATGTTTCTAAAAACATAGTAGAGTTTTAAAAGTCAACAGTGGAAGCAATCAGATGTAAACATTACTTCATTAAAGTGAGCTTTTATCTTTAAACTGTGATACTTTTCAAAGATGTCTATTAAGAAGCAAGTTTTTGCTCTTGAAAGTTACTATATGGAAGTCTTTACATTTAGTCATTCACAATCATAAACTTTAGGAAGGAAATAAAATGATGAATCATAATATTATCACAATGATTTGTGTTCAGAATTATAAAATTTAACAATTGAAGAGGGCAATAGCTAGAATACCATTACAGTACACCTTCCTGGTTTCAGGACTATTAATTAAAAAAAAAAAAACTTAAATCACTTCACAAAATGTGACAAGTGGGACAGTTAACAGAGAAAAATGAAGCTATAAATATCTCATACCTAGGGTCTATTCTTTATTTATTGTATGGAAAAATTTTACTTGATAATATTTAAGTAATTGCAGTACCTATTAATATAATCTTTAAAAATTGTGTTTTGTTGGAAAATAGCTATTATCTTAGGTTTTACATAATGTCTTTCTTTTTAAGGGGGTTGGGAAGACAACATTAGCCCAACAGATAACACAGGCATGGAAATGTATTCGTGTAGAAGGTAAATTTTACCTTTACCCCCCAATATTTTATTATGAAAACTTTCAAATATGCATTAAAAGGTAAAGCATTATACAATGAACACCCATACGCCCATCTACTTACTTTCTAGAGTCTATGATTATTTGCTGTGTTTGCTTTATCAGACATCACTACGAGCCCTGTTTAATGTTATCTTTAAAATAGCGTCAAACATGTTTTGCCCTTTTGTTAGTCTTAATTTTGGTCATAGAATTTAAGATGTTTATGAAACATCTTTGACTCCATTCTACTGCCTCCAGTTCTCTAATTGCATAATTTAGAACGAATGGGGATACGTGTGTTGTGGGTATCTCCCTATGAAAGATGAGAAGAGATGGAACTCTCACAGCTGCTCATGGGAAGATTTCCCAGGACTAAATTATCTTCAATGATTAATTTTATTTTTTATCATTTGTAATTCGCTTTTCATTCTTTGCAATATATAAGACAGGGATTTATATCTTTGTACATACATATTCTTTTAATCAATAAAACCATTTATTCCTTAAAAAAATAAGCAAAAGAATGAATCTATAATTCATAAAAGTAGAAATAAAAATGGACAAATATACGAAAAAGAGTTTAACTTTGTTATTATTCAAAGAAGTGCTAATGTAAATAATCTGATCCATATTTGCTGAATAGATTGGCAGTGAATCTTTACAGTTTCTACTATCATTGTTGGTAAGAATGTTATCAAACGAGCGTTTCACATGCTGTTAGTGAAATGGTTATCTGGTACAACTTGGAGGGAGAACAATTTGTTAACACGTAACACAAACACACCCAAAACTTTAAAAATGTCTCCTTTTTCTTTATCAAAATAAAATCCACTTGTAGGAAATCTTAAAAAGCACCAAACTTATCATAGATAAACAGCAGATAGGGACATCATAGGTTCCTGGGTCCTCCCCTAGGTTATGCCCCTGTCATTTCTGTCCTAGAATATCTTTCATCATGGGATTAAATATCTCATCTTAAAAAGGAACCAAGTTATAGAATTTCACCCTCAGGACCCCTTTTTCCTAGATTAATTTCAGAGTTTTATCTATTTTAAACATTTCTGGATGTGTAATTTCCTTTTATACAATCAGTGTGCAAAATTAATGGGCAGTAGATATAACTATGCATGGTTATAAAAGTATCATAATACTTTCTAATTTCCAAATCACTGTCATATACAACCCTATTTCATCCGTATTCCCTGGTATACTACACAGAGCTCAGGCATGCAAGGTGCAAAGGTGTTTGGGAAGTTAGCTTCCCCAGGATCTTTTAGCTGGGTGAATGTCAGAGAGAAGTTGTTTATGGAATACATTCTGCTACCTTGTCCTTTACATAGGCTTAAATGATATACTGAGTGTAAATGTGCTTTGTAAACTCTAAAGTGACACAAAGATCAATCTGTGTTACTAGTTAAAAACACACAAATATGTTTCTTACTTGAAAATTCTCAGAACAATTTGTGCTAATATTCTGAATTCATATTTTAGCTTTACCAATTTTGGAAGAACAGATTGCCAGTGACACTGTAACGGGAGCTATGGTAAATCTAAGTTTCGAAACTGTTATGATTTCTTTAAAAGCTGTGTATCACATGTACATTGTACAGTCATATACAATATCTATGCTTGTTCTTAGTTGCAGTCAATGCTGATCAGTGGCCAAAGCATTCCAGATGAACTTGTCACAAAGTTAATGTTGGATAAGCTGAACTCCTCAGAAGTCTCTCACTTTGGTATGTTCATTTTTATACATCAGTGGCTCTCAGAGCAACCTTAAGACTCATGGTTTATCTAAGGCACAAATAATTCCTGGAGTTGCACCTTTAATTTTTTCCCCTGGCACAGGAATCCCAGAGTCTGAATTCAATTGAGTAACTCTGATAGTTTTATTTGCTTGTTTACTTGTTTTTGTTCTTCAGAATCTACATTTGTTTTCAAAATTTAAGTTTATGTGATTCAGCCTTCTTTTAGCAACATCTTACCCAGCAAAAGCATCAATAACCTGCTGTGGTCCTTCATGCAGTGCCGACAGCCTCTGTTAACTGCTTTCCTATTTGCCCTGAGTTTTATTACTAAGCCCTGTCAATGGTTAGGTTTCTCTGCATTAATCCACACTCATAAGACAGAAATGGAAACTAGAATGACACCAACTTATCCTCTGGCTCCAGATGCTTGCAGGCTTCAGCCTCTGTCCAGTCTACCCTCTGACTCTGGACCCGAGAAATCTCTCTGTGCTCAAACAGATGTTGAACTGGGACTTTGGACCTACTTTCCCAAGACAGACTACGTAAGTTCAGAATGACTAAAAGGAAAAGGGCAAACTCTATGGCATTTGCCAAAGAAGAAAGAAGAATAAAGATATGTTTGGGAGAAAATCATCCACCTGAAAGAGATTTACTGAATGAGAGAAAAAAATATAGAGATCTGCTTTATAGTCTCAGTACATTAAGAGAGGGCACCGTGACTATTAAGAATACAGGGGCACAAATAAAGTGCAGTACAATGAAAATCAGTATTGGAAATAGCAACAGCGGACTTCCCACTGAAGACTATATATATATATATATGTGTGTGTGTGTATACATATATAGTTAGTTGCAGTCGATGTTGATCAGTGGCCAGAGATGTAGATGATATATATATATATATATATATATCATCTATATCTATATGAAGAAAGATCTATATATACAGAATGAACTATTTAATACATAAATATATTAATATATCCACATATCATCTCTTTTATTTCATATAAATACACTTTATCTATCCATCCATTTAACTATATACTGATCAGTAATAAAGAGAATGTCTTTAGTCACCCAGTTGTGTCTGACTGTGACTCCATGGCCTGTAGCCCGCCAGGCTTCTCTGTCTGTGGGAATTCTCCAGGCAAGAATACTGGAGTGGGCTGCCATTCCCTCCTCCAACACAGAGAATGAACTTAGGAAAAGCACTCAGAATGAGGAAAGTAAAATGAATAACAAGGTAAAAAAGACAATCACAGAATTCCAGAATAGGTCATTAAATTACCTCAAAAAGTATAATGATTGAAACTGAAGACTATATATAAAGGTATATAGGCAAATATCTTTTTGTTTTTTCTTTACTTCACCTTACCTCTTAAAATTTAGAGTGACTTACTAAGTCACAAAAAGATGGCATAAATTGTAAGTACTGGCAAAAAGAGAAAGAAAAAAAAGAAACATTAGAAAAATAAATCTACTCAGCTTGCCATTCACAATGTTCATAAACTTTTTAACTTATTATGGAAAATGTTAAATGAAAGTAGAGAGACTGGTATAAAATCCCCCATGTGTCTATCACCCAGCTTCAACAATGACAACTCTTGTCCCGTCATATTCATTCATACTTCTGACTATACCCCTCCCCCAACCAACTTTACTTTGAAGCTAATCCATATCATATCATCTGTAAATATTTTAGTTTGTATCTCAAAAAGATAAGGATTCCTTTAAAATTTATCATATTATCATTATCATACCTAAAAATTAATAATAATTCATCTACTAACCCATCTGTGGTCAAATTTCACCCTGTACCTCATATATTTTTTTTTCTAGCTGGCTTTAGTTTGTTGTCTGTTTGTTTGTTTGAAGCAGGATCCAACCAACCAGGTTTCACATATTTCTATTGCTTCATGTGTCACAATTCCCTTTTAATCTATATATTACCCGTACCTCTGTCTAGCATCTTGTTTTTTATGCTGAAGAAACTGATTATTTGTCTTTGAGTTTCCTAAGCTTCTGAATTTTGCCAGTTACACCCCCTGGTATCATTCAATGTATTCCTCTTTCCCCTAGACTTCTGGTACACTGCTACTGGTCCTGGGAGCTGGCAGAGGAAAAGTCAGTCGTATAATTCTTGAGCCTGAGGGCCATACTATGAGCATGCAAGTGCATGGCCTCAGTCTAGGCATGCACAACTGGGCTCATTTAAAGGCTATAGTGAAGGCAGGATGTCGAGTCCCTTCTACCCAGCCTCCCCTCACCCATCCTACAGCAGCCCCAGAGAAATTTCTTTGGAACCTAGCACTTTGCTAAACACAGTTTGAAACTCTCTGCTCAGCAAGGATTCTTTCTGATGTTTGGTCTTATCCAGCAGCCTGGTAGATGGTAGAAGCGATATTGAAAGTGAAGGGCTTTCAAAATAGAGATATTAACTTGGGTTAGGGCCTGAGTGAGGCTGGGTGATTAATGATTCCAAAATCCCAAAGATGGATATGTGCTGCCAGGAACCCTTCACAGTAAAGTACTGCCAGATCCAATCAATGTTTTTCTGTACCAGGGCCCTTTTATACTTGGAGCGTCTATCACTATTTAAAAAAAAAAAAAAAACTTTACATTATCTATTAGTTATAAACCTTTTATTCACAGCCTGTCATGATGTGTTGGCCTTGAGCCAAAATCAGATTCCATGAGCTGCATCCTTACCCAAGAGAAAAAGGAGGAGTCAATTCCTGGGTACCCTAAGAAGCCCCTCTCTGCTTTCTCTTTCTATATTCCAGAAAAAATCATTTTCCCATGTGACTGATGGACAGCCCTGGTCTGGGCAGCCCCTGCCCCGGGGTGTCGTATTGTAGATGGTACTGTAAGTCGTTGGGCACCAGTGTGTCCATTCATGTCAGGCTGGCATGAGGTGAGATAACCATCAGGGCTGGCTGGGCGCTAAGCTACCCGATGTCCATGGATCTCTCAACACTTCAGCCTAAGAGCAGTGGCATGCCATCTTTTGTGGGAATACCTTCTTCCCACTGTGCCAGAAAGCAGTGGCAAAGTGATGGTACGGGCCAGTTGGCTTCCCCTGGGCAGTGGTGTGAACAGTCTGAGTTGTCCCTTGGTGGGGGTGACGCAGGCTGGGCATTAGCCTGCCGAGTGCCTATCTTGCCTGTGATGGTATATGCAGAGCTTCCCAGCAAGGAGGGGTGTGGGGTCTACCATTCCTCCATCTTCAAAGCATGGAGTGTACGGGCTTAGTAATGGCATCAAGGAAAGGTGGGATGGGATGGTGGATTCCTCACCTATGCTTCCATCTTTACAACACATCTCTGGGATTAGAGAAGCTGGTGGTGGGTTCAGCCACTCTAAGCAGTATCCCCTTGAGATCTTCCCAGAATTGGATCTAGAGAACTAAGTTATTCCTCTAAATCTTCAATGGTGAGACAAGCAACATAACTATCTCTGCCACAATTCTTCCATAAATATATTTCTGAGGTCTGGATATGATGATAACTGGCCATCTCTCAATGGGTAAAGCCCCCAGATCCATTGCTCAGAACACTGAGGCAGAACACTAAGAGCCAGACCCCATGGAAACAACCTTCTATTTCTGCTGGTTCCACCTTCCTGCTGGTTCCACCAGGAAAGAGACCAAGTAGGAAATTCATTCGAATATACATGTCTACCCAAGGTTTGGCATGCCTGCAAACAGTCACACTTGGAATGCCTGAGAAGCTCTCTGAGCAGTGGCAGTGGTTGTGGTAATGGGCAGGGTGCTAGAGAGCACTGCAAACAGAGTGCCAAGCAGCTTTCTGTTATCCACTTGAGATACACAGAGGAGAGCAGTGCTGGCAGCACAGGGGATGGGAGGGAGGTCTTGTGTAATCCCTTGTTGCTTAGAGGAGGAGGGCATGATCTCTGGGGACTGACTGGTCTCTGGACTTATCTGATCAAGATGGGTCAGCTGGGCGAGGGTTGAATTCAATCTAGGGCTGAGTCATGCAGTCACCTTCACCGCAGCGCCCGGCACTGCAGTGTGCCAGCCATCGTGTCCCAGAGGAGGCACTGGTCAGTCTTGACAACCTCACTCCACTAACTTTTTATAAAATGTGCCAAGAATCAAAGCTTAATAACCATAATTTGTCAGCTCCTCCAAGGAAAAAATATTCTATAAAACAGAAAAATTTGTCGAAGGCCTTTAACTTCCAGTGACAGAGTCAAGACTTTATTCTGTTCTATTAAGAGAAAGGTTTCTCTGCTGTATGGCTCAGGAAACTCAAACAGGGGCTCTACATCAACTTAGAGGAGTGGGACAGGGAGGGAGATGGGAGGGAGGTTCAAAAGGCAGGGAGTACACGTGCATCATGGGTGATTCATGTTGAGGTTTGACAGAAAACAACAAAATTCTCTAAAGTGATTATCCTTCAATTAAAAAATAAATAAATTTTAAAAAAGAGAAAGGTTTCTCAAACAAAAGAGTGACATATTAAATAAATATATTAAGGAAACCAATATGATAATGGTATCAAGGGTGAATTTCAACGAGCAGATGTAGGTTTTTGGGTAGCGATGCAAGCCAATAAACATAATAAGCCAAAATCATATTAATAATGTTGTTTCTTAAACTGTAAGAGGGTTACATGTGTATTTTTTTTACTCTCTGTAACTTATATAAACACTGTATATGTATATTCTATTATATTATGAAATATTAATTCAAGAAAGAAAAATAATATACCATGCAACCCCTACCATTTACCTTTACCACTCATCATATGAGTTTTCCTAAGATAAGTTAAAGAATCACTGGCATGGAATTTCCTTCTCTAGGCACCTCTTGTGCCTAAAATAAACTGATTTGGAATTTTTAAAGATGTCTCCTCTAGCCCAATAGTTTTATTGCCAGAAAAACATTATTCATAGTTATATGTCATGTGGCAATAACCTTAACCATTAATTTTAAGTGTCAACAGATATTTTAAGATCAGCATTAGTATTCATCAATAAAGAAATGATGTTTTTATAAATAATAATAAATCCACTCTCTCAGATGTTGATAATATTATAAAACTTTTAAAATTATATTTCACTCTACAGGCTATATTATCACTGAAATACCATCACTTTCACAGGATGCCATGACTACTCTGCAGCAAATAGAATTAATTAGAAATTTAAAATTGAAACCTGATATTATAATCAATATTAAGGTAAGAATATGTCTTTCTAGTATAGAGTATATAAACATTCTTTTTGATAGTAGTTAAATTCAAGGAATGTTATTAATTTTTTAAGGAGTTAAGGAAAAATAGCTTATGAATCAATTTTAGGGACTGAATTGTATTTTCTCATACCTCCGTTCTTTTGCTCCCGTAGCTCTGTCCACAGGAAATACCTTCTTGTCCCTTCACCAGACTTAATCATAGTCATTCTTTGAAAGTCAGTTCAGGCATCATCTCTACAGAACATTCCCTGATGACCACCCCCTTCACATTAACACAAACATTAACTGACTCTCATTCCTATGCTCTTTCTCTCTCTCCTTATACCCCACCCTTTACTCACCACAGAAAAGTTAAATATTATCTGACAACCATTCATGTTGCTTTTTTCTATCATATTATTAATACTGCATTATAGTATAATCATCCATTTTCTTCTAGACTCATGCCTTGCTTGGAGGCTGGAACCATGTCTTACTCCTGTAAACATCAACTAGCACAATAAATGGTACCTAATAAGTCTACCAGTTAAATAAAATGAAAGGCTGAACAAATGATTCAGATGTATGAATGTTAATAACATTGCTAGGCTGGTCCCAGTTCTTTCCTTTACCAACTGTAGAACTTGGTAAATCACATTTAGAAGCTTCAATTTCCTCTTCACAAAGATGATTCAAAGATAGCTGCCTCATAGGGTTATGGTAAGAATACAGTGAGGTGAGGATCCCTCGTTTATAAAATGAATGATAGCTATTCATAATAATACCCTGCCTGGTTCCCCAAAGGGTTTGACAACTCAAAATATATAAATGAGATGGTTCTCAGCTCAGGTGTGGGGACTCAGTGGTGTGTTTGGGCCAGCTGTGAGAGACAGGTGGCATACAGTGCTGGGGTGGTGTCATCTGCAGCCCCAGCCACAGATCACGGTCAGGGGCCAATCAATATCCCTTTGTGACTTTCGGAATGTTACCTGTGTGAACATGTGTATAATGGAGAAAAGAAAAAAATCTCAAAGATTTAACTGAAACCAAATATAAAGTCTAGGCCATGGAAAATAGAGAGTGTATAGGAAATTAAGACTTAGTGGAATAAGAACACACAGATATACAGGCAGTAAGGCCCCAAATGCTAACTAAATTTGGGTCATGAATTTGGTTCTAAGTTTGACGAGCCGAAGTAGAAGGGGACGTGTGACCAGTTATATAAAATTCACATTGTCCTTGAAAAGATGAGGAATTCCTCAGGAAAAACTAAATTAGAGATATATCTTAACAGGGGTTTAATATAAGGATTGTACTGTGTGTAGAAAATGAAGTCGTTAACCCCACTGATATAAGTGTGATGGTAGGTGTCCATGGCAGTTCCTATAGGTAGCTGGAGTGTAATCAGAGGACCTCGTGCGAAACAGAACTTCAGTACAGCCCACACTTCTCTGAAGGTCTGACCTTATTTGGGAATGGAGTCTGGGATTTCTAGACCAGAAGTTCTAAGCTTGGGGTCCAAGAACACTTAAGCACCCATGAACCATCTGAAATTATATGCAAATTTATGTGTATGGGCATTTTCCTTGTGCAAAATCTAATGGCATCACCATATTCTAAAGCAGTCTGTACTTAAAAAAAAAAAAAAGCATTAAAGGCCAGTGATCTACTACAGTAATGGTCCTTGGAGTTTATTCCTAGAGCCAACTGCATTAGCAGCACTCAAGAAGCTCGTCAGAAATGCAGATTCTCAGGGAGCAACCCAGAGCTACAGACACTGTGGGGGGTGGCATCCAGCTGTCTGTGTTGAAAAAGTTCTCCAGCTGACACTGATGCTGCTGAAGTTTGAGGACTGCTCTGAGGCACAACCTCACCCTAAGACTGCTAAATCACTTCCTATATGTGAGAAGGTCCATCTAGTCAAAGCTATGGTTTTTCCAGTCGTCATGTATGGATGTGAGAATTGGCCTATAAAGAAAGCTGAGCATCAAAAAATTGATGCTTTTGAACTTTGGTGTTGGAGAAGACTCTTGAGAACCTCTTGGACTGAAAGCAGATCAAATCCTAAAGGAAATCAGTCCTGAATATTCACTGGACGAACTGATGCTGAAGCTGAAACCCCGATACTTTGGCCACCTGACGTGAAGAACCGACTCATTGGAAAATACACTGATGCTGGGAAAGATTGAAGGCAGGAGAAGAAGGGGACGACAGAGGATGAGTTGGTTGGATGGCATCACCGACTTGATGGACATGAGTTTGAGCTAGCTCCAAGAGTTGGTGATGGACAGGGAAGCCTGGCGTGCTGCAGTCCATGGGGTCGCAGAGTCAGACACGACTGAGTGACTGAACTGAACTGAACTGATACACGAAAAGAGGAGACAGCTAGAGGCAATAGTCTTTGCCAAGGACCCACAATGTGGGTATTCTAGGTTGCTGAATAAGGGCAAATATGCATTTTTTTTTAATTACCAGTATGGGTTGAAATCTTTTGTGTGTGAAAAATTAGCCTAAATAAAAGTCTTGCCTCAATAAATTCCCATCCCATTTCCATATAGAAGTAGTCTGAGGCAATCAGAATATTAGCATGAAAAGTTCTAAAGTTTCTTGCTCCCTTTCTCAAATGTGTGGTGCATAAACTGTTGGCATCCGAATCACTGAGGATGTTCATTAAAATGCCTGAGCCTTACTCCAAACTTAATAAATCACAAGGGAAGCAGAAACTTTTATTTATAATCCTCTGTATAGAGTTACACTCTAATGTTTTAAAACCGCTACTGGAGAATGTCATCCAGAGGTTTTTATCCTGAAAAATACTCAGAGCGGGCTTTACAGCCCCAAACCTTAGTTTATCATTAATAATGAGTTACAGAGAGTGGGCTGTGGAGCAGAAGGCCTGGGCTCGGGTTGTAGTTTCCCCTCATGACACTGTGACCTGATGCTGCCCAGAGCAGTCCCTCTCCGATCTGAAAATGGTTTGAATCCTAACATTGTATTACTTCTCTGACAGCGTTAGTTTAAGAACTGAGTAAAATATTATACACATGGAAGCACTTGAAATGAGAAAATCACTCATAGACTTTGGTTTTGGCCTTTTTTACTATCCAGATTCAGTTTTCTCATTTGCAAATGATAAGGTTAGACTAAACCAGATGACCTTTCAGATCCCATTCACTGATGCTATTTTATGAAATACTTCATCCATAGAGCTGGATATCATAGTAAATACTATAAATATGTGATATAATTTTTGGTGGGATAATGTGGCTATCCCACCATTTTCATCCATTCTCAGCCTTTGCAAACTAATTTGACAAAATCCTCCTGTATACCTCTGCTAACTAAACAGATTTTCTATTCTACTTCTCTAGCTCTTTCTACTGTTATTCTCTCTTTCTTTTATTCTACAGCTTCTGAAACTTTCTCATATATTACTTTTGGGTAAAGAAAAGTGTTGCCATAACATAAAAGTTGTATCTTGTGCCTCTCTTGGCATGTGATGAAATCTGATTCAAAATACCATTTATAGTACTGCATTTGCTCCGGGTTTTGAGGAATTTGGGGGTTTATGTATTGTATAATATATGAACAGGAAGCAAAGGCATACTCAAAATGTTTTGAGTAATGATTAATCTTGTTCCTTAGTGCCCTGACTATGATTTATGCCAAAGAATTTCGGGGCAAAGGCAGCACAGTACCACAGGATACATATACACAAGAGATCAGTGGGATCCTGAAGTCATTGAGAATCGTAGGAAAAAGAAGAAAGAAGCCCAAAAGGAAGGAAAAGGAGAAGAGGAGGGGGAAGAGGAAGAAGAGCAAGAAGAAGAAGAGGTAATATCCGTACACAAAATGCTATACTTCTAAAATTTGCTATAGGGACTATCCCTGACGGTCCAGTGGTTAAAACTCCGCACTCCCAATGCAGAGGGGGCCGGGTTCAATCCCTGATCAGGGAACTAGATCCCACATGCCACAGTTAAGACCTGGTGCAGCCAAATAAATTAACATTTTTAAAAAGAGAAATAAAAAACACCTTGCTTGCTGTATCGGTTTCATTTTTTTTAATTGCTATAATTAAATGACAGAATATGAATATTCTATACAGAAAATTATATTTTCCTTAAGGTTTGATTTAGTTAGAGGAAACAGAAAAAATATTTCATGTTTTCAAGAACTTTAAATCAGAATGTAAAGGTCATCAAGTTTAAGGTCATCCTTCTTGTCAGGATGGAAGTCCCTCCATATCCTGACAGCTAATCTGCTTCATTCCATAGCAACAGAGAGTTACTGGTCACCTGCCATGTGTCAAGCACTACGCAAGCTAGTGTGAAGAGTCAGAGCAACAGAAAACATATGTAATTTGAGGAAGAAGGTAGCCCAGGTAGAATCCAATTTATGAAGTTAACATAATCTCGATTCCAAACTCTGACAAAGAGAGCACATGAAAAGAAATCTATATCCCAATTTCACGTATAATAACAATCCTAAAGTCAATACTAGTAAGCATACTGCAACAGGACCTCAAAAGAATCTTATACCAGACTTAATGAGGAAAATTTGATACTAAGAGTTAGGAAGATCCACTGGAGAAGGGATAGGTTACCCATTCCAGTATTCTTGGGCATCCCTTCTGTTTAGCTGGTAAAGAATCCGCCTGCAATGCAGGAGACCTGGATTGAGAAGATTCCCCTGGAGAAGGGAAAGGCTACCCACTCCAGTATTCTGGCCTAGAGAATTTCATGGACTGTATAGTCATGGGGTCGCAAAGAATCTGACATGACTGAGTGACTTTCACTCACTCAGGAAGTTTGTTAATAGCTAATGGGCTGGATTTAGCCCACTGGGGTGAGTGAGACAGGTCGTAACTTGCCAGTCCTTGCTCTATTGAAATATACCTGTGATTTCTATTATAGATTTACTTATTTATAATGTTTAATAATTTTAAATAGTTTCTATAACTTATAAATTATCATGAATAAATACTATTTCTATTAGGGCCTAGACTCAGTTAAATCTGACATTAATGTAGAAAAGGATACATTGCAAATCATTTCTCTAGTAGAAAAGATAAACCCCAAAGGCAACAGTTTTATTTCCCTGAAGGATGTCAAGCAGGATATCAAACTTTGCACTCTGATTTCAGTGATTATGTACACTTCAGTTCTGTCATCCTGCTGATTTCCTCACTAATGGGTTAAATGAATTTTTGACATTTGTTCTTTCATTTAAGAGCAGATCTTAAATGAAAAGATCTTTCATTTAGGAGCAGAACTTTTAAGGGGTTATGTTAACTTCATAGTTAAACACTATAACTATGTATGATGAAGGGCTTCCCTGGTGGCTCAGACAATGAAGAATCTGCCTGTAATGTGGAAGACCTGGGTTGAATCCCTGGGTCAGGAAGATCCCCTGGAGAAGGCAATGGCAACCCACTCCAGGATTCTTGCCTGGAATCTCATGGACAGAGGACCTTGGGAGGCTACAGTCCGTAGGGTTGCAAAGAGTCAGACACAACTGAAGCAACTTAGCATGCACGCATGCATGTATGATGATGGATGTTAATTAGATTTATTATGATCATTTCACAATAAGTACAAATCCAGTTGATCCTTAAATATCTCCAGAGTTGGGGCACTGACCCTTTGTGCAGCTGAAAATCCAAGTTAACTTTACAGTCAGCCTTGTATATCCACGGTTCTGCATCCTACCAACCACAGATCATGTAACATTATGTATTTACTATTGAAAAATATCCGATCAGTGGATCCACACAGTTCAGACTCACATTGCCCAAAGAGCAACTGTATTGAATCATTCTATTGTACACCTGAAACTAATGTAATGTTACATGTCAATTATAGCTCAATTTTAAAAACCTATTAATGTAAGAATGCCCATTTAAAAATATAAAATAATCTTCCCTGTGCAAATAAGGCATTAGATAAATAACCAGCAACTATTCTAGGTAAATATTTCAAGTAAACTCATAGTAAATATGAATAAAAATGTGTCATTTTAACATGAATAAAGCATACCATCATAATTAGTATAATAAATATATGCATGCGTGCCAAGTGGCTTCAGTCATGTCTGACCCTTTGCAACCTTATGGACTGTAGCCCACCAGGCTCCTCTGTCCATGGGATTCTCCAGGAAAGAATACTAGAGTGAATTGCCATTTCCTCCTCCTGGGGATCTTCCTAACCCAGGGATTGAACCTGCATCTCAGTCTCCTGCATTGGCAAGTGGGTTCTGTACCACTAGCACCACCTGGGAAGCCCAAATATGATGATAATAACGGGGAAATAAATATGATACAAATGTCATTTTTTTCTGTGAACCCTTTCATAACCACCTTCCCCCATCACTCTCCATCCCTTCTCCCCTGCCATCATCTTTCTTCTTAGCTCTTACCACCACAGCCTAACCTGTGATGTATCTATTTGTCTACTTGTTTATGCTCTGTCTTCCTCAATTGGGATGTGTGCTGTCTAAGCCCTAAGCCCTTAGTTTTGTTCTCTGTCATATTTCAAGCTCCTAGAACAGTGTCTGGCATGGGGTAGGCACTTAAGCTTTACTATTAATAAATGAATGAATCAATGAGTGAATGAGCTACAAGCTCAGGTACTTAGAGAAAATCCAACTTCTTTATTTTGTCTCTAAAAATCTGATGTTATTCCCATACTCTTCCCTACTCATTGGGGGTCAAAAGAAATGAGTAAGTATCCAAGTCAATTTAAAACTTTATTCCATCTGATAAAAGACCTTCAGGGTGTTCAGTCTCTCTAAAATAAAAATCCTATTTCCAATCTCTCCTTTTCCCTGCTTCTTACCCCAAAATGGCATGCAGGTATAGGGAGAGAGGGATATGACTTGCAAATGAAGTAATCATTAACATAAAGATATTCAACACAACTTCTTTTCCATTTAGGCATTTATTGCTGAAATGCAGATAGTGGCTGAAGTTCTTCAACACCTCGTTCAGAGACCTGAGGATTATTTGGAAAATATCGAACACATCGTTAACCTTTATAAGGAAATAATTCTTCATCCTTTAGAAGTAAGAAAAAGCTACATTGCTGAAAAAAGAACGTTGATACTTGTGTTTTGCGTGTACGTGTGCCAAGTTGCTTTGGTTTACATCCAACTCTTTGTGACCCTATGGACTGTAGCCCACCAGGCTCCTCTGTCCATCGGATTCTCCAGGCAACAATAGTGGAGTGGGTTGTCATTTCCTCCTCCAGGGGATCTTCCCAACCCAAGGATCAAACCTGCATCTCCTGCATTGCAGGCAGATTCTTTACTGCTCAGCTGCCAGGGAAGCCCTATTTGTGTTTTATCCCCAGTTAAATAGCTTTCACATTTCTTCACCGTGTGTATTATCTGCTTCATTCTCCTCCTCTTGAGCTTGGTAAAATGCTTTCAGAATAAGATTGCATTCCAAAGGCTGTTTCACAGAGCAACATTATTTTACTCTTACAAAGCAACAGTGCTGCTGAAAAGTGATAAATGAATTGCCTTTTTCAAAGTCATTAGGGAAATTTATGTATGGTTGGGGATTAGAAAGTCCATATTAAGGCATTGTTTTGTGAAAGCATTTTGAATCCAAAATGTATGGGTTTATAAAAATAAATGTACACTTAAGGTGCATCTTTTATTCTGAAAGGAACTGTTAATTTAGTTAAATTACAATCTAAAGAAAGCCATCCAACACTGGTTTCTCTGTGTATCCTATTCAAAGTTGGTTATTTGTAAATATGATAAGGCTATTATATATTATAATAGAAAAGTTATAATTAAAAGAATTAGCCTTTTAAAAGGATGATTACTGAAATTATGATTATTGAAAAGCATATTTTTATGGTTAAAAATCCAGGGCAGACTCTGCCCAATTTATGTTGGAGATTTATTCAACAAACATTTATTATATGGTATTTGCCCAGATTTCATGCTAAGCAATAGAACTACAAAGACAAATGAAAAACAGTCCTCAAACTGCCTCTTCCCATCTGATGGAGAAATTAAAATAATTTGTTTCATGGTGTTTTATAATGTTTATATATTTTTAGAGACAAGTGGATCATTTTCATTCCCATTGTCCACCCCCTCAGTGAGATCCAAATTGTTTTATTTTTTTAATTTATTTACAGTATTGTGTTAGTTTCAGATATGCAGCACAGTGATTCAATATTTTTGTTTCCTTATGTATGACTTTGATTCCTCCCTTCTTCCTCTTCTATCCCTGGCCTCTAAACATAGCTTCTTAACAGTAATTTACATGTCTATCTATAACATTCTTTCTCCTTCAACAAAAATATTCTACATATTCCTTGAGCTGCTGCATTGGGTATGAATACAGCATAATTAAAATCAGATTCAGAAGATTATAAAATTATATTCATGGGTACGGAGTTGGGAGTGGGAAGCAGAGGTAGTCTCTTCAAGGATAGGGACTCCCAGCATCATCGATGTTCAGTGCAGTGCCCAAAGTCTGGCGAGTGGTAAATGCTTGACAGATGTTCAGTTGAACAAATGATGATGTCACAAAGGAAAAATAACAGCTTCCATTTCATTACATGTAAATTTCTGGACATAATTTTAAAAATCTTTACTTAAAAGAAAAATATCCACATCGACTATGATAAAATATTTAAAGCTTTAATATATTGAAAGGTCATAGACTCACAGACATAAAGAACAGACATGGTTGACAAGGGGACAGTGGGTAGAGGAGGGATGGATTGGAAGTTTGGGGTTAGCAGATGCAAATTAGTATTAATATATAGAGAATGGATAAATAACAAGGTCCTAATATATAGCACAGGGAACTATATTCAATATCCTATGATAAACCACAATGGAAAAGAATTTAAAAAAAAGAATGTGTATGTCTATATATACATAATCAGTTCAGTTCAGTTCCGTCGCTCAGTCGTCTCCGACTCTTTGCGACCCCATGAACCGCAGCACACCAGGCCTCCCTGTCCATCACTAACTCCCGGAGTCCACCCCTAACTCCTGGAGTCCACCCAAACCCATGGCCATCGAGTCGATGACACCATCCAGCCATCTCATCCTCTGTTGTCCCCTTCTCCTCCTGCCCTCAATCTTTCCCAGCATCAGGGTCTGATGCACAGTTCAAAAGCATCAATAATATACATATACATATATAACAATCACTTTGCTATACAGCAGAAATTAATACAACATTGTAAATCAACTATCCTTCAATTTTTTAAAACGTAGGAAAAAAAGATCATATATATGATTTTTCTAAAACCTGTAAGGTCTTACCCTCCAGATAATAAATGGGTAACAAATATGAGCAGACAATTCACAAAAATTAATGACAAAAGAGTAACAAGTCTATAGAAAAATATTCAGTTTTACTGATAATAATTAAATGCTAAAGAAATATTTCCCCAATTAAATTTTAAAAGATGGACAAGGAATAAGAATTCCTAATTCTAGCAACTACATATGGTAAAGCAAACACTTCCATACCCTGCTGAAAGGAATATAAATTAGTATGGTGGTTTTTAGATAGCTTGCCTGAGAAAAGCACAGAAGTGGAAAATTACTAGGCCCTGCAGCAAAGCATAGATAAGAACTGACTGCTCAGACAAAAATTTCTAGGCCAAGAACCTAGACTTCAGGTCTAGTGTATAGCTTGCCTTGTATGGTAATTCCAGGGTGCTGATATGTGTGGAGGGAGGTCGGGAAGAGCCTTGAAAGGCAGGAGCCTACAATTCTAGTCTCCTCTGATCTGGCTGAGATGTGGATTCACTTGGGAGGCCAAGACCACCAAAATTCAGTGTTCCTCTAAAAGACGTGAGGAAAGCAAGCAGGAGCAAAGTAACTGCATCAGTGTCTGGTTTCTATCCTGCTTCAGGAGTAATCCAAGGCCACGTCTTCATTCTTGCCTGTCTTCAAATCCCAGCTTGACTACTGGTCTGACCCAGTGTTTGTGTCTTTATCCTTAAGAGTCTTCATACCTTTAGACTTAGTATACTAACTTCATTCTGAAGAACCTAGCTTAGGACTTCCCTGGTGGTCTAGTGGTTAAGACTTTGAGATTCCACTGCAGAGGTTGTGGGTTTGATCCCTGGTCAGGGTACTAAGACACCACATGCTGTGTGGTAAAGCAAAAAAAAAAAAAATCTTTTTTAATATAAGGTAAAAAGACTATTAAATAAAAAGAATCTAGTTTAAGGAAAGTATCTGAAATGCAGAAAAGCATGATGTACATCCTTGTTTAGAACATCGTAATTTATGGTTGGATTCTTGGATTCTACTAGAAGAATTGATGCTTTTGAACTGTGGTGTTGGAGAAGACTCTTGAGAATCCCTTGGACAGCAAGGAGATCAAACCAGTCCATTCTAAAGGAGATCAGTCCTGAATATGCATTGGAAGGATGGATGCTGAAGTTGAAACTCCAGTACTTTGGCCACCTGATGCAAAGAACTGACTCATTTGAAAAGACCCTGATGGTAGGAAAGATTGAAGGCAGGAGAAGAAGGGGACAACAGAAGATGAGATGTTTGGATGGCATCACCAACTCAGTGGAAATGAGTTTGAGTAAACTCCGGGAGTTGGTGATGGACAGGGAGGCCTGACATGCTGCAGTCTGTGGGGTTGCAAAGAGTCGGACACGACTGAGTGACTGAACTGAATTTATGGTTAAACAATGCAGGCATAATGGTTCTTCTGTCTAGAAGTAGAGAAACACTTAGAACCTAACCTTGCACAGTATTATGGAAGACAAAATGTACTGGACATTTAAGTAGGTGATTTTGTTCAGACTATGGCAACAAGGAAAATATTCACTAATGAAGACTTTATCAAAGAGAGGGGCTAGGGTTTTATGGAGGTAGGTAAATAAAGGTCTTATGGAAACCATGAAAAAAGATAGAGATGGATCTTATCTGAGTCTTTGAGGAAGGGTAGAGGTGGATCTTATCTCTCCACCATCCCTACTTTCTGGGAATGGAAGAAAATTTACAAGAATATTAATATAATCTTGAGATACAGAAAAATCTAATTTAAAGAAGAAAGGAAATCCAGAAACAATGATAACAGATTTAATCATAAATATATTTTATAATACAAAAGATACCATAAACAAAGTCAAATGATAAATCATAGTCAGGTAAAACATTTGCAAACCATATGGCAGATAAAGGTTAAAGACTTTTCATGAATGTTAAGGAAAAGAAAGGTCTAACAAAATGCACAGAGGTTATGGTTCAGTAGTTTACAGAGATGGATTTCTAGATACTGAACATCACCCACAGCCAGGGGAATAAAAAGTGAAACAAACCAAGGCCATTCTTCATCTAGCCGTTTGGCAGAAATTATTCTATGAATATATGCAGAGAGATGGATGCCCCCAAACATTTCTATTGGGAAAGACTGGCTTCACTGTAGAGAAAAACAAAAGAAACAGAAAGAGCAGAATTCATGGTATGACTAGTTTAGGCTTTTGTAAAAGTTCTCCTGAGCACTGAAAATAACATCCAGTATGTCATGTATATAGCAAATAATTTAGCATTAAAGATTTCTTCATGGTATATGAAGACTGAACTTTTGCCAATGATCCTGAATGATAAGGCTTCTTTTTGATTATCTGCAGGAAGTAATGGCCGAACATGATTCCCAGTATCTCATTGAGCTAGATGGAAATAAGCCCCCAGAGGAGCTGTTCATGGTAAGTGCAATGCTCAGTAAGAATATGTCACAGTTTGGAAAATCAAAAAAGTATTGACTGAATGATACTTATTTTCGTATCAGAAATAGATTTACATTTTGAATACCATTTATTTTTGAAAAATTCATTTTGACACTTAAAATTTGATATGATATTTATTCATCTGTCCATATTTAAATCAAAACTACATTTGAATTTAAAACCTCTGTGTGACAAACAGTATCTTGAAAAAGAGTAAAAGCAGATAAGAGCCATAAACACATGATACAATGCTTAACATGAGTAATAGGGAAATGCAAACCAAAGCTATAAGGAGATATCACTTCAAATCCACTAGGATGGCTAAAATTAAAAAGAAAAACAAAAAAACAGATAATGAATAACAAATGTTGGTGAGGATGTAGAAAAATCAGAACATTCATACACTGTTGTGGTAGTGCCATTAAATCATGTCCAACTCTTACAACTTCATGGACTGTAGCCTGCCAGGCTCCTCTGTCCATGGGATTTCCTGGACAAGAATACTGGAGTGGGTTGCCATTTCCTTCTCCAGGGGATCTTCCTAACCTTGGGATCAAACTGGAGTCTCTTGCATTACAATCTCCTGCACTGCTGAGCCACGAGCAAAGGCCAACATACATTGTTGGTAGGACTGCAAATGGTGTGGCCACTTTGGAAAAAAGTTTGGCAGTTCCTCAAAAGGTTGAATATGGAGTTACCATATGAATCAACAATTTAACTCCTAGGTATATGCCCAAAATAACTGAATACAGGTGTTTAAATGAAAATCTGTATGTGAATATTCATAGCAGCACTATTCACAATAGCCAGAAGGTAGAAACAACCCCAATGTCTAACAACTGATGAATGGATAAATAAAATGTATATTCATACAATGGATGTGTTGGTCGCTCAGTTGTGTCGGGATGGGAATGGATGGGAATGGGCGAATTTAATTCAGATGACCATTAAATCTACTGATGTGGGCAAGAATCCCTTAGAAGAAATGGAATAGCCCTCACAACAAAAGAGTCTGAAATGCAGTACTTGGACGCAATCTCAAAAATGGCAGAATGATCTCAGTTTGTTTCCAAGGCAAACCATTCAGTATCACAGTAATCCAAATCTATGCTCCAACCACTAATGCTGAAGAAGCTGAAGTTGAACAGTTCTATGAAGACATTTAAAATCTTCTAGGACTAACACCAGAGAAAGCAATGGCACCCCACTCCAGTACTCTTGCCTGGAAAATCCCATGGGCGGAGGAGCCTGGTAGGCTGCAGTCCATGGGGTCGCTAAGAGTCAGACACTGCTGAGTGACTTCACTTTCACTTCTCACTTTCATGCATTGGAGAAGGAAATGGCAACCCACTCCAGCGTTCTTGCCTGGAGAATCCCAGGGATGGGGGAGTCTGGCGGGCTGCTGTCTCTGGGGTCGCACAGAGTGGGACACCACTGAAGTGACTTTGCAGCAGCAGCAGGACTAATGCTAAAAAAGATATCCTTTTCATCACTGGGGACCAGAATGCAAAAGTAGGAAGTCAAGAGATACCTGGAGTAGCAGCTAAGTTTGGCTTTGGAGTACAAAATGAAGCAGGACAAAAGCTAACAGAGTTTTGCCAAGAGAACTCACTGGTCATAGCAAACATCTTCTCCCAACAACACAAGAGATGACTCTACACATGGACATCACCAGATGGTCAATACCGAAATCAGGTTGACTATACTCTTTGCAGCTGAAAATGGAGAAGCTCTATACAGTCAGCAAAAATAAGACCAGGAGCTGACTGTGGCTCAGATCATGAACTCCTTATTGCAAAAGTCAGACTTATATTGAAGACAGTAGGGAAGAACACTAGGCCATTCAGGTATGATTTAAATCAAATCCCTTATGATTATATAGTGGAAGTGGCAAATAGATTCAAGGGATTAGATCTGATAGAGTGCCTGAAGAACTATGGATGGAGGTTCATAACATTGTACAGGAGGCAGTGATCTAAAACTTCCCAAGAAAAAGAAATGCAAAAAGACAAAATGGTTGTCTGAGGAGGCCTTACAAATATCTAAGAAGAGAAGCGAAAGGCAAAGAAGAAAAGGAGAGAGATTCCCATCTGAATGCAGAGTTCCAAAGAATAGCAAAGAGATAAAGCCTTCCTAACTGAACAATGCAAAGAGAGAGAGGAAAACAATAGGATGGGAAAGACTAGATATCTCTTCAAGAAAATTGAAGATACCAAGGGAATATTTTATGCAAAGATGTGTACAATAAAGGACAGAAAAGGTATGGACTTAACAGAAGCAGAAGATATTAAGAAGAGGTGGCAAGAATACACAGAAGAACTGTACAAAAAAAGATCTTAGTCACCTGGATAACCACAATGGTGTGATCACTTACTTAGAGCCAGACATCCTGGAGTGCAAAGTCAAGTGAACCTTAGGAAGCATCACTACAAACAAAGCTAGTAGAGGTGATGGAATTCCAGTTGAACTATTTCAAATCCCAAAAGAAAATGCTGTTAAAGTGCCACACTCAATATGCCAGCAAATTTGGAAAACTCAGCAGTGGCCAAAGGACTGGAAAAAGTCAGTTTTCATTCCAATCCCAAAGAAGGGCAATACCAAAGAATGTTCAAACTACCACATAGTTGCACTCATTTCATATGCTAACAATGTCATGCTCAAAATCTTCCAAGCTAGACTTCAACAGTATGTGAACTGAGAATTTCCATTTGTACAAGCTAGATTTAGAAAAGGCAGAGGAACCAGAGATCAAATTGCAACCATCCATGGGATCATAGAAAAAATCAAGAGAATTCCAGAAGAACATGTAATTCTGGTTCATTGACTACACTAAAGCCTTTGACTGTGTAGATCACAACAAACTGTGAAAAATTCTGAAAGATGGGAATACCTGACCACTTTACCTGCCTCCTGAGAAATCTGTATGCAAGTCAAGAAGCAACAGTTAGAACCAGACATGAAATTACAGACTGGTTCCAAATTGGGGAAAGTGTATGTCAAGGCTGTATATTGTCACCCTGCTCATTTAACTTATATGCAGAGTACATCATGAGAAACGCTGGGCTGGAAGAAGCACAAGCTGGAATCAAGATTGCTGGGAGAAGTATCAATAACCTCAGATATGCAGATGACACCACCCTTATGGCAGAAAGTGAAGAAGAACTAAAGAGCCTCTTGATGAAAGTGAAAGAGGAGAGTGAAAAAGTTGGCTTAAAGCTCAGCATTCAGAAAACTAAGATCATGGCACCTGGTCCCATCACTTCATGGCAAATAGATGGGGAAAGAGTGGAACAGTGGCTGACTTTATTTTTTGGGGTTCCAAAATCACTGCAGATGGTGATTGCAGCCATGAAATTAAAAGATGCTTACTCCTTAGAAGGAAAGTTGTGACCAACCTAGACAGCATATTAAAAAGCAGAAACATTATTTTGTCAACAAAGTCTGTCTAGTCAAGGCTATGGTTTTTCCAGTAGTCATGTATGGATGTGACAGTTGGACTATAATGAAAGCTAAGTGCTGAAGAATTGATGCTTTTGAACTGTGGTGTTGGAGAAGACTCTTGAGAGTCCCTTGGACTGCAAGGAGATCCAACCAGTCCATCCTAAAGGAGATCAGTCCTGGGTGTTCATTGGAAGGACTGATGTTGAGGCTGAAACTCCAATACTTTGGCCACCTGATGAGAAGAGCTGACTCATTGGAAAAGACCCTGATGCTGGGAAAAATTGAGGGCAGGAGGAGAAGGGGATGACAGATGATGAAATGGTTGGATGGCATCACCAACTCAATGGACATGAGTTTGGGTGATATCCGGGAGTTGGTGATGGACAGGGAGGCCTGGAGTGCTGCAGTTCACGGGGTCACAAAGAGTCGGACACAACTGAGTGACTGAACTGAACTGACCAGGGAACTAGATCCTACATGCCACAACTAAGAGTTAGAATGCAGGAACTAAAGATCCCACATGCTGCAAGGAAGACTGAAGATCCCAGGTGCCACAACTAAGACCCAGCACAGCCAAATACATAAAGTAAAGTATTTTCAACAAATTCTGGTCCACCATCACCACCACCTTGCCCCAAAGACAGTCCTCCCAGAGATTTCCCCTCTCAGTAAATGCCATATCCGTCCTTCCAGCCGCTCTTTTTCTCACATCCAACAACCAACCTGTCAGCATACACAGCAGGCTTTTTCTTCTTCAAAATACATTCAGAATTTGACTGCTTTTTACAACCTGGGAGATACTTTCCTCAAGGGAAAGGGCAGAAGTTCCACCAGGCCTGGTTGAAATTCACCAAGATTGTTAAGGCCCCAGCTGGCACTGGCACCCTGGTACTTCTGCCTACAGTTCATTGGCCAGAACAAGTTACATGGAGAAGCTCAATACCAATGAACTAAGTATTCTCACATAAACTAGGGCATTAACAAGGGAAAGGAGGAAAGAATGGATTGTGAACAAATAATACAATCTACCATAGATTGCAATACTCCATCAGGACCTTGTCTATCTTACCATCTCTCATCTCAGACTCTGTTTCATAGTCTTCTACATAGTATATTAGTTTCTTAGTGCTTCCATAACAAAGTACCGCAAACTAGGTATTTTACAATGACAGATATTTATTACAGTTCTAGAGGCTAGAAGTCTAATATCGAGGTGTTGGCAGAGCTTCACTCCATTCAAAGCCTCTAAGTGGGGATCCATCATTGCCTCTTGCAGCTTCTGGTAACACCAGGCACCACTTGGCTTGTGGTAGCTAATGCTAACATCTGCTTCCATCTTTACATGGCTGCCTTCTTCCCTCTGCCTGAAGACCTCCCACAGTGTTAGACCTCAAAGGGCATGACTATTTGAGGACCAAAGGGCAGACTCTAGTGGATTGAATTGTTTCCCCAAAAAAAGATAATATTGAGGAGCTAAACTTCAATACCTATAAGTGTGACCTTATTTGGAAATAGGATCTTTTCAGATGTAATTAAGATGAGGCCACAGTGAATTAGGATGGGCCCTAATCCAATGTGGCTGGCATCCTTTTAAGAGATTTATGAATGCAGGGAGAAAATGGCTCACAATAGAGGCAGAGATTGGAGTGATGCAACTACAAGCCAAGCAACACTAAAAATTGCCAGCAATCTACCAGAAGCCAGGAAGAACAAGTAAATATTCTGCTCATGAGCACATGACTTTTTCAAAATATTTGAAATGTTCAAATGCCAATGTATTAAAAAGACTTCTCCTTTAAATTTAGACGGTTATGGATCGACTTAAATATCTAAACCTAAAAAGAGCAGCTGTTATAACCAAACTTCAGAGTACAGAGGAAGATATTAATGACACAATGGAAAATGTAAGTTACCTTTAATTGTTTGAAAGTCTACCCTTCCCCTCTATGTTGCACCCTTAATTTGTATCCTTTCAAGGTTTAAAAGGATCTCAGAACACCTTTTATAAAAATAGATTTGATTTTTCAGAAGCTATAATATTGGCACAATATCCTTGTAAACACTAAACAAAAGTTTTGAAACAAAGAAAGACAATAAATCAGAACAATTTCATAAGTATAATAAGAAATAAAGAAACCCAAGTTTAGTTTTAAAAAATCGCAACACTAAAGACATAACAGCCCTCAATTCTCTAAATATTTGTTCATTCCCTCCATCATTCAACCAGTTTTTAAAATAACTACTAAAGTGACGTAATGTGGATGTGACGGTCCTCAACTTATAAATTGCCGAGTGCTAAAAGAGCCACCAGAACTTTTTAGCTGGAGGACTTAATCTATTCTGGGAAGTTTAGATTCGCCTTTTTAAAAAAATAGGAATTAAACAACTAATGCCAGAATCATAAGTAGGTATTATAATTCAAATAAAATGATCTTTAAGGATAGAGATCATTTTGTTTTCCTGTACTGTGTAATCCCTAGATTTTAATGGGTGAACATAGCTGGGAATAGGTAACACGAATTGATACTGAAGAGGAGGAAAGGTGGGCCTGATGCACACAGAGGCTCTGTACTGAGCCTCTTCTTCTAGGTCATCATTGAAGGAAAATTTTAAAGTATTCAGAAAACCTGGAGGTTCTTTCAGCCTGCAGACCCCGGGGTCTCGGCGTCAGGGAAAGGACGATGGCATGGAGGAGGATGCAAGCCAGGATAGGGCAGCTCTGGGCACTGCTGCAGCTCCGAGCATGGTGGGCGGCAGGCCACAGTGGCTAGTTCTCAACTTCTCGCGGGAAAAGAATGAGAATGAGCCTGAGAGGCCCTGGAAGAGTGAACCGCAGGAGAGGAGGGCGCTAGAGAGGGAGAGGGCTAGTGGAGGGTAGTTTCACAAGGAAAAGCCAAATGGGCTTAATCTTCTCTTTTGGTTCAGCCTCTCCCAAAGGGAAGCATCCAGTCTTTTGGCTGAGGTCTTCTGAAGAGGCAATGGCTGACTAAGTGAAGTGGGGTGCAGCCCTGGCCACTAGAACCTCCTCTTAAAGATTCTCAGCCAATCCTGTCTTCTGCTCTCCATTCCTCCTCTTCAGAGGTGCCTGCTGTCAGGTCCTGAGCCTTTCGGGAACTTGACTTGCTTCTTCTTGTCCTCAGCCCATCCTCCATCACCCTCCCTGCCACCACAGACACTGAGCTTTCACTTTCCTCTGACCTCAGTTACCACTAGTCCACCTGCTTTTTAGTTTACAGAAGTATGTAGCTGCAACTGCCCAGCTGTCAGCTCTTCTGGTCTTTCTCCCCTGTTCCTCTGTCCATTTCTCATGAAATGAATTCTGCTGTGATTTCCGCAAGGTTTTAGGAAATCAGCAAACCCAAATGCGTGTGTTCAGTCTGCCTTGTTTAACCAGAGGCAGTCCTGATCTTTTTTAAGGCTGTGATATCAAAGTCATCTGAAAGATTATCTTCTCATTGCCCCAATAGATACATGGCCCAGAGACTTGAGAGGGGAGCATGGTCAGCTATCCAAACACTTTTCCCAAGTTTGGACAGGAAATAGGGATAGTGAGGAAAAAGCAGCTGCTTCCTGACTTAACTGTGTACCAAGGGAAAGGCTACCCACTCCAGTATTCTGGTCTGGAGAATTCCAAGGACTGTATAATCCGTGGGGTCGCAAAGAGTCAGACTCAACAGAGTGACTTTCACTTTCAGCCCCTAGCTCACTGTCTGTTGATTCATGGAGAAGGGTGTAGCCCAGTGTACCCCACTGACAAAGTTCTCAGTCTCCTACAGCTCACCTAAGCATTGACAGTTTCCTTCAAGTTTAGCTTCTTGCAGCCTACAACTGGGGACATCCAGGCAGGATCCCCACAACCAGCATGCCTCTTTGCTCTCTGATGCTGCAACAGTGGTTCTTAACTTCTTGGGAGGTGATAAATGGAAGATTACTGAGGGAGACTTTTATATTTAAGAAAAATGAAAGAGCTAAGTCAATACAAATGTGCCTATGGCATCTTACTATTTTAAAACTTAGGTAAATTAACTAAAGTAACTATTTTCAAACCTTTTCAATAAGAATTTTTCCAACTTTCCTGAAATAGATTATAGAAAACCCTTTATCCACCTTATGCTCATTCTAACCTACAACAGAAAATACTTGGTAAAATTTAAACAAGGTCTTAAAACAGAAATGAAAACTATTTATCTAAGTAAATGTTGGACAAGTGCAGATGGCTGCAATTAAGAAAAAAAAAATCCTGTCTTAATTATTTCTTAAATAGTAGAGCATGGTCAAATAACAAATGAAATAATAATGTGAATTTCAGCAAAACTTATGCCCACATGTTTAATGTTTGTTACTAACAGGATGAGCTGTTCCGTACTCTCGCATCTTATAAACTTATTGCACCAAGATATAGATGGCAGAGAAGCCGATGGGGACGTACATGTCCTGTGACTTTAAAAGAAGGTAACATTTTTCAAGGATTGCCAGATTTTTCTGTGAGGTAGGTAAGATTTTCAGAATTTAATTTTAAAATGTGCCCATACTTCTTTTCAGTTGTTTATGATAATGACATATTTTTAGTTTTCTAGGTAAAATGTACTGTCTTTCATCAGAAGAGGCATTAAAAACATTTCTATTGAACCCACGTCCCTATCTTATTCCACCTATGCCAGCACCACCATTTAAAGTATTCATATTTGGACCTCAGTCTTCAGGGAAAACAACACTTAGCAATTTGCTTGCAAAACATTACAAAGGAAAGGTAACTACTTAGCTGATTCAATTTGCATTTCCCTTATGACTAATGAGGTTCAACATTTTTTATATGTTATTCATGTATTCTCTTTTAGAAGTGTTTGTTCAAGCTTCTTGCTCATTCCAACTTTTTTGCATCATTATTGGCAGGAGTTCCTTATGTTGTATACATACAAATTTTTGTTATAGACATTATAAATATTTTCTACTGTTCTGCTTTGCCTTTTCACTTCTTAAATGAAAAATGTACCATAATATAATTCATTTAAAGTAAGTCATTAAGTCCAAGGCAAAATGATAGGATACTGAAAGAGGAACTCCCCAGGTCAGTAGGTGCCCAATATGCTACTAGAGATCAGTGGAGAAATAACTCCAGAAAGAATGAAGAGATGGAGCCAAAGCAAAAACAATACCCAGTGTGGATGTGACTGGTGATAGAAGCAAGGTCCAATGCTGTAAAGAGCAATATTGCATAGGAACCTGGAATGTCAGGTCCATGAATCAAGGCAAATTGGAAGTGGTCAAACAAGACATGGCAAGAGTGAATGTCGACATTCTAGGAATCAGCGAACTGAAATGGACTGGAATGGGTGAATTTAACTCAGATGACCATTATATCTACTACTGCAGGCAGGAATCCCTCAGAAGAAATAGAGTAGCCATCATGGTCAACAAAAGAGTCTGAAATGCAGTACTTGGATGCAATCTCAAAAACAACAGAATGATCTCTGTTCGTTTCCAAGGCAAACCATTCAATATCACAGTAATCCAAGTCTATGCCCCAACCAGTAACGCTGAAGAAGCTGAAGTTGAACGGTTCTATGAAGACCTACAAGACCTTTTAGAACTAACACCCAAAAAAGATGTCCTTTTCATTATAGGGGACTGGAATGCAAAAGCAGGAAGTCAAGAAACACCTGGAATAACAGGCAAATTTGGCCTTGGAATATGGAATGAAGCAGGGCAAAGACTAATAGAGTTCTGCCAAGAAAATGCACTGGTCATAGCAAACACCCTCTTCCAACAACACAAGAGAAGACTCTACACATGGACATCACCAGATGGTCAACACTGAAATCAGATTGATCATATTCTTTGCAGCCAAAGATGGAGAAGCTCTATACAGTCAACAAAAACAAGACCAGGAGCTGACTGTGGCTCAGATCATGAACTCCTTATTACCAAATTCAGACTTAAATTGAAGAAAGTAGGGAAAACCACTAGACCATTCGGGTGTGACCTAAATCAAATCCCTTATGATTATACAGTGGAAGTGAGAAATAAATTTAAGGGCCTAGATCTGATAGATAGAGTGCCTGATGAACTATGGAATGAGGTTCATGACATTGTACAGGAGACAGGGATCAAGACCATCCCCATGGAAAAGAAATGCAAAAAAAGCAAAATGGCTGTCTGGGGAGGCCTTACAAATAGCTGTGAAAAGAAGAGAAGCCAAAAGCAAAGGAGAAAAGGAAAGATATAAGCATCTGAATGCAGTGTTCCAAAGAATAGCAAGAAGAGATAAGAAAGCCTTCTTCAGCGATCAATGCAAAGAAATAGAGGAGAACAACAGAATGGGAAAGACTAGAGATCTCTTCAAGAAAATTAGAGATACGAAGGGAACATTTCATGCAAAGATGGGCTCGATAAAGGACAGAAATGGTATGGACCTAACAGAAGCAGAAGATATTAAGAAGAGGTGGCAAGAATACACAGAACTGTACAAAAAAGATCTTCATGACCCAGATAATCACGATGGTGTGATCACTCACCTAGATCCAGACATTCTGGAATGTGAAGTCAAGTGGGCCTTAGAAAGCATCACTATGAACAAAGCTAGTGGAGGTGATGGAATTCCAGTTGAGCTATTCCAAATCCTGAAAGATGATGCTGTGAAAGTGCTGCACTCAATATGCCAGCAAATTTGGAAAACTCAGCAGTGGCCATGGAACTGGAAAAGGTCAGTTTTCATTCCAATCCCAAAGAAAGGCAATGCCAAACAATGCTCAAATACTGCACAGTTGCACTCATCTCACACGCTAGTAAAGTAATGCTCAAAATTCTCCAAGCCAGGCTTCAGCAATTTGTGAACTGTGAACTTCCTGATGTTCAAGCTGGTTTTAGAAAAGGCAGAGGAACCAGAGATCAAATTGCCAGCATCCGCTGGATCATGGAAAAAGCAAGAGAGTTCCAGAAAAGCATCTATTTCTGCTTTATTGACTGTGCCAAAGCCTTTGACTGCATGGATCACAATAAACTGTGGAAAATTCTGAAAGAGATGGGAATACCAGACCACTTGACCTGCCTCTTGAGAAATCTGTATGCAGGTCAGGAAGCAACCGTTAGAACTGGACATGGAACAACAGACTGGTTCCAAATAGGAAAAGGAGTATGTCAAGGCTGTATATTGTCACCCTGCTTATTTAACTTATATGCAGAGTATATCATGAGAAATGCTGGACTGGAAGAAACACAAGCTGGAATCAAGATTGCCGGGAAAAATATCAATAACCTCAGATATGCAGATAACACCACCCTTATGGCAGAAAGTGAAGAGGAACTAAAAAGCCTCTTGATGAAAGTGAAAGTGGAGAGTGAAAAAGTTGGCTTAAAACTCAACATTCAGAAAATGAAGATCATGGCATCCAGTCCCATCACTTCATGGGAATTAGATGGGGAAACAGTGGAAACAGTGTCAGACTTTATTTTTGGGGGCTCCAAATCACTGCAGATGGTGACTGCAGCCATGAAATTAAAAGACACTTACTCCTTGGAAGGAAAGTTATGACCAACCTAGATAGCATATTCAAAAGCAGAGACATTAACTTTGCCAACAAAGGTCCATCTAGTCAAGGCTATGGTTTTTCTTGTGGTCATGTATGGATGGGAGAGTTGGACTGTGAAGAAGGCTGAGCGCCGAAGAATTGATGCTTTTGAGCTGTGGTGTTGGAGAAGACTCTTGAGAGTCCCTTGGACTGCAAGGAGATCCAACCAGTTCTTTCTGAAGGAAATAAGCCCTGGAATTTCTTTGGAGGGAATGATGCTGAAGCGGAAACTCCAGTACTTTGGCCATCTCATGCGAAAAGTTGACTCATTGGAAAAGACTCTGATGCTGGGAGGGATTGGGGGCAGGAGGAGAAGGGGACACAGAGGATGAGATGGCTGGATGGCATCACTGACTCGATGGACGTGAGTCTGAGTGAACTCCGGGAGTTGGTGATGGACAGGGAGGCCTGGCGTGCTGTGATTCATGGGGTCGCAAAGAGTCGGACACAACTGAGCGACTGAACTGAACTAAAGAAGATGGGAATTAGGCTTCACCTTCTGAAGAAAAGAGTATTAAAGAATTTGTGGATATGTTTTAAAACCATCGGAGTATGTGTCAGACAAAAGAATTATAATTTTAAAATGTAAAGCATTTTTACAAATCAGTATTTTAAAGCCCCAGTAGAAAAAGATAGCAAACAGGCAATTCATGAAATAATTGATTCAAATAGCCATTACACATGAGAAAAGGATTATCACCTTAATAATCAGGGAGAGGCCAAAAAACCCAGAGATATATTATGTTAACCTCACTGTTGAAAAATCACCCAATACCGATGTATGGCTAGGATTAGGAAAGTACATTCTCATACATTGCTGGTTAGAGTGTAACCATTCTGGATAGCTATTGGACATATCTATAAAAGTCTAAAATCTATGCATATCCTTTGAACTATAGATTTTTCTTGAAAAAACTGTCAAAGACATATACATATCCATAGCCTAGTGTATAATAGCAAAATATGTATTATTGGTACTTTAAATAAGTTGTAATATTTTTATCTAATATAATACTTACATCCATTAAAAATGATAGGGCATATATTCATGCATATTTAATAAATATAGAAGAATGGTACTGATGAACCTATTTGCAGGGCAGGAATAGAGATACAGACATAAAGGCAAGACTCTGGACACAGCAGGGAAAGCAGAGGGTGGGACAAATTGAGAGAGTAGCAGTGAAACATATACATTACCATAAGTAAACTAGTAGCTAATAGGAAGTTCTGTATAACCCAGGGAGCTCAATGTCGTTCTCTGTGACAATCTAGAGGGGCAGGATGGGGTAGGGGGTGGTAGGGAGGTTCAAGAGGGAGGGGGCATATGTATACTTAATGGCTGATTCACATAATTGTGTGGCGAAAGTCAATATAATATTGTATTAATAAAGCAATTATTCCCCAGTTAAAAATAAAATTTTTAAAAATTAATGGATTAATTTAACTGTGTGAATTGGATGGTATATCTCAATAAAGCCATATTTTTAAATTAAAAAATGTTGGTGTGAAAAAAAGTGATGGTCTGGATGTATTTTTATTGGCATAAAATAAAATAATACAAGCATATTGAAGGAAAAGCAAAATGAAATCTAGAAGTATGAAAACATTATTTAAACTTAAAAGGCATATATAGAAATCTAACATCCCAATATTCAGTATTTAGTATCTACCAAAGGACTTATATTCAAAAATATGTAGAATTCTAACCTAGTTTTTTGAAAGTTGAACATATGCTTAAAAACATATGGGTAAATGAACTACCAATACACTCATAAAATTGTTAGTGATTAGGGACAGTTAACGGAGAAGGCGATGGCACCCCACTCCAGTACTCTTGCCTGGAAAATCCCATGGACAGAGGAGCCTGGTAGGCTGCAGTCCATGGGGTCACGAAGAGTCGCACACGATTGAGCGACTTCACTTTCACTTTTCACTTTCCTGCATTGGAGAAGGAAATGGCAACCCACTCCAGTGTTCTTGCCTGGAGAATCCCAGGGACGGGGGAGCCTGCCATCTATGGGGTCGCACAGAGTCGGACACGACTGAAGCGACTTAGCAGCAGCAGCGGCAGGGATAGTTAAATTTACAATACAATGAGATTTCTCACCAACTAGGGTGGCTAAAATGTAAAAGATTCACAAAATCAAGTGCTAATGATGAGATAGAATAACTGCAATTTTAATACTTTGCTGCTAGGAATATAAACTAGTTTCAACCACTCTGGAAACAGTTCAGTGGTTTAGTATAAAGTCATACATACACTTATCATGTTGCTACTGCTGCTGCCAAGTCGCTTCAGTCGTGTCTGACTCTGTGTGACCCCATAGACAGCAGCCCACCAGGCTCCTCTGTCCCTGGGATTCTCCAGGCAAGAACACTGGAGTGGGTTGCCATTTCCTTCTCCAATGCAGGAAAGTGAAAAGTGAAAGTGAAGTTACTCAGTCGTGTCCGACTTTTGCGGACCCATGGACTGCAGCCTACCAGGCTCCTCCGTCCATGGGATTTTCCAGGCAAGAGTACTGGAGTGGGGTGCCATTGCCTTCTCCGTACACTTATCATATGACCCAGTAATTCTACTCCTCGCTGTTTATCCAACAGAAATGAAAACATAGGTCCACAAAAAGACTTTCTCACAAATGTTCATTGCTTCTTTATTTATAATAGCCCAAACTAGAAATGGGAAATAGATGGGAAAACAGTGGAAACAGTGTCAGACTTTATTTTTTGGGGCTCCAAAATCACTGCAGATGGTGACTGCAGCCATGAAATTAAAAGACACTTACTCCTTGGAAGAAAAGTTATGTTCAACCTAGATAGCATATTCAAAAGCAGAGACATTACTTTGCCAACAAAGGTCCATCTAGTCAAGGCTATGGTTTTTCCTGTGGTCATGTATGGATGGGAGAGTTGGACTGTGAAGAAGGCTGAACGCCGTAGAATTGACGCTTTTGAGCTGTGGTGTTGAAGAAGACTCTTGAGAGTCCCTAAAACTGCAAGGAGATCCAACCAGTCCATTCGGAAAGAGATCAGCTCTGGGGTTTCTTTGGAAGGAATGATGCTAAAGCTGAAACTCCAGTACTTTGGCCACCTCATGTGAAGAGTTGACTCATTGGAAAAGACTCTGATGCTGGGAGGGATTGGGGGCAGGAGGAGAAGGGGACGACAGAGGATGAGATGGCTGGATGGCATCACCGACTCGATGGACGTGAGTCTGAGTGAACTCTGGGAGTTGGTGAGGGACAAGGAGGCCTGGCGTGCTGCAATTCATGGAGTCGCAAAGAGTCGGACACGACTGAGCAACTGAACTGAACTGAACTGAAACTAGAAATAACCCAAAGGTCCATGATGAATGAATTAAAAAAAAAAACCTATATATTCATACAATGATACTGCTCAAAAACACAAAGGAATAGACCACTGAGATATACAGTTATATTGTTGAATCTCAAAAACATTATGCTAAGGGAGAAAAGCTTGGAAAAGATTATATACTGTTTGTTTCCATTTATATGAAATTCTAGAAAAGGCAAAATTTGTCTGTATATGATGGTAAACAAAGTGGTTGCTAAGGGCCAGGCACTGACTATAAAGGGTGATGAGGAGACTTTAGAGGGTGATAAAAATGTTCTATATTTTTATTGTAGTGGTTTTTATGTACATATTTATAAAAACTCATCAAACTCTGTACTTAAAATGGGTGCCTTTTATTGTATTAGACTATAAATAAAATGTTGATGTTTAAAATATGTATGTAATTTGAATACATATTACATGATCATACATATATAATATATATATGTATAAAAATACATATATAATATATATATGTATTAAAAATCGGTGAATTCTGAAAATAACATACCTCAAGCAGCATTAAGATTTTTGAGATACATAGGTATAGCTGTAGAAATAGATGTTGATGAACAATGTGCTTAGTTTTCAGAGTAACTTGTGCTTATATTGGTTTTCTCAAATATTCTTTGCAGGTAGTTGACTATGATAAAGTGATTCAACCACGTTTTGATAAAGCCCTTGAAATGTTAACCAGAAACACTATAGCTGAGGCCACTGAAGCAGCCATTAAAGTTGTCAAAGAACGGCTTCTCTTAGAACTACAAGCTAAAAATGGTGAACTATTTTTTTAATGTGTGTTTTAACAGTAGTTAAGCCTGGCTCCCTGAGGGCACAGTCTTGGTTTGTCTTGATATCCCTGGCATCTTGCACACTGCAGCCTCAGAATAAGTGGTTGGAGAAATGAATACACATAAACCTGAATCATACACTGAGAAAAAGATTCCAACTCTGGATTTCTAAGGAAAGGAATCATAAAGAGTTTTCAAACTTAGATTTCTTTTCTTTTATGGATCTGCTTCCTGGGCAGAATTTACCCCTTTATTTACACCAGGGGCGATGACAACAACGACACTTTGTCTGACTCATGGAGTTTGTGTTATTGCTGCTGCTGTTGTTGTTCTAGGCCTCTGTGTCAGCCTTGATTGTAAGTCAGTGTTTTTATTTGGGGAATATTATTTTCAGATTCAAAATGTTATAAATGAAAAAGTCATCGATGAGGAGACAGAAGCACGAGAGGTTAAATGGCTTCCTGAAATTCATCCAGATGGTGGCATAGCTAAGACTTGAACATCCTCTATTTGTCCGAATCTGCTATTAGGATTTCACTAACTTTTTACATACACTGGAAAGCTCCCCATCATTTCCTATGCTGGAAACTATTTAAAGGTCAAGGAAATTACTTCTTACATGGCAATATTGAGCTTTTGCTAGGAAAGAACACAGGTTTTGCCTAATAAATCTGCCTCTCTTCTTTCTCATTAACCTATAATCAAGTAAGAAAGTACAACCTGGTGCCTGAGAGATTACAAAAAGCAACCACAAAAAGACCAGCATTGAAATAATATGCCATCCAAATGATCATGGATCAGTGGTAAAGAATCCGCCTGGAATGCAGGAAACACAGGCGACACAGCTTCAGTCCCTGCGTTTGGAAGATCCCCTGGGATAGGAAACGGCAACAAACTCCAGTATTCTTGCCTGGGTAATCCCATGGACAGAGGAAACTGGTGGGCTATGGTCCACAGGGTCTCAAAGAGTCAGACACAACTGATTGATTGAGCACAGATAATAAAGAATGAATTTATGTGTTTATTGTATTATCTTCAGAATTAAGACCAAAATTAAAAAATACTCTTGGACAATTAATAAATATGTAAGATATCTGGAAATATTGACTCAAACTTCTAAGATGGCTTGTCATTCAGTTTTGAATAACAAAAATGAATAATTGATTCAAAAATGAATTTTTGAATTCAAAATTGAATTTTGAAATGAACTCAAAATTTTGAAATGAACTCAAAATTCATTAAAAATGAATAATTTTAAAATTAAAAATGAATTCATTCAAAAATGAATAATTATATCAACAAACACTTGAGCACCTTCTTGTGTTAGATACTGTTCTAAACATTGAGCTACAGGGGTGAACAAGACACCTGAAGCTCCTGTCCTTGAGGTGAAAGTGAAGTGAAAATCGCTCAGTTTTGTCCGACTCTTTGCGACCCCATGGACAGTCCATGGAATTCTCCAGGCCAGAATACTGGAGTGGGTAGCCTTTCCCTTGTCCAGGGGATCTTTCCAACCCAGGGATCAAACCCAGGTCTCCCGCATTGCAGGCAAATTCTTTACCAGCTGAGCCACCAGGGAAGCTGGTATGTGTGCCCAGTCCTGTCTGACTCTTTGCAACCCCATGGATTGTAGCCTGACAGGCTCCCCTGTCCATGGGATTTTCCAGGCAAGAATACTGGAGTGGGTTGCCATTCCCTTCTCCAGGAGACCTTCCCAACCCAGAGATCAAACCCAGGTTTCCTACATTGCAGGCAGATTCTTTACCATCTGAGCCACCAGGTAAGCCCCCAGACAATAAGATTCAGTTCAGTTCAGCTCAGTTGCTCAATCGTGTCCGACTCTTTGCGACCCCACGAATCGCAGCACGCCAGGCCTCCCTGTCCATCACCAACTCCCGGACGTCACTCAAACTCACGTCCATTGAGTCGGTGATGCCATCCAACCATCTCATCCTCTGTCGTCCCCTTCTCCTCCTGCCCCCAATCCCTCCCAGCATCAGAGTCTTTTCCAATGAGTCAACTCTTCGCATGAGATGGCCAAAGTCCTGGAGTTTCAGCTTTAGCATCATTCCTTCCAAAGAAATCCCAGAGTTGATCTCCTTCAGGATGGACTGGTTGGATCTCCTTGCAGTTTTAGGGACTCTCAAGAGTCTTCTCCAACACCACAGTTCAAAAGCATCAATTCTTCGGTGCTCAGCCTTCTTCACAGTCCAACTCTCACATCCATACATGACCACAGGAAAAATCATAGCCTTGACTAGACAGATTTCTGTTGGCAAAGTAATGTCTCTGCTTATTAATATGCTATCCAGGTTGGTCATAACTTTCCTTCCAAGGAGTAAGGGTCTTTTTTTTTTTTAAGTGTCTTTTAATTTCATGGCTGCAGTCACCATCTGCAGTGATTTTGGAACCCAAAAAGATAAAAGTCTGACATTGTTTTCACTGTTTCTCCATCTAGTTCCCATGAAGTGATGGGACCAGATGCCATGATCTTCATTTTCTGAATGTTGAGCTTTAAGCCAAATTTTCACTCTCCACTTTCACTTTCATCAAGAGGCTTTTTAGTTCCTCTTCACTTTCTACCATAAGGGTGGTGTCATCTGCGTATCTGAGGTTATTGATATTTCTCCCGGCAATCTTGATTCCAGCTTGTGCTTCCTCCAGCCCAGCGTTTCTCATGATGTACTCTGCATAGCCCTTCTTAAAATTTTAAAAATTGTATATTTTTTTGCCAGGGATTTTACTCCAACATATTTTTTAAGAAATTTTGCCAGTGGAGAATATTGAGGCTTTTTAACATAGAAAGTTATATAATATAATAACACAAAAGATGGGAGCTAACATGGAGCAGGCTTCCAGGGTGCCAAACCTTTTCTATGTTCCTTGTTGACACCCATTATCTTATTTGATGTTGCAACTGTGTTTTTAGTTTAATGATCCTCATTTTGCCCAGTAATAATTGAGACAGGAAGATCAAATGATTCAAACTGAGACAGGGAAAGCAAATGATTCGCAAAAGTCACATTGACTCAGTTAGAACTCACATGCCCAAGGTTGTCTACCTGCCCCCCAGCTACCTTTTGCTAACACAGTCAATTACTATCTTACAGCTCAGTCAACTTCAAAAGACCTTCGAGGAGAATCTGAAAGGAGGGAAAGTGAAGTCCCAACTGATGAATACAGAAGTGCAGAAGAATTGCAGTCGTCACTTGATGAAGATGGTAAAGAAAATGTTGCTAATGTTATTGGCCAAATCTTTCCTAGTATAAACAGATTAGCTGATGGAGCGTCTTATTCTTTCACTGCAGTGTTCACTTTTGAATCCCAAAGAGAAAGCTCTTTAGAAGACAATGAAGAAGCCAAAATGAAGTCAGATGATAAAGATGGTAACAAAATGAGCTGCTAATGCCATGCGTGTAGATCTTATTTCCATTTATTTCATGTGTTATCATGTTTATATTGAAGCTTAAACTTATCCTCCCCTCACCCTCAAATTGGAAACTTTAGGAGTAAAAAAGTTAAGTTTTTCTCTTACAGATTTAAACTGACCAGCTGTAGAACAGAAATTGATCTACTAGAATGAAGGAGAAAACAGAACACAAGTCTAATACTATTGGAACGCTCTACAAAATTTTCTGTATCTTTCCAAACACGATACAATCATTATTGTACAATAACAAATTCTTTCTTAAAAGCTCTCTGCTTCCTTTAATGGACTGGAATCAGAGCATCATAAACCCAGAGTTGTAGCTGTGAAGTGTTTATCATTTAGTGCTATTTACCACGTCCAGTATTCTTGACTAGAGAATTTCGTGGACAGAGGAGCCTAACAGGCTAATTGTCCATGGGGTCACAAAGAGTCAGACATGACTTATCAACTAACACTTTCACTTTACACTCTTCTAAAACTTTTCCATTTATATTTTAACATAATCAAGAGCATACAAAGTAAACTACTTTTATTTTTTATTTGTGTTACATTTAATTACATAATTTCATTAGAAAATAATTTAACCATCATTTAAAATTACTGCATAATTTCTTTATTTAGAGGTATTAGTTTTAACTAGTTCATTACATTGAAAACTTATATTTTTGCTACTAAAAAATTCAAAGAATTTTTTTCCATTGTATTTTTTATACAAAGTTTTGCCTGTATGTTGACACAAATGGAGTTACTAGTTTAATGAGTAAGAAGCAATAGAGAGTCAAATTGCTTTGCATAAAGTTTCAATTTATGTTCCCATCAGGAATATGCAAACTACATGTCCTAGGTTCTTCAGTATTTTCTCTTTTTAAATATTATTTTAATTTTTATTTGACTATTTCTGAAGTTTAGTGTTGTAATACTGTGTTAGCCATTTATATTTCTTCTTTTCTGAGGTGACCATTTTTGTCTTTTGCCCATTTTTCTAAATTGTTGTATCAATTATATGGTTTTAATATAAATGTTCTGTATTAGTCACTTATTTTTCATATTTTTTTTCCAAATTGAGTGGTTTGTCTTTTAACTCATCTTGCTGACTTTGAGGTAGCAGAGTTTTTCACATTTTCATAGTCAAATAATTAATTTCCATTTGTTAATTTCTTCCATTTACTTTCCGGCTTAAAAGTCTTCCTCTCAACCGGAGATTTCATATATACTTTTTTTTTAAGTTGGTGCTGCCTTTTTGTATTTAGCTTTCAACTCCATCTACAGTTTAGTGTGTTGTATAATGTAGGGCTGATCTTCTTTATTTGGTTCCTCCTCCTGATTCAGACAGATGTGTCTTTGCCTTGTGTTTATTTCAAGCTGAGTAGGAATTGAACTGGGCACTGGCAGAATCATATATGGCATTCCTCCTTTCCCAGCCTGCATGCACACGCACACACACACTTCACAGAAGGACCTGGACATTAACATTTTTGCCAAGTGACATCTGGGAACCCCATCTCTGCTCCTGGAGAGCTCCCAGCACCAATATGTACACAGAGAGGCCCTCCCCCGTACTACCTGTTCCCTCTTTAGGGGAAGCCGTCCAATGTAGCAACATCATCAGTACCTCTACTCACTGCCAGAGGATCACCAGCACTGCTGGTGTGCCGTGGTAAAAGACAGCCTCTCTCCCCCATGTGTCTGAGATAAACACACCTTTTACCTCTTGGAGCAAGAGAGTCTGTTGTGACACCAGGAAGGGAAAATTTTATTTTTTTCCAATTTACATCCATTGGCATCATATGAAACTGAAATTACTCCTGGTTTTCTTATCTGTATTTTCTACTGCTGATAAATATGTCTACCTATTTGTTTATTATGGTTGTTATTTTAAATTTTTAAGGAATTAGGAGCATTGAGTCCTGGGTCCTTGGGCTCATACCACAATCTTCCTTAGGAATCACCTACAGTTTAAGTACTGTTCTTTATGTGTTTAACAGAGTTTTATTTTCAGATGAAAAAGAAATAAGTGAAATGTTTACACGTCAAAGAAGTCAGCAAGACTCTAGTCGAGATCTAAAGAAGGATTCCAAAAAAGGTAAATTATTACTAGGGTGATTTGGTTCTCTTCAGTTCAGTCGCTCAATCGTGTCCGACTGTTTGCAACCCCATGAATCGCAGCATGCCAGGCCTCTCTGTCCATCACCAACTCCTGGAGTTTACCCAAACTCATGTCCATCGAGTCGGTGATGCCATCTAGCCATCTCATCCTCTGTCATCCCCTTCTCCTCCTGCCCCCAATCCCTCTCAGAATCAGGGTCTTTTCCAATAAGTCAAATCTTCACATGAGGTGGCCAAAGTATTGGAGTTTCAGCTTCAACATCAGTCCTTCCAATGAACACCCAGGACTGATCTCTTTTAGGATGGACTGGTTGGATCTCCTTGCAGTCCAAGGGACTCTCAAGAGTCTTCTCTAACACCACAGTTCAAAAGCACCAATTCTTTGGCACTCAGCTTTCTTCACAGTCCAACTCTAACATCCATACATGACCACAGGAAAAACCATAGCCTTGACTAGATGGACCTTTGTTGGCAAAGTAATGTCTCTGCTTTTTAATACGCTATCTAGGTTGGTCATAACTTTCTTTTTTTTTTAATTTAAATATATTTATTTTAATTGGAGGCTAATTACTTTACAATATTGTATTGGTTCTGCTACACGTAAATGTCTTTTAATTGGTTCTCTTATACTGTGGTAAAAATCACAAATAATTCCTTTAGAATTTTGAAGGATAACCATGTACTTTTTTACTTAAAAATCTTATTAATATCAACTTACTCTATCTTAAGTGAAAGTCACTCAGTTATGTCTAACTCTTTGCCCCACCACCCCCCCTCCACTTCCCATGGACTATACAGTCCATGGAATTCTCTAGGCCAGAATACTGGAGTGGGTAGCCCTTCCCTTCTCCAGGGATCTTCCCAACCCAGGGATCAAACCCAGGTCTCCCGCATTGCAGGCAGATTCTTTACCAGCTGGGACACAAGGGAAGCCCAAGAATACTGGAGTGGGTAGCCTATCCTTTCTCCAGAAGATCTTCCCAACCCAGGAATCGAACCAGGGTCTTCTACTTGCAGGCGGACTCTTTACCAACTGAGCTATCAGGGAAACCTTTACTCTGTCTTAAAGACTACTATAATATGAACAGTTGGACATGCAGAAACACAGATAGAAGAATGTGATATACTGTTTTCATGAACAAGAATATTGGAAAGATAGGATATCTGTCTTTCTGTTCTGTCATTCCTGGCATGTGGCTACCATAATAATTCACAAGATGGCTGCTAGTGTGCCAGTTGTTACATCAATGGGCAAGAAGAGAGAAAAGGCAAGAGACAAAAAAATAGCACTCCATCCAGCTGAGTTCAGTCAATTCAGTTCAGTTCAGTTGCTCAGTGATGTCTGACTCTTTGCAACCCCATGAACTGCACCATGCCAGGCCTCCCTGTCCATCACCAACTCCCGGAGTCCACCCAAACCCATGTCCATTGAGTCAGTGATGCCATCCAACCATCTCATCCTCTGTCATCCCCTTCTCCTCCTGCCCTCAATCTTTCCCAGCAAATTCAATGAGTCAGTTCTTCTCATCAGGTGGCCAAAGTATTGGAGTTTCAGCTTCAACATCAGTCTTACCAATGAACACCCAGGACCGATCTCCTTTAGGATGGACTGGTTGGATCTCCTTGCAGTCCAAGGGACTCTCAAGAGTCTTCTCCAACACCACAGTTCAAGAGCATCAGTTCTTCTGCACTCAGCTTTCTTTACAACTCTCACATCCATACATGACTACTGGAAAAACCATAGCCTTGACTAGACAGACCTTTGTTGACAAAGTAATGTCTCTGCTTTTGAATATGCTGTCTAGGTTGGTCATAACTTTCCTTCCAAGGAGTAAGCATCTTTTAATTTCATGGCTGCAATCACCATCTGCAGTGATTTTGGAGCCCAGAAAAATAAAGTCAGCCACTGTTCCACTGTTTCCCCATATATTTGCCATGAAGTGATGGGACCAGATGCCATGATCTTAGTTTTCTGAATGTTGAGCTTTTAAGCCAACTTTTTCACTCTCATCTTTCACTTTCATCAAGAGGCTCCTTAGTTCTTCTTCACTTTCTGTCATAAGGGTGGTGTCATCTGTATATCTGAGGTTATTGATATTTCTCCCGGAAATCTTGATTCCAGCTTGTGCTTCCTCCAGCCCAGCGTTTCTCATGATGTTCTCTGCATTGAAGTTAAATAAGCAGGATGACAGAATACAGCCTTGATGTACTCTTTTTCCTATTTGGAACCAGTCTGTTGTTCCGTGTCTAGTTCTAACTGTTGCTTCCTGACCTGCATATAGGTTTCTCAAGAGGCAGGTCAGGTGGTCTGGTATTCCCATCTCTTTCAGAATTTTCCACAGTTTATTGTGATCCACACAGTCAAAGGCTTTGGCATAGTCAATATATCAGAAATAGATGTTTTTCTGGAACTCTCTTGCTTTTTTGATGATCCAGCAGATGTTGGGCAATTTGATCTCTGGTTCCTCTGCCTTTTCTAAAACCAGCTTGAACATCTGAAGTTCATGGTTCACGTACTATTGAAGCCTGGCTTGGAGAATTTTGAGCATTACTTTACTAGCATGTGAGATGAGTGCAATTGTGCAGTAGTTTGAGCATTATTTGGCATTGCCTTTCTTTGGGATTGGAAGGAAAACTGACCTTTTCCAGTCCTGTGGCCACTGCTGAGTTATTCCTCTTTAAAGAGAAAACAACAAGACTCACCCCCAAAAAGTTCTTCTTGCATTTTATCTACGAGTGAAACTATCAATATAAGGGAAATTAGGAGATGTAGTGTTTTTAAACAGCTAGGCACATTGCTGACCCTAACAAAATCAGCATTCTGTTACTACGGGAAAGGAGAACTGGATATTGTGTAGGCAAGTAGTATCTTGTGGCACATTTAGTATTTTTGCCTGGCTATTTCTGCTTCCTCATGTCCCCTTTCCCAGGCTATGAGATCTTGGGTTCTTACGTCTGACTATCCAGGAATTGCTGGTTTTCTGTATCTCTGAGAATGGACTTCTCACTTCATGACAGAGAGAGCAGCAGGAAGTTGCTCCTCAAAAGTCCTTTGGGATTTTTTCTGCAAGAGGATCAATTAGGCTCTGGCAGGAGACCCTGATGGATGGAGCTCAGAAAGCACTACTGGAAAGGCCGAGGTAGAAGAGTTGCTCCACAGTCTGGTGGCGCTGCCAATCTCATGTCCTGTTAGACACATGGATAAATGTTTATATCATGGTGCAGCCTATAAGCCAGCTCAGCCATGTAAGAAAACATTCAGCACATAGTGAGGCAGGAATCAAGGCTAACACCTGAAAAACCAGCCTATGCTACCTTTTTTTCCCATTCTCTTGCCCACCCCCTCTCCTTTTATTGTCCCATGTAGTCTCATGCATACAATTTAGGGCTTCCCTGGTGGCTCAGTGGTAAAGAACCCTTCTGCAAGTGCAGGAGACATGGGTTCAGTCTCTGGTCTGGGAAGATCCCACATGCCACAGAGCAACTAAGCCTGTGCACCACAGCTATTGAACCTATGCTCTAGAGCCCGGGAGATGCAATTAATGAGCTCACGTGCTGCAACTACTGAAGCCCACATGCCCTAGAACCCATGCTTCACAACAAGAGAAGTCTTCAAAACTAGAGAAAAGCCCCCGGCTAGAACTCTTCCCCAACTAAAGAAAAGCCCGCACAGCAACGAAGATCCAACACAGCCAACAATAAATAATAAAAACAATTATTAATTGAAAGCATTTATTTTGTTTTCTGACTCATTCTTTAGTTGCCTGTCTTTTAGCTTGACTCCTGGAAGCCTTTGCTTCCTACCTCTTCTCCCCGGTTTTCTGAGTTTTTACTCCTGCCTGACATGAGTTTTTTTCTTGCCTCATATGCTTTTGTTCTGATGCACTGGCTTTAAGCCACTATTCTACTGTTTTGTGATTCCAGACTTATTTCCTCTCTAGTTCATTTCTCCCTTTTTCTGGCATGTTCAGCAGTAACACAAAGAGTGCTTCCTTGGGTTAGGTATTTACGATCATGTTCTGTTGCAAATAACATTGTCTACTAAAATTATTAAGGGCATTAATGTATTGATTTACTTTACTTTAGATGTAACAGACTATGAGATAGAAGAGGTAACTGCTGATCATCCAGAAGTTCTTTCCATAATAAATGAGACAGTAAAAATGGCAAAGAATATGAACTTTGAACAGCCACATGAAAAAATTGCTGAGATCTTAGATGAAGTTCTCCAAGAGGTAAGAAATCCAGAATCTTTATTTTTATCTCTGATTTCACAGTATCTGAGAAAATGTTAACCTGGTATATGTACAATTATATTTGAATCCCATATGGCAGTGTTGAAATCTATAGCCTCCTAATTCACGTGCATTTTACAGTAACACTGTTAATATGTAATGTACCCTGCTGCTGCTGCTGCTAAGTCGCTGCAGTTGTGTCCGACTCTGTGCAACACCATAGACGGCAGCCCACCAGGCTCCCCTGTCCCTGGGATTCTCCAGGCAAGAACACTGGAGTGGGTTGCCATTTCCTTCTCCAATGCATGAAAGTGAAAAGTGAAAGGGAAGTCGCTCAGTCGTGTCCGACTCTGTGCAACCCCATGGACTGGAGCCCACCAGGCTCCTCCATCCATGGGAGTTCCCAGGCAAAAGTACTAGAGTGGGTTGCCATTGCCTTCTCCACATGCTAGCAAAGTAATGCTCAAAATTCTCCAAGCCAGACTTCAGCAATACGTGAACCGTGAACTTCCAGATGTTCAAGCTGGTTTTAGGAAAGGCAGAGGAGCCAGAGATCAAATTGCCAACGTGCTGGATCATCAAAAAAGCTAAAGAGTTCCAGGAAAGCATCTATTTCTGCTTTATTGACTATGCCAAAGCCTTTGTGTGGATCACAATAAACGTGGAAAATTCTGAAAGAGATGGGAATACCAGACCACCTGACCTGCCTCTTGAGAAATCTGTATGCAGGTCAGGAAGCAACAGTTAGAACTGGACATGGAACAACAGACAGGTTCCAAATAGGAAAAGGAGTACGTCAAGGCTGTATATTGTCACCCTGCTTATTTAACTTCTATGCAGAGTACATCATGAGAAACGCTGGGCTGGAAGAAGCACAAGCTGGAATCAAGATTTCCGGGAGAAATATCAATAACCTCAGATATACAGATGACACCACCCTTATGGCAGAAAGTGAAGAACTAAAGAGCCTCTTGATGACAGTGAAAGAGGAGAGTGAAAAAGTTGGCTTTAAAATTCAACATTCAGAAAACTAAGATCATGGCATCTGATCCCATCACTTCATGGCAAATAGATGGGGAAACAGTGGAAACATGAGACTTTTATTTTCTTAGGCTCCAAAATCACTGCAGATGGTGACTCTAGCCATGAAATTAAAAGATGCTTACTCCTTGGAAGGAAAGTTATGACCAACCTAGACAGCATATTCAAAAGCAGAGACATTACTTTGTCAACAAAGGTCTGTCTAGTCAAGGCTATGGTTTTTCCAGTAGTCATGTATGAATGTGAGAGTTGTAAAGAAAGCTGAGTGCAGAAGAACTGATGCTCTTGAACTGTGGTGTTGGAGAAGACTCTTGAGAGTCCCTTGGACTGCAAGGAGATCCAAAGTCCATCCTAAAGGAAATCAGTCCTGGGTGTTCATTGGAAGGACTGATGTTGAAGCTGAAACTTCTAATGAGAAGAACTGACTTATTGGCAAAGACCCTGATGCTGGGCAAGATTGAGGGCAGGAGGAGAAAGGGACAACAGAGGATGAGATGGTTGGATGGCATCACCGACTCAATGGACATGAATTTGGCTATGGTCCAGGAGTTGGTGATGGACAGAGAGGCCTGGTGTGCTGTGGTTCATGGGGTCACAAAGAGTTGGACACGACTGAGGGACTGAACTGAACTGACAGCATTATAACTTTGTTTACATGTCCATCAATGCCTATTAAATGTAGCACCTCAAGGCAAGAATACCAGATCAGTTATCTTTTTCATTCCCTCTGCGTTTTTCAGTGCAACTGAACAGAAGTGCTCAATAAATGAGCTTTTATGGTGATCTTTTCTCACATTTTCCAAACAGCACAAGAAGTTCAAACAAAGATTATTTAAAATTAAGACGGAATTTCTACCTCAAACTATAGATTTCTCTCAATTGCAACTTCCTATTCCTTGAAAGTGTTAATATGGCATCTATGTTGCTACATTTCTAAGTATGATGTGAAAATCTCTCAGTCCTGTCAGGACTCTTTGTGACCCCATGGACTCCAGGCCAGAGTACTGGGGCGAGGAGCCTTTCCCTTTTCCAGGAGAATCTTCCCAACCCTGGGATCAAACCCCAGGTCTCCCAGATCTCAGGTGGCACTGCAGGCACACTGCAGGCTTATCTAAGTATGATAGTAAGTTTATTAATAAAAAGGACTTCTTTACATGAAAAAAGACTGATAAAAATGCTCTGGTTACAAGTGGCTTTTTTAAACTTTTTATTTTGACATACAGTTGTATAGGGCAATGGAAAAAATAGAACAGAAAGATTGCTGTGAATCTAAAACTGCTCTAAAGGGAATTCCCTGGCTGTCCAGCGGTTAGGACTCAGGGTTTTCACTGCCAGAGTCCAGGTTCAATCCCTGGTGGGGGAACTAAGATTTCACAAGCTTCATGGCATGGCCAAGAAATGAAATTAAGTTAATAAAAAATAAAACTGTTCTAAAAGTAAAGTTTATTTTTTAAAAACAGAACTACCACATGAACTAACAAACCTACTTCCAGCTATATATTCAAAAGAATTGAAAGCAGGGTTTTGAAGAGATATCTCACACCCATGTGCATGGCATGTGAACTGTAGTTACCATGCTGTACATTCCACTCTCAGTACTTATTTATCTTGTAACTGGACGTTTGTACCTTTTGACCATGTATGTGTGCGTGCTAAGTTGCTTCAGTCATGTCCAACTCTTTGTGATGCTATGGACTGTAGTCTGCCAGGCTCCTCTGTCCATGGGATTCTCTAGGCAAGAACACTGGAGTGGGTTGCCATGCCTTCCTCCAGGGGACCTTCCTGACCCAGGGATCAAACCCGCATCTCTTGCGGCCCCTGCATTGCCAGTGAATTCTTTACTGCTGAGCCACCAGGGAAGCCCTACCTTTTGACCCTTTCACCCATTTCCTCCCACCTTTTCCTCTGTCTCTGGCAGCCACCAATGTCTTCTCTATGAATTTGGTTTTTTTAGATTTCACAATAAATGAGGTCATATAGTATTTGTCTTTCTCTAACTTATTTCACTTATACTACTTCATTATAGCTTTTCCCTCCTAATTCTCTCATGTGAAACTTTTCCAAGTGTTTAAAATTCTTTTTTTTGCCCCAAATGCTCTTCATTCAGATGGAAATTTCAAAAAGCAGGTAAATCTGCATAAGCCAAAGGGTTACACTGGTCCTCTCAAGATTTCTTTCCCTTGACTTCTAATATTCTGTGACTTCCTGATTGCATACAGATTTGTTTAAAACCTTCGGAACTGGTGTATTCACAGACCCACATCACTAATCTCCACATTTGTATTGAAGTTGTTATAATTGGGTTGCAGGTGGGGGATAGTTTAGCAGAACTCACAAAGCACCTGCAAGATTTGTTTTGAATCAGTTTCTTTCTATAGCTGTTAGTAAACATCTCAGGACCTCTCAGCTCTCACTTTAAAGGCTAAAAATGTAAAGGGAAGTAAAGAGCATTGTCACTTAAAAAGGCAGACTGAGCACAGACCTGGTGACTCCAGGGACCAGGGAGTAGAGTAGACCAGGGGCCATTGTCACCTGAGACCATGTTAGAAACACAGACTCATGGGCCCTGCCCTTGACCTTCTGAATCAGGATCTAGGTTCTGTAATACTGAGTAAGATATAGCAAGCATGTTTTGTTATATTTATTTAACAGAGGCTTTTGCTTCTTGTTCTTAATGTACAGCTTTAGTGCTTTCAAATTGTTTCTCTTTTAAAATTAAGTGGCTCTTTTTTTTTCTTCTGAAAGTCAGAAGAACTCAAAAGATATTTGGTTAAGGTCCAGGAAAGTGACATATCAGGGTAACATCCTTGACTTGGATGCCTATGATGGTAATTTCAGTGTGTCATTTTTCACAGGTAGTTGAAGAAAACAAGAATAGGTTTTATGGTGCCCCCAAATATGGAGGATGGATACTGGACAACTGCCCTCTTGTGAAAGAACTCTGGATGGTCTTAGTCGACAAAGGAGTTCTACCCGATTTAGTCATCTGTTTATCAGACACAGAAAACAATGGTTGGTAAATACTTATCATGTCAATTCAGAGTGAAGTTTTTACTGCTGATAATATTTTTAGTTTATATTTTTATGAACTATAAAATGGAAAACTCTCCACCTTCCCTGGATACAACAAATACCACCCCAGCAGTCCCTTCATGACCTAGAGGTACACAAAAGGAAACATCCAACCACTGAGTAGGTGGCCACGGATGGTATGCTGGGTCACTGGATGCTCCAGTACACTCTTATCATTATTCTTTGGAGCTGAGCATTTAACAACCCTCATCCCAGTCAGCATTATAACTTCTGAATGAAAAATATATAAGGCTGAGGGCAAAACTATCTATTAATCCTTTTTCCCCTCAAATGGGAAATACTAAGTAGATAAAGATAGCAGAACTAAATTTTAATTTCTGTCACTGTGTATAAAGCTATAGTAATAAAAAATTATGGCACTACCAGAAAAAAATGACATAGACCAATCAAACAGAACAAAGAGCCCAGAGATAAACTCACACATATACAGTCAACTAATATTTGATAAGGGAGCCAAAAATATTGTTATTTTGCATCTTAAGGAAATATATTTGAAAAGAGAATTTCCAGGGGGAGACTGTGTTATACTACTTTTTATGTTTTAGTTACTTATAGTATAATATATACCTTTTTAGAAGGATTTAAGATGGTCTGAAAAAATCTGGGCTCTATTTAGATAAATACTTAAAGGAAAGTATATTTGGATATAGACAGAAATAATTTTTCATTTCTAATTTCCAAAATAAATCTCACTATATTTTATAGAGCTTTAAAATTAATATTACTGTTTATCTGTATTTCAGGAAAATATTTATATAATAGACTGTATTTAGAGAATAAACAAGAAATTGACTCTAAGATTTTAGAAAGATTATTAGATGAACTACTAAAGGAAAGAAAAGAGGAAGAAGCAGCAAGGTAATCTGCCTGGCACAATAAATGAGATTAATTAACCTTTTACAACTGTTAAAAATCTACTTATGATTTATATTTATAAAATGCCTTTAACATCAAAACAGGCCTACTAACAAGATCCAATTCTAATTCTAAGAAAAATAGTAATTTCATAAATATTCCCAGAATCTCTAAAGTATATAGCTGTGGATATTTTCACAGTCCCAAATCAGACATTCTAAACCAAATGTTTACTTTCAAAAGACATTGTGAAAAAAAGTCCTGATAGTCCAGAGGCTAAAACTTCAAGCTCCCAATGTAGGGGGCCTGGGTTCGATCCTTGGTTGGGGAACTAGATCCCATATACCTCAATTAAGAGTTTGAATGTTGCAACTAAGACTCAGTGTAGTCAAATAAATATATATTTTTTAATGAACACAGAGAAAGTATATATTTTCTACTCTATTTATCTGTGACTTAATTTTACTAACTAGAATCCACAGGTCAAAGAAATAATATAAAAAGTGAAAATACACTTGTGTCATATGACTTAAATTCAAAGCTTGACTAAGTTCTACATAAGGTAAAGAACAAGACTGCTGCTAAGTCGCGTCAGTCATGTCCGACTCTGTGATCCCATAGATAGCAGCCCACCAGGTTCCCCTGTCCCTGGGTTTCTCCAGGCAAGAATACTGCAGTGGGTTGCATTGCCTTCTCCCAAGAACAAGACTAGTTATTCATAACTGATAGGTTCAACATCAAATGCTTATTCTTGAGACTTCCTGGTGGTTCAGTGGCTAAGACTCTGAGCTCCCAATATGGAGGATGTCAACTCAATCCCTGGTGGGGTAACTAGATCCCACATGCCACATTAAGACTTGGTGCAGCCAAATAAATTAATTAATTAAATACTTTAAAAAAAATTGGTCAGAGATGCAATGCAACTTGGTTGGAAAAGAGATAAAATGTATAGGATTTAGAATTACATTTTTGGCCAAATATCTACAGACATGCTGATTGTACCTGTTTTCCAGCATTAGTTTCCAAATGTGCTGGTCAAATGCAAGATAATTTCTTTTATCACCATTTGTCTTTGATCTACCCAAGTAGTATATGGAAGTAGCTAGAAACTGGCAGCAAAATTCTTCTTCCTCCTTGTCAGATTTTAGATTCTTAGCAGCCGCAACATATAGTATCCAGGTTTTGGATGAGGAAAGCATCACAAAAGAGCCCTACCTAACTAGAAAAGTAGAAGAATTGCCAGTTCACACACTACCAAGTAGGGAAGCCATGCAGAAACAATGCTCAGTAGTCTCAAAGGTCTGGGTGATGAACAAGAGAACTCAAATTACACTAAGACTTCAGTCTGGATCACAGGGTCACAGGGTTTAGAATATAGTGAGACAACACTTCCTATTAACAAGAAACAGGATTTGTGGTCCAGTGGTTACAAATCTGCCTGCCAGTTCAGGGGACACTGGTTCAATCCCTGGTCTGGGAAGATTCCACATGTCTCAGGGCAACCAAGCCCACGTACCACAACTATAGAACCCACAGCCTAGAGTCTGTGAGCTGCAACTACTGAAGCCCACACACCCTAAAGCCCATGCTCTGCAACAAGGGAAGCCACCTCAATGTGAGGCTCAAGCACCACAGCGAGAGTGTAGCGCCTGCTTGCTACACCTAGAGACGAGCCCGGGTGCAGCAACAAAGACCCGGCACAGCCAAAGATAAATAAACCAAGGTACACACTGTTGGGAGGAGAGGTGTAGTGATATATTTGAAGAGAATATGTGTAAAGATTTTCAAAGGAAGGGGAAAAGGACACCGAAAGAACACTGAGTATGAGAGAATGACCCACCTACAGAACAGTCTGAAGAAGACTGTCCAGAGTGGCCTACTCACATGAATGGGCTCTGCTCCACTTAACTGGTCCCCTGTTGGTGACTGCTCGATACAGCTTTTTGATACTGTTTTTAAAAATGCAGTCAACATTCTTATACATGTTTCTTTGTGTAATAGTATGCCAATACCTGAGGGCTAAATTCCTAGTTCTTCAACCCTAATGAAAAACAGATTCCCTTATCCCAAACCTCTTTAAATTTCATCATTACTTTGTTGAAAAGAAAATAAATTAATTTTCTGAATACAAAGGAAATTTGCAAATTTTCAACTTATTCATACAGAAAAATCTTTAAAGTGCAAAAAATGTGAAATAAAATTTAAAAGCTGTCAGAATGCCACCATCCATAGATAATTACTATTAACAGTTTGATTCACTTTATTCTAGTCTTTTAATCTTCATTTATATACATTTTAAATAAAAAATTTGTATTATACATAGTTTTATATTATACCTTTTTTCACTTAACTCTATGCTGTGAACATTTCTCATTTAATCAGAGGGAAAATGATACCAGCTGAGAGTTAGACAATTCTTTATCAATTTTTCCAGGTTTCCTAATTAATAGCCAGAGTTTTTTAAATACAACATTTTAACTTTCCTTACCAAAAAAAGATCCCCAAAACACACAAAAAATTCTGAACATTAACTAGCCTCAATATGAGTAAATTAAATGTTTATGTGGTAAAGTAAAAAGTATAGTGAATATTATAAATGATTTATTCTTTATTTTTACTATTATAAGCCTTAAATTCTATGATATTGTAAGATATTTGAATTTCCAAAGATAACTACATTTTGGACCTTTTCATTTCAGAAAAGTCAAGGAAGAGGCATTAAGAATAGAAGAAGAAAATCGAAAGCTATTGGAAGCTATGACTGCAAAAGCAAAAGGCAAACACAAGATTATATGATTAATAATGTGTCATTTGATTTTGTGTTGTGACTGCAAAGTTGCAGTATTTACAGAGAATTATAAACAGAGTGCAGAGAAGGCAATGGCACCCCACTCCAGTACTCTTGCCTGGAAAATCCCATGGACTGAGGAGCCTGGTAGGCTGCAGTCCATGGGGTTGCTAAGAGTCGGACACGACTGAGTAACTTCACTTTCACTTTTCACTTTCCTGCATTGGAGAAGGAAATGGCAACCCACTCCAGTGTTCTTACCTGGAGAATCCCAGGGACAGGGGAGCCTGGTGGGCTGCCGTCTATGGGGTCGCACGGAGTTGGACACGACTGAAGCGACTTAGCGGCAGCGGCAGCATAAACAGAGTGACCATGTTTCCCAGTTTGCCCGTTAGAGTCCAGGTTTATGCCCAGGTTCCTGAAATATCTGTTTGACTCCCTCTCCTTCTCGTTGTGTTCCAATTTGGATAATGCACTGTATGATCACAGCAGTAATGAATTCATAAAAAATGGATTCCTGACACAGACACCTACTCACCCACCTTGTAAGAGGGATACACGGCAGGACCAGCATGTGCAACATGTTTTTAAATTTTCTAGTAAGCACATAAAAAATAAAAAGAAACAAATGAATTACAATAATCCCTCAATATCCATCAGGAATTGGTCCCAGGACTCCTGCAGATACCAAAAATTCATAAATTCTTAAGTCCCTTATATAAAATGTCATAGTATGTGTGTATAACCTAAACACATTGGCATATACTTTAAATCATCTCTAGATAACTTATAATGCCTAATAAAATGTAAATGCTATGTAAATAGTTGCTAGCAAATTCAAGTTTTGCTTTTTGGAACTTTCTGAAAATTTTTTTCGAATATTTTCAATTTGTGGTTGGTTGAATCCATGGATACAGAACCTGAAGATTCAGAAAACCAACTGTATATTTTATTTAATACATTATATCCAAATTATTATTTTAACATAATGCAAATGATGTTAAATTTAATTAACATTGATTCATGCATGTAATCAATGCAAAAATTATTGATATGTTTTTATATTCAGTTTTTCACACAAAGTCTCTGAAGTCATTGTGTATTTTACACTCACCGCACATTTCAGTTTGGACTAGCCACACTTCAAGTGCTCAGTAGATACATGTGGCTTGTGGCTATGTATCAGATAGTGCAGGAATAGCCATTCCCTATTAAATGGACATTTGGGCTGTTTCCTGTCTTTTACTGTTACAATATTTGGGACTGCTATATGCTATGGCATATATTTGGGAATATATTTTATATTCCATTTTAATAGATATAATATAGGGAGACTGTATCTATCTTTTTCATTAAGCATCATGCTCCAGGGGTTGTTCCCAATTAAATATCTGCTGACTTAAACTAAATAATTTATTTCTTCTCATTTTTTGTATAAGCAGAAGAAGCTGAAGCCGAGGCTTTTGAGGATTTTGAAGTTGAGGAGTCTGAACTTCACGAAGGGTCTGAGGCCCCTGAGGTTGCTGAGGAGACCAGGGGGTTCTTACCCGAGGAGTCTGACATTTTTGAGGCCCCAGAAACAGAACATGAATCAGGTTAGACTTTTATTAAAGAGTGCGTCCTTAATTCCACTGCTGCCTATTGGCATGTTTGTGTGCATGTGTGTGTATGTCTGTTGATGTGGTATAAAGTGGAAGCAGGTTGAGATTGCAGAGATGTGGCCCCAGAAAGCAGCAGGTGGCTGAAAGTATGGTAAGAAAGCTGAGTGCTCTGCCCTGGTCCTGGCACTCTTGTCAGGGTCTGCTATATAATTTGGGGGGCACAGTGTTCAAAGGAAAAAAGACTCATTAAAAGTACAAGAATATAAAGCTCTTTCTTTCCTTCCACGGTCTCTCTTAACTTGTCATAGTACTTTATGTTTGCTGTTTAAAGTCATTTAAAAAAAAAAGTCATTCTAAAAAAAATTAAAATTTTAAGTTCTTAAGCATGAATTTTACCATTCATCTTTATGTTGCCCAATGCCACTTCTAAATGCAAACCTAAGAAAGGATGTGATGAGGTTCCATAGTCATTCATGTCTCTTTAAATGCCATTACCTTCATTCTGCATCTGGAGCAAGTTCTAATTTGAAGGGGAACCATGGTCAGGCCTGTCAGCATCTTCCCATCCCCAAATCACTAAGTCACACTTTTTCCCACACATCGTGGGCCCTCTTAGAATTCTGTGCTCATGATGGGGTATCAGGAACGCTCATAGGAATGAGATGGCAAAGAATGGCAGACAGATCTCTGCTCACAGGTGTGCCCTATTGTCCTGCTGGAGTCCCTTTGGATTTTGCTTACAAAACTCGGTTCAAAGATCAAAATGACAACCAAAGTGCATTAAACTAAGTATGGGGCCATTCTGGGCAAGAGATACAGGACACCCACACAGCTTATATACCCATGAAGCCAGCCCTCCTCAAATGTCCAGTTTGTTGGGTTGGGACAGGGCAAGAAGGAGTCTATATGGCAATGAGAGTCACTCTCATGACTGGAGAGTGGACTTAAGCAGCAAGATCAGGCACTTCAAGGTGGTGGAAGCAGGGCTCATAAATGCCTCGAAGCACAATTAGTGTTGAATTACTCCCTCTTCTCTTGAGTATTAAACATTATAGATTCTATTGAAAGAGGACCCAACTATTATTTTAGCTAACTTGCAGGACAGTTTGCACAATATTACAGAATGGCTATATATACATTTTTTTGTTAATATATATGTGTGTGTGTGTGAGACACACAAAACTTGTGTCTCAGAACTAGGAAAGACTAAGGGGTGAGAAGAAAGATAATTAGTCCTTCCTTCCCTGAAACTGTCTACACTAGATCTGTATGTGAATCATGTCTTTTATTATCCAGGAAAGCAGTTGTTGATCTGTATCTTCAAAAGTGCTATTAGTTGAGATTCTCCTCAGTTTCACCACACCTACACCCACAACTGAGACTTTGGCCACTTTACAGTATTTAGGAATATCTTTATGGGTATGTCAAGAAATTAAAAGAATGCTCAGGCATTTTTGATGCCATGTGAATAGACATTTGAATGATATTTAACAACAGTTATCAGAACTGTATGTATAATTATTATTCTGGTCAACATCCTTTTGTGTATTTAAGAATATTCTTCATTTTCTGCTTTATTTTATTATGTATTTTTATGCCTCCCTGGAACCAACCAGTGGGTTCGTGTGTTTGCAGTGTAGAAAACTAAACTCTGACTGCAGATGTCTGCAGCAAAGTAAGGGCTTAGTAGTAGGACACCAAGGGAGGGAGTGGGAGACAAGCCTGAGATCCACTCCAACTTGGTCTTTGAGTTGCGGGCATTTAAGGAGGAGAGGGCTTCCCGGGTGGCACTAGTAGTAAAGAACTCACCTGCCAGTGCAGGGGATGTAAGAGACATGGGTTCAATCCCTGGGTCAGGAAGATCCCCTGGAGGAGGGTGTGGCAACCCACTGCAGTATTCTTGCCTGGAGAATCCCATGGACAGAGGAGCCTGGTGGGCTGCAGTCCATAGGGCTGCAAAGAGTCGCACATGAATGAAGCAACTTAGCTCATGCACAAAGGGGAAGAACAAAGAATCGGCAGTTAATCATCATCCTGTGACATTTCTTAATCGTTGTTTTGGGGGTCAGGATGCCTACTGTTTATGAATCTTTCTTTTTTTTTTTGCTTTTTCCCCATTTTATTGAAGTCTAGTTGCTGTACATCAAAGTGATTCAGTTATACACATTCTTTTTTTTTCTAATATTCTTTTTCATTATGATTTATCCCAGGTTAGATATAGTTCCGTGTGCTATACAATAGGACCTTGTTGTTTATCCATCCTAAATGTGTTGAAGTGTAATAGTTTGCATCTACCATCCCCAAACTCCCAGTCATCCCTTTCCCTCCCTGTCTCCCCCTGTAACTATGCTTCTTTGTCTACCTCCTGCACTAGGAGGAATTCTTTAAATGCAGTTGTTGTTGTTTTTTCCTTTGTATCCCTCGAACCTACTGGTAGCCTTCAATAAATGGCTGTTGAATGTGTGACTTCTAGATATTTACCAAGGGTCTACTAAGAGCCAGTATACAAAGAGACCAGATATGAGACTAGTACAGTGAACAAATGTGTGCAAGACAGTCCCTGCCCTGAATGGGGATGAGCCCTAGTCAATGGGTAAGATGGACACTGCTGCTGCTGCTATGTCGCTTCAGTCATGTCCGACTCTGTGCAACCCCATAGATGGAAGCCCACTAGGTTCCTCTGTCCCTGGGATTCTCCAGGCAAGAATACTGGAGTGGGTTGCCATTTCCTTCTCCATGTTTATGAATCTTTTTATGAGTATCTGGTGATTCATGATCCAGGGATCTGTTAGCTCATCTTGCCCTGGAGAAACAACCTGAGTATGTACATTAATGATGTTATCTGATTCTGGTTGATTAGTGTTCACTTAGCACAGAAATGAGCCATGAAATTAAAAGACGCTTACTCCTTGGAAGGAAAGTTATGACCAACCTAGATAGCATATTCAAAAGCAGAGACATTACTTTGCCAACAAAGGTCCATCTAGTCAAGGCTATGGTTTTTCCTGTGGTCATGTATGGATGTGAGAGTTGGACTGTGAAGAAAGCTGAGTGCCGAAGAATTGATGCTTTTGAAGCTGTGGTGTTGGAGAAGACTCTTGAGAGTCCCTTGGACTGCAAGGAGATCCAACCAGTCCATTCTGAAGGAGGTCAGCCCTGGGATTTCTTTGGAGGGAATGATGCTGAAGCTGAAACTTCAGTACTTTGGCCACCTCATGCGAAGAGTTGACTCATTGGAAAAGACTCTGATGCTGGGAGGGATTGGGGGCAGGAGGAGAAGGGGACGACAGAGGATGAGATGGCTGGATGGCATCACTGACTTGATGGACGTGAGTCTGAGTGAACTCCGGAAGTTGGTGATGGACAGGGAGGCCTGGCGTGCTGCGATTCATGGGGTCACGAAGAGTTGGACACGACTGAGCGACTGAACTGAACTAAACTGAACTGAGCACAGAAATGAGGTCAGAGGGGACAAGAAAGGGAATAATGTTTTGAATAAAGAGATTAATCATAAACTCAGCAGGGGAACTCGGTTTTAGGGGAAATCAGTACTTTACCTAATTAGAGAAGGCACTGGCGACCCACTCCTATACTCTTGACTGGAAAATACCATGGACGGAGGAGGCTGGTAGGCTGCAGTCCATGGTGTCGCTAAGAGTCAGGACACGACTGAGCGACTTCACTTTCACTTTTCACTTTCATGCATTGGAGAAGGAAATGGCAACCCATTCCAGTGTTCTTGCCTGGAGAATCCCAGGGACGGAGGAGGCTGGTGGCCTTCCGTCTATGGGGTCGCACAGAGTTGGACACGACTGAAGCAACTTAGCAGCAGCAGTACTTTACCTAGTGAGAACTGTATTATCAATTTGACATAGTATACACAATTTAAACTTTTGATATTTTCTTTGTGCCAAAATTTTCATAAAGGAATAATGTTTTTAAAACTCAAACACTAACTATTAGATATTTTTTTAAGTATCTGAGCCTCCTGAGGATGCTATAGTCGGAGCAGAATTTCCAAAAGGATCCAGAGAGGGCCTGGAAACTAAAGAATTACCTGAAACAGGTTAGATTATAAAATAAAAGTAGTGCATAGAAATGCTTTTCATATTCTCTTACAATTTTAGGCATAAAACCAATTTCCTACCTATTTCTTTCTATGCCAGTTATATGCTGGTTGATGTGTGTTATATTTGCCTAACTTATTAAAAAGTGTATCTAGCCAACTTATAATAGTTTTTCAACAAATTTTATGTTCTACTTTTATTAAAAAAGTTGCCATATGAAATTCATATTATCTAAATAATTTGGATTTTATTTATAAGTAACAATTCATCTACAGCCAAAACAATGAACAAAGCATAGTTGAAATATGAATTTATAAATGCATATTATTGCTTAGAACTCTAAGTTTATTTCTTTTAAATGTTTAAAAAGTATTATAAATTATTTTGGCAATATAGCTAAAGATATAATGCTTAAAGTCTCTTTTTTCTTTCTTTTAAATTTTACTCAAAAGTTCTACTACCTGAATTTCCGGAAGATGGTTATCCTGATGTTCCTGAAATGGATTCAATTAGAGAGAATGTCAGCTCTTTCTATGCTGCCTGGAGACAGATGGAAACAGCTATCAGTGACTCTTTTACTCAAATTTTAAACCTGGAGATTGCTGGCAAAACTCCAGAGGAACTACTTCAAAAAGTCATTGAAATTATGGAAAGTAAGGGCTGCTGTAATCATAACATTTATTGTCGTGAGCAAGCCATATTATTAAAAGTACTGTGAAAGTTTAAAGCCTACGGTTTATGAAGTAAAACATTCAGTATATCCAGGGATGATATTTAAAATATTTAACAACTGTCCTAGAACACCCATCAGATCAGCCATTGGACACACAGCACTGGCCAAACTGGCCACTTGTCACCTAAAGAATTTGGAAAGGCCTATTTGCCTACACATGTAAGCTAAGAGACCAGCCCTACAGTTAATTTTCTTAATCTTGCTACTGTAATATGTTCATATGCTTTTATCCTAAAAATGTCTTCCCAACTGTGTTTGTTTTTGAAAGAACCCTTTCACCATGCTGCTTGGGAGTTAACTATAGAAGATTATGATGAAGAAACAGAAGACTATCAGGCTGAAGCCGATGTCGATGAGGAGCTAGAAGAGGAAGAAGAGGAAGAGGAAGAGGTGGGGGGCTTTTCTCCTGCTCACTGCCCGTGGTCACGTCACTGAAGGTGCACATATCCAGAGTGGTTACTGGCACTTCTAGGCTTCAAGAAAACAAGCAGGGATCTTCAGATTTGTAAACATTTTCAACACATTTTGCCTCCACTCAGCTTCATTTGACCTCTGAAATGCCAGAGCTACTTAGACAGTATGTTACACCCATGAAAAAAGGAAAGAGAAAACTTTAAATTTTTTTCCCATGGAAAAATCTATACATATTAGAGACAGAAATATTTTATAAATTTAACAGAAGTGGGTGTTTTATGTAAAATACAACAATGGCATCTTTGAAGGGCTGATGGCATGAAAACAAGTGGTTTTCTCAAAGAGGAACAACTCATTTTAGGCACCAATCTACTCCCTTGGCACCACAATTTTGATAACTATTTTCAAGGGATAGCCTCCTAATTAAGGCATGTATCAATAATAAAATAGGAAGTGATTCCTTTAATTCTGGTCTTTATAAATAAAGCAAAATAATAGGTTAGACAAACATTCATTTGTAATTAACTTGTTGCTTGACTTAAATCCAAATATGTATGTATCAAACAAAAAATGTTATGCAGTGTGATTCTGCTAATAGCTTTCGATACTTTATCCTAAGAAACTGCTGAGACTCTCAGTCAGGGTGGTTAAAGGGTGTGGGTTTTGTCCCAATAATGTTTAGACTCTCTCTTTTCTTTTGTGACCTGCTGTGGTCTGCAAGAACATGGTGTCTTTCTTGTACCTGCAAACAGTTCTCAAGCTGTCTGTAATTTTAAAAACTTAAATTTTTAAGTATGGTCTTCATTGATAACATAGTGTCTTTACCTCACTTTTACTCTTCCTAATTTATCATCCCTTCTTCCAGTGTGTGTTAGGCTTCCTGAGAGGGGTGGTTGTTTTCTTTCTTTCTTTCTTTTCTTTTTTGGCTCAGTGGAGTTCACAAGTCTTGCTGGAGTGCTTTAGGTGACAACATCCTCAAAATTTATGAAGGGCAAACTGACTTTTCTCCCCAGCATTCAGGAGTATAGTGACAGATAGGCCACCTATTTGTTGCTGAGGCCTGAGACAAGCCCAGTTACCTGAATTCCTCATACTTGCCTGGATGCAAGGTCAGGGAGGACTCCTCCCACCCATACAGCTCCTTCTTGGTCTCTTGCAGGCCACAGAGACCACAAAGGGTGGTAGCTGCTGATGCTAACATTCCCCAGGAAATCCACAGATTTCTACAGGAAAACTCCTCCTAAGACTTGCCATCTCGATGCTCTGGTCCCTCTGATGCTTGTCTCCAGATACTCATCCAGTCCATAGTGGTGAAGAGTGTTAGTACAGTTGTCTGCCCTCAGACGTCCACAGAGGCCAACCACCACCTGCTCTAGCAGTTAAACACTGAGGAGGTGGTAGAGAAATGAGGAGAGTCTTTAGAGCACCATCTTCCCAGAATCCCTTGCTCCAAGACGCCCCAATCCTTATCACTATTACTACACATATCTCACTTTTTTTAAACTGAAATTCAAATGTAACTGGTGAGCCTTCATTTTTTATCTGCTAAAAGTCTGGCAACCTTACTTAAGTGCATTTATTGAAAAACAAGAAAGACTAGAGAAATTAATTAGTCATTCAAGTCAAGAACCTAGAGAAAAAAGCATAGCATAACAAAATAGACCAAAGTAAAGTAAAAAGAAGGAAATTAAAGGCCAAAATTAATGAACTAGGAAAAAAAGACCAAATAAAGCAGTAGGCCTACCTTCAAAAAAAATGAAAAATTGGTTTACTGACAAGAGCAATAAAATAGACAAACCTCTGGCAAATAAAATGAAGTAAAAAGAAGGAGGAGTAAATAACATTTGAAACAGAAATCAGATTTGAAAGAGGTTCATTTTAAATTACAACTTTATACTAACAAATTTTAAAGTCAAAATACAAAGCATTTTCAAAATACAAATTACTAAAATGTGCTTAAGATAAAAGATAAAAGCTGGACAAACAAAAATAACTGTAGGGAGTTGTAGGGCTTTTCTTGTTGGTTAGATAAGTCTTATGTTATAAATCTTCCATAGCATAGAAAAATTTCAATACTTTCAGCTCATTTTGAAGCTTGCATAACCCTGACACAAAAATTGAATGAGTGACACAAGAAAAGTAGAGATTAGTTTTGCACATTTACAGAAAGTTGTTTTTTACATCCTGTTTGGGGGAAGAAAAAAAGGCATGTTGTAGAATAGTCATGCAAAGTATTATTTCGTTGTTATCTTAAAAATAATGTATTTGTGCCTAAATTTGTGTCTTTGTATGTAAATGTGTAAGCTATACTGAGAAAAATGAGTCTGAAAGAATACACATAAAACGATTGAGTGTTAAGACAGTACTGGAAGGGAAAGGTGAGAGGAAATGTTCACTCTTCATGCATTGTGGTTACGTTTTGAATATTTTTACAGCAAGCATGCATTGTACAACACAAAATTATTTTTAAAATATACTTTACTTTAAATATAGGGCTTCCCTCATAGCTCAGTTGGGAAAGAATCTGCCTGCAATGCAGGAGACTCCGGTTTGATTCCTGGGTTGGAAAGATCCCCTGGAGAAAGAATAGGCTACCCACTCCAGTATTCCTGGGCTTCTCTTATGGCTCAGCTGGTAAAGAATCTGCCTGAAATAGGGGAGACCTGGGTTTGATCTGGGTTTGATCTCTGGGTTGGTAAGATCCCCTGGAAAAGGGAAAAGCTACCCACTCCAGTATTCTAGCCTAGAAAATTCCATGGACCATCCATGGGGTTGCAAAGAGTCAGACACAACTGAACAACTTTCACTTTCACTTACTTCAAGTACAAGAGTCCCTAAGGGACTTTACACATGGTTTCTTCATCTATCGCATTTCCAATTGAATAAAATAAAATTTTTCCAAAGTATTTGATTATATATCCACTGAGTAGGAAACAAAGCAAATCCTGAGACATCGCCCATTTTCGTTTTCAATGACTAAGAAGTTGTGACCCTGACTCAGCTTTTACTTCTTGGAAATAATTTTATTTTAGAAACTGACTTCACAGTGACCCTGCATCCATCCACACATTACAAGGGTTTTTATTACACATTTGTCTATAAAGGGCTTGGGACACCTTCATTCTCAGTGCTGCTTCATTTTCTTTATAAAATAAAGACACTTGGGATTTGAACTCAGAGGAATATAAGAAACTTATTTTTTGATGAATTCAAATAGTACAAGAACTGGTCTTTTGTGGATTGTTTTAAAGGGATATTGTTATGGATTAAATACTATTCAAAGATGCATTTTTATAATTCCCTCTTTAGTATTATGAGAACAGTGCATTAATAGTGTTCTCCAAACTTTGAATGATATTTCTAGAATGAAGATATAATTAAGGAGAAGAGAAGGCATTTGGGAGATACAAAGCACTTTTGTCCAGTGGCTCTCAAAGAAAACTTCGTCCTACAACCAGGCACCCCAGAAGAAGCAGCTAAATACCGAGAAAAGATCTATTACTTTTCAAGTCCTGAAGCTAAAGAAAAGTTTTTGGAGCAGCCTGAAGAGTATGTGGCTCATGATGAACCATTAAAGGTGAAAACAGTATTCCCATCCTGATGAATGCTCCTGCATCCTTGTTTAGAGACTTGTTAGCAGTCTCCACCATTTTACTCAATAGTGAAGTCACCAGTATAATAAAACAGTATGGTGGCAATATCTAGGTTTTAAGAACAACTTTTTAGAATATAACATAATCTAATTATCTATTTTATTTCTTCAGTAATACCTTACATCAAATCAACACATTTTTTAGCTGAAGTATTTTATAGGAAGTCACAGTTGAATTTATTGCTTGTAATTTTATTGGGCTTATTTTATTTCCTAATCATTTTGATGTACCATTTTAACATCTAATTTCTTGTTAGACTTTTTTCCTCACAATATTGTGATTTTGCCATTATAGATATGAAATAGTACTTAGGAAATCTTTGGGCATATCATTCTTTCTTTCTCTTAATTATTTTATGAGTATAATTCCCTAGAATGGGATTACAAGATCAAAATTATAAATCAAAGTATATTGTCGTGGGGCTTCCCTGGTGTCTCAGCAGTAAAGAATCTGCCTGTCAGTACAGGAGAGGTGGGTTTGATCCCTTAGTATGGAAGATACCCTGGAGAATGAAATGGCAACCCACTCCAGTATTCTTGAAAATTCCATGGACAGAGGAGCCTGACAGGCTACAGACCATGGGGTTGCAAAGAGGTGGGCATGACTCAGCCACTAAACAACATATTGTCAGGACTTTCAATAATACTGATGCCTTGTTAAACAGAGCATGTAAAACACAATTTAAACTCTTCTGGATAATTTGGGCCATTTTCATGGCTATTGCATACACTTTTAAACTCTTCTCTGACCATTTCCTTCACAAGGACAAAAGGTGATGAGGCTGTGCTTGCTTCCCTCTGCTGCTCAAAATCCATTACTGCGAGCCTCTTTGAGGCTCATTCCATCCAAATATATCACCATCTCCCACTCTTGCTGTCATCTATAAATATGAGTCATTGCCCCACATTTACAAAAGATTTATCTGCTCCTTCATCCCAAACCTCATCATTGTTCTTGACCAGCTTGAGCATCAGTGGACAGTCCATACACCTGGATCTCTGTGGATTCTCTGGTTTGGGGGCTTCCCTATCTCCCATGGACAGAGGAGCCTAGTGGACTCCACAGGTCGAAAAGAGTCAGACATGACTGAGCGACTAACACTTTCACTACTTTCACTTTGTCTCCAATACAGAGATTGCAGATTTAATGAAGGCACCTCTAACATTCCTGTATCAGTGGGCTTTTTGTTTGGTAGAGAGGTTTTGGTGGTGGTGGTGGTGGTGTTTTTTTCGTACTAAGAAAATGTCTTTGCATTCTTCCACAATTAAAACTTTTAAAAAGAAACAAAATTAATTTTATTTTATTAAATGCCTTTTGGAGCACTTAATATCAAGATGCTCTGTATTTGTTGATGCTCCCTGAATTCATGGTTGATGCCATGAATCATGTTAATTGGTATCCTAATGTCGAAACATCCTTGAGTTTGTGAAGTGATAATTCAGTCTTAGGGAGAGCAGTTAATAAGCCTAAGTAAGGTTTTCTAAATTCTTAAAGCTTCTTCTTCTTCACTGTCCCTCTCCTCTACCCCCATCCTTGACTTATCCCCTATTTCAGGCTCCGCCATTAAGAATATGCCTTCTCGGCCCCCATGGCTCTGGCAAAACTGTCTGTGGAAGACAGCTGGCAGAAAAATTGGGCATTTTTCATATTCAGTTTGAAGAATTTCTTCAAGAAAAACTAATGCTCAAAACTGAAAAGAAAGTGGGGCCTGAATTTGAGGACGATTCTGAGGATGAACAATTTGTAAAACAAGAACTTGAAGAGCTTGCAATTCAGGCCAATGTTACAATTGAGGAAGAAAATACAAAGAAGCTGGTAGGAATATTAATACTTTCTTTGCAGATAATTGTGCTTACTAGTGTTACTTTGAGGGAGTAGAATATAAGTAGTATAAAACTCTCTATATACAATTTCGAAGAAGTAAAAAAAAAATAGCCCATAAAAGTAATTTAAGAGTCATCTTCTCAATATGTTAAATACAGACCTTGCTACTCATCTAGAATATAGAGTACTGAGTTTTACATGACTCCAATGAAAAACAGAAAAGCTTTCCCTGACAAGAGTGTTGTATAGCATTTATTTGGGGCTGTTATTTGATGGACTACCCAAATGGTTCAGTGATAAAGAATCTGCCAATGCATGAGATGCAGGTTCAATCCCTGCATCAGGAAGATTCTCCTGGAGAAGAAAATGATAACCAACCCCAATATTCTTGCCTAGGAAATCCCGTGACAGAGGAGCCTGGTGGACTATAGTCCATGGAGTTGCAGAGTCCAACACAACTTAGTGACTAAACAACAATGTTATTTGAGATGTCTGATCTAGATGATAAGATTTCTGTTATTGTGTCCTGTGTTTTCTATTTATTAATAATACTATAAAAAATCTGCCCCTGCACCAGTAGAGATCTCAAAATATTAATTTCTAATGATTCCTCATAAGAAAGTTTGTATGTATCTTTTTGTTCTTCAGTCACTCAGTCATGTCTGACTCTTTGCGACCTCATGGACTGCAGCATGCCAGGCTTCCCTGTCATTCACCATCTCTCAGAGTTTGCTCAAACTCATGTCCATTGAGTCGATGATGCCATCCAACCATTTCATCATCTGTCACCCCTTCTCCTCCTGCCCTCAATGTATCTCTTAGGTGGTTTCTATCTGGGCGTATAGAGAAAGTTCATTATTTTAACTCGCCTTTTAACCATTTCTGATATATCTGAACCCTTTTTTTCCAAATGATCTTCTATAAATGGACACAGGTACAGATTATATTAGATGACTGCCTGCCTGGCCCATCCTTTAATCAGGATCTAGATTGAGTAGTTATAAGATAGGTGACAAAAATCAGTTAACCTTTATAGGTGTGTGATATAGATTGATCTTGGTTTTAGTAAAAATGATGAGACAATCAAAATTAGTCATGCTATTTGCTAGTAGCTCCTCTTAGCAATGCTATGCTATGCTATGCTATGCTAAGTCACTTCAGTCGTGTCCAACTCTGTGCGACCCCTTAGACGGCAGCCCACCAGGCTCACCCGTCCCTGGGATTCTCCAGGCAAGAACACTGGAGTGGGTTGCCATTTCCTTCTCCAATGCGAGAAAGTGAAGTCGCTCAGTCATGTCCGACTGTTAGTGACCCCATGGACTGCAGCCTACCAGGCTCCTCCATCCATGGGATTTTCCAGGCAAGAGTACTGGAGTGGGGTGCCATTGCCTTCTCCACCTCTTAGCAATAGTAAGTATAATTTCATATCCATCCTAAAGGAAATCAGTCCTGAATATTCGTTGAAAGGACTCATGCTGAAGCTGAAACTCCAATACTTTGGCCACTTGATCCAAAGAATTGACTTATTGGAAAAGACCCAGATGATGGGAAAGATTGAAGGTGGAGGGAGAAGGGGACAACAGAGGATGAGATGGTTGGATGGCATCACTGACTCAATGGACATGAGTTTGAGTAAACTCCAGGAGTTGGTGATGGGCAGGGAGGCCTGACGTGCTGCAGTCCATGGAGTCGAAAAGAGTCGGACACGACTGAGTGAATGAATTGAACTGAACTGATATTAAATATTGGTTTGAAGAAAAGTACTCAGATTTTTAAATGCTTACAAACAACAGTGAAAAGTGACCTGAGAAAAACAGGTCTTATATTAACTGTGTAACATATTACTATTTATAGAATTTTAAGTTTTGTTTGTTTTATAATTCTTGTTTGTAGCCTCAGGAAGTGCAACTTACAGAAGAAGAAGAAGCAATCAGATTAAACCTAACTGAAAATGAGCCATTGCCTCTTGAAATCCTTGAAGCAATTCTTTCTGAGTGGTGGTTTAAGGAACCGATATGGTATCTTAATTTATATAGACTTTTATACACTTATTGACTTTCATTTGCTTTATTCTTAAAAGTGAAAAATGTAATCCAACATAAAGTTAAGAATTTTCTCCTTTACTCCAATGTAAACTAGTGATTCCACACATTAAAAACATCTAGGAGATTATTTTTAAAATATTGATGCCAGAGATTCCAAACAATTGAATTAAAATTTGAGGTGCAAGGGGGACCTAGCCATTGGAGCCTCCCAGGGGATTATAATGTGTAGTCGTGGCTGTGTGTGTGTGCTTAGTCGCTCGGTCATGTCTGACTCTTTGCAACCCTATGGACTGTAGCCCATCAGGCTCCTCTGTCCATGGGATACTCTAGGCAAGAATACTGGAGTGGGTAGTCATTTCCTTCTTCGGGGATCTTCCCAAGACCCCTGACCAGGGATCAATCCCAAGACCAGAGATGGAACCCAAAGGTAGATTCTTTGCCATCTGAGCCACCAGGGAAGCTCAGTCATGATTAGGAAATACATGTAGTTAAGCATACATCTTGATAAAAAGATTACTGCTAATCATGAAGAACAAATATCCCAAGTTAATGATTTTAGTGCTTTTCTACATTTGGGAAAATGCAAGAATCTGGGGTCATTGAAATCCTTCCTGAAATAGGCAGTCTACTATCTAGGGGCCCATTTATCCAATAGACAGAATGCCTCACCCTATTTTTTCATTCTGAATTCTTTTCAGGGTGCATTGTCAGTAGGTGACTACAGTGGGTTGTGATTTAACCCCCATACTACTGGTTGGTGAGCAACACTCTATGTTGTGGTTATTGTTCACATCACTTAATAGCTGTCCATAGTCTTATACCTTTACCAAAAGCCAGGAACAACTTGACCCCAGACAGAACAAATTTAAGAGTTACAGGTCACCAGAATGTAAAACTCTGCCTCAATTTCCTAACCACAATCTCTTACCTTGATATCCACCAGAAGAAAGTGAAATGATATTTACAGTGCTGCTAATAGCAAACACGTATATGGAACTTACTGTGTGCAAAATACTGTTCTTCTATATTGTATTCATATTAAGTTCCTTGATCCTTATAACTACCCTATGGGACAGGAACTTTTATTTTCTCATTTTGGAGATAAGGAAACTATATCAATGAGAATTAAAAAAAACTAGCAGGTCCCAGTGCTTCTCTGGTCATTCTCTTTTACTTAGTCCCTGACCTAACTGAGTAAGTGGGATTATTAGTCACTTTAATTTTAATTTCTTATTCCCTATATTATATCAACAGTTGAGGTAAACTTAGGCATGTTGCTTGCGACAACATAATCATGGGATGTTCTTCATTAACTTAGCTCCTAATCTTACATCACACATGAAAACAAACAAATAAACATATGGATTGAAGAAAAGGAAAAAGTGAAATTCTAAAAGCCTAAATAAAATAGCTGAACATTAGCACTACCATCAAAACTTATTATAATGAAAAGTTTGTAATAGCATGAGAAATTTTACTATATAATGTTAAACTAAAAAAAGAGGATACACAGTTATTTATGATAGAAAGTTCAACAAATGAAGAACAAACTAGAAAGAAACAAAACAAAATGTCAATAACTTATTGGATATGAGATTATAGATAATTTTGTCCTTTCTTTGTGCTTTTCTTAATTTCGTATTTTCTATAGTGAAATATATTGCTTTTATAATTAGGAAAAAATCAGCACATTTTTAAAAGGCCTCAATCCTAGAGAGAGCTTATTAGTTACTGCTGCTGCTGCTAAGTTGCTTCAGTCGTGTCCGACTCTGTGCAACCCCATAGATGGCAGCCCACTAGGCTCCCCTATCCCTGGGATTCTCCAGGCAAGAACACTGGAGTGAGTTGCCATTTCCTTCTCCAATGAATGAAAGTGAAAAGTGAAAGTGAAGTCGCTCAGTCGTGTCTGACTCTTAGCGACCCCATGGACTGCAGCCTACCAGGTTCCTCCATCCATGGGATTTTCCAGGCAAGAGTACTGAAGTGGGGTGCCATTGCCTTCTCCTATTAGTTACTGAGGTATAGCTAATTGCATTACATTACTGAGATATAATGGTAGAAATGAAAATGTTGATTCAGAAGAGGGTTTGCCAAGACTTAGCTACTGTATGGGAGAAGGCAATGGCACCTCACCCCAGTACTCTTGCCTGGAGAATCCCATGGATGGAGGAGCCTGGTAGGCTGCAGTCCATGGGGTCGCTAAGAGTCAGACACGACTGAGCGACTTCACTTTCACTTTCCACTTTCATGCATTGGAGAAGGAAATGGCAACCCAATCCAGTGTTCTTGCCTGGAGAATCCCAGGGACGGGGGAGCCTGGTGGGCTTCCATCTATGGGGTCGCACAGAGTCGGACACGACTGAAGCGACTTAGCAGCAGCAGCTACTGTATGTGAGAAGCAGGAGGGAGTTGAAGGGTCTCTGAAGTTTGGCCCCTGGACCCTAGTGAGTCAGAGGAAGAGCCATGTAGAAGGGTAACAGTGAGCATGATTTTTGATAGTATGATGTATATATAACTCCTGAAGGGCACTCAGATAGAGAAACAAGGCAGTTATGTTGAAAATTCTAAATAAAAATTCAAAAAAGAGCTTGGATGTAGAGGTAAAGATTTAGATGTCATTTCTCTGATAATGAGTGATGTTGAGCATCTTTTCATGTGTTTGTTAGCCATCTGTATGTCTTCTTTGGAGAAATGTCTATTTAGTTCTTTGGTCCATTTTTTGATTGGGTCATTTATTTTTCTGGAGTTGAGCTGTAGGAGTTGCTTGTATATTTTTGAAATTAGTTGTTTGTCACTTGCTCAACATCACTCATTATCAGAGAAATGCAAATCAAAACCACTATGAGGTAACCATTTCACACCAGTCAGAATGGCTGCGATCCAAAAGTCTACAAATAATAAATGCTGTAGAGGGTGTGGAGAAAAGGGAACTCTACTGTTGGTGGGAATGCAAACTAGTACAGCCACTACGGAGAACAGTGTGGAGATTCCTTAAAAAACTGGAAATAGAACTGCCTTATGATCCAGCAATCCCAGTGCTGGGCATACACACTGAGGAAACCAGAAGGGAAAGAGACACGTGTACCCCAATGTTCATCGCAGCACTGTTTATAATAGCCAGGACATGGAAGCAATCTAGATGCCCATCAGCAGATGAATGGATAAGAAAGCTGTGGTACATATACACAATGGAGTATTATTCAGCCATTAAAAAGAATACATTTGAATCAGTTCTAATGAGATGGATGAAACTGGAACCTATTATACAGAGTGAAGTAAGCCAGAAAGAAAACACCAATACAGTATACTAACGCATATATATGGAATTTAGAAAGATGGTAACAATAACCCTGTGTACGAGACAGCAAAAAAGACACTGATGTATAGATCAGTCTTATGGAACTCTGTGGGAGAGGGAGAGGGTGGGGAGATTTGGGAGAATGGCATTGAAACATGTATAATATCATGTATGAAACGAGTCGCCAGTCCAGGTTCGATGCATGATACTGGATGCTTGGGGCTGGTGCACTGGGACGACCCAGAGGGAGGGTATGGGGAGGGAGGAGGGAGGAGGGTTCAGGATGGGGAACACAGGTATACCTGTGGTGGATCCATTTCAATATTTGGCAAAACTAATACAATATTGTAAAGTTTAAAAATAAAATTAAAAAAAAATAAAGAGAATAAAGGTGAAAAAAAAATAAAGCAAGTAAGGGTATCATCAAAAAAAAGATGTAGATGTCATTGACAAAGAAGTGACGACTAGAACAAACGAGATTTTGCTGAAGGCATCTCTGAAGAAAAGGAAACATATCTTAAGGCAATATATATAAATTTGCCCATTTAAATAGAAAGGATACAACATTTCTAAATGCCAGTTAAGAGCTAAAATTATCAAATGTTCTTGAAAACCCTATTCATATGAAGAAGAAAATGTGTATTTAAATATAAATAGTTAAACCAAATTTTAGAGAAACAGAGTAAGTTCATTCAAAAAGGGACCAAACTAAACCAAGCCAAGTTCTCCAAGCCTGGGTATGTTTTCAGTACTCATTTGTGTCCGACTCTTTGTGACCCCATGGACTGTAGCCCGCCAAGCTCCTCTGTCCATGGGATTATCCAGGCAAGAATACTGGAGTGGACTGCTATTTCCTCCTCTAGGAGATATCCCTGACCCAAGGACTGAACCCATGTTTCCTGCATCTCTGGCATTAGCAAGCAGATTCTTTCCCACTGTGCCACCAGGAAAGCCCTCTCCAAGCCTGATTGTATTATAAATATTCCCTAATGAAAATGTGTTAACATTCCAAGTTATTTTCATGATTCTTAAAGTTTTATCATACTTGGGCAAGTTTGATGATCCTATTTGAATATAATCATCCTACACATACGAGCCACGAAAACATTAATAATTGTCACTGTTTACAAAAAGAGGGAGGGAAGAGGAACATCATTAGGAGAAAAATGACTAAAAGGATTCTCAGTAAAGAGGGGTGGGGGTAGGGAGGCAGCCAAACAAACTCTTTGCATAAAGGGTGACACCATCATTAGGATGGGCACTCACCCCAAGCAGAGAACTTACCTTCTCCTTTCCTGTGATCTTCTCACAACTTTTAGTAAACTTGTATTTAACAGTAATTGTCTATAAACTGATTGACTACAATTTTATACTATAAATATCAAATATTATAACTTTAATCTAATTTGATACATTTGGGAGAAGAAGCAGCATGTTTATACAAGTAGAAATATTAAAAGAAATAAAAGATACTACAATAAACTATTTAAACTTTTTAAAAGTTTCATTGGACATCTAATATAAAGTTGAGATTTAGCAGTATTTTTTTTTCATTTTTAAATCAATATTTATAATAGAATAGTTTAAGCAAATAAAGTAAGTTATGAAATTTCTACATAGTTCTACAGGTTTTGTATTAGACGGTTTCCCGCGGTATCCAGATGAGGTCCAGTTCCTGGGGGAACATGGGCTTTTCCCAGATGCTGCTGTGTTTATACAAGTTGATGATCAAGATATTTCTGATCGCCTCCTTCCTGTCCAAATTGGAAAGTGGAAAGCAAAACAAAAGAAGAAATTAGAAAGGAAAAAACTCATCAAAGAAATGAAGGCAAAAATCAAGGTATGTATCCATTTGAAAAAGCATGAGGGTAAATGTGTTCAGCAACTATCCAATTTATAAAGTGACCTTTACAAAAATGTAGTTTTCTGATTTTAATACCACATTCAGTATGCAAACTATTTTCATCAAATTTTAACAATTTATCATGAAAGAGTTAAGAATTATTTGAGGCCTTTGTGATTATCTGCATGTTAATGCTTCTCTCTTCAAGGCAAACAAAATTAAAGATAGTGGCTGCACCAAAGTATCCTTGTACTAGACATGGGAGCACAGTGGACGAGGCAGCAAGTAGAGCAAACCTTGAAACTCAAAGTTTTCATTGACTTTCACTAGCTCCAACACCAACCATCAAGGTCATTTTAGCCCATAGTAAAATAAATCCAGGTATTAGCTTAAAATATCTTTTCCTAAACTGTATTCTGAGAAGTTTCCATAAAATGTTCAAAAGTGTTATAGTGAACCTATGTAATTGCACTCCTAGGAATCTAACGAAAATGAAAGCAGACCATGTAAAAATGTGTTTGTGAAAGTTCACACAGCATTGTTCATGATAGCCAATAAGTGGAAACAACTCGATGTCCATCAACTGATGAATGGATATACAAAATGTGACAAATATCCAGATAGGTTCCCTTGTTACAGCTCAAGGTGGCAATACATGAGTCTTCTGAACTCAGTCTACTCTGAAAGAAATGCAGAAACTAGCTGGAGAAACTAGTCTAGGAGAAGCTAGATTCCTGCACATTGGGTAATTGAGAAAATACCCACATCACCTATTAATACATCAAAACAGCTGCTACCTGAAGGTCTTAGCTTCCTATCAATCTGTAATGACTGTGATTCTCCGTTTGGGACACTGATAGGTCATGGCACACCCTTAACTACGGGAGCCACTGAAAACCAAGAAAATGTCTTACACAAGCACAAAGGCTTGAGAGATGGCCAGGACCTCAGGCCAACCTGAGCTGTATTCATCTTCTACACAAACCCCCAGTCAAGACTGGGAGAGGTGGCTGCTTTATCCAATGTGCAGAAACCAACACATAGAGTCAAAGAAAATGAAGGAACAGAGGAATATATTTTGAACAGAGGAACAAGATAAAACTCCAGAAACAAACCTTATTGAAACAAAGATAAGTGATTTATCTGATATATAGTTAGAAATAATGGTCATAAGTATGTTCACCAACGTCAGGAGAACAATGCATAAACAAAGTGAAAACTTCAACAAACAGAAAATAAAAGTACCAAACAGAAGTCATAGAGCTGAAGAATAGAGTAACCAAACTAAAAAATTCAGCAGAGGGGTTCAATAGCAGACTCTAGATGCATAAATCAGTGAAACAGAGTAGAAAGCACAGAAATAATCCCATAATTCATGACAAACTAGCCAAGAATGCACGTGGAGAACAGACAGTCTCTTCAATACATGGCATTGGGAAAACTGTACAGCCACACGCAGAAGAATAAAACTGGACACCTATCTTATAACATACACAAAAATCTACTCAAAGTAGGTCAAAGACTTGAAACACAAGCCCTGAAACCCTAAAACTCCTATAACAAAAAGGGGTAAGCTCCTTCACATCAATATTGGCAATAATGTCTTTTATTTGACACCAAAAGCAAAAATAAGTAAGTGGGACTACATCAAACTAAAAAAATCTTCTTCCAAGCAAAAGAAACCATCAACAAAATAAAAGACAGTCTAGGGAATAGGAGAAAATATTTGCAAATCATATACCTGATAAGGGGTTAAAGTCCAAAAGACATAAAGAAGTCACACCACTCAGTATCAAAAAACCAAACAATTACATGGAACTCTGCTCAATGTTATGTGGAAGCCTGGATAGGAGGGGAGCTTGGGGGAGGATGGGTACATGTATATGTACAGCTCCATCCCTTTGCTGAAACTGTCACAGCATTGTTAATCGGCTATACACTAGTACAAAATAAAAAGTTTAAACAGAAAAAATCTATGTGAAGGACTTATATAATATTCAATGCATAGTAAGTACTCAATATATGTTCATTTATTTATTCATTGAACACATACTACGGAACACTTATTATGTGTCAGGCTGGAGATAAATAACAGTAGACAAAACAGACAAAAATTCTGTGTTTGTGGCAATACCATTTCAATGAGAGACAGATAAGTAATAAATAAAGTGTAGTATTATATTCAGTTGTAATAAGGGAAATAGAGAAGAGTAAATTGTGGGAAGGGAATAGGGAAGAGGGAGTTGAGAGAGGAAAAAAAAAAAAACAAACAATCTAATTTTTTAAGTGGGCAGATGAACTGAATAAACATTTTTCCAAAGAAGGCATGACCAACAGAGACATGAAAAGGTGCTCAACATCAGTAATCATAAGATAAATGCAGATCAAAATCACAATGAGATATCACCTCTCACACCTGTTAGGATGTCTAAATAAAAAAAGAGAACAGAGATAAATGCTGATGAGGATGTGAAGAAAAAGGAACCCTTGTACACTGTTGATAGGAATGTCAACTAGTACAGCCACTATGGAAATCAGTATGGAGGTTCCTCAAGTAATTAAAAAATAGAATTACCATATGATTCAGGAATCCCACTTCTGGGTATATGTATCCAAAGGAAACAAAGTCATTATCTCAAAGAGATATCTCTTCTCCCGTGTTCATAGCAGCATTATTCACGATAGTCAAGGTATAGAAACAACCTGTGTCTGTCAACAGATGAATGGACAAAGAAGATGCGGGGTAGGTGTATATACAATGGGACATTGTCCAGCCATGGGAAGGAAGGAGATCCTGCCATTTGCAACAACACAGGTGAAGCTTGAGGGCATTATCCCAAGTTAAACAAGCCAGACAGAGAAAGACAAATACTGCAAGCTATCACTTGTATGTAAAATCTGGAAAAAAATAATCAAACTCATAGAAACAGAAAGTATACAAGTGGTTGCCATGGGCTGGGGGGTGTGGGAAATGGGGAGAGGTTGGTAAGATGATATAAAAAAGTTCAATTATAATACGATTAAGGCCTGAGGATCTAATGTATAACATGATGACTATAGTTGATAATATTGTACTGTATAATTGAAATTTGGCAAGAGAGTAGAACTTAAATGTTGTCATACACACAGGATACGTATGTGAGGTGATGGATGTGTTACTTAACCAAATGGGGGAAGAGTCCTTTCACAATGTATATGTACATCAAATCTTAATGACATACACGTTAAATATCTCTCATTTTTACAAAGCTGGGAAAATAATAAATAAATATATAGTATATTCATATAATGGAGTAGTACTCAGTATTTGAAAGGAATGAACTATTGATACTCCCTACAAAAGATCACTATGCTAAGTGAAAGAAACCAGGCAAAGAAAATAGTATTATATGTACTCTATGATTCATTCCATTTATATGACATGTCTTGATGAGATCAGATCAGATGAGTCGCTCATTCGTGTCCGACTCTTTGCGACCCCATGAATCGCAGCACGCCAGGCCTCCCTGTCCATCACCAACTCCCGGAGTTCACTCAGACTCATGTCCATCGAGTCAGTGATCCCATCCAGCCATCTCATCCTCTGTCGTCCCCTTCTCCTCCTGCCCCCAATCCCTCCCAGCATCAGAGTCTTTTCCAATGAGTCAACTCTTGGCATGAGGTGGCCAAAGTACTGGAGTTTCAGCTTTAGCATCATTCCTTCCAAAGAAATCCCAGGGCTGATCTCCTTCAGAATGGACTGGTTGGATCTCCTTGCAGTCCAAGGGACTCTCAAGAGTCTTCTCCAACACCACAGTTCAAAAGCATCAATTCTTTGATGCTCAGCTTTCTTCACAGTCCAACTCTCACATCCATACATGACCACAGGACAAACCATAGCCTTGACTAGATGAACCTTTGTTGGCAAAGTAATGTCTCTGCTTTTGAATATGCTATCTACGTTGGTCATACTTTCCTTCCAAGGAGTAAGCGTCTTTTAATTTCATGGCTGCAGTCACCATCTGTAGTGATTTTGGAGCCCAGAAAAATAAAGTCTGACACTGTTTCCACTGTTTCCCCATCTAGTTCCCATGAAGTGATGGGACCGGATGCCATGATCTTCGTGTTCTGAATGTTGAGCTTTAAGCCAACTTTTTCACTCTCCACTTTCACTTTCATCAAGAGGCTTTTGAGTTCCTCTTCACTTTCTGCCATAAGGGTGGTATCATCTGCATACCTGAGGTTATTGATATTTCTCCCGGCAATCTTGATGCCAGCTTGGGTTTCTTCCAATCCAGCATTTCTCATGATGTACTCTGCATATAAGTTAAATAAGCAGGGTGACAATATACAGCCTTGACGTACTCCTTTTCCTATTTGGAACCAGTCTGTTGTTCCATGTCCAGTTCTAACTGTTGCTTCCTGACCTGCATACAAATTTCTCAAGAGGCAGGTCAGGTGGTCTGGTATTCCCATCTCTTGAAGAATGTTCCATAGTTTATTGTGATCCACACAGTCAAAGGCTTTGGCATAGTCAATAAAGCAGAAATAGATGTTTTTCTGGAACTCTCTTGCTTTTTCCATGATCCAGCGGATGTTTGCAATTTGATCTCTGGTTCCTCTGCCTTTTCTAAAACCAGCTTGAACATCAGGAAGTTCACGGTTCACATATTGCTGAAGCCTGGCTTGGAGAATTTTGAGCATTACTTTACTAGCATGTGAGATGAGTGCAATAGTGCAGTAGTTTGAGCATTCTTTGACATTGCCTTTCTTTGGGATTGGAATGAAAACTGACCTTTTCCAGTCCTGGGGCCACTGCTGAGTTTTCCAAATTTGCTGGCATATTGAGTGCAGCACTTTCACAGCATCATCTTTCAGGATTTGGAATAGCTCAACTGGAATTCCATCACCTCCACTAGCTTTGTTCGTAGTGATGCTTTCTAAGGCCCACTTGACTTCACATTCCAGGATGTCTGGCTCTAGGTCAGTGATCACACCATTGTGATTATCTGGGTTGTGAAGATCTTTTTTGTACAGTTCTTCTGTGTATTCTTGCCATGTCTTCTTAATATCTTCTGCTTCTGTTAGGTCCATACCATTTCTGTCCTTTATCGAGCCCATCTTTGCATGAAATGTTCCTTTGGTATCTCTGATTTTCTTGAAGAGATCTCTAGTCTTTCCCATTCTGTTGTTTCCCTCTATTTCTTTGCACTGATCGCTGAAGAAGGCTTTCTTATCTCTTCTTGCTATTCTTTGGAACTCTGCATTCAGATGTTTATATCTTTCCTTTTCTCCTTTGCTTTTTGCTTCTCTTCTGGATTGAGTAGAATGAATGGAGCTTCCCAAGTCTGGAACTAGGAAGACCAAGATAAGGCATGAGAGCAGTGGTAAATTATGTGATAGTCTTTTATGCTGAAGAGAAATTGTTGTGTTCCATGTGGCCATGGGCAAAAGAAACACCATTGGTAGGAGAAAGGTACAGGAAGATGTATTTCAGTACTAGTAAGACTTTCCAAAAGAACAAAGACCGAAGGCAGTGAGCTACTTATCGAAGGCAGATAAGCATAGGCTAAGTAGACATTTGGTAGGGAGAATATGGAAGAAAGCTCTCTAGTGTCAAAGAGCTAATCAGTTAATTCCAATTCTGAGATACAATGACTTAAATTATTGGATTCATTATCACAACTCAGTACTCATTAATGTATCACGTGTTAAAACCATGAAGATCTTCTTTCACTGCTCAGACACAGTTGTCGAATTCTTTTCATCTTGGACTTAGTTGGAGGAAATCCCTCTAAAGGCATTTCCATCCATCCCTTGCACCACCACACTAAGACTGCATGCCCTGGAACTAAGATTGCATGCCCTGGAACATGGACCTGGTGATCCAGTGGCTAAGACTCCATGCTCCCAATGCAGGGGGCCCAGGTTGGATCTCTGATCAGGGAACTGGAACCCACATGCTACAACTAAGAGTTCACGTGTCACAATAAAGACGGAAGATCCTGTGTATGGCAACAAAGATCCTGTGAAGCCAAAAAAAGTATTGCCTGTCCCAGGTCATCTGTGGCCAGCACAATCAAAGCAAGCCCAGCTCTCAGTCTTCCAAGTACTATGAAAGTAAGGAGGGAGATATGGAGAGACACCAAGCTTCACACTCTGCTGTGTGACATCCTTCACTTTTCTGCTGCTGATCTCTAAAGAAAATGGGCCCAACTGTCTGCTAGGCAAGAGGCTCTGTAAGCATGAGAATGGAAAAGAAAGCAGAGGGCATACCAAAGTTTGCCCATATTCATGTGCATTGAGTTAATGATGCTATCTAACCATCTCATCCTCTGCCACCCCCTTGTCCTTTTGCCTTAAATCCTTTTCAGATGGCTAGTAACTGCCATATTGGACAGAGCAGCTGTAAAGCAATCAAGCCCCATCCTAGCCATCACATGCCCTAAAATTTGTAGGGCATGTGTAACAGGAAAGAACAGATTTCTGGAGCTAGTTCATAACCTTGTGCATTTGCTCCTTTCTTTTCACACCCACAATTCAGGCAAAAGGGACTATTTTTATAGCTTTACAGTTAAAGTACCTATGGTAAAACTTTGGTTTAAAAAAAGGAAATTAGAGTTTTTATAATCCTCACCTTCTGAAAAGCTACAGAATCTCTCTGGGATTCATATATGAAATTAATTTTATTTCATTTGATTTTATAATTCTTTCTTGAATGTCAAGCAAACATACGTTATCTGGGATGTATACTCAGTAACTGCCAGATAAAAGGAGCAGGGTGCTACTGGCCTAGACCAGAGCCCCCAGGGCATGTCTTTAAGGCACCTCTCTGATCTCTGAGTATTTAAAGGGACTGCAATTTCAAGAGTCATGAACCAATGAGCCCCAGAACCCAAGGGTAGCTGATTAGCTTTCATGCAAACCTTAAGGTCACATCAGAGGACCCATTCATTGCGTTAGATTTAGAGGCCGCGAAAAAACTAGAGGACTACCCATATACCATATGTGTGAAAGTATCCAAAGTACAAATGCTTTCCTCATGTATATATGTGCTTTTAGGGTTCTTTAGACAATTACATCTTAATAATATGATGAAAAATTATCAGACATTTTCAACAAATAGCCTCCCTATTTCTCCATGTGCAAAATCCACCTCTCCACCAAAGCAAACAAATAAGTAATACATTTTGAAAAGGGATTCTAAAGTTTGAAGAAAAACTGACTGATCCCAAGTGCCACTTATACCTCTGGAGGGAAACAGCTGATCAAGAGGGCCAGAGGTCCAAAGATACATGTGACATAATTATCACCATCACAATCTTTTCTGGAAAGTATCCTCTGACCAAATATTATTCCCATTTGGGAAAAATATTAATACATAGAAAGTAATTTTATTATTATCTGTTGACATTTTTAATGCTTCTTTCTTTAACAGGATGATATGATTGCTAAAAGAAGGGCTGAACTTATAACAGAGAGAGAAAAAAGGAGGAAAGGAGGGGTGGTAAGTAAATAAAATTGCTTTTTTCAAAAAATAAAATGGACACATACACACACAAACACCCACACATATATAAAAAATATATTTTACATATATATAATATATATTTTACACATATATATATTTTACATATATATAATATATATTTTACATATATACAATATATATTTTACATATATACAATATATATTTTATATATATACAATATATATTTTACATATATATATTTTACATATATATATATAAAATCTCAAGCATATAAAATGGAAAGATGCACAGTAGTCTTTTTTAATTTTTATTTTATATTGGAGTGCAGTTGATTTACAGTGTTATGTTAATATCAGGTATACAGCAAAGTGATTCAGATATACATATACATATACCTATTGCTTTTCAGATTCTTTTCCCATATAGTTTATTACAGAGTATTGAGTAGAGTTTCCTGTGCTATATAGTAGGCCCTTGTTGATTATCTATCTTATATATAATACTATGTATCTGTTAATTCCAACCTCCTAATTTATCCCTCCTCTGACCTTTCTCCTTTGGTAACCATAAGTTTATTTCCTAAATCTGTGAGTCTTTTCTGTTTCGTAAAGTTCAGTTGTATCACTTTTTAGATTCCACATATAAATGATATGATGTTTATCTTTCTCTGATTTACTTCACTTAATGTGATCATCTCTAGGTCCATCTATGTTGCTGCAAATGGCATTATTTCATTCTTTTTTATGGCTGAGTAATATTCTACTGTATTTATGCACCATATTTTCTTTATCCATTCATCTGTCGATGGACAATTAGGTTGCTTCCACGCCTTGGCTATTGTAAATTGCACTGCAGTGAACACTAGGGTGCATGTAGCTTTTTAAATTTTGGTTTTCTCCAGCTATATGCCAAGGAGTGGGTTGCTGGGTCATATGGTAGTTCTATTTTCAGCTTTTTAAGGCACCTCCATTTTGTTCTCCATAGTAGTTGTACCAATTTACATTCCTACCAACAGTGTAGGAGGGTCCCCTTTTCTCCACACCCTGTCTAGCATTTATTGTTTGTAGACTTTTTGATGATGGCCATTCTGACTGGGGCTTCCCTGGTAGCTCAGCTGGTAAAGAATCTGCCTGTAGTGCAAGAGACCCCAGTTCAATACCTGGGTCAGGAAGATCCCCTTTAGAAGGGATAGGCTACCCACTCCGGTATTCTGGGGCTTCCCTGGTGGCTCAGATGGTAAAGAATCTACCTGCCATGTGGGAGACCTGGGTTCAATCCCTGGGTTGGGAAGATCCCCTGGAAGAGGGCATGGCAACCCACTCCAGTATTCTTGCATGGAGAATCCCCATGGACAGAGGAGCCAAGGGGGCTACAGTCCATGGAGGTTGCAAAGTCGGATGCGACTAAGCACAGCACAGCACATTCTGCCTGTTTTGAGGTGATACCTCATTGTAGTTTTGATTTGCATTTCTCTAATAATTCGTGATATTGAGCATCAAAATGATGCATAGAAGTCTTGAAGCAAACATCAAGTTTATGTACTAGTACTTAGATTATGTATCATTTTTTATACTTCTGGTATTTTATAACTGCTTACAATGAACTTTTATTATTTTTATGATAAGAAAAATGAACACTTTTAAAGGAAAGGAAATCACTAAAGATGTTTAAACAATCTAATACAAAATATAATAATACTACATTAAATTATGTTTCTCGCTGATTTTTTGTGCTTTTCACACTTCAGTCCAAGTCACAGGGAGATAGGCTGAGAGAATGGGAATAAGGTCTAGACCGAGAGCTTATGAAGTTGTGGTCTTCTCTGGTGGCTCAGATAGTAAAGAATCCACCTGCAGAGCAGGAGACCCAAGTTTGATCCATGGGCTGGGAAGATCCCCTGGAGAAGGGCATGGCTACCCATTCCAGTATTCTTGCCTGGAGAATCCCATGGACAGAGGAGCCTGGTGAGCTACAGTCTGTGGGGTTACAAACAGTCAGACATGACTGAGTGACTAACACACATACACACACACACACACACACACACACACACTGTAAAGTTGTGCTGGAGCTAAAATGCTTTCATTGAGATAAAGAATGGAATGAGGCAGAGCCTGTGGACAGAGTCACATACTCTGCAGAATGTTCAATATGGTTCCTCTTTTCCATCTGCTGGTTTTTTAAAAAAAGAGAAACCTTGAAGATCATGGATTTTGTTTTATTTAGAGAGGAGCTAGTCCCAAGTTGACCTACCTGACCCAAATGCTACAGCCAAGCAACTCAGAGGTGCCAAAGTTAAAGAGGAGGCAGAGTAGAGAAGCTTGTTCTGTAAAGAACTTAAAGCTCCTGTTTATATAATCAGCTTACCAGTGCCCGGGTAACCAAGACAAAAGATAAGATAGTCCCTGCCTTCTTCCATTTCCTTCTGGCTTCAGCACCCTTATAATATCTTCTCAGGGCTGACCCTCCTGTAATCTGATTTCCATCTGTTCAAAAACAGTCAAGAAAGGGAAGGAGAAAAGAGAAATAACAGAAACTATGAGTTGCTGCATGTGCAACCATGTATCCCTGCCCCCCGCCCCCCGCCAATATGCTTATGTTGTACAGAAGACTGTTGATACAGTAAAACTTAACTGTAAATCAAAACTTCTTATGCAGAAGAAGGATTGAAACACTCATTTCTTTGTCTAAAATATTTATCAGTTCAGTTCAGTTCAGTCGCTCAGTCGTGTCTGACTCTGCGACCCCATGAATTGCAGCACGCCAGGCCTCCCTGTCCATCACCAACTTCCGGAGTTCACTCAAACTCACGTCCATCAAGTTGGTGATGCTATCCAACCATCTCATCCTCTGTCGTCCCCTTCTCCTCCTGCCCCAATCCCTCCCAGCATCAGAGTCTTTTCCAATGAGTCAACTCTTCGCATGAGGTGGCCAAAGTACTGGAGTTTCAGCTTTAGCATCATTCCTTCCAAAGAAATCCCAGGGCTGATCTCCTTCAGAATGGACTGGTTGGATCTCCTTGCAGTCCAAGGGACTCTCAAAAGAGTCTTCTCCAACACCACAGTTCAAAAGCATCAATTCTTCAGTGCTCAGCTTTCTTCACAGTCCAACTCTCACATCCACACATGACCACTGGAAAAACCATAGCCTTGACTAGACGGACCTTGTTGGCAAAATAATGTCTCTGCTTTTCAATATGCTATCTAGGTTGGTCACAACTTTTCTTCCAAGGAGTAAGCGACTTTTAATTTCATGGCTGCGATCACCATCTGCAGTGATTTTGGAGCCCAAAATATAGTCTGACACTGTTTCCACTGTTTCGCCATCTAGTTCCCATGAAGTGATGGGACCAGATGCCATGATCTTCGTTTTCTGAATGTTGAGCTTTAGGCCAACTTTTCACTCTCCTCTTTCACTTTCATCAAGAGGCATTTGAGTTCCTCTTCACTTTCTGCCATAAGGGTGGTGTCATCTGCATACCTGAGGTTATTGATATTACTCCCAGCAATCTTAATTCCAGCTTGTGCTTCCTCCAGCCCAGCGTTTCTCATGATGTACTCTGCATAGAAGTTAAATAAGCAGGGTGACAATATACAGCCTTGATGTACTCCTTTTCCTATTTGGAACCAGAATGTTGTTCCATGTCTAGTTCTAACTGTTGCTTCCTGACCTGCATACAAATTTCTCAAGAGGCAGGTCAGGTGGTCTGGTATTCCCATCTCTTTCAGAATGTTCCACAGTTTATTGTGATCCACACAGTCAAAGGCTTTGGCATAGTCAATAAAGCAGAAATAGATGTTTTTCTGGAACTCTCTTGCTTTTTCCATGATCCAGCGGATGTTTGCAATTTGATCTCTGGTTCCTCTGCCTTTTCTAAAGCCAGGTTGAACGTCTGGAAGTTCACAGTTCACGTATTAAACCTACCCAATGTTTTTAAAAACTTCAAATATTGTTGTTTTTATTTCTAAACTTTCAATTTGGTTTGTTTTTATATTTTTTTATTTCCATCATGAAATTTCCTATATTTTCACTTCTTTTTCCTTTTCCTCATTGATCCCAGTGATAATAACTGTGATAAAGTTCTCAGCTGGTAACTCTAACTGTGATAAAGTTCTCAGCTGGTAACTCTAGCACCTGAACTGAGTATTTAATGATTATCTTTCTTATGAGAACGGGTCACATCTCATGAGCCTTTATAGTTTCAGTAATTTTGGATTATATCCTAGAATTGTGAATGTTATATTGTGGGGATTCTGGATTCTGTTGTATGCCTTCAAAGAGGGATGGTGTTATTGTTCTAGCAGACAATTAACTTGGCGAGACTAAACCTGCAAACTCTGTCATGCCTACGAATGGGCAGCAGTTCTGTTTATACTGTTGTAAAAAGCCAATATGTGTGGGGTTTTCAGAGATTAGCCAGAGACTTGGATAATCTTTGTGAACTGATTTGTATATCCTTTGCTGGCTCTCTCAACTCTAAAGTTTTTTCTCACTCTCCATTCCCCTGGTTGTGGCTCTCTCCCCCTGCTTGCTCCAACTGAAAGTGCTGACTCCAAAAGAATTGCACAACATGAAAATTGTGAGTTAAGTTGTATTTAGGGCAAAATGAGGAGAATAGCCTCAGATACTCTGAGAAACTGCCCCAAAGAGGTAAGGGGCAAGGCCAGTATACATGTGATTTTGGTGAAGGGGGAGTACATGCAATAAAGCACATATTTTTACAGAAGGTTCTGCTAGTCTCGTGGCTACTACTAGTCAAAAGGAGCAGACATCACCATGAAGGATTTTAGTGTTTTTCTAATTATGAGGAAATGCCATAATTGGGCTCATAAAATCATCTCCTGAATATATGTGACTATCTGAAGACCTGTTCTGATAGTTTTTTCCAAAGCACAGAGTGCCTCATTTCTGGTGTTGAAGATCAGCAGCTGTAGCAGCTCATAATTTACTCCTTTTAGAAGTAGATGGTAAGTGCCAAGTCACCTTTTGTAGGTGACAAAAGACAGAGCTTTCTATCACAAACAAGTTGGAAGTCCTATTAGGTAGAGCTGGCGAGGTGAGCACAGGTCATCAGAAGCTAAGATGTCCCAGCTGGCAGTGTGGACTCACCCCACCGTACTTCCGATGTTCCTTAGCAAATCAAATTTCACCATAAAAAATTGTCAAAATACAAGAAAAAGGAAAAAGTAGTCAGAGAACCAAATGACTTCAAAATTCAAACAAAAAATAGCAAGAACTGAGAAGCACAGTCCCAACACCAAACATCTGTTGTAGTCCCAACAGAAGTCTCTCCTTCTGGGGAGAGAAAAGCCTGGGCACAGAGCAAGGAAGGGCCCTTATCTTTTCATCTTCCTCTCAGCCCTTACAAGTCCAAATCCCAGCTGCAGACTCTTTTCAAGGAAGCAGGGTCTCATCAGTTAGAAAGATTCAGTTCAGTCCAGTTCAGTCGCTCAGTCATGTTCCACTCTTTGCGACCCCATGGACTGCAGCATGCCAGGCTTCCCTGTCCATCACCAACTCCCAGAGCTTGCTCAAATTCATGTCTATTGAGTCAGTGATGCCATCCAACCATCTCATCTTCTGTTGTCCCCTTCTCCTTCTGCCTTCAATCTTTCCCAGCATCGGGGTCTTTTCCAATGAGTCAGTTCTTCCCATCAGGTGGCCAAAGTATTGGAGTTTCAGCCTCAGCATGAGTCCTTCCAATGAATATTCAAGACTGATTTCCTTTAGGATGGACTGGCTTGATCTCCTTGCAGTCTTAGGGACTCTAAAGAGTCTTCTCCAACATCGCAGTTCAAAAGCATCAATTCTTCGGCACTCAGCTTTCTTTATGGTCCAATTCTCATATCCATACATGACTACTAGAAAAACCATAGCTTTGACTAGACGGATCTTTTTTGGCAAAGTAATGTCTCTGCTTTTTAATGTGCTATCTAGATTGGTCATAGCTTTTCTTCCAAGGAGCAAGCGTCTTTTAATTTCATTTCTGCAGTCACCATCTGCAGTGATTTTGGAGTCCAAGAAAATAAAGGCTCTCACTGTTTCCATTGTTTCCCTTCTATTTGCCATGAAGTGATGGCATGAAGTGATGGGACCAGATGCCATGATCTTAGTTTTCTGAATGTTGAGCTTTAAGCCAACTTTTTTACTCTCCTCTTTCACTTTCATCAAGAGGCTCTTTAGTTAGAATGATTAGGAAACATCAAATTAATCAGAAGAGTGCAGGCAAGAGATAATGAGAGGGCAAACAGCAGAGCAGGACTAGAAAGGAGGAGAGAGCTTAAGTATTCTGTCCTTGGAAATGCGATGTGCAATAATGGGGAGTGAGGAGCAGAGGTAACTCCCAGGTTTCTGACTGGAAGGCAGTTTTCCAGTTGGGTGGGACAAGGACTACTTCAGGGCAACATGCCAGGAGACAGTGCAGGAGAATCAATACGATAGGATTCGGTTTTATGCAAATTGAACCACAGCACTTAAAGCCTATACAACACCACTTAGTATCAATATCCTGTCACAGTCTTTAATAATCATTTATCTGTTATTCTTGTGTCCTCAGATAAGCTGCAGCCTCCTCAGGGGCATGTACTATTCTATTAGAACAGTGCTTTATACAAAATGACAATAATATAATAGTTATTATAACATAATAATAGGAATAATAGCTATCATTTGCATGCTTACCAGACAGTTTTCTAAGGGCTTTGCACGTATGAACTTATATAACTCTGCCAACAATCATGTGAGGGAGGTCCTTTCATTATTCCTGTTTTATAGATGAGGAAACTGATCTTGTCCAAGCTAACATAGGTTGGAGTGATTTATACTCTTTGAGTTGCATGGAACTTTGTTGCTGAAGACCATGAAAAGCACGTAATGTTCTGACGACCATAGCATTAACTGTTAGAAGCTAATATCTTGTCTGTGTATTTATCTAGGGATCACTGTGGTTAGTCTTGAAGGCATTACATTTCTGGGTACCAGATATTTGAAATTTTACTGTATCAGTTGATGAATGTTGCATATTGCATACCACACTAACCAATATCCACTTATTCCAGAATATCCCAGATGATTAGTTAGCCATGACATTTGTTCCATATTTCAGTTTTATAACAAAGGGGAATATTTTCTTCCTTAGACTGTTAGAGAAGACGAAGACATGAGTGAGGAAGAACCTGATAACAATGAAGATGATATTGATAACATTCTCGAAGATGAATTTCCAAAAGATGAGGAAGTGATGAGTGAGGAAGAGGAAGAGCAGGAAATTGATGCTCTCGAACGCCTGAGGGGTGAACTCGGAGAAAAATTTGAAGCAGATATGAGTAATTTACAAATAATACAGGTTATGACTTTTTCATAATTCAAAAATTAACATGTGAGAAGGAAACAAAAGAAATTTGGTTTATTCCTTGGTTTCTTTTTAACATTTCAAAAGAAATGTATATTTTTAGGGGTTAAGTCCCTGAGTACCACTTACAATTATAAAAACTAGTTAATAAATCAAGGGCAACACGGAAACCACATAGGGTCAAAAGTTTTAGCTACCACCACAGAGTCACCTGGAAGTTTAAAAGTATTTGTTTTCTAGACTGAAGTAGTCTATGTACTGTGACTGAATACTACCAGCCTCCTTCCCACTAAAAATATTTGGTTTTATGATTTTTCTGATCAGGAAGAATTTGAGAAGTTTTTGATACCAGTAATTCTCATTAATGGATCTCGGAAAATCCACATTGTCCAATACACATTGAATACAAAACTGAAACCACTAGTAGAGAATCGTGCAAGCATTTTTGAGAAATGTTATCCAATATCATCACGCCTTGCCCAGAAAATGCTCAGCTTTACCTACAAGTATATAAGCTCATTCGGCTACTGGGACCCTGTGAAGGTAATATCAGCAAATGCATCTGAAACTCACGTTTCTTCTTTTATTTCTTTTTGAAGTATGTCTAAGAAGAAGACAGCGGATAATTTTTAAAAACTGTAAGCATTATACAGTATTCTTAAATAGCTATAAAAATATGTGTTGTTGTTTTGCCTTTCTGAAGTAGGAGAAATACTTGAAGGGTTTAAATTCCTTTCATCTATTTCTGTAGAGATAATTCAGATCCAACTTGGTTCTAACTCTGCAGCAGAGGAAGTTCGTAGTAGCAATATTTTCAAACTAGACATCTAGTGAGCTGAGCTTCAGCACTAATTTGCTATTTAGTTTTAGGCAAGCCATTTAAATTCTTTGATTCTGTTTCCTCACCTGTAAAGTGGGAGAATGCCATCAGGCCAATGTGATCAAATCCAAGAATATGAAGTCCTCTGGAAAGTGTGAGATACCAAACAAAATGTGCCTTTAATGTTCATCACAAACTTACTGCCAAGTAGAATATTTTTATGTAGTGTGGACAAACATATTTGATGTAATTGGAATTCAGTGACTTCAAATGTGGGGTGATTTTCAACAAATTTTAAATAAGAACCTTCTAGCTGCTGTTCCAATCCCGGGGAGCAGAGCAGTGAACAAAACAGGAAAGGTTCCTTTTGTCATGGGCTTTATATGATAGCTGGTTTGGAGAGGATGAACAGGCAATACATGAGTAAACAAATAAGTTCTAGTCAGGTTGTATTAAGTGCTAGAAAGACGGTAAAGAAATGCCTTGTAAAGGTACACCGACCCTCTAGACCAGTGCACCTTCCTATTTCCGTCAGTGAAGTAGCACAGAAGTAGAGTGGAGAAAACATGGCTTCCGGAGTCAGACTGCCTGAGTTGAAAACCACGGCTTCCTAGCTGAGTGACCTTGGACAAATTACTGAACCTCTCTGAGCCATTCCCATTTGCATAATGGGAATAAGAATAGTTCCTACCTCACAATATTATTACAATTATTAAATCAGTTAGTTATTGGAAAGTGTTTGCAACCATGCGTGGTTTCTCGTGAGTGCTCAATTAACATAAGCTGTTATTATTAATGGGCTTCCCTTGTGGCTCAGCTGGTAAAGAATCCGCCTGCAATGCTGTTATTCATATATGTTCATTACATATTGGTGGTTGAGTCGCTAAGTTGCGTCTGACTCTTGAGAACCCGTGGGCTATAGCCTGCTAGGTTTCTTTGTCCATGGGATTCTCCAGGCAAGAATACTGGAGTGGATTGCCATTTCCTTCTCCAGGGGATCTTCCTGACCCAGGAATCGAACCCAGGTCTCCCGTATTGCAGGAGATATGTATATAATATGTATATAAAATTATATAATATACATATTTATGTGTATAAATAATACATATATAAAATATGTATAAGTAGTTCAGTTGGTAAAGAATACACCGGCAATGCAGGAGGCCCCAGTTCTATTCCTGAGTCGGGAAGATCCCCTGGAGAAGGGATAGGCTATCCACTCCAGTATTCTTGGGCTTCCCTTGTGGCTCAGCTGGTAAAGAATCCGTCTGCAATGCAGGAGACCTGGGTTTGATCCCTGGGTTGGAAAGATCACCTAGAGAAAGGAAAAGTTAACCACTCTAGTATTCTGGCCTAGAGAATTCCGTGGACTGTATAGTTCATGGGGTTGCAAAGAGTTGGACACGACTGAGTGACTTTCACTTTTACTTCATAATATGCATGTAAAATAAATTACATGTATGTATGTATAAATACATACATTATAATAGTATAAATACATTATAATAGTATAAATACATTACAATAACAATATATATAATATATACATAATATAAATATTATATTATATATGTTTTATATATAACATATATAATAACAAAATATACAATAGTATAAATTATAACATTATAACAGTATACATACAACATTATAATAACAATGTTGTTATTAATATGTATTACTCTTATTGGTCACTGATAAAAAACATTTTAGAGGAAGGGATCCAAAATAGAGCAATATGCATATTACTTGAAACCTTCTTGGTTGATACTGATACAGTCATTTTCAGTTTTACTTAATTGTTATATTAATATCTTCTTTACCTTAACCATAAGGGTGTCAAGAGAAATCTTTTTAAATATCATGCTAAAATATAGAAACATTATCACAAGTCCCCCCATAAATAATCAGATAAAATTAAGCATGTATTAGGATCATTTAGCGGAGAAGGCAATGGCACCCCACTCCAGTACTCTTGCCTGGAAAATCCCATGGATGGAGGAGCCTGGTAGGCTGCAATCCATGGGGTCACTAAGAGTCGGACACGACTGAGTGACTTCGCTTTCACTTTTCACTTTCCTGCATTGGAGAAGGCAATGACAACCCACTCCAGTGTTCTTGCCTGGAAAATCCCATGGATGGAGGAGCCTGGTGGGCTGCCGTCTATGGGGTCGCACAGAGTAGACACGACTGAAGCGACTTAGCAGCAGTAGCAGCAGGATCATTTAGAAAGCTTTTGAAAAATCACAGTCACACCCTACCTGTCTCTTTGAGATGGGCAAGAGAGGGGAAGAAGCAGGCAAAGTCCGAACCCTATTCAAGGGCCCATGTCTGAACATAATTAGGACTGCACAAAAATGTCTTGTGAATAAATGAGTGCATGGTCATAGGAAGGCTTTAAGCATATAAATAATCATTTTTCAGGGCTGTTGGGAATCTTTCCAGGTCCTGACAATTTGATGTTTCAGATTTGATGACACCTTGGGTATTCTGACCTATAGAAGAGAAAGATACATGGTAGATATTTTGGGAAATAGCAGAAACCATTGCAAGAATTCATAGTTAATTTGGGAATTTGAAATGGAATCATTAAACTTTCAGCTTTTCTTTTACTACCAAACATAAGAAATAGAGCAGACATTCCCACCCCATCCCTAAGCTTCTTCTTATCCCTAGCACTTACACTCAGCCATGAACATCACTCCAGCCCCAAAATGATGATGCTGATAACTCCATTTACCTGTGACAACTGACCTGGTGTAACACTAGGTGTGTGTGATAGTCGCTCAGTTGTGTCCGACTCTTTGCAACCCCATGGACTGTAGCCCACCAGGCTCCTCTGTCCATGGAATACTCTAACTCTAGGGGAGAAGCAATATTACCACACCATTGCCCACCTACTCTGTCAAGTCCAGGGATAACTGATGCTGGGCCATCTGATGATATAAAAAAGATATCCATTAATTACCCATTTATCATCATTACCAGTGCAAAGACGTGAGACCAGTCCTTCCTCTCCATTCCATACCAATACGTTAGGCTGCTGTTTTGGTGTATTTTTCCCTTTTGTGGCCGCTATTCATATTTATGTGAGTGGGATTTTGTCTGTATAAAAATGTAAAAGAGAAGTCAGTGAGATTTGTCTGACCAGTATACTCCCAAAGATATCCCAGGACTCCACCTGCCATATTGGGATACCATGCTGCCATATTGGAATACCACATACTTTAGCCTATCCATGCTGTCTTACTGGAATGACATCTTTGGACAGCAAATTAGAATTCTGTATTAGTCTGCATATGTTACCATATTGGAATACCACAGACTTTGTGACTTAGATGACAGAAATGTATTTTCTTACTGCTCAGGAGGCTGGAGTCAAAGATCATGGTGCCAGCAGGGGTGGTTTTTCTGGTGTGTCTCACTGTGGCCATTCCTCACTGGGTCCTCAATGCTTTTCCTTTGTGCTCATGCACTCCTGGTGTCTCTCTTCTAAGGACCCCAGTTCTCTTAGATTAGAACCCCATTCTTATAACCTCATTTAACCTTTGTCATCTCCTTAAAGGTCCTGTCTCCAAATATAGTCACTTTGAGGGTTAGGGCTTCAAACCATGATTTTAGGAAGGCACATTTCCATACAGAACACCACCTTAGGAATGGACCTGTTTGTGTAGATAAATTGGCCCATGAATATATCCGAACACCTTTACACACCTTGGCAGAAACATTCAGTATACACTAAACACATTATAAAGGAAGTAGAACTATAATTGTCAGAAACTGAAACCCATTAAAGAAAAACATTTATTGCATGTGAGTGTAAAATAACTTGTTCTTTTTACACAGTTTTTTAATACCAATATTCAATTATAATTAGTTTTCTTGTTCTATAAGAAAGATTTTACAAATTTGTTCTTAGAAATATATTTTGGGGAAATGCTGTTTAAAATAAGGCTAATTTGTTAATTCAATTGTGTATATATTGCAGCTACATGAAGGAGAGACCATCAAACCAGTAGAAAATTCAGAGAATACACTTCATCCTGTAATCCATCGTCAGTATATTTATTTTTTATCTAGTAAAGAAACTAAAGAAAAATTTATGAAGAATCCAATCAAATATATCTGCCAACCCAAACCTAAGCCTACTATCCCCATTAGGATTGCAATTCTGGGGCCTCCAAAATCTGGAAAAACTACAGGTAAGGGTGTGTCTGCCTTTGCTATCCTTAAGCATACAAGAATCTCCTGAAAACGAGAACTATTTTTTTTTAAGAAACTATCAAAACTGACTCAGTAAGAGTCAGAAGAACTAAACAGACCAATAACCACTGAAGAGAAGGCATTCAAAAATATAGCCCCACTCCAAAACAGGCCACAATCAAATGGTTTTAGAGGGAAATTATGTCAACCTTTCAAAAATTAAAAATTCAAGAGATACTTCCTGTGATTTTATAAGCTTTTCCAGAGCAAGGGAAATGAAAGTAAGCTGTCCAATTTATTTTCAGTTTTTTTTAAATAATTAAAAAGGTATAAATACAAATTCATTTTTAAGTATGACCCTGATATAAAAACTAAACAAAGATAATATAAGAAAAGAAATTACAAACTAATATTATTTATATATATAGTCAAATAATAGTATATTAAGATTTTATTTGATTAAAAATTATATTTAAAATTTATAAATATAATCTACTGTATTAATAAGTTAAAGAGTGAAAATTCATTATCTTAATCATTGCTGATAAAGGCATTTAGTAAACTATAATGTTTGAATTTTCTATATATTTTTTAAAGCAAGTAGTCCAACAATAGGTGAGTGTGGTATTTCAAAATGACATGATAATCACATGAGTAGTGGTTGGTCACAATGAGAATAAAATGGGAAAGGATAGATACCGGAAATATTTAAAAGGAAAACAGCAGGACTTAATGACTGATGGCATAGAAAATGAAAGGGAGGGATTAGGTCAAATATTGATTTGTCACCAGAAATAATAAAAGAGAGTTTCGTGTTTTAGCTCTTTAGATGGAAAGTGTATTTTAATGTACATTGACATTCAAAATAAGATCCTCCAACACAGCAAAAAGTAACATGTATACAGTACAATCAGATTTCTTGGTCTTTGTCAAAATAGAGGCTAATTTTTTTTAACAGAATCTCAAATTGTAAAAGTTTGTTTTTATAGCTGAAAAACAATGGGTCTGACCCTAGTGTTTGTGGCAAAGTTGAGATGAAGGCTTCTGCAGCCCTCACAGGGGCATCCCTCCCAGTGGCCCTAACTGTGGCCAGTTAACCTGCATTCCCCATGGGACCAGGTGAGTCTCAATGTCCTCTACACACGCTGTCTCCAGTGTCCTCTATACACCCTGTCTCCAGACCATGATGAGGCAAGGTTTGTAGACTCCATCAGAGCACACCTGCATTTAACAGTAACTGGAAACCACTGGACTTCCCAGGCGGCGCTAGTGGTAAAGAATCTGCCTGCTGATGCAGGAAACATCAGAGACGGGTTCGATCCCGGGGTTGGGAAGATCCCCTGGAGGAGGGCATGGCAACCCGCTCCAGTATTCTTGCCTGGAGAATCCCCACGGACAGAGGAGCCTGGAGGGCTACAGTCCATAGGATTGCAAAGAGTTAGACACGACTGAAGCAACTGAGCATGTACACACACAGAAGCCTAATCTATGGCCTCACGTAGCAGAAGCAGAGGCTGTGGCCGAGTCCTCTTTCAGCCAGTGGCAACATCTGTGTGCCCTTGGACAAACCATTCCATTTCAGTGGGCTGCAGTTCTTTCACCTGTAAAACTGGAATTTCAGTACCCACTCTCCACACTTGATGGAATAGTTGAAAGTATCAAATAAAGTCACAGAAGAAATACTGCCTTATAAACTGTAAATTATTAATAAAGTGTCAGATACACCACTATCACCACTATAATTTTTAGAAAATAAATTTAAAAAATTATGTCCTAGAGGCTTGAGTGCACTTAATTGTATAGGGTAAGTTATCCTGATTGCAGCCTGAAGTCATAAGTGTATAGATAGGGAAATGGGTTAACCCAATGACACAAGAACATTGAATTGTTATTTTGGATATAAAAAGACCAAATATTAATAGTACACACAGGATGCCTTATAAAGCTCTCAAATTTTTTGCTACCTTGTACAGAAGGAAAAAACACTTAAATGGTTTGGTTATGGAAAAACCTAACATAGTTGGCTCATTAACCAGATCTGTCAGCCATATACCTGAAGTGCTAATAATGACTGACCTTTGAATAGTATTAATTCAATGAAGTGAAGTGAAAGTGTTGGTTGCTCAGCCATGTCCGACTCTTTGCAACTCCATGGACTGTAGCCCACCAGGCTCTTCTGTTCATGGAATTCTCTAGTCAAGAATACTGGAGTGGGTAACCGTTCCCTTCTCCAGGGGATCTTCGCGACCCAGGGATTGAACTCGGGTCTCCAACATTGCAGGCAGATTCTTTACCATCTGAGCCACCACCAGAGAAGCCCATTAATTCAATAAAATGTAGCTATTTTAATTTTTGAAATTTCTTTGAGGAATGTGAAGATTAACTTGCTGTTGTTGTCAGTTAACTAGAATCTGAAACCAAGGTTAACAGATGGGTTTGTGAAACAGAATAAATTTAAAATTTTAATGTTTTTCAGTTGCCAAAAAGATTTCAAGTGAATATGGCTTAAAGCGTTTGTCGATAGGAGATGCTTTGCGTTATGTATTAAACAACCAACCAGACACAGAGCTGGCACTTATGCTAAATTGGCATCTTCATAAAGGAATGACGGCACCTGATGAACTGGCTATTCAGGCCTTAGAATTATCTCTGATGGGAAGTGTATGTAATACCGCAGGGTAAGTGGGGGCCATAGGGGTGGGAGAGAGTGGGAGGGAGTTAAATCTTTAAGAAATTACTCATTGGAATTAATTAAAATACCTTAAACAGAGTTTAAAGCTCTTGTAAAGGGTGTGTGATCTGCTTCTCAAAGTCTGGGCACCGATATGGTTGCATATTAATAATTTAATTTTCGGTCAGGCTAAAATTCAGCTTAAACACTCACAGGCCAACTTCACTCCCTGCAGCAACTCCTGAGTTGTCCCAAAGTCTCCAGGTTTACACAGTCTATAGGAGACCCATGTGACTTCTACAGCCCAGGAGAACTTCTCACTGCCCGATGGAGTGATGAAGGTGTGGCCTTCCCCTTCCCCAGATGGTACTGGTCCAATGGAGACAGTCTCTCACCAGTCCAGTCTCTGCACAGGTAGCAGCGCCCCTCCCTTAATGCTGCGTTTGGACAGGAGAGCCTTGTGCTTGAACTGGTCTTCAGTTTACACTCCTCTACTCAACCATGACTTCCCCAGCTCACATCCAGTAGAAAGTAAGTGTGTTAGTCTCTCAGTCGTGTCAGAGTTTTTTGCGACCCCATGGGCTGTAACCCGCCAGGCTCCTCTGTCCATGGGATTTCCCAGGCAAGAATACTGGAGTGGATTGCCATTCCTTTCTCCAGGGAATCTTCCTGACCCAGGGATTTAACCCGGGTCTCCTGCATTGCAGGCAGATTCTGAGCCACCAGAGAAGCCCTCAGGGAAACCACCCAGTAGTAAAAGCCCATAAAACCTAAGGCCCTGCTCTTGAGCTCAGGTCATTGACTTAAAATCTTGCTGAGTCACGCAAAGTTGTTTTCTATCAGGAACCTCCTTGCCCTTCCCTACCACTGGTCCTTAATCAAGTCCGTATCAGTTCTCCTAATTCCTGTTACGGTGGGGAGCAGATTCTGGAGTGTCGAGTATCCACCCCCACCCACAACCCCATCCCACCAAACCCCCCCATCCCCCCTGCAGAGAAAGTCCTGGGACTTTCTAGCAAATTGAGTTACCTCCTTCCTGAAATTCAACTTTGCATACAAGAGATCTTACTGAGGGCTACTGTGGACTCACAAAAGTTTTATTTCACTTTAATACCAGGACAGTGACTGCCCAGTCACCCTGAATTTCCCTAATCCCGAGGGCCTCTCAAGTGATTCTTCACAGGACAAAGAAGTTGAGCCATTAAAAAACCAACAATGGCAGCTGCATACATTCTCTAGTTGGCTTTCGGGCTCTGTTAATTAATAGTCCTCTCTGCCATGGGATGTAGGACTAGGTAGTGCCTAAGTCTGGAGAGCACCAAGGTAAGATGAACCAGCCCTTCCTGGTGACCAGCAGCCAGTATGCCCAACTTGGCCCCACAGAGTCAGTTTCCTGACTTAGAAATTTGCAGATAGCCTTCATTCATCCTGTCAGTTTGCTGATGACACTCTTTAGCTTAGTCTGTTGGACTAACAAATTCTCTATTATTTCTGCCTAGAGGATTGATGGGTCCTGATGGAATGGTTCTCTCCAGAGACCACAGGGCTCTCTCACCAGCTCTTCATCTCCCCTTCCACACCCAGCCTCCTTATAGAATTTTACTAGAAAATCAAGTTTAGAACACAATGTTTCCCATATTTGCTTAATCTCTTGCTAAAATACTATCAATTATGCAGGGCTTTTTTTAAATTTTAAAACACTTTAATGTACTTAAAATCTTGATTTACAAGACATCTTATCTTACACTGACCTTTCTGTACAAAAAATTTTACACAATTTGCTACAAAACTACAATATTAAGATCAGAGTTGGGTAATTCTTCCCATGCCAGGCATTCTATTATAAGGAATGTGAATTAATCTGCTAATTGCTTTACACACTTGATCTACAATCTTTAAGATAAATCTAAGGGTTAAATAGGGCTTCCCTGTTGGCTTAACTGGTAAAGAATTCGCCTGCCAATGCAGGAGACACAAGAGACGCAGGTTCAATCTTTATCCTGGGGTCAGGACGATCCCCTGGAGAAATAAATGGGAACTCGCTCCAGTATTCTTGCCTGGAAAATCCCACGGACAGTGTAACCTGGCGGGCTACAGGCAATGAGGTCACAAAGAGTTGGACATGACCAAACATGGGCATACACACACAAGGGTTAAATATCATTATTTCACTATTATATTTAGTATTTACTACTTTACTGAAAACTGAGGCTCAGAGAGGTCAGACCCAGTTTCAAATTTAAGTCTGTGTGCCTCTGAAACCTATACTCTTCCCACTGTCTCATGCTTAGACTCAAGTGCTCTGTGCTGTGCTTAGTTGCTCAGTGTTCTGACTCTTTGTGACCCCATGGACTATAGCCCTCCAGGCTCCACTGTCCATGGCGATTCTCCAGGCAAGAATACTGGAGTGGGTTGCCATGCCCTCCTCCAGGGGATTTTCCCAACCCTGGGATCGAACCCAGGTCTCCTGTATTGCAGACAGATTCTTTACTGTCTGAGCCATCAGGGAAGCCCAAGAATACTGGAGTGGGTAGCCTATCCTTTCTCCAGGGGATCTTCCTGACCCAGGAATTGAACCGGGACCTCTTGCATTGCAGGTGGATTCTTTATCAGCTGAGCTGCCAGCGAAGTCCCTCTTCCCACTGTTTCATGCTTAGAATAATAGCACCAATTAAATAACACAAGGTTCAAGGTATTATGTGTAATATCTCTCAAAGTCCATCAAAGTCTAGCTCTATGATGCTAAGTATATGAGTCAGAGCTGTGTCTGTATGTATGCAGCCCTCTTCTGGCTCTTGGGCTGACTGGGATTAAAAATACAGAGACAAAGGGAGTTCTCTGGTGACCTAGTGGTTAGGATTCCAAGCTTTCACTGCCAGGGCCCAGGTTCAGTCCCTGGTTGGGGAACTGAGAGCCCACAAGCTGCAAAGTACAGCCTCCTAAAAATATATATGTATATATATAGAAGAGGGCAAGGTGACAAGGTAAATCAAGTTCCGTAAGGAATGGTATGGGGCTAATCCTAAAGACAGACTTTTTCTGGAAGACAGAAAGGAAGGTCTGAGAGTAAAGAAATCTGGAATTTTAATTTTCATATTTCTCCTTACTAGTGTTGTCATTGATGGATATCCTGTAACTAAGTATCAAGTGAGTCTCTTAGAAGCTAGGTCAATCATCCCCATGATTATCTTTGAGCTGGATGTGCCTTCCAAAGAGATTTTCAGAAGATTGCTCCTGGAAAAAAAAAAGGAGTCAAGGTAATGTATGTGATGAAAACAATGATAAAAGAGTGAACATTAATAATCCAGAAGAAGCAGCAGGTTTTTGACAGCTTTTTCCATTTCTTTTCTGTTCCTCTCTTAGTTTGCCTTATCCATTGCACAACAGCTCACAGATTATAGCTGTCAAGAACTCAAGGTACCGCAAAAATATTGGTGAGATTAGGCAATATTATGAAGTACAACATCAGAACTGGTATGTGATTGATGGCTTTCACAGCAAATGGTGGATATGGAATGAAGTCATTAAGAAGGTTAAAATGGTGAATAAATACATGCAGATATATATGGAAAGAATAAAAGCAGGTAAGAAGACCTATAACTCTAAAAACAAAAAAATGTGAATTTGAAGTCTACGCATGCCTGACTCATGTTGCCATAATTCATTCAATTTGAACATTTGTCCCCTTAATCAGTATTTAATGAACCTTAGTCAGTATTTTAAATGCATATTATTTCCAAGTTATTGTGGGCATGTACATTTGTTCTAATAAATGACTGCCTCTATTCAAGCTGTCATATACTGAATGTCCATGTGAACCTATTACATAAAACAATACATGGTCTCTCACTAGAAGAGTTTATAATGTTTGGAATGCCACATAAGAAGCTAGTTTCAAGAATGGTAGTTATATGAGGGGAGGGGTCTGTGGTGTGACACTTGGAAAAGTTTTGTTTAGGAATCTAGAATTAGTTACTGTGAACTATTTACATAATAAAATTGTATTATTATATAAATGTTGATTCTCTTAAAAAATATTACTTGAACATAGAATTTTTTTTAATCTATATTTGGAATCTATGAAAGAAAATGATTGTATACTCCTAGAAGTTTCTTCATTTTTCTCCAAAAATACACAAAACAGACAGAAAGTTATCAAAAAAAAAAAAAAAGAAAGTTATCTAGAACTCCTCATGTCTCTAAAAAGAACGATGACACCAAAGACTTTGTCTGGAGGGGTGTCACAGACATCTGATGACTTTGACTTTGGAAAATAGGGAGAAGGTACTTGGAGGTATGAGGGATCAACGTGACAAAGAGAATATTGTACAAGGGAAAATGCAGTGAGGATTCTGATCATAATGGCATCATTGAATCTTGATTTGCTTCATTATTTGGGCATCCCCAGTATCTCTGGTTCTGTTTGCCTGCAGATTATAAGGCTTGAAGATAAAAGTGCAAGTGAAAAGATAAATGAGTTTTAGAAACCCACTCCCAATAAGTTCTGGATAGCATCACACTAGTAAAACATTCCACAGCTGACTTGGAAAGCAAAACTTGTGCCTCATTCATCTTGTTGTTACCCTGCTTCACCCTTCTTGCCTCAGACTTGGTTGCCTGAGAAGAGACTCAGGATGAAAAGCTGTGTGCAGAATCTTTATCAGGAAGTACTCTTAAAAGTGGGCTTCCCAGCTGGCACAGTGGTAAAGAATCTGCCTGCCAATGTAAGAGTCACAGGAGATGTGGGTTCAATCCCTGGGCTGGGAAGATGCCCTGGAGGAGGAAATGGTGACCCACTCCAGTATTCTTGTCTAGATAATGCCCATGGGCAGAGGAGCCTATTGGCCTACAGTCCACAGACTCGCAAAGAGACATGACTGAACATGCATGACACTCAGGAGTAGAGTTGACAGATTAGGCAAATAAAAATATAGGATACCTAGTTAAATGTAAGTTTCTGATAAATGACAAATAATTTTTTAGTCTAAGTATATCCCAAATGTGGTATGAGACATTTCATACTAGAAACTGTTCATTGTTTATCAGAAATTCAAACTTAATGGGGCATCCTGTGCTTTATCTGTCAACTCTAATAGGGAGAGACACCGAGGCTAGTAGACCTGGCAGAGGGAGACACTAGCCTGCAGTGTGGTGGAAACAGAGGCCTTGGTAGGCCCTACAGGGAAGCACTGCAGCTGGGATGGACCTTGAGAATTTCCCAAACTGAGGGGAGAGGCCAGGCTTTATATCCTCCCATTGACTTGTATAAAGGTCACTCTGGGAGGGAGTATATACTGAACAGGGGCAAGTCCCAATGCAACTACGAGCCATCAACACAGATATTTTCAGCAGCTGGGGGATGGGTGCATCAGCCCTGATGAGGGATCTTCATGGAGCACCACAGTATCCACCATGTTATTCCAGATACACATGCCTCTGCCTGGAAGAGTTTAATTAAAACTGTCCTCCTACTTTTCTGCTTCACCATCTACCTGGTAATCTGTATCTGACTGTTTGAATTTAGTGTTGATTTAGTGACCAATTTATTCTCACTAATGAGATAGAGCGAGGTCAGGACCAGAAAACGAGAGATTCCTTCTCATTCTGTCGCATTCCAGAAAAAGATAGATAGACATTGTCAGATGTCATCAAGAATACCCCAAGAATCAGAAAAAGATATTTGAGTGTCTTTTAAGACTTGAAATGATTTGATTCTAAATGATCCTTTCACAAAACCTATGAGGTGAGGTCAGCACATCTGAGCTAAAGAGCAACACACAATTGTAAAACTATAGTGCCATTTAGTATGATATTATAGCGCTATACAATAGTGTATTCTTTACCAACACTATTATTATACCATAATACTGTGCATTATAGTACTTTAGAATAACAATATTACACCATTGTAGCATTGTAGTAGTATAATATTCTTTGTAGGAAAGAACCGTCTTAGCCTTTTCATCTGTATCATATACAATAGATGGAATCATGGATTAGTTTGTTTATTGCTTCATAATAAATTATTCCAAAATTTAACAGTTTAAAACAACACATACACACTCCATCACAATTTCTGTGGGTCAAGAGTCCAGGCACAGTTTAACTGAGTCTTCTGCTTCAGTGTCTCTCACAAGGCTACAATCAAGGTGTTGGCCAGGATTAAGGTCTCATCTGAGGGCCCTACTGGGAAAGAATATACTGTCACACTCATTCATGTATTGCTGACAAGAGTTTGTTCCTTGAGGGTTGTTGGACTTAGGGCATCAGTTTCCTGCCAACTGTTGACCAGGGGCCACCTTCAGTGCCTTGCCATATGGACCTTTCCAACATGGCAGCTTGCTTTACCAAGTGAACAAGACAAAGCAAGAAAGAATGCCAAAAGAACAGAAATCATAGTCTGTTGTAACTGTTCTAGTTACCCAAGGCTGCCATAGCAAATTACCACACACTGGATAACGGAGACAATAGAAATGTATCCTCTTACAGTTCCAGAGGCTAGATGTCCAAAATTAAGGTGTTGGCAGGGCTGTACTCACTCTGAGGTTTCTAGGAGAGACTCGCTTCCACGCCTTTCTCTTCATGTCCAGCATTGCCACGAGGCCCCTGCATTCTTTGCATATAGACACATCACTGCAGTCCTAAGGGTCAGTTTTATGCTTACACTGTCACATAGCAAAGTAAACTATGATGTATGCTTCATAATTTGAGTTAGCATTAGACGTTCCTTGGAATACTTAAAAAAAATTTTTTTTCCCCACTGGTGAAAAGAGCTATTAAGAAAATATATCAGGATCAAAATTTACTCATTATAACTAAGATGTATAAAGAAGTAATTTTATTTTCTGTAAAATCTAATACTGCTTTGGAGTCTCCATTCTAGTGGAGTCCTGGGAAGACAACTCAAACTTATGCATTGAATGAACTTGGGCCTTTCTTTTTAAATCGACTCTTTAGGGTAAACCTAGTCACTTTTGGATTAAATGTTTCTTTCTATTTCTTGGATGCCATCAGGGAACAGGGAGAGCTTTATGTCACTAACATTGTGTCAACAAACTATATGTACTTCCTGAAATCTATCTTACAGAAAAATTTTAAATATGTAGCAAATTCATGTGTATGTGTGTAAGTGGATATGTATATATATGTGTGTGTATGTGTATATAGTATATAACATAAATAGTTTATAATAGCTAAGAGTTAAAAACAACCAAAATATTTATCAACAGGTAATTGATTGAATAATCTATATGTACATTTATACAATGGAATACTATGCATAAACTAAAAGGAATTAGGTAAATCATATAAACTGAAATGGAAAGATGTCAAAGGCTATAACTAACTGATAAAAGCAAGTTGCAGAATAAGATTTACAGTATAGTGGCATAAGCATCCTATCTGCAAAAAATATATACGTGTGTGTATGCAAATGTATAAAAAAATCTGAAAAAGATACAAACTCAACAGTGATTATCTCTCAGGAGGGATGTTGGATTGAGAGGATGGACATATGAAAAGAAACTTTTGCTCTTTACTCTGTTTGGGAATTTTACAACGTTTACTCATTGGTATAGTGCTAGCATAATTGAATTTATTTTCATTTTGAAAATGATTGTGTTTTCTGTGAAAATATATATTTATAACAACAGTTAATTTGTTAATAATAGGAAAAGCCGCCTGCATTGACAAGTTATGTATCTCCCCTGAAGAACTGATTTCTCGCCTGGGTGAATTTGGACAGTTCTGCCCTGTCAGCCTGGCAGAATCATATGAATTAGTTGATTGTTCTTCAAATGATTCCTTGGAATTTGCAGCAGAGTTCAGAGGGCACTATTATAAAATGAGTTCTCTAGAGAAATTGAATGTAAGTTTGTTCTTAACTCCAAATATTTACCAGGGAAAGAAAATACCTGTCTTAGAATTCATCAGACAGGAAGGGGTGGGCACAGCTGGGAACACCAGGCGCTGGGGACCAGGGACCCCATTTTCGGAAACTGTGATCCTTGGGTTCAATAAGGCAACTCAGAGGCCAGTCCTAAGACTGCATCCCAAGACATATTCTGGCACAAAGCAGAAGTTCAGGGTCGGTGATGGCCCCTCCACCTGGGTCAGCATAAGAGGTGGGGAGACCCAAGGGCAACCCCAACATGGAGGGGATGCTGAGCATCTGAGCTCAGCCCTGGAGTGGGCATCCAGGACATTCCATTCAAAGGTGCAGAAGGGAAGTCAGAGTCAGTAGAAATGACTCGCCTGTGCTTTCAACTTTCTTCTATCACTTTATTCTCCTGGGTACCTTATGCTTCTATTTAATGGAACAGAATATAGATTTGTTCCAGTATTCCACTGACCATAATATGGTGACATAAAAAGATTGTAGTTGAAAACTAATCAGGTGTCTCTGAACATTTTATTTTCCTCTGAAGAATCTGAATTTTTAAAATCACTTTATAAAGAAGACATTACTTTCTTTCTGCTTATTTAAGTGATAATCACAGAATTTTAAAATTGGAAATGACATTAGCAACCATGTGCCTGGTCTGCCCCCTTCATTTTACAGTGTGATAACTGAAGCTGGAGAAGCTAACTCACCTGCCAAAGTGCACCCTCTAGTTAGTTATACTGCAGGACAGGCGGACAGCAGGGCAGGGGACTATGCACTCCAGGGTCTGGCACAAAGTAAAAGCTCAACAAATGCTTTTCAGTATAGGTGGATGAGTGAGTGAGTGAAAGCATTAAAAGAAGAGAGACTGTAAGTGACATCACTTGCAGGTATTACTGTAAGGAACTTCCAGTCAGGGAAAGAGTTGCTGTAGTGCAGAAAGCTCCTCTCAGATGGTTTGCGGGACTGAACATTGCTGCCGAAAATGGGAAGAGCAGCAGGAGAGCCTCAGTGGGTTTTTGTTGGCAAAGTATTCCTGTTTCAAACAGTCATGTTGCTGTCATCTTTTTTTAATAGAAATTTTTGGACAATCCAGAATTCTACGTACCTCCGTTAGCACCTCATCCACTTCCACCTACCGACATGATCCCCAAGAGGCTGACACTGTCAGAGCTGAAGAGCCGGTTCCCTAAGTGTGCTGAGCTCCAGGGTTACTGTCCAGTGACTTACCAGGATGGCAGACAAAGGCAAGTCCTTGCCCTCGTGTGAGTACAGGCCAATAGCTCTACTTGGAATAAGTGGTCTATACGACAATCATAGCATTTTTATCAAAAGGTCACTATTGTTTAACTGGAAAGTATTCTTTTTCTTCCTTGAGCTGTGATGATAGAAAAATAAAATATTTATGACATTTTATTTACATAGTTGTCATTCCTGTTGTTCAGTTGCTAGGTCATGTCTGACTCTTTGCAACCCCATGGACTGCAGCACACCAGGCTTCCCTGTCCTTCACCATCTCCTGGAATTTGCTCAAACTCACTGAGCCAGTCATACCATCCAACCATCTTATCCTCTGTCACCCCCTTCTCCTCTTGCCTTCAGTCTTTCCCAGCTGCATATTAATGATACAATACATAGTGGTTTTTGTTTGTTCCTTTGTCTTTCAGATACGAAGCCCTAGTACCTGGTAACATTCACTATGCTTTAGAATATCGTGATCGTATATATATTTGTGAGAGCAGAGAAAAACTTCAGAAATTTTTGAGGTGAGACCATTCACTAAGTCACAAATATTCATTGAATATCTATGTTAAATGCACTATCCTGGGACAGAAAGATATGTGAGTTTACACACACTCATAAACACATACATATATGTACACATATACATACACACAGCTGAAAGGGGCAGCCTTTACCTACTGCCACACATTTCTGTCTTTCACAAGAAGTTGGAAACCAAATTTCTTCTTATGTTTATCTGATTTTTAAACTTTTGTGACTGATTCAGTTTTTTTTTTTGGGGGGGGGGGGCTTCCCCATGGCTCAGATGGTAAAGCATCAGCCTGCAATGTGGGAGACCCGGGTTCCATCCCTGGGTCAGGAAGATCCCCTGGAGAAGGAAATGGCAAACCCACTCCAGTATTCTTGCCTGGAAAATTCCACAGATGGAGGAGCCTGGTAGGTTACAGTCCATGGGTTTGCAAAGAGTCAGACACCACTGAGCAACTTCACTTGCACTTCAGTTTTTTCAAAAATGACAATGTGGATCAAATCATAAAGGAAACGAGGAAAGTGAAGTCGTTCAGTCATGTCCAACTCTTTGCGAATCCATGGACTGTAACCTACCAGGCTCCTTCGTCCATGGGGTTTTCCAGGCAAGAATACTGGAGTTGGTTGCCATTTCCTTCTCCAGGAGATCTTAAGGACCCAGGGATTGAACCCAGGTCTCGTGCATTGTAGGCAGATGCTTTACCGTCTGAGCCACAGGGAAGTCCATCAAATTATACATGCAGCTAGAATTTGTGCAGTGGTTTGTGACCTCTCATGAAGCTGTTTGAGGAAATTTAATAGTAAAAAGAGAAGAGACATTAGTTGCCGAAAGGAATATAGGATTGAAGGAATAAGGTGGTTTTTCTCTTTTATCTTCTTTTTTCCAATGGGAAAGAGATAAACATGTTTAAATGCAGGTACATGGGAAGGATCTAATAAAGGAAATGTCATGAAGGCGGAAGAGAGTTATCTCTCTATTGCTACTTAAGATTTCTGGAGACAGGGTGGAGTAGGCATCCAAAGAATGTGTGGAGATTGATCTTAGGTGGGAGGTAAGCTCTGCCATGGAGAAAGCAACCTGTGTGTGATTCTGCTTATGGTGAGCAGCCGAGGACTTTCTATTCTGAAGACTTCTCTTTTTATAGCCTGGCAGCTTGTGTTGGGGGGGCGTCCCTGAGAGGGTTACTAGTGTGAGAGAATTGTAGTACAAGATAAAAACAATGCCAGCATAGGAGTTGCTTCCCTTGTGGCTCAGCTGGTAAAGAATCCGCCTGCAATGCGTGAGACCTGGGCTCGATCCCTAAGTTGGGAAGATCCCCTGGACAAGGGAAATGTTACCCACTCCAGTATTCTGGCCTGGAGAATTCCATGGACTGTAAAGTCCATGGGGTTGCAGAGTCAGACATGACTGAGCGACTTTCACTTTCACTTTTCACGAAGAAGTTACATGCGGAATTGAAGTATCTTGTCAATTCAAAATAAAAGTGTGAGGATAAAAGTATATAAAGAAAGTTTCATATAGGTGCTGTTAAAAGCAAGAACACTGAGAAGCGGTGAGCAGGGCTAGGGCCCCAGGTGAAGTTGGTGGTCATGAATTTCTAGGAGCCTCAGTCTTCCTGCTTCTGTATCATTTTCTCCACTCAAGAAAAATGAGTAATGAACATTATCTTTTAGTTGCCTTGTGTACCTATCTTCCTGTGTAGACACAATGAAGACATTTGTGATCATCCATTTAACGGATTTGGTATTCGTAGGTCACCACAGAAATACTGGAATCAGAAGCTTCCTTACAAACTTCCCCCATTGAAGGAACCAATGTCTCTCACCAGCCTGCCTTTGCCTGGATATCTGGAACAGGTTCGCTCACATGGGTTTCTCTGTTTAGATATTAGAAGACGACAGCTATCTCTCCTTCAAAAATCATTTTTATTTTGGTAACAATGAAATTAAAGGCAGAGTGTCCTGAGTTTAAGCTGCAAATCCACTTTTAACCTATTTTGGTTTTGAGTAGTTATGAAAATAAAATGTAAGGAAAGCCCCCCTTTTCATAGCTAATTCCCAAATAACTGCACTAAAGTGAAGAAAGAGTAGGATTGTAGAAAATTATTTACATTTGACATATAGTTTGTTTCTTATTTTGAAATTTCAGTGTCTGTAGAACTTTTCTGTAATGTGAAATATGCAAATTCAGTCTCTGAGAGGTTCCCCCCCACCACCGGCTTGAAAGAGTTAAGATGTCACCACAACTGAACCACCAAATACATATTTTGCCCAAAATCTGGATGAAGCTATCTACTCAAGTCACTCTTATTTCTCTAACACTTTCTAAATACAGTCAGATGTATCAGTCACCAACCACTATTTAAAAGGCCTTTTAAAAAAATTCTATAAAACAGATGCCCAGGGCACAATTTCATATATTTCTTACAAATTCTTAACCAGTTTTTTTTTTTTTTCATCTCCCCTAGATGGTTAGGTTTTGATCAAGTTTAATATCAAAAGGGAAGAGGACACTCACCCAGAGAAGAGTGTCCTCCTCTTTGCCTACTCGGGGCCCCAGAATCTTGACTATAGTGGTAACTGTGGTCTCTGGAGTTCCCGGGTAGGTGGCCCAGGGTCCTGAGTAGAATTTGGCCAATTCTGAGCAACGGAAGCAGAGATGGACCAAGACAACTAGGTGTCTCCTTCTTTCAACTATTTTTAAACAGAAAATGTCAAGCATATAAAAATAGAATTGCATAATGAAACCCATGTATCCATCACCTACCTGGCACTAAACCAATCAATAGTTTTAAATTTTTCCTATTCAAATGTATTTTGTGTTTCTTTTCTGTAGAGCTAAGTGCCCACTCTAGTACTCTTGCCTGGAAAATCCCATGGACAGGGGAGCCTGGTAGGCTGCAGCCCATGGGGTTGCTAAGAGTTGGACACGACTGAGCAACTTCACTTTCACTTTTCACTTTCATGCATTGGAGAAGGAAATGGCAACCCACTCCAGTGTTCTTGCCTGGAGAATCCCAGGGATGGGGGAGCCTGGTAGGCTGCAGTCCATGGGGTTGCTAAGAGTTGGACACGACTGAGCAACTTCACTTTCACTTTTCACTTTCATGCATTGGAGAAGGAAATGGCAACCCACTCCAGTGTTCTTGCCTGGAGAATCCCAGGGATGAGGGAGCCTGGTGGGCTGTAGTCTATGGGGTCGCACAGAGTCGGATACAACTGAAGTGACTTAGCAGCAGCAGCAAGTGCTCATTTAACTATCTTTTTAAGCTCCATCCTCAATCCTGAGGAGGCTATTTGAAGCAAAGAATAGCCTCTATCTATTTGCCACAAGAAAAGAAAACAGACTCAAATTACACATAATTCGTTCCCTACCTGCAGGGTATTGCAACTGCTCTAATTAAAGCCATGAATGCAGCGGGATGCTTAAAGCCCAAATTCCCCTTCTTAAGTGTACGGAGATCTGCGCTACTTTATATAGCACTTCATCTGAAAGGTATGTCTCTTTTTTTGCTAGAAATGACATGCTACTCAGAACTAATTTAGCACTAATTGTGATAAATAGGATTGTCAAACTGGGTTGGTCACTTGTGTGCTGTGCGTGTGTGTGTGTGTGCTGGTAGCAAATATTTTAGCAAAACTGAGTTTCTAGTTTTTAAAGCAGGTACCATGAGTAACATAACCAGCTCTCAATAATCCACACTGTATTATTCACACCATAATAATCCACACCGAAGGTGAATAGTGACAATTATGATCTAAAATAGAATAATCCCCAAATCTTATTTGGGATTTAGATATCTTCTCGGTCAAACTGTGCAGCTCAATCACACACATAGTTCTCCTTCTCTTTAATGATGCACTAACCTAACAGAAAACATTCACAGTCCTGTAAAATTTTCTACAGCCTTTAATCCCAATAGTTCTGAATATACAAGAAAAAAATACAAGAAGAAGATGGAGCAGTTTGTGGAGAGATGTGAACTCATTACATACTTGAGTGCCAAGATGACCAAGAAATACAAGGAACCTCAGTTTAGAGCCATTGACTTTGATCATAAATTACAGACCTTTCTCTCTCTTAGAAATATAGACCCAGTCAATGGTTAGAATGTTTGCCTAAATGCACCCAGAATCTTAAGAGTTATCTGAAAGGGATAAAAGGAAGTAGATTGAAAATCTGGGCCTCTCTGATGTACTTTTCCCTCCTGAGTGATACGCCTTGGCTTCTAGACTTCCAATGAATTCTGAGCTCTGCCAGCCAGGAAGAAGTACTCTTCTGTAAGCCTAAATTCTCATATACTTGTAAAGCTTATTGCTGTTTGCCTGAACTTTGATGCTTCAACAAAAACTATTTCATTTAGAATATTTAGGTAACGTATTTGACTTAATGAATCCTTTGTTCATTTTCCTTTTTAATATTTTTATTAGAGAAGTCTGTCTCTGTTAAAGAAACTTATGCAGTAAATGTTAGAAAGCTTCAAGAAAAGAATTAACATTGCTATAAATAAAATAGAAATATTGGTTGCACTTTTAACTTAGAGAGTTGTTTGTAAACTTTGTGAACCTAAAAATACTTTATCACTTTCCCAACCAAATAAACAGATTTAGAGACAACTAAATGGCTGCTGCTTTTCTTTTTCTCAAGTGTTCAAGGAAACACATTTTATACGTTATTTTGTAGTTAGAAATCACCGGATACTTGAGGATGAATGCTAGAGTCTTTTTATATGACATTGTCAAGACATATATGCTAGAGGAAAATTACTATATTGAATTTGGATGAGATTTTAAAAATAAATTATCATTTTTTTGGCAGGCGTATAACAAATCTAGAATGTGAAATAGCAAGATTGGCTCTTTTAAAAAATTAAAAAATACAACCATTATCTTATTTAACCTTAGGTAAATCTCAGTTTCTATGAGTTTTTGTTGTTTCTTAATCTCTAAAGTGAATGATTTAGCTCTTTTTTTCAGCTTTACTAAGGTGAATTGACAAATGAAATTCTATATGTTTAAACTGTACCACATGATTTTGATATAGTTATATATTATGAAATATTTACCACAATCAGGTTAATTATTAATAACACACCTACCACCTCACATCATTATTTCAGTGTGTTTCTGTGATTGTGTGTATGTGAGTAATAAGAATACTTAATAATCAGTCTGTTAGGAAATTTCAAGTATTATTACTGTATTATTAGCTATATCTACCACGTTAAACATTAGATTCTCAGAATTTACTCATCTTATAACTGAAAGTTTGTACCCTTTGATCAATAGCTCCTTATGTGCCCCTTCCCTAGACTCCTTGAAACCACCATTCTACTCTCTGCTTCTATGAGTCTTTTTTTTTTTAGATTCCACATATAAGTGATACCATACAGTATTTGTCTTTGTCTGGCTTTTTTCATTTAGCATCATACCCTTCAAATTCACTCATCTTGTCTTTGATATCTATAATTTCAACATTAATTAAAAACTAGAAGCCTGTTTTAGATTTATTTTATATATTTCATAATAAAACAATTTTTAAACAAAAGCTAAATGCCTATTGTCAAACTTAGGATAAACCCCAAAAGCCTTTGAACAGTTACTGATACATACCCATAGATGGACTGCAAGTAGATCAAACCAGTCAATTCTAAAGGAAATCAGTCCTGAATATTCATTGGAAGGACTGATGCTGAAGATGAAGCTCCAATACTTTGGCCACGTGATGCAAAGAACTGACTCACTGGAAAAGACCCTGATGCTGGGAGGGATTGGGGGCAGAATGAGAAGGGGACAACAGAGGATGAGATGGCTGGATGGCATCACCAACTCGATGGACATGAGTTTGGGTAAACTCTGGGAGTTGGTGATGGACAGGGAGGCCTGGTGTGCTGCGATTCATGGGGTTGCAAAGAGTCAGACACAACTGAGCGACTGAACTAAACTGATTGCTGGACCATGTACTGTTTTACTGTATTTTTAAAAGCTGTGATGAACTTTTTTTCACCATATTTGGGATTATTAGTCTAAAAAATTTTCTAAGAAACAAAAGTACAGGGTGAAAGGGAATGACTTTAAAAAACTAAAAATATAAAGCTGCCTGCTGCCAAGTCGCTTCAGTCGTGTCCGACTCTGTGCGACCCCATGGACTGCAGCCTACCAGGCTTTTCCATCCATGGGATTCTCCAGGCAAGAACACTGGAGTGGGTGGCCATTTCCTTCTCCAAAGTGATGCTCTTGGAAATACTCCTAGAAACATTGTGAATTGTTATTTGGAAGGCAGCTTAGTAATAGAAATTGTGACCCATAATAATAAATGGGAAGAAAGCAGAACCTTGTTACTTTAACTTGAATTAACAGTGATATTGAACATTATTATATATGTTGGTCACCAGTTGTACTTCTGTGAATTTTTTTTCATGCCTTTTGCACTTTAACTCATTGGCTGTTTTTCAGTTCTTTTATAAAAATTCTTTATGTAAAATACACACCAATGTATCTGCAGTAAATAAGTCCGATTTTTAAGGTATGAAAGCTGTTCATCTATATTGTATGATATTGAATCCTTTTCTAAACTCTGGAAGTTATTCCATCTTCAGGGATTAAATATTCTGTTTTCTTCTACTGTTGGTGTATATGTTTATATTTAATTCTCTAAGCTGCCTAGAATTCATTTCTGGATGTGTTGTGAGCTGTTGTTTTAAATTTTCCAAAACTCATAATAGTAAATATGTTTTTAAAAAATATTTTAAGTTTCATATATTTCATTTTATTCTCAGTGCATTTATTGAAAGTTTTCATAAATTCATTGGTTAAGGAGCAGTTCAAGAATAGGGAAAGAATAAGATATATTTTATATATGTATGCCTCAGTCTCACTGTGGGTGATTTTTTGTTTTATCTTTTTGGTTTGTTTTGCTTTTACAAATGAAAGTCTGAGTAAAGGTTTATCTACAAAGCTGGAGGGCTCTTAACTATGGATGGTTCTGGAATAATTATTAGAAGGGTAACATCTGAATTAAATGGACCTTTCAAAATTGAGATTTAAAAAAAAAAAAATTGAGATTCTAACCAAGAGTCAGGGACTTCCCTCTGTGTTTCAGTGGCTAAGAATCTGCCTGCCAATGCAGGGGACACAGGTTCAATCACTGGTGTGGGAAGATTCTGGAGCAAAGTGCTGGAGTAAAGCCTGTGTGCCACACTACTGAGCCTGTGCTCTAGAGCCCATGCTCTGCAACAAGATAAGCCAGCAGAACAAAGAGAGAAGAGTAGCCCCCACTCACTGCAACTAGAGAAAGCCCCAGTACAGCAATGAAGACCCAGAACAGCCAAATAAATAAATAAATTTAAAAAAGAAGCTAATGTGAAAAGGCTACATACCATGTGATTCCAGCTACATGTTCTGAAAAAGGCAAAACTCTAGAGATAATAAAAAGATTCCCCGTTGGACTCCACAAACCCTGGGGTTTAGAGGCAATTAAGGACAAAGAGGGAAACTTCAAAGAAGGAGCTAATTTTAATAAAAACTAGTAAAAAAAAAAAAATGTTTAAAGAGCCAGGAGGTAATTACACCTGCTTTCTCAAAATCTCAGACTAGAGATGGCATGCTGGGATCTGGGAGGGTGTGTTGGGTGTCCTCAATTAAAAAGTTAGGTGTTAGTGAAGCATAAATTGAGAGAAAATGCTGAAATAGTTGAGTAGGAGGGGACTGAATCTAAGTGGTGCTTGTAGCCATATCCAGAAGCTGGGCCTTTCTCCTAAGGGTACATGGGAGCCACAGTGGATTCTATGCAAGGGAGTGACTCCAGTCTCTGGATGTGATTTGCATTTGGGAAGATCTCCTGTATTCCTGTGTATTAGCAGGAATAACACTGTAACTAAGGCTACTTAGAAACCTTTAATAGTCTACTGAAAAAAGATGTTGAAAGTCTGAATAATAACAATCATGTAAATGACAGCAGACATGAATTAAACCAATAGGCCCGTCACATATTTAATCTTGTTTACCCCACAGCCACCCAGTGTTGGCACTGGTGTCAGCTTCGACTGCAATGTGGGAGACCTGGGTTCGATCCCTGGGTTGGGAAGATCCCCTGGAGAAGGAAATGGCAACCCACTCTAGTACTCTTGCCTGGAGAATCCCATGGACGGAGGAGCCTGGTGGGCTACAGTCCACGGGGTCGCAAAGAGTCGGACACGACTGAGCGACTTCACTCACTCACTCACTCACTCAAAGAAGGTTGAGAGGATAAGTACAAATAACTTGATCAAGGTCACTCAGCACCTAGATCTGTTTGACTGCAGCGTTCTCTTCATTCCCTTGGACTAAGGTATTGGATGTTGGTGCTGATGATCTCGGTGATAACGGTGAATGTAAAGGCGTTTTCATTCATTCCTCATACATTCGAGACCTGAAAGCCAGCTTCAGCATTCAAAAAGCGGAAAAGACAAAACTGATGAAGGTGTCAGTGAGCAGCTGCTGCTGCTGCCGCCAAGTCGCTGCAGTCGTGTCCGACTCTGTGCGACCCCATAGACCGCAGCCCACCAGGATCCCCCGTCCCTGGGATTCTCCAGGCAAGAACACTGGAGTAGGCTGCCATTTCCTTCTCCAGTGCATGAAAAGTGAAAGTGAACTCGCTCAGTCCAGTCCGACTCAGCGACCCCATGGACTGCAGCCTACCAGGCTAACAGGATATAAAACTCCCCTAACGGCAAGAGTGACGACACCATTACCGCCCGTTGATCGCCACTCACACCAGACACACGCCCTGCCGGGACTGTCCCTGCAGAGCCTCCAGGGATCGCAGGCGCCGCCCCGCCCCGCCCCGCCCCCTGACACCTCCTTGGATCACTTGGTCTGGCGCGCGCGCAGCAGGATCCCGCGCAGGAGCTTCCGGGTTGGCTGGGACTACGGCGGCGGCGCAGGGACGCCAGCGGCTGGCCGGGCGGAACTGGGAGCCTGGGCGGGCCCGGCGCTGGCGCGCCCGCCAGGCAGCCAAGGGGGCGGGCGGCGATCCGGACCCTTCCGGGCGTCCAGAGAGGTATGTCCGCCACCAGCCCTCTGTCGGTGGGCGCTGCACTCGTGCGCGTATCGACTCCTCTCCAGCCGGCCGCTCCCCGGTCGGTCCCCAGGGGTCCAGGCTTGGAGGTAGGGGGCCTCCCTTACGGCCGGCTCCCCGCTGGGTGGGCTCCGGGGAATCGCCAGCCCGGCCCCTTGCGCCGCGCGCGGTCGGGCGCCAGGCTGGGCGATCTGTGCCGCCTTTCCAAAGCGAGGGCCAATGGGCCTTACGTTATTGTCCATTGCAACCACCTCCAAATTTACATCGTACCTGTACGTTTTCTTCTCCCTTTCCATTTTTGTTTCACAGACAAAATGGCTCCTATTATATGAAATCGAGACACCGTAGTTTTTATTCTCGTGTGTGTGCAACTGTGGAAAGTTAGCGCAGTGAAGGACTTTAGAGATAGTTGATCCCAATTCCTTCATTTTACAGAGCAGAAAACAGACCCCGAGAGGTCACGTGGACGTCGGAAGTGCACCCCAGCTGGATAATGGTACAATAGGAATAAGAACCCCAAACTATAAGTTTTTACATAATCTTTTAAAAATGGTAAAAAAAAAAATAACTAACAAAAGTGAATAGTTCCTTTGGGCTGGGGTTAATTTTGCTAGAGAATGTCTCCCTTTTAAACATTACTTTCTTATTTCAGGCTTAATCCTTCTTGAGCTTCTAAAGAAAATGGCAGAAACATCATCAGAGCCTTCTGGGCAGCTGGTTGTACACTCAGACACACACAGTGACACTGTCCTGGCCAGTTTTGAGGATCAGAGGAAGAAAGGCTTTCTCTGTGACATTACTTTAATCGTGGAGAATGTGCATTTCCGGGCCCACAAAGCCTTGCTTGCTGCCAGTAGTGAATACTTCTCAATGATGTTTGCTGAAGAGGGGGAGATCGGCCAGTCCATTTATATGCTAGAAGGCATGGTTGCGGACACATTTGGTATCCTGCTAGAATTTATCTACACTGGTTGTCTCCAGGCCAGTGAGAAAAGTACAGAACAGATCCTGGCTACTGCCCAGTTCTTAAAAGTCTATGACCTGGTAAAGGCTTACACGGACTTTCAAAATAATCATAGTTCCCCAAAGCCACCGACTTTGAACACAGCTGGTGCTCCATTGGTTGTTATTTCTAATAAGAAAAGTGATCATCCAAAGCGAAAACGGGGAAGACCAAGGAAAGTCAACAGTTTACAGGAAGGGAAGTCAGAACTGGCTGCAGAGGAAGAAATACAGCTGAGAGTGAACAATTCTGTCCAAAACAGGCAAAACTTTGTAGTTAAAGAGGGAGACAGTGGTGTACTGAATGAACAGATTACAGCAAAAGAACTGGAAGAATCTGAGCCGACTTGTGAGCCAGCTAGAGGGGAGGAGATGCCAGTTGAGAAAGATGAGAACTGTGATCCCAAGACCCAGGACTCTGGGCAGGACAGCCAGAGTCGGTGCAGCAAGCGGAGGATTCGGAGGTCTGTCAAACTGAAAGACTACAAACTTGTAGGGGATGAAGATGACCAGGGTTCAGCCAAGAGGGTCTGTGGACGGAGAAAGCGCCCCGGTGGGCCTGAGGCCCGTTGTAAAGACTGTGGCAAAGTATTTAAGTACAATCACTTTTTAGCAATCCACCAGAGAAGCCACACAGGTAATTATGCTTTTGCAGCTTATTGGAATGTGTTTTGGAGAAGTAACAGTAATAACAGCTTTCATTTATTGTGCAACATCTATATGATGGGCATTGTAACAAAGTATGTGTTACTGCATTAAATTCTCCAAACTGTCTGGTGAAATACGAAATGTTATCCCGATTGTACAGTTAAAGAGACTAGGTTGTAGAAACCTTAAAGTACTTGCCCAGGGCATCCATGTAGTGACAGAGGTGGGATGTGAACACAAGGAACCTGATTCCAGAACCTCTCTTCTTACCTGAAGTTGTTGCTTCAAGGCTTGAATGTTCAGGAATCGAGCTCTAGCCAAAATTAATCTGCTTTATGATTCTTGAAGCTTCCTCATCTTGACCATAGTTGTATTTTTGCTTGGATATGTCTGGACAGTTCTCTCACTCAGCCATCTGTTTGTAAATGTTTGCTTTTTGATCCTTCTAGCCCAAGGCTGGCCAATAAACCCTTTTGTGAGGATGGAAATGTTCTGTATCTGTGCTGTTCTTTTTGGTGACCTCTAGCCACAGATGTATTTTGAGTGCTTGACATGTGGGACTGTGACTAAGGATCTGAATATTTTCACTAAATAGCCACTGTGTTGGACAGTGCAGCCCTAGGCAGAAATCCCGTCCTCCTTTGAGCTGTCTCTTATGTACCTACCTCAGTCTGCTTTGGATCAGGCAGTAGTTATATACCCTTCTGCCTAGTTGTAAGCGTTAAGTATAGAGTCTGGTACTTAAGACTTCTTGTCATCAAGCGACCTGCTGCCTTAAGACCCAGCAGCATCCAGCACTGTGGTTCTCAACCTGGCCCCACAGATGCCCAGAGGCGGGGGACAGGAGACCAAAGGTCAGGGCCACAGGCCACACCCAACCCCTGCCTTCCTCCTAGGGAAAGACAGGCGAGGGGCCCTGCGGACGGACCGACAGTCTCCCAGGGAGCTTCTTACACTACCAGGGCCTGGGTCCCAGCCCCAGAGCTTCTGGTTTTATTGAGCGGTGGTGTTTTTAAAAGCTCCCCGGAGATTTTAAGCACAGAGAGCCTGAGAACCCTGAAGTTGGTTCTTTGAACAAAATAGACACTTAAGACATATTTGCTTGTTTGTGACAGAGGCTAAAGAGTTAAATAGTTCTATAAGATTTTACGGAAAACAATGTGTAGGCTCTTCCCTTTCCCTCAAGGTGTCCTGGAGTTGTACATTGAATCACTTTAGTGCGGGGCTCTTCTTCCATTTGAGTGGATACCAGTAGATCCATACAGTATGGAAACTTATCTTTTAGTTCCAGAAACATTTCCTGAATGATTTCATAGTAATCCCTGCTTTCTCTTTCTGGAACTCCTCCTATTTGGATGTTGAATCCCCTGGACTCATCCTCTAACTTTATCTTTTCTCTCCTATTTTCCATTACTTTTTGCTCTACTTTCTGGGACATTTCTACTTTATCTTTCAACTTTTATTTTTCTACTTTTTTTTTTTTTTACTTCTGGGAACTCTTTTTGAAATTCTTTTTTTGTTTAAGTAGAATCTTTTTCTTTCACAGTATAACGTCTTGCTTTTATGAGCCTCTTAATAACTTTTACTTATTTGTTATTTTTTAATGTTTTCTTCACTCTGGGAAGTGTCTGTTTTCTGCAGGTTGCTTTTTCTCTTCTCTGTTTTGTTATCTATTTCTACTGTGTCTGGTGGGTTTTTTTTTAACTCATATTTAATTATATGCAAGAATGGTTTGCTCATAGCTACTTGCAGCTCTGCAGGTGTGGAGAGGGCCTGTAGACATCCTGGCTGATACGTGGCATCAGGTCCTCAGTTCTTTTACTGCGGGCCTTTTGTATTCCAGGAAAAGATGCTCCAGCGCCCACCTGGAGCCGTAGGCCTGGCTGCCAGTGTCCGGTGCAGGAGGAGGCAGACGTTTTCCGGGTAGTCTCATCATCCCAGGTGTAAACTCTGACTTGCTGTCCCCATGGTAGTCCTATTCCACTGCGCCGGGTGACCTCTAACCCAGAGACCCCTAGTCTGGAGATCCTTTATCTGATTTAGCCGCTTCAAGAACAGTCTCCATCTTCCACTGGGGAGAAGGCCAGTCTCCTGGTTGCATGGAGACTGGATCTGTGTGTGGGGGTGGGGGTTGGGGGGGGCCAAACTACTTTTGAAACAGACTGTCATTTATTTCTTCCTCACCCCCATTTTCAGAGATAACAGATGCCAACAGTTCCTGACCTCGTGAAGGCTCTGTCTTCAGTTAGGTTGTGTATCAGTGCTCCTCGCCGCTGGCATCACACTTGTCTGCTCCCACTTGTAAAATGTTATTGCTGATGTTGTCTCTCCTGCTAATTGTGATTTTCATTTGGGAGGGAACAAAGAGATGTGCAGATTCTTGCTCACACCATGTTCCTGGGGCTCTTCTTCCAGGGGAGCGACCTTTCAAATGTAATGAGTGTGGAAAAGGCTTTGCCCAGAAGCACTCCCTGCAGGTCCACACCCGGATGCACACAGGCGAGCGGCCGTACACCTGCACGGTGTGCAGCAAGGCTCTCACCACCAAGCACTCGCTGCTGGAGCACATGAGCCTGCACTCAGGTACGGCCCGCACTCGGGAGCCTGGTGCCGCCGGGTGCTCGCTCCCGGGGTGGGCATTACTGTGCTCATTTAAATGGGCTTTTCTCAGTCTCAGGTCATTCCCCATGTGGTTTCATTTAAAGACAGAATTGTGTATCTCTCAGAGTGTAGTTAACAGTTCTGCCCAGCCTTGAGCCTTAAACTAGCATTTTTAAACTGGCTACTGAAAGTTGAATGTATAATCAGGATGTGTTTAAGCACCAGGCTTCAGAATTATTTTACTCTGGACAATGTTGGGGGGAACTTGAATTCTTTAGCGCTGCCCTAGTCTCCACCACTCCCTATTGCCCTACGTGCCTTTGCACATTGATGACTCTGAAGACGTTTGGGTTTGTAGACAAGTCACTTGTGTTATTTGTAGACCTGGGCCCACTGTGATACTTAATTGCTTCATTAGTGAGCATTCTAGTTCGTTACAGTTTTTTTGCTGTTTTGTTTTTTATTTGGCAGGACAGAAGTCTTTTACCTGTGATCAGTGTGGAAAATATTTCAGCCAGAAAAGACAACTAAAGAGCCATTACCGAGTTCATACAGGTACAATAAAGTGAGAGAAAATTTGGATTGGTGGGGGAGAAATGCAAATACAAATTGTTTCTGAATCAGTAGGTTCATGTTGTAAAAGATAAGTGAGTTTTTAGGGAAGCAGTCTAAATTAGATGTCCTTGGGTTACTCTTACCACCTTGCAATTTATATTGAATTTTTATATGACAGTTTCTGTGCCACACACAGAAACCCTATAGAATTGGTGCCATTCAGGGTGCCACTTGGCTAAGAGGACACCAGTCGATTGGTTGTTAGTTGTGTCTGGACAGAGGTGTCACCACCCCGTAGCTGTCAGTCCAGGCTTTCTCCAGCCTGGCCCCACCCATTGTCCTTTTTTTTCCTTCCTGCCAGCTGATGAAAGATGAAGAGGAGATTGGGAGCATCATTTGAGATCAGTTGGCCATAGTTGCACCAGTGCTTTGAGGGGAAAAGGAGATTTACACTTAGGGAGATGGGAAGGGTCCCACCTTTTATTTGGGAAGCAGTGAGTTGAGATGCATAGGAAAATATTAACTGTTACCAAAATTAATTTAAAAATTGTTGTTGTATTAAAGTACCATATTTAAAGTGATTATTTTTCAGGGAAGTGCTTTAACACAAATCACTGAAGAAATGCAGGGACAGCATATATGCACTGACACTTTTTTTATTGTTGCGACAAGGCCACTCATTACCGGAATGCAACGACTGCCACCGCAAATTCATGGATGTGTCTCAGCTAAAGAAACATCTGCGAACACACACGGGTAAAAGTCCATCTCACCCTTTCTTTCCAGTGTATTTCGTGTTTTCAGGAGAGCAAGAAATGAAATATTCAGAATCGCTTCCTCAGGCTGTGCGTATTGTGGATTGTGTGGGAACTTTATAAGTAGACTACTTTGAAAGCCCACTATCCTGTGTCGCACTATTCTGTGGGGAAATCACATCTTTGTAGGTTAGCAAGATGAGACGTACTTACTGAGCACTATTCATAAATGAAACCTCACTTCATGCCACAGAAAATTGGGTTGGCCAAAAAAGTCCATTTGGGTTTTTCCGTAAGTTACTCATGGGTGGACTATACAGGAGCAAATGTTTCCTCCACAGAATTGCTCTCCTCCTTGCTTCGGTGTTTACATGTTTGAGGGAAAGAACCACACCTCACTCTTTCTCTGTGTCCTCCTGACACTTAGGACACAGTGCTCAGGTACATAGTAGGTGCTTACTAAGTGCTGCATTTAGTCACTCACGCTTATTGAGGGTTCAAGTGGTATTGCCTTTGTTCTTTTTTATATTGTGAAACTGTGGGAGTGGTTTTCGCTTTTTGTTTTATCTAGGATAAAACAAACGTTTTCCCGTTTTTTTTAGGTGAGAAGCCATTTACGTGTGAAATCTGTGGCAAATCTTTCACAGCAAAGAGTTCTCTTCAGACCCACATCAGGATCCATCGGTAAAGTTTCCCTCATACTTTTCTCCCGTGGAGTTCTCGTCCAGCCCTGGCGTTCAGCAGGGTGACATCCATTACCTACTTGGTGTGTGTGTTAGTCACTCAGTCATGTCTGACTCTTTGTGACCTCCCGTGGACTATAGATCACCAGGCTCCTCTGTCCATGGGATTCTCCAGGCAAGAATACTGGAGTGGGTTGCCATTGCCGTCTCCAGGGGATCTTCCTGACCCAAGGATCGAACCTGGGTCTCCTGCATTGCGGGCTGGTTCTTTACCATCTGAGCTATAGGGAAGTCCCAGCCTGTATAGTGCTTTCCCCCAAATTATTACCCTAGGAGAAATTCCTGGGAAGCTTGTTATTTTGCTTTAAGAAATTCCTCATGCAGGCAAAATTAGAAAAACTGATTCTGACCAGCAAAAGTTTGAGTTACTGGTGTCATTTGTTGAATTTTGATTTTGGCCTTGGGGGATGATCCAAAACTTAAATCTTCAATCAAAACTAAATTTAAAAATATATATATTTATTTATTTTTGGCTGTGTTGGATCTTTGTTGCTGTGTGAGGGCTTTTCTCTAGTTTTGGTGAGCAGGAGCTACTCTCTAGCAGCAGGGGTTTGGTTGCTCTGAGGCTTGAGGGATCTTCACGGACCAGGGATCGAACCCATGTCCCCTGCATTGCAAGGTGAATTGTTAACCACTGGACCACCAAAGAAGCCCCTAAAACTAAATTAAATTTAACTTAATATTTTCTGAATAAATTTTTTTGTTGTTGTTCACGCAACTTGTTTCCAGAATTGATTTAGTAGTTCCTCTAACACAAATATTTAGGCACTACTCATATTTTTATGGAGAAGGCAATGGCATCCCACTCCAGTACTCTTGCCTGGAAAATCCCATGGACGGAGGAGCCTGGTAGGCTGCAGTCCATGGGGTCGCTAAGAGTCAGACACGACTGAGCGGCTTCACTTTCACTTTTCACTTTCCTGCATTGGAGAAGGAAATGGCAACCCACTCCAGTGTTCTTGCCTGGAGAATCCCAGGGACGGGGGAGCCTGGTGGGCTGCCGTCTGTGGGGTCACACAGAGTCTGACACGACTGAAGCGACTTAGCAGCAGTAGCAGCATATTTTTAATATTGAAATCAATCATATATGTACTCGTTTGGCATCTAGAATCTAAAAATTGGCTGTGAGAACTAAAAACAAAAAAAAGAACTTTTGTGACATATATTAATATTTACCTTCTTATCTGAAGTACACACTGTGACCATAAAATTTTATCACATCTGACTCAGCCCCACAGCCCCATCCTTAGACATCCTTCCCCTCCCCCATTTTTTTTTTTTTCCTTAAGATTAGAAACTGAAGCCCTTGGCAGGTGTGATACTTGTTCCAAGTCCTTAAGTTAGTAAGAGAACCCATGACTTAAGTCTCCAAGTCAGGTTAATTTTCCTCTCCTCTGGACTGCTTCTCCCTAAATAGTCAGGAAGTAGTGAAATCTTTCTGTTTTAAAAATAAAATGTATATTTTCTTGCAGAGGAGAAAAGCCATATTCCTGTGCCGTGTGTGGCAAATCCTTCTCTGACTCGAGTGCCAAGAGGAGACACTGCATTCTACACACAGGCAAAAAGCCTTTCACCTGCCCTGAGTGTAACTTACAGTTTGCTCGCTTAGACAACTTGAAGGCTCACTTGAAAATCCACAGCAAAGAGAAACACGCGTCCGATGCCAGCAGTATTTCTGGCAATAATAATGGCGAAGAGGTCAGGAATATTCTTCAGCTACAGCCCTATCAACTCTCTACCTCCGGAGAGCAGGAAATTCAGCTTCTGGTAACCGATTCCGTACATAACATCAATTTCATGCCAGGTCCTAGCCAAGGAATCAGCATCGTCACTGCAGAGAGTTCCCAGAACATGACAGCAGACCAGACTGCAAACCTCACCCTACTCACGCAGCAGCCAGAGCAACTGCAGAACTTAATTCTTTCAGCTCAACAGGAGCAAACAGAACACATCCAGAGCCTCAATATGATTGAAAGCCAGATGGAGCCCTCACAGACTGAGCCGGTGCACGTCATCACACTCTCCAAGGAGACTTTGGAACATCTGCACGCCCATCAGGAGCAAACAGGGGAGCTTCATTTAGCGAGCGCTTCAGATCCGGCTCAGCACCTGCAGCTGACGCAGGAGCCAGCTCCGCCGCCAGCCACCCACCACGTGCCCCAGCCCACGTCGCTGAGCCAGGAGCAGAGCTGACCTGTTCACAGGCTTGGCTGCTCTGTCGGTCTCTTCTCCGTCAGCCCGCTGTGACCGGACTGTGTGCTTGAAGTTAGGCTTTCTGCAACACTCACTTATGGATTCTTACAGAGAAGTGGTAGCTTGCTAAGCTAGCCAATAGCTTAATGCTTTCCATCTGAGGAGCAGGATGTGTGTATCATGTTTTATATCTAATGTTGATTTGGACTTAACATTTCGATATTGATGAGTGGTTTTCATTTACTACATCTCTTAAAGACTTGGGTAACTTTTCTTTGAGGGCATTGTGTTAGACTTTTTCTAAGTGAGTATTAAATATTCACAGCTATAGATACGGTCTTGCTGATCTTTCTAGTTATATTTTTGATTTTTTAGAACAAATGAAGTCATATGTTGAATTGGGTAAAATGGTTGGTTCCCCTTCCGTATTTGTCTTAGGCAACACAGTTGCTACTACAAGTTGGGGCTGAATGTAACAGATTATGACTTTGGGGACTCTGTCCTTTAATAACTTCCAATCCCTTAAGATAGAGTAACTTCTCAAAATTTAATCTTTGCGTGTACAGTGGGCTCATCACATCATGTTTAAGATATATTCAAAGACATAGAAACTAAGTGTCTGTTTTAACTTGAAATTTACAAGAGAGGAAAGCCAGAAAGATAGGACCATTTTTTAAATTCTGAATTGAGCTTTTCTGAAAAGCATAGATTGACATGGTTTTTAAAAGCAGGTTGTTGGAAATTTTAAAGTGTAATTAAGGTATGAAATTGGACAAGATGTTCACCCCAAATTCTGAACTTTCTGTCAGCGTTGATATTAATCTCCATGATGAAGGTAAATTCTTTATTAATTATCCTGGAGTGCAAAATTCAGTGTAATTTGTGTTAAATATACTGGATTCTAATTGATCTCTAAAAATGTTGATCTGTGTATTGTGTCTGGTAAGTTTTTTGATAGGAACTTACTATAACCTGTTTTTATCACAAAGTAGGTTAAATCTCACTAAATAGACACATAATTTTTAAAAGTAAATTTTCCTAATTTTAAAAATACTTTTGAGCCTCAGCGTCTTAGTAAGCCAGCATTATCTATAATAGTGTGATTTCAAATAATTGTCAGAAGGTTAAATTATGTTTTTGTTAAGTTTTCCAGCCCAGCCTATTTTATTGAATACTTTGACCACTTTCTCTCAAGTAAACTGGTAGAGGGTTATTGAGAAAAGAAGGTGGGCGCTAGTGTATGTAAATTAACAATGTTGATTGAGAGTAGCAGTAATCGCCACTAAAATTAACAGGATCTTCACATCAGTCACTTCTTTGTTTTAGAGATCTTTGATTTCTACCCGAGTCAAATAAGTTTTTGGAGAAAATTTAGAATTGTTCAGGTTGAGAGAGGATGAAAGTCTTTTTCTAACATATCTACCAAACTATAGTTGTTTTATTGTATATAATTCAAAAATTCTTAAATGATTTATCTTATATGTATCAGCCAAAGTATGCTAAATCAGGCCTGACTGGAGACAATTTTTATAAATACAGTTATGTCCTAAATACCATTTCAGATTCTTGACTTAGTCATTTAAACTATTTATCTTAACCTTATTGTTAAAATGTATTGTTTTTACCAGCTTTTCAAAGCCTACTGGCCCACATCTTTTTCTCCTGGAGATATGTAATATTAAAGCAGATAAATGCCTAATTACTCATTGTGGGTAGCTGGATAATTATTAATTAATTATTCAGGAAGTATGATCATGATCATATGACTATTTCCAAGTGAGGTTTAACTAGCTTTATGACAGTCTGCCTCTAAGAGAAACGTAGCGTGAGCCACATGCATAATTTAAAATTTTCTAGTAGCCACATTAAAAACATGAAAGATGAGATTAATTTTAATAAAATCACTTATTTAATCTAACATGTGCCAAGTGTTGCAGCATGTCAATATGAAATATTAAACTATAATCATACTTGACAAATTCTTCAAAATCTGGTGTATTTTCCATGGGGACTGCACACTGAGTTTGGATGCTAATGTTCATGACACACGTTTTTAGGGTTCATACAGTTTACAGTTGAAAACCTAGGTTCACATATCTAGGTTACAGATACAGGTTTTTCCCCAATAACTGAAACAAGTGTGTTTTAAAATTTGTATTAGAATTAATTAAAAATAAAACCTAGTTCCTCAGTCACACTAGCTGCATTGTGAGCGCTTGGTACCCACATGTTAGCTAGTGGCTTCTGGAGCACCTGTTACCCGTCTCTAGCATGAGAGCCGGGCTCAGCAATAAAAATCTCTCCTGGAAGATTCTGGGTTATTTGACCAGCTGTCAAAGGGAAGTGAGAAAAGGAAAGCTTTATAAATCAAGTCTCTCTTCTGTGTCCCAAATACACATTCTGTCCCTTTGAATTAAATCCTGAATTTTAAGGTTTCATCGGTTTTGGTTTTTGTTTTGGCCAGCCCAGGTGTGGGCACACAGGATCTTAGTTCCCCAATCAGGGACTGAACTCTCCTTCCTTGAAACTCTCGCCCCTTTCAGTGGGAATATGGAGTCTAAGCCACTGGACCACCAGGAAAGTCCCTGAAATCCTAATTTTAAAATTCAGTAACTGCACCCAAAGGAAATGACATGTACAGAAAAAATGTTTCTATTGTCTTTGAGAAGTTGTTGGCTCATTGTTTCACAACTTATTTTGTATTAAGCTTGTGCAATTGAAATAATTGTTTTAACAAGTACAGAAATACAAATTGCGGTTCTTAGGGACCAGTAGAGAAGTAGTACTAGTAGAAGCCTAGTAAGTCTTCCCTGGTGGCTCGGACAGTTAAGAATCTGCCTGCAAAACAGAAGACCCGGGTTCGATCCCTGGGTCAGGAAGATCCCCTGAAGGAGGGCATGGCAGTCCACTCCAGTCTTCTTGCCTAGAGAATTCCACGGACAGAGGAGCCTGGTGGGCCACATTGAGTGGGGTCGCAAAGAGTCGGACATGACTGAGCGACTAACACTATAGAACTATAGCAGAATATTACGCTTCCAGGCTGCTGAAATGACCCTATCACTTTTGAAGGTGAATCTTTGGTTTTCTCTCAGTAGGAGGCTAGCCTTGGGAAGACTTGAGCTCTTGCCATCAAAATGAGCTGTCCTTGAGCTTGCCCTGTGTGTTTCTTGAAACTCTTTCTGTCTCTCATCTGTGTTATTTTTCTGCATCTGGTTCTTATGCTGTGAATGTGAGCAACTGGTCACATGATGCTGAGGGATATGAGAGTCTCATTAGAGATGCTTACACCTAGGTTTTCATAAGCTGGAGTAATAACAATATCTACTACGTTGAATCTTTACTGTAGGCCTTGAGCAAAGCCGGTGTTTCAGGTCTCTATCTTAGGGCCTCTGAAACCTTTTCTGTATCAGGGTGCACAGAAGGTCTTACATGGTACCCTTCAGTTAGAGGACTTCAGGCATCTCTGGCCATTATTGGCAAATTAGTTTGCTAGGTAGGGCTGCTATAACAAATACCACAAACTGAGTGGCCTAAATGACAAGTTTATTTTCTCACAGTTCCAGAGGCCGAAAGTCTAGTATGAAGGTGTTGGACTGGTGAGGACTGGTGTCTTCTGAGGCCTCCTTGCCATCTTTTCCTCCTGTGTCTTCACATGCTCTTCCTCTCTGTGTTTTTATCTTAATCTCCTTGTAAGGACACTACTCATACTGGATTAGGGCTTACCCTGGTGACCACATTTTACCCTGGTTACCTCATTAAAGGCAGTATCTCCAAATAGTCACATTTTGATGTATGGGCATCAGTAACACCTGGCATCTGAAGTAGTGTCTGGGACACACCCATAACCCATTTGAAGCACAATCTTACTTTACTTAATTGTCATGACGTTTCTATATTATTACACCTATTTTACACATGAGAACACTGAGGCACCAACAGATGACGCCCATTGCCCAAGGTCACACAGTAAGTGGCAGAACTGGAACTAGAGCACAGGGCTGGCTATTCTACCGGATGGGCTTAATACCATCAGCCTTTTGAAACATTAAGCTGGGTTTCTCTTTACATATGATCTGCTTCATGTAGTAGAACCTTATTGACTAGAGGATCTGCTTATGAAATTTTAGCATAAAATCATAAGCTTTTTATATAAAACAATAATAGTAAAAGTTAGTCTCTATCCTACAGAAATGCAGTAACTACCATATTAATAATACTCATGTTGGTATTTTACTACTATTAAGCTTCAAAGCTTAATCGCAATTTGCCAATTGAATAGAAGTTTCTACTAAAGTGAAAATAGAACTTCTGTAAGTGGGCCCTTTTTTCAGATTTCTGACTGAAGCTATTTTGTATTTAGGGCAGATTTGCTTTATTTTTGCTAACCTTGTAAATGTTCATCCTTAGTTTCCAAACTAAAATAAGCTTAAATTCTCAAGAATTTAAAGAAAATGCTTTGTCCTGCTTTTGTAAAGAGTAGATCTGGAGGAGTTACCCGCCCCCCGCCCCCCCCAAAAAAATTCCCTTTGCCTTTTGTAAACAGCAGGTATAACGGAATGACCTCTAAAAGAAGCTGGAATGTCACTGCGATAGTTTATCTTGCTTTCAAATTCTTTACACATAGTTAAACAACAAACACATGAGTTGACTAGAATATATATACATATCATCATTCTTACTGGAAATGTACCACACTAGGAGAAGGCAATGGTACCCCACTCCAGTACTCTTGCCTGGAAAATCCCATGGGTGGAAGAACCTGATGGGCTGCAGTCCATGGGGTCACTGAGGGTCGGACACAGCTGAGCAACTTCACTTTCACTTTTCACTTTCATGCATTGGAGAAGGAAATGGCAACCCACTCCAGTGTTCTTGCCTGGAGAATCCCAGGGACGGGGGAGCGTGGTGGGCTGTTGTCTATGGGGTCGCACAGAGTCGGACACGACTGCAGCGACTTAGCATCAGCATCAGCATTAGGAGAGCTTTTGGGCTTCCCTGATGGCTCAGACAATAAAGAATCTGCCTGCAATGCAGGAGACCTGGGTTTAATCCCTGGGTGGGGAAGATCTCCTGGACAAGGGAATGGCTACCTACTCTAGTATTCTTGCCTGAAGAATTCCATGGACAGAGGAGCCTGTCCAAGAGTTGGACATGACTGAGTGACTCCCACTTTCACTACTTTCAGAAGAGCTTTTATACTGAAGCTCATTTGATTACCTTCTCAACAAAGTGTAGGAACTTTAGATAACATTAGGAAGAGATCTTAGCTTTCTTCCTTTATAATATAAGTGAAAAATAGTACTATATCCAGTGTGACATATAGAAAGGAAAAAATTTGAGCAGAGGTCAGGGAAGTTTCTTGGTCTCAGAGCATAATTTATTGTTTTGAATTTTTTTTTTTTTTGGCCACACCATGTGGCATGGAGGATCTTAGTTCCCCAGCCAGGGACTGAACCCTCACCCCTTGCAGTGGAAGCATGAGTCTTAACCACTGGACCACCAGGGAAGTCCCAATTTGTTTTGAATTCTTAATATCCATGATACTGTTAGTCGCTCAGTCTTATCTGACTTTTTGCAACCCCATGGACTGTAGCCTGCCAGGCTTCTCTGTCCATGGAATTCTCCAGGCCAGAATACTGGAATGGGTTGCCATTCCCTTCTCCAGGGGATCTTCTTGACCCAGGGACTGAATCCAGGTCTCCTGCATTGCAGGCAGATTCTTTACCATCTGAGCCACCAGGGAAATCTTATCCATAATATTAGATCATTTAATATATGGATTTGAAAATATTCCAAAGGAATAGTTTGGCTTTTGTTTTAGTTTGTTTCATCCTTGGATGAAAAGTTAAACTGAAGCTTCCTTAGGCTAAATTAGTTATAAACAAGAATGTCTACATTTAAAAAAAAATCTACCTCTTATACATAATTCTAGTATGATTAAGTGGCTTCTGGACAAATTTTCCTATAATCTTAATGTCTGAAGTATGCAAGTACTCTCTTAACAAAAATATAGGAAAGTATTTAAACATCCTGAGCCTATTTGTGTTTTTAATCTCTGTCCTTTGTGTTATCTCAGAGTATATGAAATCATCATTGATTTCTGGGGAAAGTATTTGAATAAAATGCAGCCTATAGAGGATGAGGTTTCAGGGCAGAGTAAGAAAGGATGAGGGACCCAAATTTTCAAGTCACTCACTCTTACCAGCCTTAAGAGAAAGCTGGAATTCATTCTTGATGGGCCTTTCCTCACCCTCCACTCCCAATCCATCATCAAGTTATATCAGTTTCACCTCAGACTGTATTTTGAGTCCATCCACTTCCTCCATCCCAACTGCTGCACCATCAGCATGTCCTCTTGCCGGTATGCCTGCCTTTCTTCCCCTCCCCCGCCCCCTTTTCTGCTGGAAATGATGATCCATCTGGGCTCACTGCTCTGTCCTGAGCATCAAGCACAGTGCCTTGCTAAATGCATGAATATTGTGTGCTTAATGCAAATATGATCATTACTTCTGCTCTGCTTATAATCCTTCTGCAGTTTCCGACTGCACTCAGAATAAAATCCCCAGCCCATCTTCCTCTTGGGTCCCTTCCCCATTCTCACTTCCAGCCACACGATCTTCCTTGCTGTTCTCGAAACACAGCCAGCAACTTCCTGCCTTAGGCTTTGAGGCAGGCAGTTTCTCAGGCTTGAAAGGTTTCTGCACCTCCTCTCCGTCTCAGCGTCTGCACATCTGTCAGAATTCAGTGCAAGTGTCACTTCCCCACCCTCTAATTGTCTCTTACCCTTTAATCTCAGTCAAGCCACCTTTCATATCTGTCCACAGCACGCTACACTTTGGACTCAGCTGGTAATTATTTTTACATTAGGAGCTGTGTCTGCTCCTGTGTCTGCTTGGTTAGACAGCAGCTGTGGCTCCTGACCCAGGACTGTGGGTGTGGCCTTTGAACACACTGACCTACGGGTGTAAAGTCATATATAGGATGGCTTAGAACCATCACCTGCAGTATGGGATCCAGTTTCTGACTCCAGGTTTAGGAGATGAAAGGATGACAGGTGAGGTAAGGATGGCATTGCAGAAAGACAACATGGTGTAAATTAGAGGAAAGGAACCCTGTTTTAATGGCTCAGGTTTTTAACCTAGGCCACTACTCGCATGATTTATTTGCAAAAACATTAGAATGGGATTCTTTTATTCTTTTTTATTTTATTTATTTATTTATTTATTTATTTATTTTTTTGTTTATGTTCTTGAAATCTGCTTCCTGCTTTTATTCAGTTGAGTAACTCTTCTTTCTCAAATCAGGCATCATCTTCTAGCGGGGGCCTTCCCTTCACACCCAGATGCACAAGTTCTCTGGAAGCACTCTCTGTTCATCTTGAGCTTATTATTTTTTAAAATGTGTATTTAGTTTTGGTTGTACTGGGTCTTTGTTGCTACACAGGGACTATTCTAGTTGCGGTAGGGGGGTCTCATTGTAGTGACTTCTCCTGTTGGCAGAGGACAGGGTCTAGGTGCGCAGGCTTCAGGAGTTGCCGCTTGTAGGCTCTAGAGCGCAGGGTCAGTCACGGTGGCCCACAGACTTAGCTGCCCCATGGCATGTGGGATCTTCCCAGACCAGGGATGGAACTATGTCCTCTGAATTGGCAGTCAGATCATTATTCTGTGATCTTTTTTTAAAGACATTTTACCATCTGCCAGTTGGAGAGTCAGATTCTTAACCACTGAACCACCAGGGAAGTCCTGAGATTCTTTTAAAAGTGACTTTTTGTGGAATTCCCTGGCAATCTAGTGGTTAGGACTCAGCATATCCAGCGCTTGGGTTTGATCCCTGGTCAGAGAATTAAGATCCCACAGGCCATGTCCCACATGGCCAATAACAAACAAAAAACCCAACTGATTTTTCACATATCAGCCACTTATTTGACCCAGTATAAATTAGCCAGTGTGTCTGTGCCAGTATTTTTAGTTTTGTATACACATGTAATATGGATCATGACTCAATAATGTGGATCATGACTGTCTTTGAAGAAAGTCTAAAATAGAATTTGTTTTGGGCCTTCTAGACTGTACATTTCTTAGAATCACCAACAATGAGTAACAGGATTTTAGAATCAAAATGCATTGAAAAGATTCAGTAATTAAAGTGCCTCCATTTAGAGCTGAGACTGAAACATACTGGTTGGTGACTTTTCAAGGTCGCTTAAGTTCATGTGAAGTAAAGCTGCCATCTGGCCAGATCTTCTAGATTACAAACCATTCCCCATTGCTCTTTGCTCTACCATGTATCTTTAATTAACATAGAGTGAAACTCCAAGTCAGCAGTTATTTTTAAGCACTGATGAAGTCATTATTCTGTTTTCTTTTTTAAAGACAAATTTTACTTTCTGCCATTTGGAGAGCCACAAACCCCTATTTGGTTGAGATGCAAGTCATTGAGTCAAGAGCCAGACCTTGCAGGGCCTCTGCTAACCTCAAAGTCAGAGCTGCTGATTATTTACCATCTACTAGTGAAAGGGAAATGGAATGATTCTAAAACAGGTAACCCATTCAGAGTGGACTTAGAATCCTTCTGACACAATGTATTTAAATATGGGTGTGTCTCATATTTGGCAAATTGATTTCAAGCCAAATGACTAGTCATACCCAAGGGCTAGGATGGGCCCAGCTGGGAGACTGCCCTGGTTTCCTGAGCTGGACCTGGCTCAATTCCCTGCCTCTGCCAGCAGAAAGTAGGCATTTCTCCTTCCCTGCTTCTCATCTCAAGCTGGGAGCAGTGTATATATAGGTCTTACTGGGTCTCAGAGGGTTTCCAGGCAATGCAAAGAGAGAATAAAGAGAAGGGGAGAGCCATAGGGTCCCCAGCTCTTTCCAGTGCCATTCATTCCTCTGTTTTGTGAGTGTTTCCAGTGTAATGGTGTCACTTCCTCTAAACAAGAAGCAGTCTCTCAGGATGCCAGCCTTTCACTTGTCACATTAGATCAACACTGGTGTGGTGGTAGATAGACCTGGGTCCCATACCAGCTCTGCCACTTGCTGTGTAACTTTGCCATGGGTGACCTTCGGTTTCCTTTTCAGTAAAAGGGGACATTTGTGATCATTGAGATTAATATTCATAGTAGACGTTTAATAAAGGAAAACTGATGTTTTATTAATATTAACTAGTTGAATGACCTTGGAAGAGTGCCTTCACATTCAGCTGTTTCCTCATTGGGAATATGAGGAAGTTGGTACCAAACAGTTCTGTGGGTCCTTTCTCCCAGGCATTCTTGAATATTGGGGAGCCAGCCTCTCATTTACACCCTTCTCATTTCTGTCTGTCTTAGTAGTGGTCCAACACCCCCAGCCCTACCCCAAGACCTTCTTGCCCTCTCACTTCTGCCGCTGTGGATGCTGCATATTGCCGAGTTTCCAGGACTTTGCGTCCGTGCCGGATGCCCTCAGCCCGGGTCTAGGTGCAGACTGGTTGCAGGGTAGGTGGACACCGAGCTTGGATCCATCGTGGAGTACCCGGGCCGTGAATCTCCTCGTAGGAGAGGTGTAAAGGACGCAGATGCTTCGGCGCTACCCTACAGCTTCTGCAAACTTCTTGCTCAGCGCGAGCTCCTTCTCCGGCCCAGGTCTCGAAGGCGGCAGCTCAGTAGGTACTGCGCAAGGGCGGGTTGCCTCGCCCGCCTGGGAAGGACAAGCTTTTAGGCGCAGGCTCCGGAATGGAGCCGGAGGCCGCTAGTGTGCTGCCGGGCTCCCGGAGCCTCCGCCGCTAGTGTGCTGCTGGGTTCCCGGAGCCTCCTACGCTTGGCTTAAGCGACAGGGCTAGGCTGGGCCGGGGTCTCCCGCCCCTAGCCGGAACACTGAGTCTGCGGCGCCACGCCCTCGGGCACCACCCTGCAGCCGTGGGCGGGCCCCTGGCTGCCCCCAGCCGGGGATCGCCGGCTAATGAGATGTTAATGAGGCTCCAATAAAGGCTCTGCCGGCTGAGCTTGCTTGGCCGAAGCCCACGCCCAGCTAGACTCGCCGGTCGGGCGCACAGGCCCGCAGCCCCTCAATCCCGGGTTTTGGTCCGCGCCTCCTCTGCCTCTTCCACCCCCCCTTCCTCCTCCGCCTCCACCCCCCTTCCTCTGTCCCCGCCTCCCAACCCGCCCGGACTGGGACTCCCGCCTGGCAGGAAGAGACCCCTGCGGGCTCCCAAGCCCCCGGGTAAGTTGTCCAGCTGCGCCAAATGTGCGCCCCCCGCCCCGCGGGGTCCCGGGGTGGGGGGGTAGGGACGCGCCTCCTGGGAACCGTGGCTCGAGGCCCTCGTGAATCCCGCCTGGCCCGTCAGGCGCCGTCTCTCTGCGCCTCCGTCCTGCCCAGCCCCTCCCAAACTTTACGGTCCAGAGTGTGAGTACTCCCAACCGCCCGCTGCCAGTGGTCCAGCTCCCTCCATCCTGGACCGCCCTACCGCTCGCACATTCTTTGTTTTGGTGTTTCCAGATTGGGTCGCTCCTCTCCCCACTTCGCTGAGGTCTTCCTCCTTTCCACCTTACAAGAGAGACCTTTGCTCTTACTGACATTCAGTCCGCCTCGTCCAGGTGACCTATGGCGGTGATTTTAATCTCCTGCCTGGGCCTGGCCTGCGGGGCTCCGGGCTGGGACCGGGAAGGCGACTGATGGGGTCAGGGGGATCAGCTCAAGGGTCTTCCCTGGTCTACGCCACCACCGTCCTTAACTCCCCCGTGGGAAACCACATCCCCGTACCCTCTGATTCCTCCTGGTCCCAAAGTGAGAAAGCTCTGCCACCCCTCAAGTTGCGTGGGTGCCCGAGCGAGGGAGAAGGGGACAAAGAGAAGCCTTGTCTGGAGAGATTCCTGGGAGAGCGAGCAGGGATGGGGCGGGGTGTCTATGGGAGCGAGAGAAGCTGGGCGGAGCGAATCCTGCTGCCCTGTCGCCCCCCAACTCCCCAACGGTCTTGTGGCCACTGGAGCAGCAGCAAGTCACAGGGGAAGTATTCTGACCACAGTGAGTCAGAAATAGGCCCAGTTAGTTGTTTGTCACCAGACAGATGCAACATCCTGGGGCTGTCTGTTAAGGTAGTTTGGTGGTGGGAAGTGGATCCTACGTGGTTAGAGAAGGGGCTTCCCTAGCGGCTCAGTTGGTAAAGAATCTGACTGCAATGCAGACCAGGGTTCGATCTCTGGGTCGGGAAGATCCCCTGGAGAAGGAAATGGCAAGCCACTCCAGAGTTCTTGCCTGGAGAATCCCATGGACAGAGGAACCTAGCGGGCTACAGTCCATGGAGTCCCAAGAATTGGACACGACTTAGCGACTAAACCACCACCACCACCTCCTCCTCCCCTTTAAGAGGCAATGGCAAGTGCTAAGGAGGAAAACTTTGCCCCTGGCATAAGACACACCACACCCAACAGCACACTGAGTCCGTTGAGGGCTGCCGGGCACAAGGAGGCATGGGGTGAGATGGGACAGTATGTGTGCCTGGCAGCTGGTGTTGCAGATATTAGATTTGTCCCTATCTGTACTGCAAGGAAAGCCCATTTCTCTGACACCCTGCTCTCTTCATGTCTGAGAAATTCCCCTGGCCTGCTTGCAGGGCCTCGCTTAAGGCCGGGTAAGAACTGCTGTCCCCCAGGGATTGGAGTAGGGCCTGGAGATTCCTGGCTGACAAGGCTGAGCTGGAGGCTCCCTAGCTTTCTGCAGGCCCACTGGGCTCAGGACTGCTGATTTTTCATTTCCAAACTTGGCAGATTTCACTTGAAGTTGAATGGATTGCGGCTGTCTGTGGAGCAGCTGACAGAGAGGAGAGGAGCCCATCTGGGTAGGACTTGGAGCTCCCTGGGGATACCACACTGCCTTCTTCTCCTCTTTTCCCTTCCTCCTTTCTCCAGCCTCTTGCAATCTCTTCCTTTCTTCTTTCCAGCAACCACTTGCCTCTGCCCCTCCCCAGGATCCCCTCCCAGGGGTCTCCATGGCCTCAACCATCTCCACCAACCCAGCGCATGCCCACTTTGAGAGCTTCTTGCAGGCCCAGCTGTGCCAGGATGTGTTGAGCAGCTTTCAAGGGCTATGCGGGGCCCTGGGGGTGGAGCCTGGTGGGGGGCTCTCCCAGTACCACAAGGTCAAGGCCCAGCTCAACTACTGGAATGCCAAGTCGCTGTGGGCCAAGCTGGACAAGAGAGCGAGCCAGCCGGTCTACCAGCAGGGCCGGGCCTGCACCGGCACTAAGGTGTGTCTCAGTGCCTGGGGTGGGGCTTGGAGAGTGGGCGGAGTCAGAGGAGCCCCCTCTCCCCCCGCCCCCCGCCATGCCTGTGCTGCCTTATGTGTTCGCAGTGCCTGGTGGTGGGTGCGGGACCTTGCGGTCTGCGGGCTGCTGTGGAGCTGGCGATGCTGGGGGCCCGAGTGGTGCTGGTGGAAAAGCGCACCAAGTTCTCTCGCCACAACGTGCTCCACCTCTGGCCCTTCACCATCCACGACCTTCGGGCACTCGGCGCCAAGAAGTTCTATGGGCGCTTCTGCACAGGCTCCCTGGACCACATCAGTGAGCACCGTGTGGTGGCCTGGAGGGGCGGATGAGCCTGGGCCTAGAGACAGGCCAGTAGGGTGGGGGTTGGGGGCTGCTGGGCCAGCCCAGGGCAGGGTGGTCAAGATTCACTGCAGTCAGATGGCTTTCAGGACTCAGGTCCCTCACCTGTAAAACAGGCACTTGGACTGAGTGAGCTCTAAGACTTTCTCCAGCCCAGACCAGGTACACACTGGTATTTGGGGAGGCTGTAGGATCCTGGGGTCCCTGTCGCTAATGTCCTCTCCCTTCCAGGCATCCGGCAACTGCAGCTCCTCTTGTTGAAAGTGGCATTACTGCTGGGGGTGGAAATCCACTGGGGCATCACTTTCACTGGCCTGCAGCCTCCTCCCAAAAAGGGTAGGTATTTTTCTGCTCTTGAGAACCCCCATGTACCAAGGATACCCTGGCCTTGCAAAAGAAAAAGGGTGGGGTTGGGAGTCAGCTGAGTCTCCCTTTCTCACAGCCTGGCCTTTTTCAAACCCTGCTGAGCCTCATTTTGGACTTTTGTAAAATGTGAAGTATTTCTTTCTTTACCTCCTTTCCATGGCTGTTGTGAAGGTGTCATTTGATAGACTGTGTCACTGCTTTGTAAACCACAAAACCCTTTAAATGTTTATTTATTTCATTGGATTGTCCTGGGAATATAGACACCCCTTCAGTTTTCTATATCTTTGTGCCACTCACATCTTCTGCTCCAGGGAGTGGTTGGCGTGCCCAGCTCCAGCCCAGCCCCCCAGCCCAACTGGCCAAGTATGAATTTGATGTCCTCATCTCTGCGGCTGGAGGTAAATTCGTCCCTGAAGGTGAGTGATCCCTTCCCTTGAAGAAGCCAGCATCTTGAGCTCCTCCTGGGCCTTTCTAGGCTGTTACGCCCCTCATCCCCCGGCCACTCCCCACCTGTCCCCACCTCTAGGCTTCACAGTGCGAGAAATGCGCGGCAAACTGGCAATTGGCATCACGGCTAACTTTGTGAACGGGCGCACCGTGGAAGAGACACAGGTGCCCGAGATCAGTGGTGTGGCCAGGATCTACAACCAGAGCTTCTTCCAGAGCCTGCTCAAAGCTACAGGTCAGGGCCCTTCCTCACAGGGTTTCCCTTCCGAGTGCCTGACTGTGGCCTAGCTCCCGACTCTCCCTCTTAGACCTGTCCACAGTCCAAAGAATCCCACACTTGTCCATCTTTGTGGTCCTGGCAGCAAAGAACCTGAGCCCTCAGGGAGTCAGCAGGCACAACCGCACTTGGCCATCCAGCATGACAAGTCTTAGAAATCTCTTGCCAAATGCATGGGCTTTTGCTTTGTGCTTCTGTACATAGGCTTTAATATAAAAGTGACATAAATTCAAAGTGTAAGTGGTACTTCCAGAAGGTGTTCTAGGTTTTCTTTGGCTTCATACTACCACGCCCTTTGGAGTGTACGCATCTCATTTGGAGAAGCCAGGCTGTCCTCTGTAAGCCTGTGACCGTGTGGTTCATGTCTCCCTGCTGCCACTCCACCCTGGTTTCTCTCTTTGCTCCTCCATCTGCTGGGCCTGAGATAGATGGTCCATGGTGCCACCAGAACTCATGGGTCCCTGTGTAGGAAGGACCCACTGCAGGCTAAGCTGTGATCCCAGCTCAGAGGTCAGGCATGTCTGGTGTATTTGGAGAAGTGACACATAACTAGAGGAGACACATCCCCTGCACCCTACCCTGACCCCACAGGCATCGATCTGGAGAATATCGTGTACTACAAAGATGACACCCACTACTTTGTGATGACAGCCAAGAAGCAGTGCCTGCTACGGCTGGGAGTGCTGCATAAGGTGGGGCCCAGGCCCAGGCATGGGGGGACTGAATGGTGGACCCTGGGAGGTAGGGTCCAGGCCTGGACATGGTCTCCCCCTGGGTGTGGAGGGAGTCCATCCTGTCTGCAGTGGCACTTTCTCCACCTCAGTAAGTTCTTCTCCTCTGAGACTTACATGGCCACTTGAATCCTATTCTGGGCTCAACACCATATACCAGTCACAGCACTGCACTCCATGAGGACTAAGCTCCACAAGGGGTTTTGTCTGTCTCTTCCTTGCTGATGATTCCCAGAGCTTAGAATGGTGCCTGCTATGTAGTAAGCACCCTGAAGGTATCTGCTGAATGAACTAGTTGAACACATGTAATGATGCTGGGCCTGGGAGGCAGGATGTTCACGTCTAGTCCCAGCTCAGCCTCCAACTGCTGTTTAATCTGGGGAAGCCCATTCCTGGGGCCTCAGGGATGTGTACCTGAGGGGATGGGACACTGATGGTTCTGATCTGTCGGCCACACAGGACTGGCCCGATACTGAACGGCTGCTGGGCAGCGCCAATGTGGTGCCCGAGGCTTTGCAGCGCTTTGCTCGGGCAGCTGCCGACTTCGCCACCCACGGCAAACTTGGGAAGCTGGAGTTTGCCCGGGACGCCCACGGGCGGCCGGACGTCTCTGCCTTTGACTTCACAAGTATGATGCGGGCAGAGAGCTCTGCTCGGGTGCAGGAGAGGCACGGCACCCGCCTGCTGCTGGGGCTGGTCGGGGACTGCCTGGTGGAGGTAAGGGCTCAGTGTTCCCTGCTTGGGGAGTGGCTCTCTGGGTTCTGTGTAAGGAGGCACGGGGATTCCCTGGTTGGGGGAAGAAGCAGCCTCATGGGAAGTGGGGGGGGGGAGGGTAATAAAATGTTTACTGTTGTAAAGAGGAGCTGAGGGTGGCCTGGTGGTGTCAGGGGGCCTCCAGCTCTGCCCCTGGGGGCATGTGGGCTCGGGCAACCCTGTTGGGGGTTGGGTCCTCCGTTGGGCCCTCACTGAGCTGTTTCTTGTCCTTCTGGCCCTGCAGCCCTTCTGGCCCCTGGGCACTGGAGTGGCCCGGGGCTTCCTGGCAGCCTTTGATGCCGCCTGGATGGTGAAGCGGTGGGCAGAGGGCGCTGGGCCCCTAGAGGTGTTGGCAGAGAGGTGAGGCCTGAGTTGGGGGGTGGGGCAGGGCAGGGCTGGATGTGGGACAAGACACGGGAATAGGTTCGGAGATGCTGGGGGAGTAGATAGGGGAGTGGATAAAGGAGAATAAGGCAAAAGCCCGGTGGTGGTTGAGGGGTGAGCGCTAATGGTGGCCTCCTGCTTGTGCCCGTCCCTCACCCTCATCCCCTAGAGAGAGCTTGTACCAGCTCCTGTCACAGACGTCCCCGGAGAACATGCACCGCAACGTGGCACAGTACGGGCTGGACCCCGCCACCCGCTACCCCAACCTGAACCTCCGGGCTGTGACCCCCAGTCAGGTCAGCACTCCACCCCAGCACAGTCCTTGCCTCCTGGTCCCCGCAGCCACTGTCCCTCTGGGTGAGCCCCACCCAGGCAGCCCTCCCCCATGGGCTGAGCGGGTGTGTGGTCAGCCCGCCTGGAGACCTGAAAGGGGCTGCCGTAGGTACGAGACCTATACGACATGGAGGCCAAGGAGCCTGTGCAGAGGATGAGTGACGAGACAGACTCCGGAAAGGCAGCCACTGGTGAGCAGTCCTCCTCCACGGGCACGTCTAAAACCTTGACCGAACAGTGATGCGTAGGCACCGACAGCAGTTGCAGCTGCTGGCAGCAGGGAGCAGGGTGCTGGAGCCCCGCTGGGTTGGGGGGTGGAGATTGGGGGCATCCTGGAGAGCACAGGGCAGCAGGCGCTTGGCAGCAGCCGTTTGGCAGCCTGTGCGGAGTATCTCAGCACTTTAACCACCACTGAAACACTGGATGGCAGCCGTGCTGCGCTGTTCTTGGCTGTCCTGCCCCTTCCCACCTGGCAGACCCCAAACCTGCCTCTCCTTTCAGCCTCTGGGCTTCCCTTGCCCCTCAGTTCATAGCCTGCTGGCCTCTCTGTGGCTAGCAGTGATTTCACTTTATTCCCCCAAAAGATTTTTTTTCAAATGAGAAAATGGGGATGAAGGAGGTACTGCTCACATTCTTAGGCTGGTGCTCAGTCGGGGTGGGTCCCTGCTTCTGGCTCCCATACAGACCCCACAGCCAGCAGCTGGGCTCTCTCTGCGGGCTGGGGTGCCCTGGGTACAAGTGCAACCTCCTCTTCCTAGGGGCAGTGGGCTCCCAGGAGGAGCTGCTGCGCTGGTGCCAGGAGCAGACGGCTGGATACCCAGGTGTCCATGTCACTGACCTGTCTTCCTCCTGGGCTGATGGGCTGGCTCTGTGTGCCCTGGTGCACCGGCTGCGGCCCGCCCTACTGTGAGTCAGGGATTGGGCTTGGGGGTCCCTGATAGACCCTCCCTCTCTTCCATGCCTCTCCACCGCCCCCTCCAGGCAGTGTGGAATGACAGGGGATCACCATGTAGGAGACAGGGGATCACCATGTAGGAGGTGGTACAGCCACTGCATCCCAGCACCATCACTTGCTAATAATCCTGCTCTAGTCGCTTCACCTCTGTAGAGATAGTACTCCTGCCCCTCTGCCCATGAGCATGCATTCAATAGGGAGAGCTTTGTGAGTGGTGGAGGCCCCCAAGGCCAGAAGCCGTTGTGATTGGCTGGGTGGTGGTGGGTGTGCAGCGGAGAATAAAAACCCTTCCTGCCCTTGCCTCCCTTTCCCGCTATCCCTCCCCTTTCTGTGGGCTCAAGTTCTGGGTCTCCCACTGACCCTTCTCCCTGCTGCCCCATAGGGAACCCTCCGAGCTCCAGGGAATGGGGGCTCTGGAAGCTACTTCTTGGGCGCTGAAGATGGCAGAGCATGAGCTGGGCATCACACCAGTGTTGTCCGCACAGGCGATGGTGGCAGGGAGTGACCCACTTGGCCTCATTGCCTACCTCAGCCACTTCCATAGTGCCTTCAAGAGCGTACCACACAACCCAGGTGAGCTGGAAGACAAGGGTGGGACGACAAGGGTGTGTGTGTGTGAGAGAGGGACAGACAGACAGAGCAAGCAAGAGAGCGCCCTCTAAGGGACATCCTGGGAGAGGTATCCTTTAGCCTTCTGGGCTGGCTCATAGCTCTCTTCTGGGGATATAGTATCGCCCCTGATCTCCACGACTCTCCTCACAGGCTCGGTCAGCCAAGGCTCCCCGGGCACTGCCAGCGCTGTACTATTCCTTGGCAAACTGCAGAGGACCCTGCAACGGACCCGAACTCAGGTAGAGAGTTTGGGTGGGGTTGGGCTGGGCAGTGGGGTTCTTGTGGGGGTCCCTGAGATGAAGAGGACGACATCCAGAGTTGGGGGAAAGAAGTGGGGGCTCAGAGCCCATGCTTAGAATGTAGGGCTTGTTGCAGGAAAATGGGGAGGATGCTGGTGGCAAGAAGCCTCGCCTGGAGGTAAGTGCACGCAGGGGCTGGACAGTCCCTTCCCTGAGGTGCTCTCCCACGTCCTGTCCCCCAGGTCTTGCTTGCTACCCAAGCTCCTGTACCCAACCCCCCATCCAGTCTCACCGCCTTTCCCTTCCAGTTCTTTCATCTGCACACATGACTCCCTAACTGACCCTGTCCCTCTACCTCTCGGCCTTTTCAGGTAAAGGCGGAGACCCCAAGTACTGAGGAGCCACCTGTCCCAAAGCCTGATGAACCAATGACACCACCATCCCAGCAGCAGGATGTGAGCACGGGGGCCCTGTCTGCAGGCAAAGACCTGGGAAGGGCAGGGAGGTGTGTTTCAGGGGAAGGGCCGACCTTGGCTTTGACTCCAGCTAACCTGGGACCTGGGGATCACTGCAGGCCAGTGCTGAGGATCTGTGTGCACTTTGTGGGCAACACCTCTATATCCTGGAACGCCTCTGTGCTGATGGCCGTTTCTTCCACCGGAGCTGCTTCCGCTGTCATATCTGTGAGGCCACATTATGGCCAGGTGGCTATAGGCAGCACCCAGGAGATGGTGAGTTGGCCTGGGAAGCATTCAGAGGGACTCTGCATTTGGCCCTACCAGGCAGGGTCAGGAGCTTGAAAGTGGAGAGGAACTGGGGTGCTGCGCATGAGGTAGAAAAACAAACTAAAGATTACGCTTTCTTCTCCTAAGCTCAGTCTTCTCTGTCCCCTCCAAAGCCCCAAATGTGGGGTTCTGAGAAACCAGGAGGCTGGTAGAAATTCACCAACAAATGCAGTCTTGTCACCCCCACCTTCCCTGATAGACTGAATATCTGATCCTTGGTCTGCCTACATCTGATGCCTCCTTCCCTCTCCCACCTTCTCAGGATATTTATACTGCCTCCAGCACCTGCCTCAGACAGGCCACGAAGAAGATAGCAGCGATAGAGGTCCTGAGAGTCAGGTAAAAGCTGTGGAAGTGTGTGGTGGGGGGGTGAGGAGGAGGAAAGGGCTCCCCGGCCCAGCAGAGTGAATGGGGGGAAACTGAATGTCCTCCACGAGAGTGTAAACTCCATGATGGCAGAGATCTTTGTCCTGTTTTACTTACTGACATATTTTCAAGTATCCACAACACTGCCTGACACTGTTCAGTAAATGGCACAAATGGATGAATGCCAGGTACCACATCTGTCTCAAGGGGCAGCCTCAGCCCATGCTGGGCAGGTCACTCACTGACCAGAACATCTGGTGGCTTTTCTAGGACCTTCCCATGTCGAGTGAGAATAACACGCCATCAGGCCCCGCAACTCCCGTGGACCTCCATCAAGGGACCAGTCCTGTCCCAAACCCCATCCAGCCCACCCGTCGATTGATCCGCCTCTCCAGCCCAGAACGCCAGCGTTTATCCTCCCTTCATCTCACCCCTGACCCGGAAATGGAGCCGCCACCCAAGCCCCCCCGAAGCTGCTCCACTTTGGCCCACCAAGCCCTGGAAGCAAGCTTCAAGGGCTGGGGAATGCCAGTCCAGAGCCCTCAAGGTAGCTGCTGGCTCGGGGTGGGGATGGCATGGGTGGTTTTTGGATTCTTGGACAGGTATGTGGGGCATGGGGAGGGAGGTCGTGGGGATTCCAGCCCATGTCCACGTCCTGCTCAGTTCTTGAGGCCATGGAAATGGGGGAAGAAGAGAGGTCCTCCTCCAGTGAAGAGGAAACAGAGGAAGAGGAAGATGTGCCTTTGGACTCAGACATGGAACATGTGAGTGGGAAGAACCTGGCCACCTATTCTGCCCAAGCCAGCACACATCCACTCAACACACGCCTCCCCTCACCCAGGAGAAACCCACAGCACCCAGCCTCTTCTGAGCCCAAATTACCTTCTCACGTGGTCTGACTCTTTCATGTCCCTAAGCCTCTACCTTTTCTATCAGACTTACCCCACTTCCAGTCTAGGGTCTTTCTGGTCCTTCTTAAATGGAGCTTCCCCAACCCCTATCCACTGACTCTGTCACAGTTTCTGAGGAACTTGGCTGAGAACTCAGGCACCATGAACAATTATCCAACGTGGCGTCGGACTCTGCTGCGCCGGGCCAAGGAGGAGGAGATGAAGCGGTTCTGCAAGGCTCAGGTGTGGCCTCAGGGTTCCGAGGTTCTGATGGGGTTAGAATCCTGAGACTGGGGATAAGAGCTCCCCTGGGACTCTGTTCTTGAGCGATCATGAGACTCCTGGGCCCCGTCTTGTACTCCTCAGGCCATCCAGCGGCGACTAAATGAGATCGAGGCTGCTCTAAGGGAGCTGGAGGCCAGGGGCACAGAGCTGGAGCTGGCTTTGAGGAGCCAAAGCAGTGAGTAAGGATAGGGGAGGGATAAAACTAGGAGACCTCTGCCTCCTGGCACTGTGTTCTGCCCCAGCAACCCCCAAACTGCTAGGTCTGGCTCACAGCAGGCTCTATTCCTCATGCCATGACTCCTATGATCCTGGCTGGAGGCCTGACTGGCCCCCTTTTTTCCTTATCAGGTTCCCCTGAAAAGCAAAAGGCATTATGGGTGGAACAGCTGCTACAGCTCGTCCAGAAGAAAAACAGCCTAGTGGCCGAGGAGGCTGAGCTCATGATCACGTAAGGGGTGTCAGGGTTGGGGAGTGGGGGACAGTGGCATTGAGTCAGGCAGGCCCCAGCCAGGGCTTTGCTCACCCTAGGCATCTAAGCCTTTTCTATTCCTGCCCTCCACAGAGTGCAGGAGCTGAACTTGGAGGAGAAACAGTGGCAGCTGGACCAAGAGCTGCGAACCTACATGAACCGGGAAGGTAAGCAGGATGTGGGGAGAGGCTGGTATTTGCACAAGCCTCGTGACTGCAGATACTGCCCAGCAACAGTCTTCCAATCTGAGTACCTCTGAGGCTGAAATGCCTCCTGAATTGCCTCTTGAACTGAAGGACACCAGAGGATGGGGCTCCAAGCGCCTACTCTGCACCTTCAGTCAGAGCTGCACAACTCAGCTTTTACACCAGATTTCCTTTAAGAATGATGTTGCAGCTAACAATGCTAGAAAACCATTAGTGTTGATAAGCCAATTTCACAGGGTGGGAAACAGCAGGGGTTATAGAAGTCACACAGGCTAGGATTAGGCTGTGCCTCTTGGGCCTCTCTGCCGCATCCTCTGTCCTCTAAGCTTCATCTCCTCCCTTCAGAAACCCTAAAGACAGCTGCCGATCGGCAGGCTGAGGACCAGGTCCTGAGGAAGCTACTGGATGTGGTGAACCAGCGAGATGCTCTCATCCGCCTCCAGGAGGAGCGCAGGCTCAGTGAGCTGGCCTCGGAGCCCGGGGTCCAGGGCTAGAAGAGGGCAGGCTGCCTGACTTATCTGCCAGGAAGACCGCCTTACCCCAGGACAGTGCTACCCTGTGTTCATCTGGGCTGCCTGGGAGAGTGCCTCAGTGTTTACAATAAAAAGTTTCTGACATAAACAGGACTTCTGGCTAGCTGCAGGTGTGAGGTGGGGACTGAGCAGGGAGGGCAGACGGGTGGGAGCCCAAAGGTCTACACTGTGACAATCACACTGACCCCTGGCCCCAGTCACTGCCTCTACAAGGAAAAAGGCCGAGCCACAAAAGTGTCAAGCTTTATTGTTCCTCAGCTCTCTCTCTCTCCTGCTGCCCTAGGAGCAGGGCTGGCTGAGACTCTGGGCCCAGATCCTGGGCCTCTCTTGCCCTTCCCAGCACATGCTGAAGCTCGGCCCGGGTCCTACACAAGCCCTTGGCCTCCTGCACGTGGAAGAGGTAGAAGGCACCTGCCCCCAGCACCAGTCCTACGCTGGGGGTCCAGAGCAGTAGAGCAGCTTCCCTGATCCATCCTCCGGCCGCCAGGGCACACAGCAACGCTAGGAGAAGAAGCCCTAGACCAACTGCATAGCCGGCCATGGTGGCCCACCAGTGAGCCTGGGCCATGCCCTGGTCCACTTCTGCCCAGGCCTCCCTTAGCACACTGGTCAACGGCGAGCTCTCTGCTGGTCCTACAAGGCAGGAGAGTGGGGAGGCAGAATAACAGTCAGAGTGGAGGGCGTACCTGTGGTGCGGAAGTGCCAAAGAAAAGGATGCGGATGACTCACCATGGGTAGGGCTGGGGTTGTGCTGCGGGGGGCTGTGTCTCACACACAGGGTAGCCATCAGGGCCTCATGATCAGAGAAGGGGGGGCCGCTGTAAGGGTCATGGCCTGTAGTAGTTTTGAAAGTCTTACAGAAGATGTATAGCCCAGACACTGCCTAGGAAAAGGGCCAAAGAGAAACTTCTATTTGGAAGTATGTTTCCAGAGAACCAGTTCCTGGCTATCCATTTTCCAGCTGCCAGTGACGTAAGACTAGACCAGCTGGACAAAGGATCAGCACAGCCTGGTGAGAGATGAAGAGACATGGTGGGTGCGGCGGGGAGAGGCCTGACCTTATAAAGTACATAGTCGATGCGGATGCCTAAGGGAAATGGCCCCAGCTCCTGGTGCTTGACATAGCAGTTCTTGGGTACCATTGTACAGCCTTCTTCAGAACCCTAGGTGAAGAGTGGGCTTGAGTGAGGATGCAGGGGAAGGAGGAGGGAAAGAGGCTGAGGGCGTAGGTGGGGAAATAATTAGACAGGTCCTCACCTTGAAGTCCCGGGTCTCCAGATAGGCATCATGCAGCCCGGTCCACTCTTTCAGCAGGCGGCAGCCCAGGTCCTTTGGGTGCAAGTTGAGGTCCCCACACAAGAGAACCACATCAGCCTTCTTGGATGTGTGGCTGGAGGAACCAAGATGGTGAGGCAGGAATTCTTCCCTCATCAGCTCTGCCCTAAAAGTGGGACCTTACAGCCACCACTCAATCCCTCGATCCCACCCTATTTCCCCTGTTAAGCCCAGGCTCACACACTGGATGAACTGGGCCAGTTCCCAAGCTTGGGCCACGCGATGTGCTAGGTAGGTGTCCTTCTGTCGATTGTACTCGGCATGGAGCTGCGAAAGATAGAGGAGACAGTAACAGGTGAGACTCAAGGTCCCAAGGGCAGATGTAAATCAAGTTTGTCATTTGGCATGGTGCTTGGTAAAATGTGTGAACTCTGCCTACTGACCTTAGGAATCCTGCCCCTACAACTCACCCCAAGGAGACTCCACCAAAGGTGTCCCCTCTCTCCCTCCCAGGACCAGGCTGCCTCTCCCAGCCCTAAGCACTGTGGGCTTCACTCACGTGGGTCACGTAGGCATTGAGCACCAATCCACTTAGATGGAGTACCAGCAGCCCCACAGCCTTCCCACAGAACCAGTCACAATGATGGATCTGCAGGCAGGAGTGGGACAGAACTCAGAGCACTGCAACCCTCTCTCTGCCCATCCCTTGCAGTCCTGGGAAGGTTACCTCCTTTACCATGTGTTAGTGGAGGTGGGGGAGGGTGGTGGATGAGTTCGAGATCAGGCTCACCATGTAGGGGTAGCCATTGAGGGTGAAGACATGCTGGGTGAATTCCTGGATTGGGTGTTTGGAGAAGACACAGAGACCACTGCCAATGATGCCACTGAAAGCCAAATCCTGGTTAGCGGTCACAAAAGCAGGGAGAGAAATACCCAGCCCCTTCCCCCAGCTCTTATCAGCTTTTTTTTCTCTTTTTGCAGCTGATGGAAGCTCACAAAGTGTTAGTTGTTTGTGTGGGGTGATAGGATGGCCTGAGAGTAAGTCTGATGAGCTGCAGAGCTAGATTTTCCTCATTCCACCTTCTGCTTCCACACCCAGAGGAGAGGATGCTGGGGAAGAGGAAGCAGGGTGCAGGCAGCATAGGGAGGAGGGGCTGGCAGGCCAAGCACCTCAAGGTCTGAAACTAGGCTTCCAGGCCAGTTGGCTGCTCACCTCCTGAAGTAGTGTGCAGCTGGGTAGGTGGGCAACAGCTTCTGTCTCAAGTACTGGAAGTCCTGTTCACTCCACACCTGGGGGAAGGGGTTAAAGATACCTTCCCGGCCCTTCCCCCTGGGAGAGCGCCCCCACTGCCGCTGCCCCCCTGCAGCCTGGTTCCGCACCCCACCTCCTCCAGTAGAGCTAGGTCGAAGCTCTCCATGTTTAGAAAGTCTCCCAGGCGCTTCACGCGGTCGGCGCGATGCTTGCTCAGGTAGGGAATGCCCCTGAGGACGAGAAGCGCAGGGGGGAGGTGACGGCTGCGGGCGCTCGGCGCTCCGGGGCAGTACCGGAGTTGGGGCCAGGGGCCGGCTGTGGAGGTGCGGGTTGCCCCCCGCACCCCGAAGCTGTAGGGCAGGGGAGCGCCGTGGCCCGGATGTGAGGAAGGCCTCCTTCCTCTGGCAGTGCGGGTGCGGGCGGGACGCGGCCCCAGACCCGCGTGAGGGGGCGCACTCACCAGCAGTTGAGGTTAAAGACCCTCAGTCGCAGGGTGAAGTTGGGCTTCATGGCGGGGACGCTGGGCGGCGCGGGACGGTTCGGCCTCCAGAGCGACGGCCGCGGCGGGGGACACGGGCGGGCGGCGGTCCTCCCGGGGCACTGCGTACAGGTGGCCGCCCGGCTCCCGCGCTCCCCGGAAGGCCGCGGCGCCCAAGTGCACGCGCCTGGGGGCAGATTCTCGCGTTACCCAGGCAACCGGCCGGCGGGGCCCCAACCTGGCGGCGCGCCAACCCGGAAAGTCTGGCGCTGACCCGAGGCAACAGCCGCGCTGGAGGACCCTGGGCGATCCCAGAGGGATCCCAGAGGCGGGGGCGGTTGGGGGCTCCCCGGGTGGGGGCTCCCAGAGGAGGTTCTGGGCAGCGGCGAACCGGACTGAGGCACTCGGGACGTGGACTCCGCGTTCCTTTTCTCTGAAGCTCGTCCCTGGTGGCGACTGCCTATGGGTCCTCTCCAGCCTCTCCGCCGGTTCGACAGCAACAGGCGCAAAGTTGAGGAAAGGCCGGGCCTTCGCCGACCGCCCCGCCCGTCGCCCCGCCCCCCTTTCCCCCCGCGAGCAGCGGGGGCGGGGCCGCGCCGTGGTTGCCCTGGCGACGCGCAGTGTTTGTGACCCCAGGAGTCCCCGCGCGCAGGCATGGCGAGCCAGCAGCACTCGGTTCCGTGCATCTCGCGGTCGCCACCCGAGCAGCCGCTTCAGGTGAAGGTGGTGGGGCTTTTCAAGAGTTCCAGCTTTCAGATCGCTAAGAGCGCCGCTGAGGTAACTGCGAAGAAACCGCAAGTGCGACCCGCTTCCTGGTCTTGCACCACCTGGTGGCGGGAGTCGAGGTTCAGGGAAGGGTTGTCCCGACTGGGGTTGGCTGTGTCAGAATGGATCGAAGCGTGCAGGTGACAAGTGCCGGTCTGGGCGGGAGTTCCACTTCGAGAAGGGCTGCCTTTAAGGGGAGATTCGAGTGAAGGAATCGTTCAGAACCTTGCTGGGAATGGAAGGTGATTCCTATCTATACATTAACACACATTTTATTCCACATTAATTTTTCACTGAAATGATAGCTTTTGAAACTCCGTGGAAAAAAATATTACCATATAACTTCATAAAATACTTAACAAGCAACATTATCATTAACTGAATGTCATTGAAAACACAGTTGATTAGATCTACTAGAAATTTATACTAAATTAAAGATATTCTAATCTAAAAAAATATTACCATTAACTAGCTGAATTTTTACAAACTCCTTCCCCAAATGATTTTTGAAAGCTGTTCATTCGGGGGGAGTTGTTTTTTGTTTTTTTCCTTAAATTTTCTATAGCAGTCACTACATCCCAGTCGAATTATTGCTTAAGGGATTTCTTAACAAATGACCCCCAAGTGCTCTGGAGAATCCAGACATTTCTTTGTAAACAGGCAGAACATTGTAAAATGAAAAACACTTTAAGGAACTGAAAGAATTTGGCCAGGTCTGCAATGCTGCAACACTCCGATAACCCAAACACAGGAGAAATGTAGAAGTTTGTGAAATGTTGAAATGTAAAATTCAGCATGTCTTTGGGGTTTGCTCCACATATGCTGTTATAAGATTAGGCCAAGCTTCCCTCCTTCAAAACTACACTTAGACTACAGGACAAAGCCTTATTAAAGTTTGTATCTCCCAAAGTACCCAGCTGGATCAGTTGACACAAAATGTTCCCAAATAGAAGAAATCTTAAGAAATTCCTAACTTGTTGCCTGCTCCAAGTCCACAGAGTTACAGTTTTGAGTTTATATCAAATCAGGAAATAGTGACTAATTTGTGAAATAGGTGAAGTCTCAAGATGAAGAGAACAAGTGATAAGAAGTCTGTGAAAACAGTCTGTGTTAGCTGGGCTGATGGGATCAGCAAAGTTATACGGCCCACAACTGTATTTAATGAGTTGGAGGGACTTTTTTCTCTTGCTTTTTCTTAGCTCCTTATTGAAGGAGCATGTTTTCTTCATACTGTAGAGAAGACGTTGGCAGAGATTTTTCTGTAAAGTCCATACATAAAATTGTTAGGCCTTTGGAGCCACAGGCTGTCAGTCATGACTACTCAACTCTGTCCTTGTGCAAAAGCAGCCATAGAAAGTTTGTAAATGAATGGTGATTTTACAATAAGATTTTTATTCTGGACCGTGAAATTAGACTTGTATATAATTTCACATGACATGAAATGATTCTTCTTGTGATTCTTTTTTAACTGTTTAAAAATCTAAAAATTATTCTTAGTTCTCAGGTCTCAGAAAAACAGGCAGTGGTCCAGATTTTGCCTCCTGTTCAGCTTGCCCATCCCTGTCAGAGAGAACACTAAGTCAAGAAAACAATGTCTTTATTTTATTAATAATGTTGGTTTTCACTTTCTTAAGCTTTTGCTTACTGTAATATATATATATTGAAATATATATATATTTCAATGAAAATATATCAATGTAAATTCAGTTAGTTCTGTGTTAATAAAGGATCCTTGAATATGTTTCCAACATGATCACTTGCAGGCAATCTCCGATACCTAATTAACTGAAATATTTAGATTTATAAAGTGTAGCATTACATAATATAGTCCATTCTGGAACAAATTATGAAGAAAGTATGATTAAGTATGCTTAATTTGAAAACTCTTGGGCTTATTAGTTATACCAGGTGGTCCCTCAGTGAGAAACAGCAGTCATCTTGTATGACTGCCTCAGAGCCCAGACACTAGATTTGAGGGAAAAGGACACATCAGCTGTTGGTTGGGCACAGTGGTCTAGGAAGGCAATGGCCAGATTGCTGTTGCCCTCTTCTGCTACCCCTGGTCCCAAGGCAGGGTACGCTCATGTCCTGGCTTTCTCCCCCTTGGACTATCCGCCCTTGAGGAAGTGTGCTAAGCCAGTGTCCCCTTAGACCATGACAGAAGCAGCCAGCTGACACTTTTCCCTGTTGGTTCATTTACTCCTCAGACCTGCTCAGAAGAGTGCTACCTCAACTGCCTTCTCTTGCTTTAGAAGAAGACAAACTATAGCATTAAAAGGAGCATTAACATTAAAAAAAACTTTTTTTTTAAACAGGTATTGTTAACCAGAAAGAATTTTCTCTGATACATACAGACAAAACAAAATACATTAAGTCAATACATGCTCAATATCTAGACCAAAACATATTTAATATTTACTTCTCTTTTCCCCAGGGGCTATAACCACAACCATATCTTTTGGTTATTCTCCATGTCAGTGAATTAAAGTAATAAATTTTTTTTTTTTAGTTAAAAGTAATCATGGCTCCACTAAGATGTAGTAAGAGTTAATTTAGGGAAAAACTGGTCCTAAAAGAACATGGCCGATCACAAAACTGTTGGCATAAACTCATTTGTTCACTTGTTTATGCAGTTGCTATGTGTGGATGGTCTACTATGTACCAAATATTGAGGCCAGTGGGAAACTAAGACGTAGTCTTTGCCCTCGAGGGGCTTATTCTCTTCAGATGACAGACAAATAAGTGTGGCCTGGGGAGGGACTCAATAGAGGTAAGCATAGGGCCCTCTGGGAGCTGGCAGGGGGCATCTAAGCCAGACTTTGTGACTTGGGTGTACACCATGTAAAACTTCCTGAAGACTCCATAAAAATCAGGGGGAGTGATTTCTACTTTAAAAGAGAATGTACTCTAAAATAATATTCTGTTTTGAAACCTAGAGTCTGAAGAGTAATTATCCATCCAATTTTGAAGATCCAATAATAATTCCTGTTCAAGAATTTGCATGGCATCAATATCTACAAGAGAAAAAAAGGGTAAAGGATATTTGGGGTATGGGAAATGAGCAAAGTTTTGCCTGAATTATTTACCTATGCATTGCTTTGGAAAAACGAAAGCAGTGATTTTCATACAAATAGATTTTATTTCTCTAAATTATGCACTTTTCCTAAATTATTTCAGTCATTTTACCAAGCTGATATTAAGAAAAAGTAAAACACTTCCAGGATTTTCTTTTGGAAGGCAAGCAATAAAGGTAAGTTTGACACTGTCAATGCTGCTATTTACTCTTGCTGATGACTACCCCTCTTTCCCTGCATATCACTTAGTCCTACTTCCTGTGACACCCTGGCACTCAGGTTACTATGGCTTGGCACTCTTTTAGGCCCGAATTCTGGAAGGTTTCAGTGGTGTCCAGCACAGAAACAGCAGGAGAGCATGTGGGGTTCCAGGGGAGCTCTGAGGGCAGGCATCAGCTTCCCACAGGATAACCATGTCCAAATGGGAGCTGCCTTCTCTGCACTGTTCCTGATAACAGTACCCCTTGAGGACCCCAGGTCCTAAGGCTGGCAGAGATTATCCAGAGATGGCAGATTGGTTTCCTCTTGAATGCCAACCCTAATTAACTGGTAGTGCTGCCTGGAACGTGCGATATGAAGGATTCTAAGGTGGCATCCTGGCTCTGTTACAGCTCGTGTTTGGGGGCAGACTGGAACGGATACATCTCCTGGCCCAGTCCTGTAGAGAGCCCCAGTCCTGGTTTCCCTGCCCCACCCCATCTCTCACTGGCTGATGAGATCGAATTTCTCCTGATCAGAGCAGTTTTGATTGTCCTGTGTTTGACTGCACGAGGATGTCCTATGATTGTCATGCAGACTGTGCTGCTTTACCAGATCACTGTCTCCCCAGTCACATGAATAGTGCAAGATAAAGTTAAGAATACCATTTAAGTCTCATACCATTTTCACAGCCACAGTACATTTTCATTGGAATTCAAATAGAAATATAACAAACACTTAGCCTATGGTGCTTATTATATGCCAGGCTCTATTCTAATGACTTCTATAAATATTAACTCTAATCATTACAACAGCTATGGTGACCAATGGTCCTGGTTTGCCTGGATTGGAGGGGTTTCCTGGGATGCACAAATTTCATTGCTAAAGCTGGGATTGTTGTTGTTATTCAGTTGTTAAGGCATGTCTGACTCTGTGAACCCCCTGGACTATAGCCTGCCAGGCTTCCCTCCCCTTCACTATCTCCTAGAGTTCATTTGGTCCATTGAGCTGGTGATGCCATCCAACCATCTCATCCTCTGTTGTCCCCTTCTCCTTTCTGCCCTCAATGTTTCCCAGAATCAGGGTCTTTTCCAATGAGTTGGCTCTCTGCATCAGGTGGTCAAAGTTTTGGGGCTTCAGCTTCAGTATCAGTCCTTCCAATGAATATACAGGGTTGATTTAAGCTGGGATGGTCTGAGGCAAACCCAGATAGTTGGGCACTCTAATGTAAAACAATGGTTTTCTTAATTTTTATCATCAAACTTCCTAAAATGCCTATCATACCATTTTCTCCACCTACAAGAGAGCCATGATTTCATGCTTCGAGGTTTGCACCCACTCTCTCCCATATTCCCACCATACTGGGAAGACTGGCGTGGGTTCCCTTCTGCAGTTTCTGACCCGTCAGTCTGGGTTGCTGATGTTGAGATGTTTTGTGTTCTCTTCTGCTTTTCCCATGGGGGCTGAATGAGGCTTCCTAGGTCATTACTGCTGCTTCTTCCCACATACCCTTTAACTCCTGTCTTTCTTTTCTCCACCTCCACCCGACCCTCATCTCCTGGATACTTGCCACCTTAACCTCTTCTTCCTCTTCAGTCTTTTGTTCTCCTACGAAAGCACTGTCATGGGACTTCCCTGGAGGTCCAGTGGCTAAGACTTTGAACTGCCAGTGCAGGGGTCCTGGGTTTGATTCCTGATCAGGGAACTAGATCCCCACGTGCTGCAACTAAGAGTTTGCATGCCACAACTAAAGATGCTGCATGCCACAACTAAAAGGTCCCGTGTGCTGCAACTGAGATGCAGCACAGCCAAACACATAAATAGTTTTTTAAAAAGAGCACTGTCTTACGTTATACGTAGTGCTTCTTAGCACATATGAGGCTAGTCTGAGGTGGCCTTATGCTTCAGCAGAATGTAACGCCAACTCTGAGGGATGGCTTCTGAACCTTCAGGAAGGCCTTTCCCCCACCTCAAAAAAGGGAGCATCATACATCTTAGTGCTGGAAAGCCCTGGAAACCATCGGGTCCAGCCCGCTATCTTGAGGCAGGTGGTGAGGGCTCCTTACATGTAGAAGACATGCGGACAAAGCATGTAATAACCTTCAACTTCCCAATAAAGTCTATCTGTTCCTGCATTTCTCCTACCAGGCTAACTGAAATATCCACAGTTAACACTTTACCTCTCTTTTTTCACACAAGTTTTGTGTCCTGTAAAATGTGAGACCCCTGATAAATGTAAACATTCCAGGGAGTACTGACCCAGGGGCTATCTTAGTGACTGACAGTTCAGCATGAACAAGCGAGGAACTGGAAGTGAGCTCCTCCTGAGACAGGAGCCAGGAATGGAGCATGTGGGCAGCTAAAGGCACACCATTCCCCAAACTGGCATTTCTTCAAGTGCAGTCTCCAGACCAGCAGCAACAGCATCTCGTGTTAAGTTCAATTCAGTCACTCAGTCGCGTCTGACTCTTTGTGACCCCATGAATCATGGCACGCCAGGCATCCCTGTCCATGACCAACTCCCAGAGACCGCCCAAACCCATGTCCATTGAGTTGATGATGCCATCCAACCATCTCATCCTCTGTCATCCCCTTCTCCTCCTGCCCTCAATCTTTCCCAGCATCAGGGTCTTTTCAAATGAGTCAGCTCTTCGCATCAGGTGGCCAAAGTATTGGAGTTTCAGCTTCAACATCAGTCCTTCCAATGAACACCCAGGACTGACTCCTTTAGGATGGACTGGTTGGATCTCCTTGCAATCCAAGGGACTCTCAAGAGTCCTCCAACACCACAGTTCAAAAGCATCAATTCTTTGGCTCTCAGCTTTCTTTATGGTCCAACTCTCACATCCATACATGACCATTGGAAAAACCATAGCCTGACAGAATGTGGTCCACTGGAGAAGGGAAGGCCAAACTATTACCAGTATTCTTGCCTTGAGAACCCCATGAACAGTATGAAAAGGCAAAAAGATAGGACACTGAAAGATGAACTCCCCATCCCCAGGTCGGTAGGTGCCCAATATATGCTACTGGTGATCAGTGGAGAAATAACTCCAGAAAGAATGAAGGGATGGAGCCAAAGCAAAAACAACACCCAGTTGTGGATGGGACTGGTGATAGAAGCAAGGTTTGATGCTGTAAAGAGCAATATTGCATAGGAATGTTAGGTCCATGAATCAAGGCAAACTGGAAGCATCTCATGAGATGCTAGTTAAAAAAAAAAAAAAATGCAGTCTCAGTCCCCATCCCAGAATCAGAAACTTGGGGTGGGGCTCAGGAATCTATGATTCTGACTGCCCACTAAAACTGGAGAACAGCTGTCCCAGATGATGCATGGTTTTGCCAGGACTGGCACTGGGTACTAATAAACCAGATCTCCTCCGAGGTGACATTACTCAGCGGCCACACACTGAGGTTTAGCACACTGGCCGTCACTGTTGTGTGGATGAAAACACTTACACACTTAATTTTGAAGGGTTTAGGACTTAAAAGTGTTAAAGAAGGTGAGTTCCCTTCCTCATGGCCCTCGTGTGTCCCAGAAACCCTGCTGGCCCTCAGGAGGCATTTCCTCACCTGCTCTGACTTCCCTCCATCAAAAAGCACTCTTTTCCATCCTTGGCATTGAAAACCAGGTCTTATTTAGGACCCCTAACCAAGTATGCGTACAGTAAAATGTGCTCTAGAAATGAAGCTAGAGGACTGCATTTTTGTTTTTATATTCATATATAACAAGTATGCTGTGCACACTGACTTTTATTACCAGATTACCATCTATTTTCTAAGATTGTACCATTTTAAGGATTACTTTTAGGTTATTGATTTCAGCACCTTCAGAATTTTGAAATGTTCTTAAATTCCCTTTGAGAGCAAAATTCTGAAAGATGGCAAAAATTACATTTTTTTAAAGGTTCAGTCCTGGGATTGATCAAAGCTCTGGCTTGTGGGTTTAGCAAGGTTCACTCCCCATCCCCATGCCCCATTAATTTTTTTTGGGGGGGGGCCCTTTTCCTTTACAGGAACTTAAGAATGAAGTCTGGGAATATTCTTCCTATGTGATGTGTTTTATTAATGATAAGCTCCTGGGTGATGCACTTGATCTACAGAAATGGGCCCACAAAGTGTGGGATATAGTTGATTTTAAGCCTCCTGCACTTTACGAAGCACTTACTGTGGATTATTCTGCCAAATTCTTAAGAGACACCAAGGCAAGTTACACTAATTTTTTTTAAAAAGGAAAATAGTGAAATCTTTGAGCATTTATATTAAGCACTAATTACTGATAAACCTAGAAAAGGGAATATAAAAGAGTAGAGGACTAGGTTAAGTTCTCAATGAACTTGTGATCTCTAGTTGCAAAGAACTGATGGGGTTTGGCTTGGTGGTGTGTAAAGCCAGCCTATCTCACAGCAGGTAGATGGCACAGGCAGAAGAGCATCCCTATTCAAACATTTTGACTCTCCACGAGAAGCTTATGTGCGTTAATTCGCATCTATTTAAAAATATTAAGACCTCCTCCCTCAGACAAAGTCGAACCTATCCTTTACTCACTTTGAGCATGAAATATTTTGATTAGTATGTTGTAACGCCTAAGTGAGAGCTCCTGCATGGAGAGACTGGCAAGTCTGAGAAGAAAGGTGACGCATAGGCGGCAGGAGGAGCAGTCGAGTGATGGCCCTGGGGTTTCCGATGGTAGACGACAGTCATGAAGCTTGAGGTCCAGAGAGCAAGAGACAGACATCAGGGTGGAATGGGCAACCGCCGTGAGGCTGGTAAATGGATGCAGTTTTGCTCAGGAACCTTGTTGCAGCAACAGCTACCACATGCTGAAAATCATGGCATGCCCATGGTGGCCTGTGCCTACCTAAAGCTAGGATCTGAGCCATGCAATGGCAAAGACCTTGGCTCTTGTTCACCCTTATTCAGCCACTGCCTTGAACAGAACTTGAAACATAGGAGGTGCTCAGTGAATATTTTGTTGAATAAACAGTATACTTGCAAAATGCTCTAAACTCTAAGGCGTGGAGAGGAATTTAACATTCATAGCAGTTCATTCCCAAAGGGTCAAGAGTCTCAAAGTACATGGTGTGCTCTGGGGACGGCAGAGGACAGTAAGGAGGCCTGAATGAGCAGGAAGGAGGCTGGGAAAATGAGAGCATCAGTCGGGATTCTTGGTGCCAACAGTACCAAGCTGTTCTGATTAACTTAAGGAGAAAAAGTATGTACTGAGGGATGTTGGTAAATCCACAACTGACAAAAAAAGTTGGAGACCAGCTTTGGAAAGCAGGCAGGAACCAAGGGAGACCTGGCAGCAGGAAAACATGGCCAGAGTCACGCCCCAGGCAAGTGCAGCCAGGGTGCTGCCATGGGTGCCTACTGGCCCTTGAGTCTCCCTGCCGCCTTCACTGAGCATAACTTCTCTGTTCTCCTTGGGTCTCTGTGGCTCCCCAGAGGCCGAAGGCCCCAGGCAGAAGCACCTGACCAGTCAAGCCCAGGTTATGTGCCTACACCCTGGCTCTCAAATGGTGGGGAAAGAAAGAATGTTCTGCAGAGGCTGGTGCAGGAGTTTCCCAAATAGGAAAGCTGCTTTCTTTTCCTATTTTTTTGTTTTATAAAAACAAAAAACAGAAAACCCCCCAAACCAGATCCACTAAGCAAAGGTTGAACTTACTGTCCACTCTAACCAGGGAGTTAGATTTTATCTAGAAGAAAGCAGGCCAACAGAACTTTTCATCAGAAGTATGACATAACCTTCTTTGGTGTTTTAGAAAAAAGTTTAGGGCTGAGGCCACAGAGCAGGAAAACATGGAGTAGGGAAAGCTTGATGGCAGGGTGGCCATTTGGAAAGCTGCTGGAGTAGTGCAGGCTAGAAATAATGGCAGCCTGAATTAATTAGTGACTGAGGAAAGAGGACCCAGATTCTAGAGAAAACCCTTGGATTTTTTGCCCAGAGGCTAGATTTTTCATGCTGAGTTAAACCCAGGGAGACTTGTTTACTTCTGGTTTGAAATGATAGAGTAGATAATTAGGTTTGGCTGATAGGTGACATTACCTTGTGTTACAAGTCACTTGTTCTGTTTTCATTAGGATTTCTAAAATTATCTACTCTTGACAACCACATAAAGATAATATATTGATGCCCAGGGAAATTTAATAATGCCTGAATGGATTCACACATTTTAGAAGTCAATCATAACTTCCAATATGTCCTCTTTTTCCTCCTAAACCTGTGAAGTTTACGATATTATGCCTCTTAAAGTTATAATATTCTTTTATGATTAAGAACTTGTAATATAGAAGCAGAGAGGCACAAACATAATCATAATTATTAATAGCATGGATATAAATACTTCATTCCTGGATACCAGGTATTATAATACTATCTTAGTCTTTAATTTAAAAAAGAGCTTGCTGCTGCTGCTGCTAAGTTCCTGCAGTTGTGTCCGATTCTGTGCGACCCCATAGATGGCAGCCCACCAGGCTCCCCCGTCCCTGGGATTCTCCAGGCAAGAACACTGGAGTGGGTTGCCATTTACTTCTCCAATGCATGAAAGTGAAAAGTGAAAGTGAAGTTGCTCAGTCGTGTCCACCTCTTCGAAACCCCATGGACTGCAGCCCACCAGGCTCCTCTGCCCATGGGATTTTCCAGACAAGAGTACTGGAGTGGGTTGCCATTGCTTTCTCCGAAAAAAAAAGAGCTTAGAGCAACATAAAATAATGATAGTGATACATTTAAAAGTGATTTCATTTATGCCTCCTAGATTCTTAATAAGGCAGGACAAATTATGTACTTGTTAAATCAGGTAGCATTTTTATGTAGGAGAATGGTGCCTAAGAGTTGCAGTGTATTCTATTAGATGTGGTTTGCTACCAAAATGAATGCCACTGTGATGGAGAACAGTGTTTTCATTTTGGGTGCCTCTTTGTAGGGCTAGACAAGGGCTCACAAATGTTAGCTGCCTCTACCAGAAAGGATGTCAATTGAAAATAAGAGCTTGGGGCGTCTGGGAGTATGAGGTCATAAAAGAGAGAACTAAAAGGTACAGCGTCCTCTCTTCCCTATCTCTTGCATAGTACCTATGCATACAGTGGTCTTATTTTTCCACTCAGAGAGACTGTGGCCTGGCTCTGCTTAGCTAATCTGTGCAGTCTTTCAAAATCCAGAACACACAGTAACCAAATCTATGGGCTCATGTGGATCTTTTTCCAGAATTACTCAGGAAAGAAAAGGCTTCCCAGTCTGCTCTTTTTCCCAAAGGGACTGATCAGTGTCCCTTTCCACACCCAGTCTGTGATGTGGTTGCTATCTAGGCCATGTGTTCTCAGTCTTGTGTGATAGGTTAATGTGACTTACTACTGAAAGCTTTTAAAAAGCATGTTACTTAAGTTATAAAATTGTAGTATAATAAAATGAAACAAACTTTTTAAAGTCATCCATTTAATTTTGCTGTTACATCATCTATGTTAATGCTGTCAGTCATCTTAACACAGAAAACATTATGATGTTATATTTTTGGTCACTTCTAAAACTTTCTTCCAAAACATTGACCTGCATTGCCTTCTTCTCTTTAATTTTAATAGCATAATTTTGTGTTCTTGGACATTTCTATTGATCTTTATCCAATTGGAAGATTGATTTTTGAGGTAAGAGGATTTTGGTGGTTGTTTTTTAATAAGTTGGGGAGAGTGAGACTCTCTATCAGAATGTTTAATCTTTGAAAACTTTTATCTTTATTTTTAGCTATATTCTGATACATGTCCCAAAACATGTAAAAATTTTCAGATCTTGTGCACAGGAAAAGCAGGGTTTTCTCAAAGTGGCATCAAGCTACATTACACAGGTTCCATTTTCCATCGAGTGGTAAGGAATGGCTGGGTACAAGGAGGAGGTGAGTTTTTTTAAACTATTTAAGTTGAAACCTTAAATACAACTTAGTTGCAACATCAAATCCGAATATCCAAACTTCTGTTTATCTGCCTCTTTGAAATTCATATAGAATTAGAATATATTTAACATTATATGTTATATAGATATATTTAAAGGATGGTCAAATGATGAATTGATATTCATACTCTTTTTAAAAATTCCATCATTATTAAAATAAATCTAAAGTGTGTTACTAGGAATATTCCAGATTAAAAAGTGGTATAAGAAAGTAGGATGGGTAACATTTTTTTAACCAAAAGATAATTTTAAATGCTCACCTAAAAATAAAGTATATAGAAAATACAGTGCTTTTAAGAAACATGCTAAAGGTAGGAATTTGAAAACAGAATAAATGAAAAACAGCTTATTTCTCACCAAAGATATTACACTGTTACAACTGAAATAAGATCAAAAGCATTTTGGTCTCCATCTTTGCTTTCTTTTCAGGTCAATCCTTTGGCTTTACACAAAGGAGGTACCTTGATTAGCAACACAAAATTCAATTTTAGAGGCCTTTTAGGAGATATCCCATAGGGAGCAATCAGGCAGCAATTTAAAAATAATTGGTTTAGTGTGGAAGGAGATTTTCTTGAACTTGATGAAATATGCAAAGGCTTAAATTAATAATGTTTCATTATTTTTCTATAATCTGGAACATTCTCAGGCTGATGAGGAGAAAAATATAGATTTAATCCAAGTATCTTGTATATAAATCAGCTCTTGTATGTAAATCAGCTTCTCCAAAATGAGATATCACCAGTACTGTTTCTAATCCAGTTGTTTTTCTACTTAATGTTTATGGTGTGTGCTAAGTCACTTCAATCGTGTCTGCCTTTTTGCGACCCTATGGACTGTAGCCTGCCAGGCTCCTCTGTCCACAGGATTTTCCAGGCAAGAATACTGGAATGGGCTGCCATGCCCTGCTCCAGAGGATCTTCCCAACCCAAGGATCGAACCCATGTCTCTTCCATCTCCTGCATTGGCAGGCGGGTTCTTTACCACTAGCGCCACCTGGAAAGCCTGGTCATATGTCAGTGTGTGTGCGTGTGCACACTCAGTGTGTGCGTGTGCACACACACTCAGTCGTTCAGTCATGTCTGGCTCTGTGCAGCCCTTTGGACTGTAGCCTACCAGGCTCCTCTGTCCATGGGAATTTTCAGGCAAGAATACCAGAGTGGGTTGCCATTTCCTCCTCTTAGGTGTCTTCCCAACATAGGGATCAAACCCAAGTCTCCTACATTACCCCTGAGCCATTGGGAAAGCCCACGTCAGTACACATAAATATGTCAGTATATGTGTGTGTGTGTGTGCGTGCACACATGTGTTCAGTTACTCAGCCATGTCTGGCTCTGTGCAACCCTTTGGACTGTAGCCTACCAGGCTCCTCTGTCCATGGGATTTTTCAGGCAAGAATACTGGAGTGGGTTGCCATTTCCTCCTGTTAGGTGTCTTCCCAACCCAGGGATCAAACCCAAGTCTCCTGCATTACCCCTGAGCCATTGGGAAAGCCCATGTCAGTACACATAAATATATCAAATTTTTATGGGCCCTCTTGAGGATTGTCTTATACTAACAAAAAGTGAAAGACAGTCTAAATGTTCACCAATGGGAAATTAATTAAATCAGCATAGCAATATAATGAAAAATTGTGCTATGCTGTGCTTAGTCGCTCAGTTGTGTCTGACTCTGCAACCCCATGGACTGTAGCCTGCCCAGTGCCTCTGTCCATGTGGATTTTCCAGGAAGAATACTGGAATGGGTGGCTATGCCCTCCCCCAGGGGATCTTTCCAGCCCAGGGGTTGAACCCAGGTCTCCTGCATCTGAGCCAACAAGGAAGCCCCTAAAAATTTTATGTGGTTATGTATATTGACATAGAAAATGTTTAGGATCTGCCTAGTTTTTCATCCTATTGCTATGCCAATTGAAGTAGTTTCCCATTGGTGAACATTTAGACAGTTTTGATTTTTGTTAGTATAAGATAATCCTCAAGAGGGCCAAATCCGTGTCTCCTGGTACTTAGTTCACTGTAGTCACTGATCTTCCAGATGCGGTTTCCATTTTGTTTTTAGCTAGACCTCCTCTCACCCCTGTGAGCCAGACCAGGATTTGGGGAAAGTGGACCATGATATTTATTTATTTGAAGCAAAATTTCCAAAAATTGCATAGGTCTCAGTTCATGTTTTCAGATAACAAAGCAATGCTGTTTAAGGAGTTTGGAAAAAAAATTCTGGTTAATAGATTCAGCTCCAAACTGACACGTGTAAGTTGCACCATGTTGGATAAGGAACTTGTCATCTCTCAGTCAGTTTCCTAATCACAAAATGGGGATAATTATAATATTACAGGATATGGTGAGGATTCAAGGACATGGTATTTTGAACCGCTAAGCTCCATAAGCACCCTCCTCCTTCAGATGTCAGATTCTCAGAGGGCTTTGGGTAGCATTTTGGAGTACAGGAACTGACTGTGGTTTGGTGTTGTGCCTTAGGATGCTTCCAAGCACTACTGCTTGCTTGCTGGGACCAAGAGGCCCTACAACGTCTTCTTCCTCCCTCGACCCCATCTCATCATCTGACCTCTCCCTCTTGCTAATTCTGCTCCACACATAGGGCTCCTTGCTGTTCCTGAAGTATACCAAGCATATGTATGCCCTGAGGTCTTTCATTGTTTCTTTTGCCAGAGCTATGTACACCCAGCTATTCCTCTGCATATCCCCTGCATCACCCCCTGACCTGTTTCTGGTTTTTGCTAAGAGCTTATCTCAGGAGGGAATTACCTGACCACCCTGTTCAAAAACTCCCACCTTCCTCTCCATATACCTCTCCTCTCCCCTTTCTGGGCTGCTCTCCTGTCCCCTTACCGAGCTTTATTTTTCTTTCTAGCACTTTTCACCACAGGACATACTATTAATACTTCTTTGTTAACTTTCTATTTCTTTTCAGTAGAATGTAAGTTCCATGAGTGCACAGATTTTTATCTATTTCATTCACTGTTACATCTTCAAGTTAGAGAACAGTGCCTAGCATACAGTATTAGTAGATGCTTTTTAAAAGTTTGTTCAAAGAATGAATGAATGAAGATAAACAGAAAGCATACATTCTGTTTGTTTCTAAAGTTGAAGTTAATGAAGATACCAAGTTGTTAAGTCACTTTGGCAGGATCCTCTTTGTGGCTCCCACAAGGCAAACTGCCTTGAGAAGGATCTCTTGAGATTTACTTTAATATATTTTATCATCATCATGGTCATCAGAATGATAGTGAAAATGATAATGAGAAGATGCATTCCGTAAGTATGTGATAATGCACAATAATAATGGCCACTAATGAAGGCGCATGATACTCTGCCAGTCACCATACATGTGCTCTCCCTCAGTTCAGTTCAGTTGCTCAGTCACGTCCAACTCTTTGTGACCCATGAATTGCAGCACGCCAGGCCTCCCTGACCATCACCAACTTCCGGAGTTCACTCAGACTCACGTCCATCGGGTCAGTGATGCCATCCAGCCATCTCATCCTCTGTCGTCCCCTTCTCCTCCTGCCCCCAATCCCTCCCAGCATCAGTCTTTTCCAATGAGTCAACTCTTCGCATGAGGTGGCCAAAGTACTGGAGTTTCAGCTTCAGCATCAGTCCTTCCAATGAACACCCAGGACTGGTCTCCTTTAGGATGGACTGGTTGGATCTCCTTGCAGTCCAAGGGACTCTCAAGAGTCTTCTCCAACACCACAGTTCAAAAGCATCAATTCTTCGGCACTCAGCTTTCTTCATAGTCCAACTCTCACATCCATACATGACCACTGGAAAAATCATGTGGACCTTTGTTAGCAAAGTAATGTCTCTGCTTTTGAATATCCTATCTAGGTTGGTCATAACTTTCCTTCCAAGGAGTAAGCGTCTTTTAATTTCATGGCTACAGTCACCATCTGCAGTGATTTTGGAGCCCAGAAAAATAAAGTCTGACACTGTTTCCACTGTTTCCCCATCTATTTCCCATTAAGTGATAGGACCAGATGCCATGATCTTAGTTTTCTGAATGCTGAGCTTTAATTAAGCCAACCTTTTCACTCTCCTCTTTCACTTTCATCAAGAGGCTTTTTAGGTCCTCTTCACTTTCTGCCATAAGGGTAGTGTCATCTGCATATCTGAGGTTATTGATATTTCTCCCGGAAATCTTGATTCCAGCTTGTGTTTCTTCCAGTCCAGCATTTCTCATGATGTACTCTGCATATAAGTTAAATAAGCAGGGTGACAATATACAGCCTTGACGTACTCCTTTTCCTATTTGGAACCAGTCTGTTGTTCCATGTCAAGTTCTAACTGTGGCTTCCTGACCTGCATATAGGTTTCTCAAGAGGCAGGTCATGAGGTCTGGTATTCCCATCTCTTTCAGAATTTTCCACAGTTTATTGTGATCCACACAGTCAAAGGCTTTGGCATAGTTAATAAAGCAGAAATAGATGTTTTTCTGGAACTCTCTTGCTTTTTCCATGATCCAGCGGATGTTGGAAATCTGATCTCTGGTTCCTCTGCCTTTTCTAAAACCAGCTTGAACATCAGGAAGTTCATGGTTCACCTATTGCTGAAGCCTGGCTTGGAGAATTTTGAGCATTACTTTACTAGCATGTGAGATGACTGCAATTGTGCGCTAGTTTGAACGTTCTTTGGCATTGCCTTTCTTTGGGATTGGAAGGAAAACTGACCTTTTCCAGTCCTGTGGCCACTGCTGAGTCTTCCAAATTTGCTGGCATATTGAGTGCAGCACTTTCACAGCATCATCTTCCAGGATTTGAAATAGCTCCACTGGAATTCCATCACCTCCACTAGCTTTGTTCATAGTGATGCTTTCTAAGGCCCACTTGACTTCACATTCCAGGATGTCTGGCTCTAGGTCAGTGATTACACCATCGTGATTATCTGGGTCATGAAGATCTTTTTTGTACAGTTCTTCTGTGTATTCTTACCACCTCTTCTTAACATCTTCTGCTTCTGTTAGGTCCATACCATTTCTGTCCTTTATCGAGCCCATCTTTGCATGAAATGTTCCTTTGGTATCTCTAATTTTCTTGAAGAGATCTCTAGTCTTTCCCATTCTGTTGTTTTCCTCTATTTCTTTGCATTGATGGCTGAAGAAGGCTTTCTTATCTCTCATTGCTATTCTTTGGAACTCTGCATTCAGATGCTTATATCTTTCCTTTTCTCCTTTGCTTTTTGCTTCTCTTCTTTTCACAGATATTTGTAAGGCCTCCCCAGACAGCCATTTTGCTTTTTTGTATTTCTCTGCCATGGGGATGGTCTTGATCCCTGTCTCCTGTACAATGTCATGAACCTCCATCCATAGTTCATCAGGCAGTCTGTCTATCAGATCTGGTCCTTTAAATGTATTTCTCACTTCCAGTGTATAATCATAAACGATTTGATTTAGGTCACCTGAATGGTCTAGTGGTTTTCCCTACTTTCTTCAATTTAAGTCTGAATTTGGCAATAAGGAGCTCATGATCTGGGCCACAGTCAGCTCCCAGTCTTGTTTTTGCTGACTGTATAGAGCTTCTCCATCTTTGGCTGCAAAGAATATAATCAATCTGATTTCGGTGTTGACCGTCTGGTGATGTCCATGTGTAGTGCTCTCCCTACATGACTGCATTTCACACTCAGAACTACCTGGGAGGCATTTCCCATCATCTCTGTCTATAGCAGATGAGGAAACAGTGTTGGGAAAGGTAACCAACATCAAGATCAAAATAAAAATCATCTGACTTTGGAGTTTACCTTTAACCACTGTTCTGCATTGCTGAATCTGTTGTCAGAAGTATAGAAGATATCCCAGAGCTGAATTCAAAGGGGTGGGTTATGGTCATAAAAAATATTAAATACTGACTGACATGGTGTCAATATAAAATATTCACCTGGGAGATCAGAAGCAAAGGGCAAGAGTAGTGACAAGTGTTGGAGAAAGAAAGCAAGGGAGTGTCACTGGTATTTACATAAGTCAGCAGACAGGGGAATCACCTGGGCAGGTTCACCAAGCAAAGCAAACTCTGGCACAGGAAGGAATTGGTGCTAGAGGACATGCATCTTCTCCAAACCCAGATTTAGCCTGTGGCTACTGCAGCAGGCTTCTGAGAACAGCCTTGGGCTGTGTGTTGAATGCGGCGGGAGTGGCAGGAAGGAAGTATATATCTGGCAGAGTAGGTTGAAGACTTAAGGTTTATCAGTTAACTTTTGAACCAGCTTTATGAGTAGTATAATTTAAACTCTATATGACCCTTTCCTGCATAAATTCTCTTCACATGCTTGCTGTTGCATCAGATTTCTTTAAATAGCACAGATACTTTTATGATAAAGCACTCGTACTGAGTTTAAATGGGCCAGTTCTTCAGCATTTATTTATTGCACATTATTCGAGGAGGCCGTCTAAAGGGCTGAAAGAAGGAAAGGGGCTGAGGGGAGAGCACAGACCTCGGAGACCTCTAGTTTCACTACAGAAAGCCTTGCTTCTGTTGTAGCTGTGCAGAGAGGAGTTTTATAGTAGGATCACTGCCTAAGCCAAAATATGCATATAATGCATATAATGTGAAACAGGTTCTATAAATACCATTTAAAAATCTTCATATTGCAAAGGAACTTCAGTTCTAAAACACCAGATAAATGAGTTATCACTACAGAGTTCCAAAGAATAAAAATTTGAACATTAATTCTTTTTGGAGCATCTATTTTCATTCTGTGTTTAAAAGACCTCACTGTTCCTGTGTCATCCTCAGCTAAATCTTTCCATTTTTTATCTGAAAAGTAAGATCAACCATGGAATAACTTGTGAAATAAGTCGAACCTATATGAACACACTTAATTTAAATTCTGGCCACAATTATAATTTAATACTTCATCATTTCAAAGGCTTTACATTAAATTTAGCCTACTTGGGAGTTATGAGGGGAAAAAAAAGGGATCAGGAATGTTAAAGTACTTACAAAATACAAGTGAAATCATTATAGAAGTATTTTCATGGTATAGACACTGAACAATTAGGTCACTTGCTCTAGTTATTGTTATAAATGGAATCATAATTTAAAGCATTTTCCCCTGCCATTATCTCTTTTTTAGTTTCAGAATTTTAATGTTTATTTACTGCTATTTCTCAGATATAGTTGCTGGGAAAGGAGATAATGGAGAGTCAATTTATGGACCAACATTTGAAGGTATGTGTCTCTAAATTTTGTCAGTCATATTTTAATTGATTATTCAAATTTAACAGGACTGGACAATTTCACGATCTGAAATAAGAGAGCATTTGGAGTGATACACTACAAGGACACATGCCAGAAGTGGGAGTTAGAAATGGGGTGGGTGGGGAGGCCCCCCTGTCCAGTTCAGAACAGCTTTGTACTTTCTTTCACTTGCCTCGTTGTATTATTTCTTTAGAATAAGTTTCTAAAATTAGGATTGTAAGGATAGAAGGGAATTTATATTTTTAAGGCTTGTACTTTGCTATGCTCATACTTAGAATTGGTACCTGATAACCATCCTACTAAGATTGTCATTGGGGATCCTGGGAAGATGGTAGTGGTAGTGGCATAGTTTTTTAATTTTTTGAAATCCCAACCTAAAAATAGACAAAAAACTCGATGGGAAAACTAAAGACCCATGGATAACACAACAAAACTACATGCAAGGTATCTACACGAATTTCAAATATAAACAGGTGAGGTCAAACTACCAACAGTCACACAATCCGCATGGTATTAGCATGGATGTGAGTGAAAGCAGGACATTTTTGTCAGAGCTGAGGATATAAAACCCCACAATATGCAAGAGCAGGGTAGTGCATGGGACCCCTCATAAGGCTTGAGGCCAGAGCAGTCAAACTTTTGTGAACTCTCAAAACTGATCTGAAAGCCCTCTGTTCCAGGACAGGCCCACACTGAGAAGAAGTGCTGGGAATGGAATCAAAATTAAGCAGGTATTGGGGTAACAGTGATGAAGAGGGAAAGGGAACAGAGCTAGGAATCCCAGAAACCAAGCTGCCACACAGATGACCAACACACGAAAACAGCACTAGAGGGAGTTTGTGAAGTCGGGAAACTACCTTCCTTCTAAAGCCACACCTCCTTCTAAACACTGAGGGAGACTAATTCTACATAAAAATAAAGTTGCATTAGAAAGCAGCAGAAATTTTCTTGGAAAAAAAAAAGATGCATAGTCATATAACTACGGATAATGAAAGCACCATAGAAATAAAGCTCACAGGTCAAACTGATTTCAAAATAAGCTATAAAAGACATAAAGAAAATGATACGACAGGAAAGAACTCGTAAATCAGAATTAGAAAACCTCAGATACGAGGCTGTTTACAGAACTGAATAAAAGAATTAACAATAAAAGAAAATTCCAGAAATGAACAAATTATAAGGAACACAAGGTCAAATAAAAACAACTGATATGTGTATTAAAAGAAGCAAAAGGCAGAAGGAGAAAAACATTTTTTAAACCAAAACGAGATGAATACAGATGAAAAGGATTTACAACAAAGTGATACAGAACGAAGATCCAGCATACAGATGATAAGTATCCTTAAGGAATTAAACCAATAGAAGGGAATGGAACAGATACTAAAAATCATAATTTTAAGAAGCTTTCATGAAATAAAAAAGGATCTGATAGTCTGTATTTTGTTTGGGTGGTGGTGACACAACTACACCCAACTGTCAAAATGCATCAAACCGAACATCTAAAATATATGCATTTTACTGCATATTCATACCTCAAGTAAAAATATCTTTTTAAAAACCTGAAACTACTTACGGAAAGAACAGACAGCTACCTGACAATACTGAACCAGAACAACCAACACAGGCATATTTTACTAATATTATTAGATATTAAAGAAAAAGAAAAAAGAATCTTTGGGCAGTTAGACAAAAACAGTAAGTGATTCATAAGGGAAAGAAAAGTACATTATCATCATATTCTTATGCCAGAAGAAAACTGAGTAATATATTTATGATGCTCAATTAAAATGAAATGTGACCTGGGGACTTTATATCCAGTCAAACTGAATGTGAATTTTAAAGGGCACACAGAGTTATCAGTATGTAAAACTTCAGGGAATAGTGTTGTCATGGGTCGTTCCTGAGGAATCAATGACTGCAGAATGAGTTTCATTCAGCCAGATTACAAGAGGGATCCTGACAGAAGAATTGGTGGTGAGCATTAATCACATAATTACTTATAAAACTAAAATTTAATGAGGAATAAAAGGGTGAGAGTATGATATATAATGACTATATGCTTAGTCTAACAATTTTTTAAAAATGAAAGAAATGGGGAGAATATACACAAAATTTTAAACTACTTTCAGTTAAATTTTACTGGTGATAGTTGTATTATACTGAGATTGTGGTATATACAATGTAGGAAAAAACAAGTAAGTATGAGATAGTCTAATTTTATAATTTCCTGTCCTTCAGAGTTAGAATCTTTATTGTGGAAGAAAGGAAATACAGATGAAATATAATAGAGGTTAATAAGTAAAATATTCCGTAGTCCTGAATATGAATTGGAAATATCCTGTTAAACTCAAGAAGTATTGTATCTATATCTTAGTTCTGGCCATGGAATTTATCTACAGTGACCAGCCCCGTAGTGATACATTCTCCTGGAATTTGGATTGTTGTTTTAAAATGTCATTTCATGCTTAAATAAACCAGGGTCTCTGGAAAACATGGCAGATTCCAGTTTTGAGACAGGAAATTTCAAAATGAGCGTGGAAGCTCATGTTCAGTCATGCTGTCATGACTTAGCCAAGAGCACTATTAAAACTTTACTGGGGTCATGGCAAAGGGCTCAGGAGTCAATTTGAAGAGTCTCTCACTGGTCAAAGATGGAGTAATTTGAGTGGTAATTTCAGCTAACTGAAACCCAACAAAGATTTTAAATCCATGAGTTCATAATGATATTGTAAAATAAATCCTACTTGTTTACCTTCGGGGAAATGATAGGAAATGAATTCATTGTCTTGAAAATGATAAATATAGGTAAAAATCAAGCATTTCTCTTGCCTCTCCTATAGGAACTATACTAAATCATAGATAAGGGGAAACATCTTGTTATAAAAGAATTCCAATTAACAGTGAAAAGGAAATTAGAATGTCACCACTTTGCTGCCCCCAGTGAAGTAATGGATGTGGGCATTTGCTGCATCAGAATCTACTGCCTTCACAAGAACAGGGACAGTCAGACAGTTGGGCCTTCTGCTGAGAGAACACACTACCAAAGGCATAGAACATGAGCCCGATGAAGCTTTTGGACCCAGCATCCAGTTTGTGAGAAATGCAACCAGTTCTGCTAGTAATATGTTCTTCAAAGATCTCTGTGCTTTGTCAAACCACACAGTAAAAACCACAGGGCTGACTGATGCCATAACTGAGGTAAAAAAAAAATTCCTCGGTGACATATTAAAAAATAAGTTCGCAATAAAAACAGTAACATAGTTTTGTATGTTTTATTTGGTCAAGAAACACATCAGTGTGATAATAAATAAGGCACTTTACCCTGAAAAGCCCCTGATGTCTGTGGAGGCGGTGTGGGAAGAGCTGCATCTTGTGAGTGATCTGGAGGTGGCGGCAGGAGCGTTCTCTGCAGTCGGAGGGAGGCTGTAACTCCAGATGTGGGTGGACGCGACTCACATGTGGTGACCAAGGTGGTTGGTCACGTCTGAGGTGTCTGTGCTCCTGGGCAGCAGGCTCAGTTCAGTGAAGGCCATTGTTACCTGGTGGTTCTCCCGGAGAGAACGGCACATTAAGCAGGGGTGAGCTTCATCATGCTCAAGTCATTCCCTCCCTCACGTATCAATCAAAGTGAAGCAATATGCATCTTCAACACAAGCATTCACACAGAACTGACAGGACAGGGAACAAGAGAAACCTGCTGAACTGCACCGCGTGTATGCAATTGGCAGATTCCAGCCTGGGAGAAATCCTAAAGGTGAACTAGCTCAGGTTCAGGAACAGATACAGTGCAAGGAAAAGAAAGGGACAGAGAGGAAACCTGTGGATAAAGAGAGATTTAAAAGGCATCACAAGTCTGGTAAAATGAGAGAGATTGAACTATAGTGCCTAGGGAGGCATACTTGGATGGTAAAACTATGTGAGTTACATAAAACATTAAGTACATGCTTTTGGAGGGGGAGAGGGACTTGACTCTGGGGAAGGCTGGCAAAGTTCTTTTTCTTGGCCCGAATGGTGTTTAAAAGGGTATTTGCCTTATAATAACCTTAACAATAACTCTAACTATACATTAGTTTTACAAGGCTTTTTGTGTCTATATTTTAATAGAATGAAAAGTTGTTTTTTTTTTTTTTTTAAATAATCATATTGAATCAATGGCCAAAGAGAACAGGAAAAGTAAGAGCTAGTTTTCCTTCTAAATTCATGCGGAGACAGCTTTATCAAATGAAATCATGCAAGTGACACCACTCATTTATTTGCTCATATAACTTTAAATTCTTAGGTGCCAACATGGTGCTTAGGACCTTAGGAAACATAGATGTTATGACAAAGTTTCCACCCTTAAGGATTTCAGATGTTTAAACAGACAGATGTTTAAACAGATAAAAGTACTGGTATGGTGCCCAATGCCTTTACAGAGGAAGAAGCCAGAGAATCAGGAAACAACTGCCTGGGAGAGCTGAGGGTGCTGACCAGAGAAGCTCTGAGCTAGGGCTTAAAATAAGACATTGCAGACGAGGAAAGGGCATTTGGGCAGCTTTCCTGAAATCCTTAATCTCCCATCAGGGTCCACCAAACTTCTCCACCCCACAGCCATTATCAGATCACCCAAACTCTTTCTGCTTGGAAGTGCAGTCCCAGGCAGAGCCTGGGTCTTCTGTCTGGGAGATCGATCTCTTGGCTCATCTGCTCACTTGTCCCTCTGGACATCCCCATGCCTCCATCCATTCCCCTTTCGCCCGCATTAGATAGTGTGGGGATTTCCTCTCCAGCTGGAGGCCTGGCTCCTCTGGTGCCCAGGGAGCCTGGTGGGCTTAGGGAAGCTTTCATTCCTGTTTGTCTGGCAGTGCAGAATCGGGAATTCAGTACACTGTCAAGTGAAGAGATGCTCCCAAAGGAAAGATAAATGGATGAAAGACAGAATGTGGGGCCAGTATTCAAAACAGCCACAGCACGGGTTCCCTCTTCATGCAGACTCACCCTCCCCAGCCCCATGGAATGTTAATTAATACATCGACAGCCAGACCTTCTTCTACGTTCTCTCACTGGACTGTCACTTCCATGAGATGCACAGTTAAAACCCAGGGCTTCTTAAAAAGTTAGAACCACAAAAACCACTTTTATTAAGCTTAACACAGTGAATTTAAAAGAATGAAATAAATTTTATATAATTGTTGTTTTATAAATTGGTTAGTCTTTAACTTGAGGAAAGTCTGTTTTGCTTTATTTTGAATAATTTTTTATTTATTTTTGGCTGTGCTGGGTCTTTGTTGCTGCGTGGGTTTTTCTCTAGTTGCGGCATGAAGGCTTCTCCTTGTGGTGGCTTCTCTGGTTGCAGAGCACAGGCTCTAGAGCATGTGGGCTTCAGTAGGTTGTGGGGCTTAGACTCAGTAGTCGTGGTTCCTGGGCTCCAGAGCACAGGCTCGGAAGTTGTGGCACGTGGGCTTATTTGTTCCACAGCATGTGGGATCTGCCCAGACCAGGGATTGAAGCCGCGTCTCCTGCATTGGCAGGCAGATTGTTGCAGAGCGGGGGCTCTAAGCATGCAGGCTTCAGCAGTTGCTGCGTGCAGGCTCGGGAGTTGTAGTTCATGGGCTCCAGAGCACAGGCTCAGTAGTTGTGGTGCACGGGCCTAGCTTCCCCGCAGCTTGTGGGATCTTCCCGGACCAGGGATTAAAGCTGCGTCTCCTACATTAGCAGGCAGATTCTTAACCACTGAGCCACCAGGGAAGCCTTGTTTTGCTTTATTTTGAATCACAACTTTTTTTTGTCTTCCCAGATCCTGTTGTGAATGTTAGAAGCTAAATATCAACTCTTCCCCTGCTTTGTATTCCTTGTATAATATCCCTAATCCTTCCCACTCTCAAAGGATTGGTGACTCCATGGCTTGGGCTGACTAGAGAAAAGGCTATTTATGTGAACAGCAGAAGAAAAGAAAAGATATATGTATTTTTAAATAATTTTATTCATTTTGGCTGTGCTGGGTCCTTGATGCTTTGCGAGGGCTTTCTCTAGCTGTGGTGGACAGGGGCTACTCTTCATTATGGTGAGCAGGCTTCTCACTGCAGTGGCTTCTCTTGTTGCAGAGCATGGGCTCTAAGCATGCAGGCTTCAGCAGTTGCTGCGTGCGGTTCGGGAGTTTAGTTCATGGGCTCCAGAGCACAGGCTCAGTAGCTGTGGTGCACGGGCATAGCTTCTCCGCAGCATGTGGAATCTTCCAGGACCAGGGACTGAATCTGTGACCCCTGCATTGGCAGGTGGACTCTTAACCACTGCACCACTAGGGAAGTCAGTAATGTATTTAAATACTGGATTATCCTTATTACTTTAAGTAGACCAGTTTCTTAATATTAGCATGTGCTCTAATTAACAAACAGATACAGCACTTAAAATCCATTTGTCTAATTCCTAGATCACCTTTAAATGTAAGTAGACATTAATAACTGGACAAGGAAATGGCAACCCACTCCAGTGTCTTGCCTGGAGAATCCCAGGGACAGAGGAGCCTGGTGGGCTGCCATCTATGGGGTCGCACAGAGTTGGACACGACTGACGCGACTTAGCAGCAGCAGCAGCAGACATTAACAAAAAGCAGAGCGCCTGATGCACTGTTAATATTCAATAATGCAACTTAAAGTTGTACAAAAGTATTTTTTGGTAGAATTAAGAACTGAAGATAATATGGCTGGGTAGCCATTTAAGGGCTACTTTTTTTTAATTCTGAGATTTATAATATATATATAAATTTCATATATACAGTTTAAAACTAATTATAAAGCAACCCTTTATATTACTGTCCTTGTCAAGAAAGAACCACCAGCATGCCAGAAGCACCTCATCTGCCCATCCTCAATAATAACTCCGTCTCCCTCTTAGAGGTAGCCTCTAACCTAACTTTTCCCTTTCTTTTCTTGTTAGTTTTACCACTCATGCATGCGTGCATGCTAAGTCGCTTAAGTCGTGTCCAACTCTTTGCAACCCCATGGACTGTAGCCTGCCAGGCTCCTTGATCCACGGGATTCTCCAATCACTCATGCATAAATTCCTAAATTAAAAAAATTAAGTTTTTCCTATTTTTGGTTTTATATAAAGTGGACTTGGGCTTCCCTTGTGGCTCAGACAGCAAAGAATTGGGCTGCAATGCAGGAGACCCAGGTTCAATCCCTGGGTGCGGGGTCGGGGGCGCAGAGGGGTAAGATCCCCTAGAGAAGGGAATGGCTACACACTCCAGGATCCTTGCCTGGAGAATTCCATGGACAGAGGAGCCCAAGAGCTACAGTCCATGGGGTCACAAAGAGTTAGACATGACTGAGCAACTAACACTTCACTTCAACCCTGAATATTCACTGGAGGACTGATGCTGAAGATGAAGCTCTAATACTTTGGCCACCTGATGTGAAGAGCCGACTCACTGGAAAGGACTCTGATGCTGGGAAAAATTGAGGGCAGGAGTAGAAGGGGGCGACAGAGGAAGAGATGGTTGGATGGCATCACTGATCCAGTGGATATGAGTTTGGGCAAACTCCAGGAAACAGAGCAGCACAGGGAAGCCTGGCGTGCTGCAGTCCATGGGGCTGCAGAGTCTGCAGCAACTGAGCAACAGTAATGAGTGGACTTGTATGGCGGGTGCTCTGTGTCCTTTCCTTTGTTCATCACTGCCTATCAACTTTGTCCATGTTGTCACAGCGGGAATTCTCTTCATTTTCCTGGTTTAATACTATGAAAATTCTTAAAGATTTTATCCATTCATGTATTGATGAACACTTGGCTTTTTATTCCTAATGTCATGCACAGAGTCAACATGTTTTAAAATAAATATTTCAGTGCCAAAGAATGTTGTGCCCATGTTCTCTTCTCGGAGTTTTATGGTTTCAGATTTTACATTGAAGTCTTTAATCCATTTTGAGTTTATTTTTGTATATAGTTTGAGGGCGTGACGGTGTATTCTAATCTTGTTTTACAAGTAGCTGTCCAGTTTTCCCAGCACCACTTATTGAAGAGATTTTCTTCTCTCCATTGTATATTCTTGCCTTCTTTGTCATAGATTAATTGACCATGGATTTATTGCTGGGTCTTTATTCTGCTCCATTGATCTGTGTGTCTGTTTTTGCACTTGTACCATGGCTGTTTTGATTACTGTAGTTTTAAAGTATAGTTTGAAGTTTGAGGGGGTGATACCTCCAGCTTTATTCTTTTTTTCCCAAGGTTGCTTTGGCAATTTGGGATATTTTGTGGTTCTGTAAAATTTTTTGTTGTTCCACAGAATTTTTTCTAGTTCTGTGAAAAATGTCATAGGTATTTTGATAGGGAATGCATTAAATCTGTAGGTTGCTTTGCATCTTTGTATCTGTTTCTTAAGGCAAAAGAAATAAAAGTGAAAATAAATAGCCTAATTAAACTTTTGCACAGCAGTGTAAACCATCTACAAAAATAAAGACAACCTACTGAATAGAATAAAATATTTGCAAATGATATGACTGATGAGGGTTTAATATCCAGAACATATAAACAGTTCATACAATTCAATTTCAAAAAACCCCAAACAACCCTATCAAATGGGCAGAAGACCTTCATAGACATTTTTCCAAAGAAGATATACAGATGGCCAACAGGCACAGGAAAAGATGCTCTGTATCACTAATCACTGGGGCTTCCCTGGTGGCTCAGAAGGCAAAGAATTTGCCTGCAATGAGGGGAGCAAGTTCGATCCCTGGGTCAGGAAGATCCCCTGGAGAAGTGAATGGCTACCCACTCCTGTATTCTTGCCTAGAGAATTACATGGACAGAGGAGCCTGGTGGGCTATAGTCCATGGGGTAGAGAAATATAAATCAAAATGACTGATTCATTGAGATATCACTTCACATCAGTCAGAATGGCCATCATCAAAAAATCTACAAATAACAAATGTTAGAGAGGGTGTGGAGAAAAAAGAACACTTGCATATTGTTGATGGGAATGTAGTTGGTATAGACACTATGGAGAACAGTATGGAGGTTCCTTAAAAAACTAAAAATAGAACTACAACATGATCCAGCAATATCACTCCTTGGTATATATCCAGAAAAAAAAACCAAAAACACTAATTCAGAAAGATACAGGTACCCCAGTGTTCAAAGGAGCACTATTTATAATAGCCAAGATATGGAAGCAACCTAAGTGTCCATCAACAGACACACACACACATAAAGAAATATAGTGCATATATGTGTGTATGTGTTTTTGTAGTGTTTATGTATGTGTAATCTTCCATTTTGAATATCATAACCATGAAAGTAACCACCATGTATATGGCTTGTTTCGTTGACTCAGCTTTGAAATGTAAAATAAGAATAGTCAGCAATTGCAGTTTAGAAAATCTTGACAGTTAATATTCGTCTCTCAATACACATGCAGTCATAAAGAAGAATGAAATACTGTCATTTGCAGCAGTGCGGATGGACCTAAGAGTATTATACTTAGTGAAGTAAGTCAGAGAAAGACAAATACTGTATGTTACCATTTATACATCAATCTAAAAAGTAATATAAACAAGGGTATTTAGCAATACAGAGACAGACTCATGGATACAGAAACCAAACCAGTGGCTACCAGAGAGGAGAGGGAAGCAGGGAGGGACAAGGTCGGGTATAGGATTAAGAGATACATACCACTATGTATAAAATAGACAACAAGGACATATTACATAGCACAGGGTATTATATCCATTTTCTTGTAATAACTTCTAATGGAATATAATCTGTAAGAATACTCAATCACTATGCTGCACACCTGAAACTAATATACTTTAAATCAACTATAATTTATTTAAAAATATAAAAAATAATTCATTGAAGCAGCAGTTTAAAAATGCTAGGTAGCACACCTACTTTTATATAGCAATAATTAGTGAATATCTACTATTATTTAAAGATGCTGGTAAAATTAGAGCAGTAGGTTTAAAAAACTGATGTTGCACGATTCAAGTCCAACTTCTACTTGACGTTACTGTCTTCAGAAAATTATATGCAAACGCCCCTAAACTGTCTGATTATTCTCTTACCAGAGAGAATGCAAGGCAATTTCCCTAAACCTGGTAAAGTAGTAGTTGCTTTCATTATAAACATCACAATGAGTTTTATATTAAATTCAGAAACTGATTTTCATCGGCAGTTGAATTCTGATTTCTAGTTCAAACAAAGTTACACCTTTAATGCTTTAAAAGTTCTCCCATAATCACAGAATTTTTGGTAAAAATGTTACAACTCTATAAATTTTCTTTCCAACTAATTCCAGATTTTAGGAAAAATTGATCATAATATCTAAAAGCAATGACAAAAATCATTTTGTTAAAATTCTCTGAATCTTTGCTTGGGCAGATTTCTTATGCCATGCCATTTTCTGTGAAATTAATGGGTTACTCTTTATTCCACCAAAATGAATATGGAGTATCAATGTCATTATAAAGATACATTTGCACAATAATACTTTATTTGCATTTCATAAGATTTCAGGTCTTTATTCAGTGTGCAATTTAACAAGCTAAAAGTAACCACCATGGGTATGGCTTAATTGTTTCGTTGACTTAGCTTTGAAACTTAAAATAAGAATAGTCAGCAACTGCAGTTTAGGAAAATCTTGACAGTTAATATTCCTCTCTCAATTATCCCCAGAATTTGATATAGTTCCTGAATGAAAACTTTTACTTAATTTCTCTTCTATTACTTCCTTCTGTGTTTTTGAGTTTGGAGGCAAATCTTATTTCATGCTGGAAATGGTTCTTCCTGCAAATGGTGGTCTGATAATCACCGTATAATTCTTTTTACTTGTTAAATCTTCTGCTAAAAAAAAATCACTTTCCACAAAATCTTGGTCAATCCATGTAAGGTTTGAGATGAAAATTTACTTAAAGACTACTAACAATAAGCATAAATTATTTTCATCATCAATATTTAAGGTCACACATGTGCGTGCTAGGTGGCCCTGGGGATAAAAGGTATGATGAGATATCCCTGCCTTCACAAACAGGAAACAACCTGTGAACAATTACAGGGTATTTTAAAGACTACAATAGAGGCCTGTAGAAGATGCTGTGAAGGGAAGGCTCTGTCCATGAAAGGTATCTCCAAGGAGACATTTTTAATAATCACATTGGTAGTTTGCATATTACTGTCAAAACAATACAAGAATGTTTACTGACTTTAATTCCTAAAAAAAGTATGTACTTCCTTTTACATTTTTAATTTCAAGTTTTTGCTTTTACGTTATCAATTTTCTTACCACACTTGTTTTTAATGATGCTAATGATAAACTAAAGGTAAATGTTTAAATAGTTCTAATACGACTTTCCAGCTTATCTTTTTTAACAGCCTAGTTGAGTGAAAGTTATATGAAACAAATAGAATATTTACAATTTGGAATATATTGATAAATATGATTGTGAATCCTTGTAACCAAGCATTCTGTTTGTGCTCTATGTGTTACAGTCAGCCAAGAAAATAAATATTTTAATAACCTACTATGTATTATCTTTTCTAGATGAAAACTTCTCAGTTCCTCATAATAAAAGGGGAGTTCTTGGAATGGTCAACAAAGGCCGTCACAGCAATGGGTCACAATTCTATATCACACTACAGGCTGCTCCGTATCTAGATAAAAAATATGTGGCTTTTGGGTATGTGCATTTTAAGTTTGTCTATGTAATATTTATATATGTTAAAATGTGGTTCAAAAATATTTGGGTGAGTATTTGTACATAGCCTACGAATAAACTAAAAACAATTAAAAAAACAAAAGTAATACAAATACTATAGACAAATATATTTAGAAATAAGTATTTCATAAGAAGCTTGCTTGGAGAAGGAAATGGCAACCCACTCCGGTATTCTTGCCTGGAAAATTCTGAGGACAGAGGAACTCGGCAGGCCACAGTCCATGGCGTCACAAAGAGACAGACATGACTGAGCGACTGAACATACAAGAAGCTTGCCAGCTATTAAAAACACAGAAACTATTCAGCCATTACAATGTTCTGTGCATCCATTCATCCATCATCCATCCTTCTGTGGATCTTTAGCCTCAAGGATATTGTCAATGAAAGTGAATAATACCATAGCTCTTAATAATGTATATATATATTTAGATGCAGAAGTGAGGCAAAGCCATTTAAGTAACTATCCATGAACACTGAGAAGAGAAAGATGACAGTCATCCAAGTTACAAGTAACTTTCTGTTACGGAGCAATTTAAACCGTGGAATGTGCATGCATGCTTAGTCGCTCAGTCATGTCCATCCAACTCTGAGACCCCACAAACTGTACCAGCCAGTGTCCTCCATTCATGGGATTCTCCAGGCAAGAACAGTGGAGTGGGTAGCCATTCACTTCTCCAGGGGATATTCCTGACCCAGGGATTGAACCTGGGTCTCCTGCATTGCAGGTAGATTCTTTACCATCTGAACTACCAGGGAAGCCCTTAAAATATAGAAATGTCTCAGGTAATAATTATTAGAATATTATTAGCAAGATGCATATAGGCTGCTGCTGCTAAGTTGCTTCAGTCGTGTCCGACTCTGTGCGACCCCAGAGACGGCAGCCCATCAGGCTCCACCGTCCCTGGGATTCTCCAGGCAAGAAACTGGAGCGGGTCGCCATTTCCTTCTCCAATGCATGAAAATGAAAAGTGAAAGTGAAGTCGCTCAGTCGTGTCCAACTCTTAGTGACCCCATGGACTGCAGCCTACCAGGCTCCTCCATCCATGGGGTTTTCCAGGCAAGAGTACTGGAGTGGGGTGCCATTGCCTTCTCTGATGCATATAGGTATGTGGACCTAAAGTGAATGGTGATGATACTATTCATCATTCCTGTGTTTCATATCTCTATTTGATTACTGAAATGAATATAAGTTGAAGCTTATACTTAGTCTTTCTTGAAATGATGTATAAAGTGTCAGAACACTTCTGAATATTTAGATTATTCCAGCTACTCCATAGGGATAATTACTGACCCTTCATTCTAAGGAAAACTTCCAGGCCAATTTTAAGCACAATTATTCCTTCAGGGTAATGTGGATGATATTTCCAGGTTGAAAAAGCATAAAGTGTATTTTAAGCCAAAGGAGATTTCTTTAAAGAGGTAATTTTAACAGCTACATAAGCTAAAATAATGCATTTTCCTCCATCTTCCCTGGACTTTTATAAACTATATTCTGATTTTGAAAATGCATTTTTCAATATTTTTTAAGTCCAAATAATTCTCACAATTTCTTAGATCTTTTAAATATCTTCCTGTCACCTTCTGGTAGTGTCACTGCCCTCAACCACATACTGAGATGATTCTTTATATCCTTCTGAAAAGAACCTTTCTCAAACACACAGTGACCGTTCTGCAACACTTAATGCCTCTTTCACCATCTCCACCCCCAGATGCATACAGCCTGGAGTTCAGAGTGGCATTTTAGGTCCTGCACCCTCTGGCCCCCCACCTTTTTTCAGCCTTCACTGCGGCTGGCCTTCTGACCTATTTATTCAACTAGCATTTTATTAGGCTCCCACCAAATGCTGGTCCCTGTGCTCAGTCCTGAGGAAAGAGTGATGAGACACAATTCCTGCCTTCAGGGAGCCTATAATATGTTAGAAAACCCAACAACTGTGAGACAGTGAGCCGTGAGACAGCAAGCCCTGTAAAAAGTGCACTGAGAATACAGGAGGGAGGGCAAGGCAATAAATACCCTCCAGCTCCTTAGTAAAAGCCAACGCAGATCCTTACAGGACGGTAGTGGAGTAGAGGAGTGCTTGGTCTCCTTTTGATGATTGCTTTTCCCATGTGATTCATCTTTGGGGGAATCTCTCCCACTGAATCATTATCACCAACAACTATTGGCCTCAGAGAGGCAGTTGCACCGTTTTATTGCTCTAGCCTAAGTATAATCTCATTTTTTCCCCCTTGAAGCCTCCAAATAACAGCTGAGTCTGGGCTGAACTATTTAAACAAGACCTTGCAGAAGGTTAAGGGAGAAGCAGAAAAGTAATACCATAGTAGGCAACTAGATAATCCGACAAAATAGAACCAACTCCTTCAGAGATATCCTCCTTCCCTACTGTGGGGCTGCCTCTAGTGGGAGATGCTTCTTCCCTGTCATCACAGAGCACCCCCAGCTTCATCTGAGCTTCCAGAAGCTCAGACATGGCTGGCAAAGTCCAGAGATATACAGAAATTTCCTCTCCTATTTGAGACAGACCCTCCATCCAAGCCCTCATCTCTGGTGCATTACCTTGCCTTGTCTTCAGAAGGATAACACTGGGAATGCCCTTTGGGGAGGCGGTGTCAACCCACAGCCGGTCTGGTTGATGCCCTTGCCCAGTGGTTTCATGGGGAAAGAATATCAAAATACAAGTCCATTCACACAAAGGTAGAAGGGATATTATGTGGGGAATAGTGCTAGGGAGGAATTAATTGCACTATAAGGGACCCCTAAAGTGGGGGGGAGTCACAGAAAGTTTCATGAGAAGGTGAAATGAGGACTGAAAGTCATAGAGAAGTTAGGCAGATAGAGCACAGTGGAAATCAAAATGAGTAAAATCCGTTTTGGAAGCAGTGAAGAGCCTTTGCAGAGGGACCTGAGAAGTAAGAGGAGTATCCTATCTACCAATCACTTAGTCTGGCTAGAGCTTAGTGCCCAGGGGAAACGGAGAGAGTGGTGGCTGGAGATGAGACGGCCAGGGCCCAACTCTCAAAGGGCTGAGGGTGCCATGCTGCTGAGCATGGACCCCCACCTGAAGGCCCTAGGAAGCCATGCAAGAATTTTAAATTAGGAGCAACATGACGAGGTTTTCGCTCTGAAAAATGTATCTTTTTAGCAGAAGTGAGGGATTAATTAGCAAAGGATGAAAATGAAGGGAGAAAGGCCAGTTAACAAGTGATGGTGACAGCAGGCCATGAAGTTTTCATCTAAGGCAGTGGCAGTACATATGAGCAGGGGATAAAAGAATACAAATTCAAGAGATATTTGGAACTTAGATTCAACAAGACTTTATGACTATTTAGATGTTGGTGGTGAGGTTATGGGAAAATTCTAGAGCAATGATACCTAATAGAACTTTCCATAGAGATGGAAATATACTAGGATCAGTGCTGCCCAATATGATAGCCCCTGCCATAGAGAGCCACTGAGAAGTTGGAATGTGGCCAGTGCAACTGAGGAACTAAATTTAATTAAATGTAATCACCACCTGTGACTAGTGGCTACCATACTGGCAGTGAAGAGCTGGAGGAACTCCGAGGATTTTGGAACTGGTTGGATGGTTGGTGCCATTCACTTCAGCAGAGAATACAAAAAGGAAGATATGGGAGAGAAGACCATGAATTCAAGAGGGACAAGTTATGTTTCAAGTGAAGACAGCTCTATTACAGGCAGGTGGCAACTCCTCAATACCAGAAGTAAGGGATTCAAGCTGGACCAGGGCTGGAGGTGTACATTTGGAAGCTTTCAACATGGCGGCTGAGCTGCAGCCAGACCCAGAGTACCATCCCTCCCAGAACACCCTCTGGGCCTCTGCTTGTCTTGTCACTTTCTGCCTTCCTTCAGTCTGCCAAAATCCCATTCAGGGCTTAGGTCAGAAATCCCCACCAACTACCAAAGTCAAGCTGCTTCCTTGTCCTCTTTGGCACAGTGTGAACAACTGGAAATAGGGACTGGGCCTCCCTTATCTTGTGCCCTAACACCTGGAGAGGTGCATATGGTAGGTGCTCATTCAGTGTCTATGAAACCAATCTGGAGAATAGGCTTCACATCCTCTTTGGACAAAGGTGAGTCTGTCCATTTCTTCCCTGCTCTCCATCCTGAGAATATACTTATTGTCCTGCTCTGTCATGTTTTCTAATTGGGATGGAAAAAATACAGCACCCCCCCCCCCAAAAAAAAGAAAAAAGAGAGAGATGACTAGCATATGGTCAGTGTCAGCACTGACCGTGTCCCCATAAAGGATCATGAAATGGAAATCACACCTTCCCTCCAACCACTGCTTCAACCCAAACCCTGGCAGGGGGCACAGTTCTATGATTAGGGCTGGCTCTCTGGCCCCTGCTGCCTTTTTTTTTAGTTGTGGAACCATCAGAAGTCTAGTTCCAATCAGGGAGTTCTGGCTTGTGGCCACTGAATGAGTACAGAGACTCAAACTAGTGTGGCTTTGGGCTGCCTTTAATTCATGTGTTCAGTGGATGCCGATGAGGTGCCTACTCTGTGCCAGGCACTGAGTAGCACTAAGCGACAGCATGATCTCTGCCTTCAGGGCAGAATCAGAAATTAACTCAGGAAGCATAGAAATAAGTGTCAAATTTATCCCTGATCACTCCTATAAAGAAGGGGAACTTGATATAAGTCGGGTGGGGAAGCAGGGTAGCGTCTAGGAAACATCCCCCAAGGAAGTGATGACTGAGTGAGATCTGAAGGAAGGCCAGGAGGTGACCAGGCAGGAGGAGTGGGAGGCAAGAGCAAAGCAGACAGCTGTGGCAGGAAGGGCACATGGGGTGGCTGAGGTGCTGCAAGCTGGTCCAGCTGGAGCCGAGAGCAAGGGAGCATGCTGCAGGGCGCCCTCAAGGGGAGTGGGGAGGTGGGTGATGGTAAAGACCTTCGATCTTTATCCTAAGGATAATGGGAGATTATTGAAGTGGGGAGGTGAGACTATATTAGCATTTTTAAAACATCACTCTGGCGGCAGTGAGGATAACAGACTGGAAGAGTCCCGGAGCAGGTGTGGAGGAGCGTGACAGAGTACACACATCTAGAAAAATTTAAGATATTTATGACTGAGGTTAATTTAATTTGTAGCCTTAGCTAAGCTAGACAGGACTCAATTTAAGAATGTAAGGTATACGTGAAACTTGACAATTTTTTTTTCCATTTTTTTCTCCGATCTAGGCAATTGATTGAAGGAACAGATGTTCTTCATCATCTAGAATCAGTTCCAACAGAGAATGAAAGACCAATACAAAATTGTGTAATTACTGCCAGTGGACAGCTTTATGCCTAACTTTCACATCAGTATTTTCTGACAGTTTTATTATATATCTGATCAGCTGTTTCTAGATTTAATTAAATGGTGTTTGACAAAATTTAATTTGAAAGCTCTGGCAGACGCTGTAGGGTAGCTCTCCAACACCCAATCCCTCCCCATTTTCCTTTCTTATCTAAAGCAAAATACACAATTTTCCAACTTCCTTTGCATCAGGAGTAGCCATGGGTTACTGTATCGGCCAGTCAGACAGGAGCAGAATGCCAGTGGTCCTGCCCCTTCCCTTTTATCCAGTCTTGAATGCAGAGAGGCTGGAGCCATGAAGGAAAGGCCAAGAGAACACAAAGATATCAGCTCCAGTTCTCAAGCTGTAAGGACCTACCTATGTCTCGACTTCTTACTATAGAGACAAATAGACTACTGTTTGTTGGTTGGTTGATTTTGTTACTTGTAGCCAAAACCATTCTTAACTTAGCAGCAGTACTTAATGGCCTTGAATCCTAAAACATTTGTAACTATAATAGAATTATGTTGCTGTTTATATTTCTTCCATAAGAAGCTTGGTAAATAGTCAAATAGGAGAGGCAATAGAAAAAAATTCATTGTAATATTTGTTTATACATAGCATTCAGAAAAGGGTATACACTTTGGATGTTTTTAATGAGTAGAAAGCTTGTCTCTGAGTCACACCAACCATGTGAAAACCAAGGGCTTGAGTTACAGTCCCCACGGTAGTAGATTCCTGAGATGCTATTGGGATCCAGTTTTATCAGCTGCTCCTTAAGCTAAGAGGTATCAACTAGGGAACTTTTTCAACGCAGGTGGCTGGAACGTATCCTTGAGCCACAGAGTCTCTAAACATGGGACACAGATAGTTGGCATTCACCCAGCTCTCTCCCCAGGTTCTTACTTAGTCACCTGAGCACTGGTCACTTGGGAATCACTGCAAGACACAGCAGCAAGTTTCGGCCCCCTTCTGTAGTTAGTGCACGCTTGTCTGCATTGGTGGTGGCCACTCTCAGTTTTCACCACCTCTGCTGCCACACTGCTGCTCTGCCCAGAGCCACCACACTTTTCTTGCACTTAAATGAAGGTCTGTCTTCCAAGAGCGATCTCTCAATCTTCAGGAGACAGCCCTCTAGTTGACTTGGGTTTTGCCAAAGGGAGGCAAAGGATTAAAAATTTTTTTGTTTGAAATGGTTATAGATTCGCAGGAAACTGCAAAAATAGAGTGGTCCTGTATACTGATCACCATTTCCCCAGAGGTCCTACCTTTATGAGTGAAAGATGCTCAGTTGTGTCCAACTTTTTGCAACCTCATGGACTGTAGCCCACCAGGCTCCTCTGTCCATGGGATTCTCCTGGCAAGAATACTGGAGTGGGTGCCATTTCCTCCTCTAGGGGATCTTCCTGACCCAGGGATTGAACCTGGGTCTCACGCATTGCAGGCAGATTCTCTACCATCTGAGCCACCAGGGAAGCCCATCTTATGTTAAAGTACAATATTAAAGCCAGGCAGTCGACAGTAGCAGCGTTGTCATTTTATCCTGTGCAGATCTGCGTGACTGGCACCACAGTCAAGACACAGAACTTTTTCAGCACCACAAAGACCTCCCTTGGCTAGCCCTCATAGTTACACCTACCTCTCTGGTTCCCCCCATCCCTAATTCCTGCCAACCAGTATCTATATATCTATCCATCTGTCCATCTATCTCCCTCCCTCTCTTCCTTCCTAATAACAGCTTCATTGCTACAGTGATATGGTTCCATCCTCAGGTCTGAGGTGGATGAGGAAGAAGCGTACTGCCTGTGTCACGCTATCAATGATCTGGGGGCTGCAGAGTATTACGAACGTGTGTTCTGGAACCAGACAGCCAAAGTTAGAGTCCTGGCTCTGCCCTTTCCTCGCTGCATGAACGTAGGCAAGAACTTTGCTGTCTTTTTTGCCTCGTCTCAAAACAGTAGTACCTACCACACAGGGCAGCTCTCAGAGTTCAGGGAATCAATACTTTGTAGACAGGATCTAGAATACTAACTGTTACGCTCTAAATGCTCAATATATGTATGATTAATAAATTCCTGGTGTATGACCTTCAAAGTGTTGTCAAGGAACTTGCATTTTTAAAAATTCCCGCAATGACTGATTAACAGCCAAATTTGGAAAACACTGAAGAGGAGCTATCTCCTTTTCCTCTACTCTGAGGACCTGCACCCTACCTAAGAATCCCAGCTCTTTGTATTTGGAGGGTTCCTCCGGTCACACTGATGACACCTCGAACAAAGGGGTGCTGAGCTTGCCACAGAGTCTCAGCAACTCCCGAAGCATGTGATAAATCAAACTGACGCTTTGCAAAAATCCTGGTTAAAACACATTACAAGCATTAGTCATGTAATAAGCAGCAGCAGAACAATTCTTACTGACAGTGAGAATTAAGCATTCATCTAATATTGTTAAAGAACTGGGGTATCGGCATGGACACAAGAAACTCTTTATTTTTAGTTTAGCTGCACTGTAAAGGTAGAACTCCACTGACCACCTAAAGGAGCAAGTTCACGGTCCCTTTGTCTGCTCTCCCATCCCACTTTCAGGGTGTGTAGAAACTTTAATCACAAATCTACATATGCAGTGGTTCTTATCATCATCATTTAAAGGCACACACACTGATACTTCTGTATTAAAATATATTCTATCTTAGAATGATTTATATATTTAACTGTAACATTTGGAGAAACCATTAAAAGGGACACAAGCTTATCCAACTAAATCCAAATATAAGACTTTGATTTAACCAAACTGAAAGATTTTGATTTGATTAAATAGAAGGAATTCTAAATTTTTCCAAGTCCACAAATACAAGAGTAAGGGCATTCTGATGATTTATACAAAATGCTAGTTATGCAACAAAGGCAAGCACATAACGCTGTATCTTACAGCCAGCCATGCTGATAAGCAGAGTGTGGTATCTGTTCATTTTGGAGGAGATTTGAGATAAATGTTTAAAATTCTACCCAAAGGACATGTTTTCCCCAACTCCAAACAATGCCAGCTATTTGTTAATGAATGAAAGGCTGGCAACCTCAGGATTCCATACTCAAGAGTATTTACATTTTATACATATTTAAAATCAGGTGTGTTTGTTTTAGTCCCAGCTAGTTAGCAAAATGGTGGCCAAATCACTTAACTTTGCATTTTCTTCATTTGTTAAAAGAAGTAAAGAAGCTTGTCAGCTACCCCCTGGCTCTAATACTGTGGTGGTTCCCCGAGTAAATTTATATGATCAATAACAACATATAATTTACTTTTGGGCTTCAATTTCATTAGTAAAATCGGGGCACATCTCATAACGGCTTGAGGATTGAACTAATTTGTGAAGACACCTCTAATGATGCTTGACATAAAGCATAAATTCAACAAAAGTTGGTTTCCTTTCTGGAATGTCAACCCACAAAAACCAGAGAAACTGCCACTAACAGAACATTATTATCATTTCAAGAACAACAAATCCCTGTTACGCTCAGTGTTAGCTATTCTCACTAACATACTAATTTCCAATTGACTGAATTAATTCAAAGGTATAATCCTCAAAATAAAAATTAATCTCTATCAACCTGTGATACTCTCTCCCTCATGGGAACTCACTTTTTAAACTACTATATTGCTCATACCCTTCCCAAAATGGAATCATGACTTAAACTAGCAAATCTAGTCAGTCCATATCTCCAGTAAGTTTTATACACCATACAAAATATTTGTAACAAACTCAGTAGTAACACAACATAAAGTCTGACACTTGAAAGCAGGCTTTGAAAATGTGATGAATCATACGTTCTTCAGTGTGCATCAAAATGCTTGAGCCTATTTAAGCCACAGGCTCTTGGACCTCACACCAGTTTCTGGTTCAGTGGATTTGGAGTGAGTTGGAGAATGTGCATTAACATGTTCCAGGTGATGCCGATCTGGAGACCACACATTAAGAACCACTGGGGACTTCCCTGGTGGTACAGTGGACAAGAATCTGCCTGCCAAAGCAGGGGACACGGGTTCAATCCCTGCTCCAGGAAGATTCCACATGGCACAGAGCAACTAAGCCCGCGCACCACAACTACTGAGCCAGCACACTTACAGCCCGTGCTCTGCACCAAGAGAAACCACTGAAACGAGAAGCCTGCACACCACAATGAAGAGGAGCCCCTGCTTGCTGCAGCTGGAGAAAGCCTACTCGTAGCAACGAAGACCCGGTGCACCCAAACCTAAAAATTAAAAAAAAGAACCACTGGAATGTACTGAAGTCATAGATACATGAGACTTGGGGCATACAGGTATGCAGAACAAAGATAAAAGTTACTAAACACTGAAGTGTGACAACAGAAAAGAATGAGGAGAATTCCCTGCTAGTCCAGTGGTTAGGACTCCGGGCTTCTACTGCAGAGGGCCGGGGTTTGATTCCTGGTCAGGGAACTAGGATCCTGCAAGTGGCATGGCCAAAAAAAACCCAAAACAACACACAAACACACACACACACACACACACACACACACAGAGAAAAGAATGAAAAATGGTTAAGAAACTGATTTCATCAAGGCAGAAGGGAGGTAGGCAAACACTGGCCAATCACAAGGGATAGCAACTAGAGGCCTGATGCAGGGTCCCAGAGCTCTTGGCTGGGTTGGAGGTGAGCCCTCCACTGCTGGAGAGGCAACGGGGCCAAGTCTGGGGTTTCAGAGGAGGGGTCGGGGACCCTTAGGCTGCTCAGGGTGGTGCCCTTCACCATTCAGAACAGAATCACTTGAATATTTTTAAGAAGCAGAATATTCATCAGGGTGTGTTGCTAAGAAGCAGAATATTCATCAGGGTGTGTTGTGGCTGAAAAGCAGCACTCCAAAATAGGGTTAGTTCAGTTCAGTTGCTCAACTGTGTCTGACTCTGTGACCCCATGGACTGTAGCACGCCAGGCTTCCCTATCCATCACCATCTCCCGGAGCTTGCTCAAACTCATGTCCATCGAGGTGGTGATGCCATCCAACCATCTCATCCTCTGTCGTCCCCTTCTCCTCCTGCCTTCAATCATCCCCAGCATCAGGGTCTTTTCCAATGAGTCAGTTTTTTGAAAACAGGTGGCCAAAGTATTGGAGCTTCATCTTCAGTATCAGTCCTTCCAATGAATATTCAGAACTGATTTCCTTTACCACTCACTGGTTTGATTAGGAGGAGCACAAAGATGCCTGGGCACAGGAGAAGGTAGCAAGTAATGCTGAGTATCAGAAAGCTGCCTGGGTATAGTTCAGCTTGAACTTTGGGGTTGTTCCTAAGGAATGAGTTATTAACAAGACTTTCTCTGTTTCCTAAAGGACTAAGAGATATAATGGGGAAAGTTCTAGCCTGCCCAGGATTTAAAGCAGTATAGAAATAAAAAGAAATGCATCCCAAGTGCCAGTCTACAGGGAACCTAGGCTGGGCTCCAAGACTCCTGCACATCCAGGAGTTTTGTGTTGTTTGTACCCCAACCTTACATACATTTGTAAAACAAGTAAAAACCCAAACAAAGAAACAAAAACTTCACAACATGTCCTGCTTGATGTAATTTTGTAGAGGATTCACCACTAAGTATTGCAGCCACTCGGGAGGGTAGAATAGTTCTCCATGGGTTAAAGTGTAAAGCGGTCTTCTTAGACTTTAGTAGGTGTATGTTTTGATCTGCATATGGAACAAAATGCAGACTGTGATTCAGGAGGTTTGAGGTGAGGCTTGAATTCTGCACTTATAACAAGTCTTCAAGGGCTATGAATGGTACAGGTTCATAAGCCACACTTTGAGAAGCAAGAGTAAAGCAGTGGTTTGCAACCTAAGATGCAGAATAAAAACATCTGCAGAGCTTTTAACACTCCTGATACCCAAACTTCATTCCGGACGAATTAAATCAGTACCCAGGCATCACTGCTTTTCAAAACTTGCTGGTGGTTCTTATGTGCAGCCGAAGTTGAGAACAACTTCTATAAAATGTAATGCTTCCCTATGAAACCCTGGAACAATTATCAAAGCAATATCCACAGTCAAAGTGGAGAGCATCTCTAGTATTTTATCGCCAACCCTAATCACAGTGTTAACGTTAAGAATCTGAATATACAGTTTTAGCTCACTATTAATCTTTGCCTTATTACAATCCTTCTCTAACTTTGTTCAAAGTTAGTTAAGCTTTAAAACATGTTATATATGGCAAAACCAACACAATATTGTAAAGTTAAAAAATAAAATAAAAATGATAGGGATGGGATTCTAGATCATGCTTTGGCTCCCAAACCCATTTATTTCCATGTTACCGTTTTCCATTAAATAAACATGAATCAAGAGTTAAAAAAAAAAAAAAAAACTATAAAAGCCAAAAGTATAATATAGCAAAGGGAAAGGAAAAAAAATAAAACATGTTAAAACTGTATTATATGCATATAAATCAATGAAGTTGGAACACTCCCTCACATGATACACAAAAATAAACTCAAAATGACTTAATGACATGACACCGTAAGATCCTAGTAGAGAACATAGGCAAAACATTTTCTGACATAAACCGGAGCAATGTTTTCTTAGGTCAGTCTCCCAAGGCAACAGAAATAAAAGCAAAAATAAACAAATGGGACCTAATCAAACATAAAAGCTTTCGCACAGCAAAGGGAGTCACAAACAAAACAAAAAGACAACCTATGAACTGGGAGAAAATATTTGCAAACGAAGCAACTAACAGGGGCTTAATTTCCAAAATATACGAACAGCTCACACAACTCAATAACAAAAAAAATGAACAACTGCATCAAAAAATGGATAGAAGACCTAAATAGACATTTCCCCAAAGAAGACATACAGATGGACAACAGGCACCTGAAGAGATATTCAACAATGCTAACTATTAGAGAAACATAAAACTACAATGAGGTATCACCTCATACCAGTCAGGATGACCATTATTAAAGTCTACAAATAGCAAATGCTAGAAAGGGAAAAAAGGGAACTCTCCTACACTGTTGGTGGGAAAGTAAACTGATACAGCCTCTATGGAAATGGTATGGAGGCTCCTTAAAAAACTAAAAATTATAACCGTAAGATTCAGCAATCCTGCTGCTGCTGCTAAGTCGCTTCAGTCGTGTCCGACTCTGCGACCCCATAGACGGCAGCCCACCAGGCTCCGCCTTCCCTGGGATTCTCCAGGCAAGAACACTGTGTATATAACTGCAGAGAACTGTAACTTGAAAAGATACGTGCACCCCATTGCTCAGAGCAGCACTATTTACAATAGCCAGAACATGGAAGTAACCTAAATGTCTCCTGACAGAGGAGTGGATAAAGAAGATGTGGTACACAGATGTATTAATACAATGGAATATTACTCAGCCATAAAAGAATGAAGTAATGCCATTTGCAGCAACATGGATGAACCTAGAAATTATCACACTAAATGAAGTCAGGCAAAGACAAATATCATGTGAGATCACTTACATGTGGAGTCTAAAAAAATGTACAAATGACGTTATTTACAAAATGAACTCACAGACATAGAAAAGAAACTTATGGTTACCAAAAAGGAAGGGGTTTGGGAGGATAAACTGGGAGTATGGGATTAACATATGCACATTGCTGCTGCTGCTGCTGCTAAGTCGCTTCAGTCGTGTCCGACTCTGTGCGACCCCATAGACGCCAGCCCACCAGGCTCCCTCGTCCCTGGGATTCTCCAGGCAAGAACACTGGAGTGGGTTGTCATTGCCTTCTCCAATGCATGAAAGTGAAAAGTGAAAGCGAAGTCACTCAGTCGTGTCCGACTCCTAGCGACCCCAGGGACTGCAGCCCACCAGGCTCCTCCATCCATGGGATTTTCCAGGCAAGAGTACTGGAGTGGGGTGCCATTGCCTTCTCCACTGTATAGCACAGGGAACTATAAAGAATATCTTGTAACAAACTATAATGGAAAAGAATTAAAAACAGATATATACGTATATATGTATAACTGAATCACTTTGATCAGTGAAAAAGCACAACACAGTAAATCAACTAGATTTCAATTTTTAAAAATCCTGTATTTTAGATCCCAGTCCTTGATCTGAAAGGGTGAAAAAAACTTTTGAAGTTCTTGATCTAGCTCAACAGATGCCATGTAAAAAAAAATTAAAAAGAAAAAAAACTGGTGATGCTTTTCTAGTCTTAATTCAAGAAAGTAAAATGTCCCCCTAAAAACACTAACAAAAATTTGAGGACAAGGGGTAAACACCGAGATGGCAACTTGTAAAACAATGGCCTCCACAGTGAGGTAAACAAGACACTCCATCGAGCTATCCGAAGAAAAGAGAATTTATATTTTTAACCTTAAAAATAATAACGGTTGACTAGTAGCCTTCATTTGCTCTAGAGTCAGGTTATGCGCTAAATAAACACCGTGTGAGGGATATCCTGAGAGAAGATACCTTTTTTTGTTTGAAGACGGATGAGACCTCACTTACTTGGCTGTACTGACACTTCTTGCCATTGGTTGGATCAGTCAAAAACCGAGTTTTTTGTTTACATCCAAGCAAATCTCCAACTAGCGTAGTTGATGGAACAAATGTTCATAGTCATGAGGGTACTGATTGGATTTTAGGGTTGGGTTAGGAAAGACTTCAAGTTTAGATTTTTTTTAAAGGTGCATATATACAGTCTTTTTTGGGGTTTGCATAGCAAAGCAGATCTCAAAAAAAGCAACTGATGTCCTATTATTTTAAAGGGTTAATGTTTGTAATTAAAATTAGATGATAAATACAAATAGTTGAAAATAAGAGTTAAATACAGCTTTTATGACCGAACTTTAACCACTTGATATTAAGCATGGCTGCACTTGTAAATATTTTTGTGAGACTGGACATCAGATGGCGCTCATCTCACTAAAAGGCTGAGCCGTGATAGGGATTTTGAAACACAGTCCTGAGGCTAAGCAACTGCGCCTTTGGGTCAAGTCTCTTGAGTCTCGGTGTTTTCACCTGTGAAGTGGGAGTGGGAACAGACCGGATCAATCTCCAACCCATACTGTCTTTGATTCTTCGACTACAAAGGTGGCACTGACTAGCTGTTTCTACCGCTGGCTGAAATCCCCAAGATAAGTCAGGGTGGGAAAGCGTGGCAGAGTAGACGGAGCGCGGCACCAGCAGACTGCTTTCGGTGTTTCAGCCGCTCTCACTACATGGGCGGCGGAGCACAAATTCCTTAAATGCGTGGGGTCTCCATCTCCCTGGGGTGTCCAAACACAAGGTTACTTTCAGCGAAATCGACTTTCACGGGGAAATGCGCGGGTCCTACGAAGGATACCTATGCAAGCATGCTGGGAACGCCGGAGGACGGTAAAAACTTAACTCTTGCCGGGGTTCTAACCGAAACGCTCGGAAACAACTTCCGCCCAGCTCGAATCCGTCCGGGAAGGCGCCGCCCCAGAGGTCACATGGGGCCTAGCAAGTCTTTCGCGAGGACGCCGTCGCCACATCATGTAGGTTGTTCCATCTGAGTCGAGGTGGGATCCTTCTCTATTGCAGGAACGAGAAAAGCCCGGCAGCGCCCTGTGTGGCAACCTGAGGGCAAAGAAAAGAGTTTCCTGTATCTGGCCAGTTTCTTCGATTGGCCAATACAGTCGCCTGAGAGAAAACCTTTCCTCGGTTTCCTCTCGGTTCCTCCATCCCCCTCCTCCCAGAGGATTCCACTTGGTATTGCCGGCGCCCCGCCTTCGCACGCCGCCCTCAAGTGACGCCGGCGCGATCCCGCTGGGGGAGTGGAGTCTCGGAGGCGACGCTGCAGTGGACAGAGGGACGGACGCAGCCAGGTTGTCCCAGCTTTCGCTCTAGCGCCAGCGCGGAGGACGCGATGTCTGGGCTGTCTCGCCCGCTGCTTTTGGCCGTCGGCTGCCTGGCCGCGCTCTGCGTAATCACAGCGGCTGGGAACACCACCCTGGCCCCGAACGTGACTACAGCCTCGTCTCCACCGCCCACCACCACGACAGTCCCGGTGTCACCGACGACTCTCTCGCCGCTGCCGGTCACCACTCCAGCACCAGGTGGGCGCCGGCCCAACGGGCTTTCTGCGCTCGCCCGCCCGCCAGTCGGGCCGAGCGGCCGTCCCTGCGTGTGGTGCGCGGGGCCGGGGCGGGCCGCGGTCCGGCAACATGGCGGCCCGTCCGAGTCCGGCTGGGGCCGGGCCGAGGTGGCCGCGGTTGCGGAGTGCCCTGGTTGGAAGGGTTGGGGGAGCCTCGGAGGGCGTAGGGTTGTTTGCGACCCCACAGTGTTCGGCGCCGAGGTGTTGTATAAAAGCGCCTAGTAATCCCCAGCCTCACGTGAGGCTCTGAAGAGGGGACGTGGCTTCCTTCTGCGGTGGCGGCAGTGAGGTTGATTGGGGGGCGAGGCGACCGCCTCCAAAGTTAGCGATGAGACCCAACTCCCTCTCCCCGAGGTTAGTCGTTTGTGTCCACCCGGGCAACCCAGGTCGTCTTTTCGAAGGGAGGTTTCTCCCGAAGTTGGCGAAAGAAGGAAAGAGAGGTGGGAGACAAAAATCCGCGCTGGTGTCTCAGTCCTGGGTCTGAAAAAATTAGTCGCTTGGGACTTAATTACATAGATTTTGCAGGATATATCTGAAGTTTGAGCATTTAATTAATTAAAACTTTATACTCGGTGCTGTGTGCAAAGGAGGAAAAGTACCTATTTGTGTACCCGGTGTTTCGCGTATATCTCTTAGTAATTTAGGCTAAACTGGAAGATAAGTGGTGAAACCTAGGAGCTGGATGGAGATAAAGTAATTCCACTAGAATCCTGTGTTTAGAGATTGTGAAGCTGACATTGGAACCCAGGTCAATCGATTTTTCAGAACCCGATCGGGACCTTTCGTTAAGCTCTGACTCCATTTGGGGACTGGTTGAAACGTACGCTGAGAGTCTTACAGCAGAAAAATCAATGTCATGACAACACGCGCAACGGAGGGGGAGATAAATTTGAGTTAATAAAGTGAAGGCCCTCCCTAGATATTTAAAACTTAAGAGTCCAGTTTGATGGGTTATCCTAGTTAATACTGGGTAAGGAGTAACATATTGACCTAAGAATTGCTGCAGTGTAAGAATTTTTTTCCAGGCCGATCTATTTGAAAATATCTTCTCTAGTTTTTGTGTTTTATAGGGGTTTAAATAAAACATATAATGAAAGATTGTAAACATCTTTTAATGAGGAATGCAGTACAGTACTGGAGATTCTAACCTCACTATTTCCAAGATGATAGAGCAGAATTTGTTTTGTGCTCTTTTGGTACTTTCCTCCTAGAATTTTTTTTTTTTTTTTGGTAGGGTGTGTGTGTGTGTTTGAAGAGAGGTTTGGAGATACGTTAATTGTATTTGTGTATTTTGAAATGAGTGCAAAGGAGATGATTAGTCTCTTCTGTTAAGTGGTGGTTGGATACACTGCAGTCTGAAAGGCAGCAGTTTAGTTCATTGTAAGTAACACACGCTATGCTAACCAAGCATTCATTACAAGCACAAAAGATTTTAAACTAGCGTTTTTCAGGTGTATACAAACCTCTGAACGAACTTACTTTGCAACTCTCCTCCTACCCCTAAAAAAGTACTGTATTTGTTCCAATTTCTGATAAATATTGAAATGCAATTCCTCTTTGCAGAACTCTTTTTTTAGGCAGGGGGAAAGCAAATGAGAATATTTTTGGAGGCACCTAGCTTCTAGGAAAGTGTAGAGCCCAGTTCCATAGTCCAGACACTGAATTGTATGTAGCCTTCTTCAGTGTTCTGTCTCAGAGCTGTTTGGCTTAAGTTATTGACAAAGACCATGCTAACTTGTTAAATTTTGTGAATGTAGCCCCTTCCAGGTGAGTTGTCTCTTATCCTCTCATGGAAAACCCTGGAAAGCTTGGATCATTTGTGTTTATGATCTCAGGTTTTTCAGAGTAGACATCATCGGAGCTTGGGTTCAACCTATAATAAATCTTTATTACTATTAAAAATTCCATTTCACATCTGGTGTTTGGGGGCGGTGATTTCCCTGTGTGTAGTGTTGGCCTTCTAACAGCCTTTTTTCCAATTTTTTTCTTTTTTAAAAATGCCTCAAGAAACTGAGCATCTGAAATTTTTGCTGTGCACAAGGGGTTGTTTAGATAGGCACCATGAAGTATTGAGTGTTAACACTAGCTTGTGCTTTGTTCCCCCTTTCTCTTGAGTTGCCTTCTGGTTTCATAAGTCTTTTATAATGATTGGAAAGAATTTTTTAGTAAACCGCTTTATAGTTTTGTGGGGTTTTTTATGTGTCTGGTTTAAAAATACATAAGATCTACCCTCTTAATAGCTTTTAAAAAGAAGATATTTTTGTTCTTTATTTTTGACTATGCTGGGTCGTCTTTGTTGCTAGGTGCCAGCTTTTTCTAGTTTCCTCCTGCAGAGGTGACCTCTCTCGGTGGGGTGGCTTGTCTTGTTTCAGAGCACAGACTCTAGGTGTGCCCTTCTGATACAGGGGCTTAGTTGCCCTGAGGCGTGTGGGGTCTTCCCTGATCAGGGATGGGATCAGTAACCCCAGCATTGCAAAGCGGATTCCAAACCACTGGACCAACAGGGAAGCCCTCGTAATAGATTTGTAAGTGTACTGTACCATAATAAACTAGAAGCACAGATCTCCAGAAGTTTTCATCTTGTTTGAAACTTTGTACTCATTGAACAGCAAACATTTTCCCCTCTCCCAGCCCCTGACAACCACCATTTTACATTCTGCTTCAGACTTTGACTATTTTAGATACTTAATGTGAGTAGAGTCGTGCAGTGTTTGTCCTTCTGTGACCAGGTAATTTTATTCATCATAATGTCCTCAAGGTTCATCCATGTTTTAGTGTATAACAGGATTTCTTTTTTTTTAATGGCTGAATAATATTCTCTTGTGTAGCACATTTGTATCCATTCCTCTGTGAATGAGTTATAAAGTTTTGCCATTTCTGTGAAAAAGTAAGTCTGGTAGTGTATGCAGTGCTTGCTGCTGTTTAACAAAGATAAGTAGTACAGACTCGGAATGAGCTACCGATTGATGGATTTTATGTATTTTAACTCCCACCCCTAGATATCTGTGGAAGCCGAAACAGTTGTGTTTCCTGTGTTGATGGTAATGCTACCTGCTTTTGGATAGAATGTAAAGGTAAGATCTTTGGGTTTGCTTTAATTTTGAGAATGCTATATTGTTTTGTTCTAACATTTTAAAAAATTGCTGCAAGGTATTCTTGAACATTTGGAAATGTAAAACATTTAGGATGGTGGGCACTGTTTGTTTTGCAAATCGAATACTTTTCCTTTAAAATATCAGTTGCTTAATATTCCCCCTAAAATCTTTTGTTGTCTCCCATGCTTGTCTCCCATGTCTCCCATGCTCCCCCCTTTAATTTCTTAGGCTTGATAGTTAAGGCTCAATACCTTTAAAAGGAAGAGAAATTTTAGACCTTTGTGGTTAGGTTAAGTGTACTAGTACACTGAAATTAGCCATGAAAGAAAGTTAAGGGATTTTCCCCTGAAAACTGTTGCCCTGAAAAATGTTTGAACCATATTTATCTTCTGCAAATATAAGATGGTTGAATTTTTTCTTATTGGTAAAATAATCTCTCAGGTTTCCTTTTTATATAAAGAAAAATCCAAAGCTACATGGTATTAAACTTTGTTATTCTTCATTGAAAAATTTAAGAGTTCTGGAAATTATATCAGTATGTAAGAAAGTTTAAGAACCTCTTAAAAATAAGGAATTAGCCTAAGTTTGAATTGAATTAACTTTTTTGTTATATAAGGGTCACTTTTCTTTAGGTCATAAAATGGAATTTAAGAGTGTGCCCCTCCCCTCTTGTATGACAGGATCGGCAAGTTCTGGAGATTGGATGCCTTACCATTGAATATGTTGGGGAAAACTTTCTCTTACTCTTGCTACACATCTTCCCATCCAGGAAAGCAGTTTTAGAAAGTGTAGAAGACTAAAGCAGAGGTCTGGAACAGAGCTGCTGCTCTGGAGCACCTCCCATGTTTACTAAGCCTTTATTAGTTTCTAAGCACTTCTCCCTACTGACTCAGCCCTCTTGTGAATTCTAGCAACCTTCGTTATACCACAGTTCTGAGGTCTGTGTGTTTCTGACTTATCTGTTCAGTATATTCATGTGGATTTTAGAAGGATGTTTGGAGAGATCCTGTGTAGTATTTAAAACAATGGGGAAAAGATAATAATGGAGTATTTGTGAACTTCTAGAGAGTTTGTACTTGAGTTCTATTTTGGGGAGGAACTCTGGAGCATAGTAACAAAGTCAGAGATAACATAAGTGAGTAATTGATATTCTTCTTTCCTTCATCCCACACCACCCTCACTTCCCATAACAGGTAAAAGCTACTGTTCAGATAATTCAACAGCTGGTGATTGCAAGGTGGTGAACACCACAGGATTCTGTTCTGGTAAGTGTTCACTTTGGTATCTGAGAAGAGGAGATGAGGAAGATCATTGCCTTAGGAAACCTTATTTCAATATTTGGTTTGAAGCATTTCCATAATTCTATCTTGCAAGAAATTTGGATCTTAATAGCATATTCATACTCATTGCATTGAAGCTTGATTTAGTCGTTGGGTGGTACATAATGTGGAATGCTGTAAGTACAGATATCTGTTCCTCTACTTTATTTTTCTTTAACCTCTTCCAGATACTCACTGAATTTTAGACCCTCTCTATTTGCTGCATTTTACAGGCTTGAACAACATTGTTCTGTCACTTTCTTTATTATGGTACTGGTGATTATCACAGTCAGCTTAGTTTTTGCTGTGATTAAATGAATCCCTGCTTTATTCATCCGTTTTCTGTATTTTAGTTTGAGAAACTTGATGGTTTAACCTTTCATCTTTGCCCAGGAAATAGTTAAAATTCCTGGATGAAAGCTGGTTTTTCTAAAAAGATTATAAATTAATGGGAAAGTCAAATTCCTAATTTGGTATATTAATAATTAAATAGAATAAAAGATTTTTCTAGAGTAAATAACCTTCAAGTCTACCTGTAACTAGTTTCAGTAGTCATTTCCCCTTCCCTTCCCTCACCCCAACTTGAACTTTCTAACTGAAACTTTCCTTAGATTGAGATCAGTTATACCCTACATACAGTCCATAATATGGTTTAGGTAGTAAATGAATGAATAGTTTTAGTATTTAATTATATGATAATATTGCTTAGAAATAAGAGTATAAAATTTTAAAATATGTTAAGGAAAAATTGAATAATTCTATTCATTTGGCCATCAAGGACACAAAACTCCAAATTAAAGTGGTTTAATTGATAAGATTAATTTGGCTCTCATGTAAAGGAAATCTGGGCTTGAGTGGAGCTAGCAGGCTAGAGTAGCATCTGCAATCATTAGAGTCCCAGGCTCTTTCTATGCTTTTACTGTGTCATTCCTCAGAAATGGCTTTGCCCTTATTGTCCAAGGTGAATGCTCATGTTCCAGCCATCAGAATGGTTTTTCTGCCAACAGGAAGAGGAAAGGAAAGTGAGAGACCTGTGTCTACCTTACGGATGCTTTCTAGCAGTTACACATGGCTACCTAGCTGCAGGGGAGACTAAGAAATGTTTTTGCAGGGGAGGGTGTCACTAAAAATTGGTGCTGTTTCTAAAGAATGGAGGACCGATGTTGGGACAGCAACTGTCTGTCTCCTCCATAGGTGGTACTAAAATGAAAAAATTGTAAAAGTACTCAAATGACTGCAGGTTGGGAAATAGTGTTATAGACTATGATATTTTAGCAGCTTTGATTATGATATTTTAGACAGCTTTGACTTACATGTTTGTTTTTTAAATAGTGCCCACTACCACACCAACGCCAACCAATTCTACAGGTAATACAAGATAATTGACTCTTTTCCTCCTCCTTTGAGGGTTTTTTAAACTTTTGTTGATGAGTAACTTTAGTAATTAATACCTAAAAATCATTAGTTTAATTTTAAAAATGAGTAGACATTTAGTCTTGGACTGCAATAATTACATTAATATGTACTGTTTGTGACAGACGGATAACTGTAGTGTTTCACGTTCATTGAATCTGAACAGATTTGTTGTAGTTTTGTACATTGAGTCTGAAAACTGCGTTTTGTGGATTTTGTGGAACTCTTAAGGAAATACAGAAGCCTAAAGGAAATTAATTCTTGTCATCCATAGGTACACCAAAATGTCTTCAGTTCTTTCAGAACTAACTATATTTATATCTATAGATTCCTAATAAATACACTTATTAGGAAATTGGTTGACATGCCCATGCACATTTGAATTGCCTTCGTACTGCACATGTAGTTGTATGCACTTTACTCATCTACTCTTAGTTGGATAGGTCATCTTTCATTCTCTGTGCAGTGAATATCTTACAGGAAAATACTTGCTGTCAGCTCTGGTAGGATTGATTCAAACAGCATTCTGGGTCAGAGGATATGATAATCTTAAGGCTCTTAATACTGTTTGCTTTCCAGAAACCGGAAAGTTTTTAAACCACACCTTCAACAGCATTCCCTGGTGGCTCAACTGGTAAAGAATCCGCCTGCAATGCAGGATACCTGGCTTTGAGCCCTGGGTTGAGAAGATCCCTGGAGAAGGGAACAGCTACCCACTCCAGTATTCTGGCCTGGAGAATTCCATGGACTGTACAGTCCATGGGGTTGCAAAGGAGTCGAACACAACTGAGTGACTGTCACTTCACTTCAACAGCATTAAATATTATCTCCTTGTATAAATTTTTTACCAGTTTAATAGAGTAAATAAAAACATCTACTCCAGGACAAGTACTAGGTTAGAAGATAGGGACATAGGAACAGAAGTAAGATAGTATTTTGTCTCTTGTAGGAACTATGAAAGGTCAGAAAGCACAGTGTGTTGGGGTATTTGTGGGAAGGTGTGTGTGTTGAGTAATATGTGGTGACAACTTCCTGGAGATGTTGACAGTCTGAGTCTTGAAGTTACCTGGTAAAATAAGAGGGGAACTTCCCAAGTAGAGCAGGGCAGACAGCACATGTGAAGGAGAGGTGAAAGAGTGTAATATAATAAAGTCAGGGAATTGCATTTGGAGTATCCAGTAATAAGATGAGAACAAGCACGACAATCAACAGGTCAAGAGCCAGACTGAGAAGTGCCATTGTATGCCTTGCTGGCATGTTTAAACCATGTAGATCATATGATGAGATTTGCATTATAATAACTTATTCTGTGTAGAGAGGCTTTTGGAAAGAGGCAAGATTGAACACAGATGGGTATTCCGTTGTGATAATTCTAGAGAACTGTTTTTAAAAATGAGGGCAACTTCTACAAGTATCTAAAAATTAAACCTCATAGCCCTGTCTTCATTGATTATGTAGTAGGCTTCTAGTGCTTCAGAGATTGAAACCAATGCAAATTAAAAAATAATTTTTTTTGCCATGTTCAGAGGGTGAATACTACTACTACTAAGTCGCTTCAGTCGTGTCCGACTCTGTGTGACCCCATAGACGGCAGCCCACCAGGCTCCCCCGTCCCTGGGATTCTCCAGGCAACAGTACTGGAGTGGGTTGCCATTTCCTTCTCCAATGCATGAAAGTGAAAAGTGAAAGGAAGTCGCCCAGTCGTGTCCAACTCTTAGTGACCCCATGGACTGCAGCCCACCAGGCTCCTCCGTACATGGGATTTTCCAGGCAAGAGTACTGGAGTGCGGTGCCCGAATAGTGAGACACAAATGGCAAATTTGCGAATTTTTTCTCCCAGTGTTGTCAGACAAAATTAGTAATAGTATTTTAGTATTGTAAAGGACTTGATACATGTTTAATTTATAAAGTACATTTTTTTGTGGTTTCACAAAAGGTACAAGTAAGGAAAACTTTGAACAGATTATGAGTCTTAAAATAACCATACCCTCTAATCTAGGAAATCTGTATAAGAATCCATCCTATCAGAGAGGAGATCACATATTTCCCTGTGAGATGTTCATAGCTTGGAGAAATGAAAGATGACCTAACTGTCCAACCAAGAGTGGGACCACAGTGCTTACAATGACAGAGAAAGGAGTACAAATAAGTGTGTGCACATATCATAGTGTTTACTAATGTTTATTGGTAGTATTGATACTGTCTGAAGTCTCTTTTAACATAGTGCTGTAGTTCCTAAAATGTATTTACATTCAAACTTATTCTTCCCATGAGTGTGCATTTCTTTAGAGACACCAGAAGATAATTGTTTGAACTCATGTGCTACAGTAGAGGAGAGCTTACCCTTGGGCTCTTAACATCATTTAGATGAGGGAAATTAGGGCCTTAGGGCACCTGTTCTTATAAATAAAAATTTTGGAACACAGCCATGTGGATTCATCTGCTCCTTGTCTTTGGCTGCTTGTGTATTACACCGTGCACAAAGTCTAAAGTGTTTATTGTCTGCCTCGTTAAGAAGTTTGCCAAACCCCTGAAATGAAGAAGATAAATCTTGATATCTACTTTAAGAAATACTGAATTGTATTCGTTTCTTACCATAACTTACTAAGTTAATGGGTTTTGTCTTAGAAGCAGGATTATTGAGAAAGAACCAATAGTTCCCTCACCTAAATTCTTGCCCACCTATGTGTTTTTTTTGCAAACTGTATCCAGGTGTATATATAAATTTTTATATATGTACATAGATGCTAACATAGATACAACTTGATGATTGCTTAATGTTTTAGAATACACTTCAAAGCTAATGTTCTGAATGTGCAGATATGTTAGTAAACCATTAACTGAGATTTGGCCTTTATTCTGTTAAAAAAAACAACTGGAAGCATGTTGAAGTGGTAGTTATGTTTTTAAAAGATAGATGCTAGATAATTGAGAAATTTAAGTTTTTAATACATTTCATTTGCATTCCAGCTAAAACCACAACTCTGCCTTCCACTACTACAACTTCCACCACAGCTACTACATCAGGTAATTGTGGGTTTTAAAACTAAGTGAGATAGGATGTGTGTGCAGTGTTAGCTTTTACTATTTGTTATCATGTCCCAATTTTATTCTTAAATAGTTAGGAACTGAAATTCATCTCTTAGATTTGGAAGACCAAGGTAGTAGGCTGTTAAAGCAATAAGGATAGGTTTGCTGAGAGTCCTCTAAAACATTTTAAAATTGTAATCACATTTGGCGTGAAATGTTAGAATTAAATAGTAACGGTTTTCTAAAACCCTTTTAGTACAATCGGTAGGTAAAATCTAATTTCTTATAACTTAAAAATTAAACACTGATTACTGTTGGAGATTGGTTGTGTGCTGTATTAGACTGTGTCAATTTGAAGATAATATAGCCATCCTTTTTACTTCTAGGTAATACTGAAAATTTTGGTTCTGTGAATTTTTTTGGCTTTATTAAGATTATTTTTGTAATTTGAAAACCTGTAATCAAATTTTCATTTACCTTTTATAAATTTAGAAAAATGCAAAGTATGAATTTTAAACACATATTAATATTTACTCTAGCAATTAACTAAGATATGTAGTCTGAAGAAACTGCAAATTTTAAAAGTGCTTAATATGTTCACAGGGCATAATGTGCCAAGAGAATAAATTTTCCTTTTCATATTTGAAATTATATTAGCACCATTGACCACTTGATGTTGGATAGAATGAAGAGTGGGATTGATAAATGATTGTCTTCCTCAATTAGGAAGCTGTTGACACAAGAGGAAATACTTTATAGAAACACATGACAAAAAGCCTCAGATGAGTCTTGAAATTATCATAGAGGATCATGAGACTTCCTGAGTATCTTACTAAGTATTGTTATTTCTTTTATCTCATTTAACCAGGTACAACTAATACCACTCTATCTCCAACTATACAACCTACGCGGAAGTCTACCTTTGATGCAGCCAGTTTCATTGGAGGAATTGTCCTTGTCTTGGGTGTGCAGGCTGTAATTTTCTTTCTCTATAAATTCTGCAAATCTAAAGAACGAAACTACCACACTCTGTAAAGAGACCCACTAAATTAACAAGGACTGGCGTGTAACTCACTGAAACCAAAATATTATCTTTCAAGATGTCCCACATGGAAGACGCTATTCTAGGATCTTTAATTTTTCAAAGGATGCATATAGGAGCATCACCCTTGAAGAAGAATCAGTTCAGTCACTTTGCTCAACGGGCCTATTTAAAGTACGCTGCATGAGTCCTTGTGGCTGTCTTTCATTTTACATGGCTGCTGCTGTGGGATTGTGTTCTCTCTGCTTGACATGCCAAATGTAACTTTAAGTGATGGAAAACATTGTCCTGCGCAGACAACCTCATGACTCTTTTGGCAATTTAAATGTAATCATTTTAAGCCTGAAAGCTGCATTATTTTCATCCTAACTCAGGATGTAGTTTAGTGACCAGAATTGAGAAGAATGTGCCAAATGAGCATCAGTCAGGTGGATTTTTGGCTATCGTTTCAAAAGTGGAATAAATTTATAAATTTAGTACCCTTAGAGTAAAATTTTGTGCTTGATAACAGTTATTTTTTTCTACATTAGAAAAAAAGATGCCACACAGGGAATTACATTCCAGATTTAAAGAAATGAGAGGATACACAACATGAAAAGTATAGCAGGTTATTGTTCATACTTGTAAAGCACCTTATATCATTGAGAAATAAAGAACAGTGCCTTAAAAGACAGACTGAAAGGTAGACTGTAACTTAAAAATGTTGGTGATTTGTTCTTTTACGTTAATGAAGGGAAAAGTTGGTTTGAGGATGTAACTGTTGATGTGAGCAGTAGTAAACCTGCTTTTAGATACCATACTATTAGTATTTAATTGAAAACTTAGCTACTTTATTTCAAGCCTGAGTGACTTAAATGATGTTCTACAGAGTCGAAAGCCTTCATCTATTGGACCTCCCACCGTTTTTCTTACGGCTGTTAAAAAGTATAAAGATAAAGTTGATTTAATTGTGTTTTCCTTTGTACTTCAAAAAAGTATCCTAACACTGTTGTACCTTAAAAAGATTTCCACTGAGCTTTTTTGAAAAGTAACTTCTATAAGACAAGGAAGAAATAAGTTGTTTTACAATCATTTACTAACTCTTTAAATGAGACAGTCATTTTAAGTTTTGAAATAGCAAATGTGAGCAGTATAATTTCAGAAAAAATTTAGTTGATCAGATGACTAAATTTTTATTGATAATTGCCCTGGATAAACAGATTGAACTTTTTGTTTCTCCTCTCCCAGGCTTTCTTCTTAGTTTCAATTCCTGTTGTAGGAAAAGCATGTGTACTTTTTATTTTTTAGTTTCCTCATGAAGCACTAGTTTTTTTTCAGGTTGAGGGATATTTCTTCCCTGCCTTTGACACATTGGATTAGTTCAGGGGCTTAAATCAGTTTAAAATGAACTTTTGCTTTTCTAGGTCATTAAGATGTTTTGTTTTAGTTTCTTTAGCCTGTAGGGGCCGATTTTAGTACTGGTTTTCAATATTTTATAGTACAAGACAAGTTGCTTTGGTCCATTTCATAAGCCAGAATTCCTTATATTTAGATAATTAAAGGTTCTTAAAGTGAAGATTTACTGTTTCTTTGTTACTTGCTGGTACAGCTAAAGTTTGTTTTACTTGCACATTTGTACATATACCTAATGTTTTCAAGTGCCTTAATTGTTTAAAATCTCTGGCTTCAAAGGTTTTTGGGAAAAGGTAGGCTTACCTCACATTTTTGTGTTTCTCTCAGTAGTGATATTCTAGGTACCTCACAAAAATTTTTATTATGGTGCCATGGCTGTTAGCTTTTAGTAATTGCTTTAAGTACAAAATTCAGTTGAAAATACACAGAATTTCCATTCTCCCAAAGGGGTAAAAATTAGCTACAATGGTGTAATTGTCATTTACTTAGATACGAATACCTTGCCACACATTAATGTTAACGCTATAGCTATTTCTGTGAAAATGTAGCTGACGAAGCCTCTCATCTTCTGTAGTTTTGAATACTGCTCTAACAGAATCATAATATGGAATTAGATTTTACAAGAAGAGCTCTTAAAGTGAACTCACAGCCTTTTCCCCTCTTGAGCAGTTTAGTATCTTGAGCCATTAATGATTTGGTTTTTTTTTTTTTTTTAATCCAGAAAGTATACAGAAACATTTTCAGATTTTTCACCTGATTTGTTCATGCAGATTGTAGTTCTATTAAAATCCCATATCTTACCTTATGGATAATTGTTGCACAGGCAGACACTGCTGTATTTAGAAATTTCTATTTCAGTTCATTAAAAACTGCAAAACCAATCTGTATCATGTACCAAACCAATCTAAAATAAATCTACATGTTTATTGGGTTAATCTGCTTTTTTTTTATTAACTGAAGTGTGTGTGTATATTTTGACTATGGAATTTAATGCTAGTGAATTTACCTTAGTCTTGTTGGGAATGGCTTGTCTACTCAGTGTTTCATTGCTCCTCGAGACCAGCAGATAGTAGCTAAGGGATGTTTTTACCGGTGGAGAACAGAGCCTTAGAAAGGATAGTTGGAGGGAGGACTTGGTTTGCCTTGCTATTGACAAAAAAGTTGATCTTCCTCAAATAGAAATCATCTACTTAGGTGCTAGTTTACCAAGTATTTATGAGAATACCATCTGCTGTTAGATATCTGAAAGCTTGTTTGCGACTTTCTGCCTCATTCAGATTGCATGTAAAGTAAAATTGGGTTTCTATTCAGAGTCTTTGGTATAAATATTTAGTACCAAGCCACATGCTGGTATGTGAAATCTGATTCTGTAGGCCCATGTTTGGGGCAAAATTACATTCTATATGAAATTGCAGAACTTGGACTAAAGAAGAGAGAATAAACACTCTTCTATCAGCCTTAAAGCCCAGAAGAGTGGATTGAAGACCCCTAGAACATTGCTAAAGACAAACTGTTACTTTGATGAGCATGGTGTTCACAGTAGATGGGGTGTTTTGTTTTTTGTTACTGTTTTAATGATTGATGTCCTGTGTATTACCCGTGTAGTTACTATGCCTGTGCTCTTCCTTCATTTGTGTAGGTACCATGTTGCTGCTGGTATTCACCTTCTGCCTAAAGGATGTCTTTTAACCTTCAACATTTCTAGTTTTGTTGGTACAGATACTGGTTATGAGTTCTTACAGTTTTTGTGTGCTTTCGTTTTTGAATGATTTCATTGGATAGAGTTCTAGGTTGACATTTTTGCTTTTAGTCCTTTAATAATGATGATCCAGCATCTCACATGCATTGTGTCCTATGAGAAATCTCATCTTTATCTTTTGTTCCTCAGTACGTGTCTTTTTTTTCCTCTTGCTTTTACAAGATTTTTCTCCTTATCACTTGTTTTGAGCATTTTGATTGTAATGTGCTATGCTGTAGTCTGTTTGGTCAAAGCTATGGTTTCTCTAGTAGTCATGTATGGATGTGAGAGTTGGACTGTAAAGCTGAGGGCTGAAGAATTGATTTTTGAACTGTGGTGTTGGAGAAGACTCTTGAGAGTCCTTTGGACTGCAAGATCAAACCAGTCCATCCTAAAGGAAATCAGTCCTGAATATTCATTGGGAGGACTGATGCTGAAGCTGAAACTCCAATACTTTGTCCACCTGATGGGAAGAACTGACTCATTCGAAAAGACCCTGATGCTGGGAAAGGTTGAAGTCAGGAGAAGGGGCCGACAGAGGATGAGATGGTTGGAGATGGTGGGATGACATCACCTACTCCATGGACATGAGATTGAGCAAGCTCCAGGAGTTGGTGATGAACAGGGAAGCCTGGCATGCTGCAGTCCATGGGGTTGCAATGAGTCAGACACGACTGAGCTGAACTGAACTGATGCTGTTTTGTTTCTTGTGGCTGAGGTTTGTTGCGTGTCTTGGATTTGTGGTTTTTCATCAGATTTGGAAAACTTTCAGCTATTATTTTTTCAGGTATCTTTTTCTGTCCTTCCCATTCTCTGTGCTGGGGACTTCAGTTCCACAGAGGCTGCTAGAAGGTGACTTAAAATTTACCCATGCACTGTTTTGGTTTTTTTTTCTACTTCATGTCAGATTATTACCGTCTTTAAATTCACTAATACTTTCTTCTACTGTGTTTAATCTATTGTTAATCTTACCTGGAGTCTTTTCACTTCAGATGTCTTCATTTTTAAAAGTTCAGTTTGGGTGTTTTTCATATTTCCACATATTCCAGCTTTACGTTTTGAACATGTATCAATTTTTAACATCTGGGTCAGTTTCTATTGATTTTTTTCTCACTATAAGTCATAACTTTCCCGTTGCTTTGTATGCTTGGTAGTTTCTTATTGCATACCAGATGTAAATTTTAACTTGTCGGGTGCTGGTTATTTTTGTTCTGGGACATAGTTAAATTTCTTGACAGCAGTTGGCTCCTTTCAGATCTTGCTTTTTAAGCTTTGTTAAGAGAGCAGAACATTTGTTCTAGGATTAATTGTTCCCCAGTTCTGCATTGGCTAATTATCTACCCAGTGCTCCCTGGATTAAGAGGCTTTCTGGTCTGGGTTAGTGGAAACAGCCTCTACTCCTGGCCTTGTGTGCGTTCCAAGTACTATTTCCTCTAAACCTTTCCCCAGCCTTGGATAGTTTGCTCGTGTACGTGTCCTGACCAGTACATTGTTGAATACCTGAGGGGTACCTTCTGCAGGTCTCTGGAGTTCTCCTTTGTGTAGTTCTCCCCTCCCTGGTTCTCTGCCCTGGGAACTCTATCTGCTTTCACCTCCCTTAACTCTCAGCTCCATCTCAACTCAGGGAAGTCCACTGATTTCTGCCTAGGTGTTGCCTTCCTGCATCATGGCTTAGAAATTCAAGGCAGTAAGCTGGGTTGGTGGTTTCCTTTTTTTCAAGGATCACTGTTCTTTGGCTGAAGTCCGGTGTGTTGAAAACCACTGTTTAATGTGTTTTGCCTAGTTTTTCATTTGTTTCTTGGTATATCCAGTCTCTTACTTTATCTTGGCCAGAAGTAAAAGTTCAAGATAGTACTTTTAAAGTCTTCATTTTTAATTATTTAACAAATACATATTCTGTTTTTTCTTCTTCTTCTTAAACTATTACAGGTAAAGTCTGCTTTGATAATCCCAGCCTCTTTCCCGTCTTTGTCCTTCTCCACTTTCCAGAGATAATTATTAGAACTGGTTTGGTGGTAAACTCTCCCCCTCAGTATTTATATACACACAACTAAATATACCCTTAGAAAATACATGATGTGGATTTTTATTTTATTATTATCCTGCAAATTTTTTTTCACTCATTAGCTATGCCAAATTCTTAAATTCTCTGTTGGTATGTATAGTATGACTTTTGTAAGTATCTACCTACTGAAGAACAATTAGGTTGTTTGTAATTTGTAGATTTTACTGTTTTCTAAAGAATGTCTTGGTACCTGCCACCTTGCTTATATGTGTGAATGTTTCTCTAGAGCAAACAGAAGTGGACACCTGCACCCAGGGTTTCCACTTTGAAAATTTTCACACACTGAGATTGCCTTCCATTTCCTACCAGCAGATACCAGAATGTTTTCTTTGTCCTTCCGCTTACTATTACCACTTGTTATTTCATCACTACCCTTGTGCGTCACTACCCTCCTGAGCTTATATCCACACTTCATTGGAAAAGGTGTGGCCAAGGCTGAATGGCAGAGGGGTTCACTGAAGCTGTGAAGGGGGGGTAGTGGGGCGGCGGGGGGACCCCTTCACAGGAGGTGCTGTCCCAGTGGCACTCCACCAAGAAACTGCATGCACCACTGGAGTTCAGCACTGCAAAAGCAGCAGGTGCCTGCCTAGGTGAGGAGCCCAGAACCCAAGAGAAACCCTTCTTCCTCTAGCACCCTCTACTGACAAAGCTTAACATCCTGCCTGGTAGTAAAGAAGACATGTTAGCAGGGTCCAGATTCATTACTTGATAGAAGACAATGAAGAGTGAATTTGGACCTCAGAAACTTAAGTGGTATCTTACCTGGTCATGGCTGATTTTTTAGTTTTGATCTCAGTCATCAACCTTCCTTTTGTTTTTTATTTTGTTTCAGAAATAAATTTGCATGTGCATTTAGATATTTAATATAGAAGTTTATGTCTGTAAATATGTTTTTCTGGTCTCTTCTGTTCCATTTATCTGTTGATGTTTATTCCTTTACCCAAGATAAATTTTCCTGTCTCAAAGACTTGGATTAGGATTTTACAAAAATCTGAAGAGGGTTTTGCTGTTTGTAGGAAGAATAAAAAGCCTTGAGAGAATGGTGTTCTTAAGTGAAACAAATAGAAATAAGTGCTTTGAAATTTACTTAGATTAGTCTCTGACCTGGTTTTTCACTTGTTAATAAATACTATCTGGCCAGCAGTGCCCTCTCTCTTGGCTCTCCCACCTAATCAGTAACTCTAGAACCCATATTAAGAGGCTGCTGGTTGACCAGAGGCAAGGCCTAGGATGTAGAAATGCAAATCAACTGTTACAATTTAGGGTCAAATCCTGCTTCACTTGGGACATTCAACATCCAGTCATCTCAGTCTTTCCATACTATCCTCACATACGGTAAAACTGAGATAAAAGGCTTAATGGAATTTAGAATCATTTTTATTCATTCAAATATTCATAGAAATAAAACTTGAAAAAAGTCTATATGATTACCAATCAGGTCTAAATGGGGTTCTGGATGGAGCCGTTTAAACTTGAAAAGCTGGAAGTTGAACAGCATCTGCCACGTTGGGTAGGAAGACATGGTCAGTTCTTTTTGTGTGTTTAATAGGTACCTGCAAAATAATTATTAGGTATTAGAGCCTTTTTAAAAGATGATGAATAATTATTATAGCATCATTACAAGTGACTGTTACTACTGAGACCAAGATCATTGGTTCAGTCTGGGTTAGACCATTTAGTGTGCCTTGTCATACATATTTTGCCTCTTGTTTTTAAAGGGAACTAGTCAGGGATGAACCCATTAATGGAAAGCCATGTCCAGCTAAGGAAGGAAAGATATCTCATATTTGGAGAAATCAATAAATTCCTTAATGTTTTATCATTTATGTTAGTGCAGTGCTACTTTTAAAAGAAAATCAGTGGTGGTCTTATATTTCAGCCTTCAATAAATTCCTCCCAGTCTGTATTTATCTGACTTGTCTCATAAACCTTGTTTAAGAAGTCAGACCTTAGATTTGAAGAGGTGCCAGATGATTCTGTGGCTTTCCTGGACCTCAGGCTTTTTGCCTTGGTCTCTACTATACACAAGCCAATGGGCCCATAAGACACTCACTTATTTATTACAGTTTATTTATTTAATAGAGTAATGTAGCCAACAATTGGTCTTAGACCATAACCTTCTAAATCTGAAACCTAGTGCATCCCCGCTGATGTACTTAGCTCCTTAGCAGCTTTCTCAACCATAAGAGTTGTGATCAGCAACCTGCCCCATAAGGAACGTTTGCTTTGGGGAGTGAAGTGGGGATAGAGTAAAGCTTAAAAGCCATTGTGGTCCCACACAGGTCAACAGAACATCGCTTCCTTTTGGAAAGGGCTTTTGCAGAAGCAGATAGACATGTAGTAGAACGTCACCTTTTGGTGAAAGATGACTGCACAGAGATCGGTGGGTCAAGCACAAGGCAGGCATTGATAATGTAGCCCTACTTGGTCAAGGTTCTCAGTTGGGTATGTTCCTGACCTGCTTCTTCCCTCTCTGTGTGTCTCCCTTTAACTGTATGTCGAAATACTGCAACAAACTTTTGGTCCAAAAACTAGACCATTGGCTTCAAAAGAGGCCTTAGGATGGCATATTTTCTGACAGAATGATTGATTGTATTTTTTCCTCTTAACTTTTCTCAAGGTAAGAGGAAAGGAATTATTAAGTGTGTTGATTAGATATATATACCTCTCTGAAGGGGATTCTGAAAAACAGTGGAACAAAGAGTGTAATACTTATTAAAATAGCATAGAGAAGGTGGTGAAAGGGGATTCAAATGGTGTCTTACAATAAACTAAGAGGTGAAACAGTTAAAAAAAATTCTTCAAATATGTGCTATACTTCAACCTAATCTGTATTCCAAGCATTTCTCACGTGTTTTAAGGCTGACTTCAATTATTTTTGCTCTGCCAGGGATGCAAAGGCTGTGGCACTGCTAGTTAATCACTGTAGATGATTGAGAAAAAAGAACATGTCCAGGTGTTGTACTGACTTTCACACCCATTTACTGAATTGTAATTGAGTAAGTGCTTTTGGGCTTGTTTCAACATTAGAATTTTATTATTGAGGAGTGAATGCCATCAAGATGGCAGAATAGGAAACCCTAGACCCTCCTTCCTGCAGGAACATGTTAATTCAGCAATAATTCATGGACAAATTCCCTTAGTGAGAAACCCAGAATATTATTTTCTAAGATCCAACCATTGAGATAAGATCTTGATGCACAATTTTTTAATGTAACTTTGAAGTGACCCTAAACCATGATTTCATATTTACATTTTTCATTGTTTCATATAATCAAGTTTATCATTACTTACAGTCTTTGGCCTTTGAATCCTTGTTATTTTGCTGCCCGTGAGTTGAGTCTTTAAAAGGTGTTGCTGGGTGTATCTGGATGACGTGGAAGCAGAACTTAGGGAGTAGTGAGCTTGGGATATAAGGCCTGTAATGTGAAAAATGTTAAATTATATCTCTAGTTGCAATGTACAGGTCTAGGTTTAATTCATAAAATTTTAGAGCTTAAAGTGGGTATCTGATTCAGCTTCATCAGTTTTGAGTGAAGATGTCAAAACATGGATAGTGTCTTTTGCCTGTGTGTCTATGACCAAGTGAAAGAGATGATGGGTTACTTGGACCTGTGGGTAGAAGTAGGCAGACTGAGATATTCACATTAATAGGACTTGGTAATTAGTTGGGTATGCAGGGTAAGGAAGAATAGCTTTCAGATTTCTGGCTCAAGCAATTGATCAGATTTTATGGTGGATTTTATGCTGATGGCACATACATGCTCAACAAGTCATTGTTCATTGCAAGATCAGGATAGATGGGTGGGAAATATGAATGTATAGACAGGAAGCAGACAAAGATTAGCTCAAGGCCCCTGAGATGATAGAAGCCCATGGGATGCTGATCACAGTGATTATCCCAGGGAGGAAAAGGAACACCTTTTCTATTTTAACAGGAAGGAAGGAGAAGCAGCTGAGTTTAGGTTTAGGTAGGCTGGGGACAAGAAGTAGAGGGAGTTCCCATCTGATAGGGGAGGAGGAGGACAGTGTCTGCAGAGACCATGAAGATTTAAAATAGTTGCTGTATTATATAACAACTTTTATTTTTTTATAACAACTTTTTAAAAAGTATAATTATAAAAATACTGAATCATTATGTTGTATATCTGAAGCTAATATGATACTGTAAATCTATAATACTTCAATTAAGAATAAATCAGTTACTGTGAAGAGGAGGAGAGAGTGAGCTGACCTTCCCCTCAGCTCCAGGAGAACATGTGATCTGGGCCTAAGACCACCAGGCATCTCAGTCTCTGGCTTCAGTGATTTCTTCAAAATTGGTCACATGACCTGAGTCAGCCCAGTCTCCTCTCCATTCCCCACTCCTGCCATGTGAGCTTGAACAGAGGATGGAAGCTACAGAGGTGACAGACATCTTGCTTCCCAAGGGGCTCTACTTCCTGTCTGCTCCCAGCATGCTCAGGGCCCAGAGATGCAGAGAGAAATCAGTCCTCAAGAAACAAACCTTCATCAAGCCCGCATGAGTCAGTGGAACAGAATAGAGAGCCCAGAAATAGACTCACACATCCACGATCAGTTAATCTTTGACAAAGGAGGCAAGAATATACATTGGAGAAAAGAGAGTCTTTTCAGCAAGTGGTGGTGGGGAGAGCTGGACAACTACATGTAAATCAGTGAAGTTGTTAGAACATTCCCTCACACCATACACAATAAAATGGCTTAAAGACTTAAATATAAGACATGACACCATAAAACTCCCAGAAGAGAACAGTCAAACATTCTCTGAAATTGTAGCAATGTTTTCTTAGGTCAGTCTTCCAAGGCAATAGAAATAAACCAATAGAACCTAGTCAAACTTTTAAGTTTTTGCATAGCAAAAGAAACCATAAAACAGACAACCTACAAATGGAGAGAAAATATTTGCAAATGATATGATTGATAAGGAAGGGCTTAATTTCCAAAATATACAAACAGCTCATATACTCAATGACAAAAAAACCAACCCAATAAAAAAATGGGCAGAAGACCTAAATAGACATTTCTCCAAAGAAGATACATAGATGACCAACAAATACATGAAAAGATACTCAACATTGTTAATTATCAGAGAAATACAAATCAAAATTACACTGAGGTATTATACTAGTCAGAATGGCCACCATCAAAAAGTCTACAAATAATAAATGCTGGAGAGGGTATGGAGAAAAGGGAACCCTCTTACACTATTGATGGGAATGTAAATTGGTACAGACACTATGGGAAACAGTATGGAGGATCCTTGAAAAGCTAAAAATAGTTGCCATATGATCCAGCAATTCCACTCCTGGGCATATACGCAGAGAAAACTATAATTTGAAAAGATAGCATAGCAGCAGTATTTACAACAGCCAAGACATGAAGGCAATCTAAGTGCTCATCAAAAGATGAGTGGATAAAGAAGATGTGGTGTATATGTATATACATAAAATGAAAGACTACTCAGTTATTAATAAGAGTCTTGCATCTTCCCGTCCATAGAGAAACACTAAAATCATTAATTTGTTTTTTTGTGATTAGCAGTAATCTTATGATGTTCAACTACATGATTTTTTTCAGCAAAAATTCTAGTAAGCTCTCCAAATAAAACTTAATCACAACTTTTAGGTTGTGCATTTGTTCTTCAACAGACAACATGTAGAAAGTCCTGAGCAAACCCCCTCCCATCACTGCAGAAGGGGACAGATGGGGGCTGAGACCTGCAAGTAACTTCTACCTCTGCTTCCTGAAAAAGAGGCTTCTCTTTCATTCCTGCTGCATTCCTATCCTGGTAATTAGGGTTCTCCCCATGTGCCTCCTGCCTGACTCTTGCCCTCCTTTGTAAATGCGCAGGTCTTAGAGGACACAGATGGCAGCTTGATTGGACATGTTAACGTGGAGAAGGATTTAAAAGATGTTTGTCTAGGCTGGAGGCATATGGAGGCAGAGGGGAAAGGGAGAAACAGAAAACCCCAGGGAGTCTGTAGAGGATAGTGGGAGATACAGAATCACTCAGGGTGATTGATCAAAATAGGGCCCTTGGGTGCTCTTGACACTCTTTCTCTTTGGATCTGGGCTTGGGGGAGGACTCCAGTCCCACTGTTAGGGCCCAGGCCGCAGGTATGGGCAGGGAGGGGGTGAGTGAGTGAAGTCGCTCAGTCATGTCCGACTCTTTGCGACCCCATGGACTGTAGCCTACCAGGCTCCTCCGTCCATGGGATTTTCCAGGCAAGAGTACTGGAGTGGGGTGCCATTGCCTTCTCCAGAAGATCTTCCTGACCCAGGGATTGAACCCAGGTCTCCTGCATTGTAGGCAGATGCTTTACCATCTGAGCCACCATGGAAGTCACAAGTCCAGCCTTTTTCCTAGAAAACCTAAACTATCTTGACCTTTGAAAATGATCTTTCTGCTTGAAAATGATCTTTCTGCTTGAAAATGATCGTTCTGCTTCTGTGAGTGTTTCCTCACATCATTCACACCACTTAACAGTGGCCAAAAGAAAACACAGATAAAGGAGTACACACATGTATGAAAGTATAATAACAAACATTTGCACAATGACCTAGTGTTACTACACTCTGTGGCAGACACACACTGTTTCATAGAGACCTCAGGATTCATCTTTGAGGTAGGTATTTTACAGAGAGGTGAATTAACCTGTCCAGGGTCACACAGCTAGCAGTGACAGAAGCAGGATTTTAACCTTGGCTGTCTTATTTCAAAGTCCATATTGTCAACCACCAGGCTGTGCTATGGAACAGAAAGGAAAGGCCTAGCTGACCTTAACAATAGGCTGATTGTGGCTATTGCTATTTTTGATAGACCTAGAAGAGAACTTGGAATTTATTTAGTCCTCATCTTACATGAGAGGAAACTAGTTTAGAGACATCCCAGCTTCTGGCCTCCGTTCCATTGCTGCCCACTGACTGTGTTGTCCAGAGTGCTGTTTTGATTGTCATTTCCATAGGACTCCTCAAGCCCCTAGGACCCAAGAATCATAATGTGCTTTATGAATAACATCTGAGAAATGTGGTCACTAGTATCCTGTCAGGAAGGAAGAAATTTTCCTTTACCGTTCTAGGTTCTTTTGGCTGGTCCAAGAATTCAATTGATAATGAGATTAACAGGAGAAAATCACACAACAGTTTAATTTGCCAACATTTGTTGGATTATGGAGAAAGCAAGGAAGTTCCAGAAAACATCTATTTCTGCTTCACTGACTACACTGAAGACTTTGTGTGGATTGCAACAAACAGTGGAAAAATTCTTAGAGACCTTGCCTGTCTGCTGAGAAACCTGCATGCAGGTCAAGAAGCAACAGTTAGGACTGGTCATGGAACAGCAGACTGGTTCAAAATTGGGAAGGAGTACTACAAGGTTGTTGGAGAAGGCAACGGCACCCCACTCCAGTACTCTTGCCTAGAAAATCCCATGGACAGAGGTGCCTGGTAGGCTGCAGTCCATGGGGTCGCTAAGTCGGACATGACTGAGTGACTTCACTTTCACTTTTTCATGCATTGGAGAAGGAAATGGCAACCCACTCCAGTGTTCTTGCCTGGAGGATCCCAGGGACGGGGGAGCCTGGTGGGCTGCCGTCTATGGGGTCACACAGAGTCGGACATGACTGAAGTGACTTAGCAACAACAACTTAGCAACAACTACAAGGTTGTATGTTGTCACCCTGCTTAATTAACTTATATGCAGAGTACATCATGAGAAATGCCAGGCTGGATGACTCACAAGCTGGAATCAAGATTGCTGGGAGAAATATCAACCTCAGAGATGCAAATGATACCACTGTAATGGCAGAAAGTGAAGAGGAACTAAAGAGCTTCTTGATGAGGGTGAAAGAGGAGAGTGAAAAAGCTGGCTTAAAACTCAACATTCAGAAAACTAAGATCATGGAAACCAGACCCATCACTTCATGGCAAATAGAAGGGGGAAAAGTGGAAGCAGTGACAGATTTTATTTTCTTGGGCTGCAAAATCACTGTACATGGTGACTGCGGCCATGAAACTAAACAACATTTTCTCCTTGGAAGAAAAGTTATGACAAACCTAGACAGCATATCAAAAAGCAGAGACATCACTTTGCCAACAAAGGTCTGTCTAGTGAAAGCTATGGTTTTTCCAGTAGTCATATATGGATTTGAGAGTTGGACCATAAAAAGGCTGAGGCTGAAGAACTGATGCTTTCCATTTGTGGTGCTGGAGGACTCTTGAGAGTCCCTTAGACTGCAGGAGATCTAACCAGTCAGTCCTAAAGGAAATCAACCCTGAATATTCACTGAATGGACTATTGCTGAAGCTTCAATATGTTGGCCATCTGATGTGAAGAGCTGACTCACTGGAAAAGACTCTGAAGATTGAAGGTAAAGTGAGAAGGGGGCAGCAGAGGATAAGATGGTTAGATAGCGTCACCAACTCAATGAACATGAATTTGAGCAAACTCCAGGAGATAGTGGAGGGCAGAGGAGCCTGCCAGGCTACAGTCCATGGGATCACAGAGTCAGACATGACTTAGTGACTGAACAACAAACACATGGGAGAGACCTAGGAAAACTGAGCAACTTGGCAGCATTATTGAAGCTCTCAACTTAAATGCCATCCTCAGCTGAAGACAGAAGAAGATGTTGAAGATGGGGGAAAGTCAGTTATGAGAGGTTACCAGGAAAAGCAGAGTAAATGAGGGTAACATTGTTACACAGATTTGTCTTTTCCACAGATAAATTTCTAGAGATTTGGTCATCCTTCTCTTCCTTGTACTGAAGAAAGAGATGCTCTTAAAACTGTAAACATTTCTTACAGAAGGGCAACTCCCTTCCTTTTTTTTTTTTTTTAATTTTATTTAATTTTTAAACTTTACATAATTGTATTAGTTTTGCCAAATATCAAAATGAATCTGCCACAGGTATACATGTGTTCCCCATCCTGAACCCTCCTCCCTCCTCCCTCCCCATACCATCCCTCTGGGTCGTCCCAGTGCACTAGCCCCAAGCATCCAGTATCATGCATCGAACCAGGGCATTCACTGGCATCTCGTTTCATACATGATATTTTACATGTTTCAATGCCATTCTCCCAAATCTTCCCACCCTCTCCCTCTCCCACAGAGTCCATAAGACTGATCTACACATCAGTGTCTCTTTTGCTGTCTCGTACACAGGGTTATTGTTACCATCTTTCTAAATTCCATATATATGTGTTAGTATACTGTATTGGTGTTTTTCTTTCTGGCTTACTTCACTCTGTATAATAGGTTCCAGTTTCATCCACCTCATTAGAACTGATTCAAATGTTTTCTTTTTAATGGCTGAGTAATACTCCATTGTTTATATGTACCACAGCTTTCTTATCCATTCATCTGCTGATGGACATCTAGGTTGCTTCCATATCCTGGCTATTATAACTAGTGCTGCAATGAACATTGGGGTACACGTGTCTCTTTCCCTTCTGGTTTCCTCAGTGTGTATGCCCAGCAGTGGGATTGCTGGATCATAAGGCAGTTCTATTTCCAGTTTTTTAAGGAATCTCTACACTGTTCTCCATAGTGGCTGTACTAGTTTGCATTCCCACCAGCAGTGTAAGAGGGTTCCCTTTTCTCCACACCCTCTCCAGCATTTATTATTTGTAGACTTTTGGATCGCAGCCATTCTGACTGGTGTGAAATGGTACCTCATAGTGGTTTTGATTTGCATTTCTCTGATAATGAGTGATGTTGAGCATCTTTTCATGTGTTTGTTAGCCATCTGTATGTCTTCTTTGGAGAAATGTCTACTCCCTTCCCATGTCTCCTTTTTCTTAAAAATAATCAGCTCTTTATGCCAAAGAGACACATTAGGATGGCAAATTCTACTCCTCTATTCTCCTAAGGTGTTAGCTTGCTTCAAAATCTAGTGATATACTCAGTCTTCTTTTGGTGACATATTTCAACTTGAACTAGTTTTTATGATTGAAACCTTTTAATATATCAATACTCCAAGGTGAACTAAAATAGAAAGTTCTAACTGCAAATGAGAATAAAGTTTCATTCATTCATTCAACAAATATGAAGCACTCCCTTCACAGCCACTGGAATGTTATCATTAGTCCCCAGGACCCTCCTTCAATCCCCACCCAAGACCCTGGGAGCTTATTCTACCCAGAGAGAGGGTATCCTTACCGCCAGGTGAGTTTCTTTGGGTGGAGGATTGCTCAGCATCATTAAGCTGACTTTGTAGCTCTTCTACCCACTGGAAAGCATCCAGCTTCACACTACGCTCATGGGCAAGCCGGCTTCTCACCTGAGTGGAAAAGTGCTTGGGAAGCAGAAATGCTTTTGGGAAGCAGAACTGTTCCATCAGTTCACTGTGAAGGGTGGGGTAGGGGGATTGCCAGAGACAGTGTGGGTCCAAAGCTATCCCAGGAATACAAGTTTTCAAAAAATCCCTGGTCAGGCTGAACTGAGCCTTATGAAAATCAGGAGCACCAGGAAGGTCGAGAACTTAATCAGCGAGAAACAGAGGCAGCCCTTGGAACACGTTATCCTCTTATAATAGAAGTTTACTCACAAAAGTTATCTTTTATCAGAGGAGAAGCGGGGAGGGGAGAGGAACCAGTTCACAGAGGACCTTGTAGGCCAAGCCCAGTGCCTGTGGGACCCCTGATGGCTTCAAGCAAAGACTTGATCTCTCTCCCAGACCTCTAAGTTCAACTAATCATCTGCAGGGAGTGCACTGAGCACCATCTCCAGGCCTAACACAAGGCCCACATCCAGAAGACAGCTTCATGTTTGCTCTCCCCTTGCACCCCTGACCCAGAGTCCCCGGGCCAGAGAGTCTCTATGCCCAAAGTGACTCATCTGCATAGATCACAGGCATTTTTTTCTTTTTAAATTTATTTTTTATCATCTCCTAATTGTTTTTAATTATGAAAAAGTAATAGTGTAACAGGTTGAATAGTGTCTCCCACAACCTGGAACCTCAAAATGTTACCTTATTTGAAAATAGTTTTTGTAGACGTGATTAAGTGAAGATGAAGTCATACTGGATTACAGGGAGGGCCGTAAATTGAACACTGATGACCTTATAAACAGTGGAGCAAGCACAGATGCACACACACAGAGATTCAGGGAAGAAGGCCGAATGGAGAGCTGCAGCTGCATGCACAGGACACCGGGGACTGCGGTCAGCCGCCAGCAGCCAGGGGAGCCATGGCGCAGGTTCTGCCCAAGCCGCCTGCAGGGACCCACACCTAGATTTCAGACTCTGACCTCCTGAACTGTGAGAGGATACCTTTTTAAATCCTTTTTTGGTCATTTATTTTATAAAATTTCCCTTACTGACTTCCTTGAGCACTTAAAACAATCATTTAACCTTCTGATTTCTATTTCCTATTATATCTGGGGAATTAAATGACTTATTTATTCAATGAATATGTGTGAAACACCTGCCCCAGAAAGTGGTGTTTTGGTTTTTTTTATTTTTCCTTTTGTGTTGAATTTCATTCTGTGGTCTCCTTTGTTGGAACTTACATTAGTCCACATGTACATTATTTCCTTTTTTTTTTGCTGTGGGGTATATTGAAGAAGAACATACTGGGTCTGGAAACCACTTCAGCCTTTCCTTTCTTATTTCTACAATTCCAGAAACACCATGAATAAAATTCCCTTACAATAATACTTGCTGCTTTTCCAGATTACTTGTCAGGATTTTCTAAAAGATCCCTCCTAGCTCAAAGATTAGAGCCATGTGGAAATATGCTTTCCAAGTGGGTGACAAAGATGCCAAGATTCTGGGCCTCAAGGCACTCAAGCCATCATCTTTGCTCACAAGCAGCTTGAACAATCACCCAGGTATAGAAGATATTTCCATTTCCCTGCTGTTCCTGGGAGTGACCGAGGTAAGGAATACCACTGTGGAGGCAAGAGAGGTGTGGAGAGGACAAGATGGAAACCACTCTGGCTGGTGCGCCCTGACTTGCTACCTCTCACTGGAGTTACCTGTCGGAGTTCTCTCTGAATTTTCTTCTGCTGCAGCTGGCCCAGTTTAGAAGCCCTCTTGGCATCTTCAGTGAGGAGCTGCAGGTGCTGTTCCTTTTGCTCCACATCCTTTAAGAGCTTCTCCATGCTGGAGGCTTTCATTAAATCCAGCTGCTGCCTGTGGAGAGCTTCCTGGGTCACTCGGTGTTCTAACTCTTTCAGCAATTGTGCCTGCAGCAGGAAATGAGAAAGGCACACGGTCTCAGCAGAGGGAATGAAACGTTGGCCAACACAACTGTCCCCTCAATTAAAACCCAGGGGCAGAATTGTGTGAAGTGTTCCTGGGTTCAGGTACCACCTCCCAGCCATTCTGTCCTGTCTTGTGCCAACCAGCAGCAAGACCCCACAGTCATTCCTACTACAGACTGCATCTGCACGTCACTACCCCTTTATCACGTGATAGCAACGGAAGGGCTGGACCTGGGGAGAACGTGCTGATGCAGTACGTACCGAGAGTGGGCAAGGGAGGCACTAATGTTGCCTCTGTTTTGACTTCTTAAAAAACCTGGGAAAAGCCAGGTTGCAGATGGTTAAAAAAGAGCAGTAATAATTTGGTTCTGTTCTGAAATTTTTCTAATCGACGGTTACCAGAAGGTCGATCCTTACTTATAATATTGTATTAATAATGAGGATTAATACTTGTAGGGTAATTATATAATTATATATCACATAATTATATATCACAATTCACTGGCACACCATAATGAAGGAATTAGGGTCCAAAAGGAACAGATTATATTTCATCTCTTAAAATATGCCCAGGCTGTTTCCTAGGCTGTTATTTAAACTCAGCTCTTGTCTCTCTAAACCTAAGGCCTCTGTTTCATTTATGCTCAGATGGTTGGCACAGTTATTAAGAGCATAGATTTTAAAAAGCCTTTATTTTGGTGCCAGTTCTTTAGAGCAGCAGTAACTTCTGAAATTAAGATTTAGTGTGGGTCACCAGGAAAGGAACCAAGACTCCCTGCTTGGGGCACAATGCTGATGGCTGGACCACACTCATAGAAAACATGCTTGGAGCATGAAAGGAAGGTGTTAGAGGCAGAGACTCAGACCCCTAGATGCTCTCTGGGTAAAAAAAAAAATAGAGAAACACAGAGAGAGATCAATCTTAGATATGAGCAGTATCCCACCATTTTAGCCAAATATGAATAACAACAAAAGCCTTTTGGCCACTGCCCCTGGTCTCTGGGCTGGAAAGGAGGGAGAAGGGAAGCTGGGATCCAGGCCATCCTTCTCCAGCAGTGCTGTCTGCTCAGCTCCACACTGCGGCACTCTGGTGACCGCCACAGGCAGCTCAGTGCCGTGTCTCCTGGCCAGAACGTGTTCACAGAGAGGGAGGAAGAGGGCTTCTGAGCTCAGATACCTGATTCTCCTGCTGCCTGCACATCTTCACATTGTCTGCCTGAGCCCTAGCCAGGGCCTGCCTTAGAGCCAATAGCTGTTGACGAAATAAAACCACTTCTCGTTCTGCCATTAGCTTGATGTTCAAACACTCTTTTTTCGTTTGCACAGCTTCCTGTGAACATCCCAAACACAGTAAGGTAGGATATGAGTTTCTTTTCCACATTTTCAGTTTCACAAGAAGTCTCTGAACCATCATTCTTTGAAATTTCTGGAAGCATAGAGCTCCCGCTGGCCACTGCCTCCTTAATTTCAGTTAAGAACAGTGTGACAGATCAGCATAAATAAAATCTTTCGGAAACAGTAAGTCAAAGTTTCCAAACCACTATTGATATGTGCTTTGGTTTCAATTTTCCTTAAAACAGATTTTCAACTTACTGTTAGTGCATTTCCCACCGATAATAATGCGTGAAACCCAAAGATTTGCAGTGCTTTGACAAAGTTTGCCAACTCCATCTTTTCCCTTTCCTTGTGCTAAACTCTCTGATCTGTCCTCTCATTTGCTTCTTGGTCCGTCGGTCTTGCTACCTGACACCGGTGCGGCAGCTGCATCCAGGGAGGCCAGTGCCACCCTTCCCCCTGGCTGGGCGGGGCCTCCCTCCCCCAGCGCTCACCTTCTCAGCCCTGCTCAGCTGGCCCCGGAAGTGCGCCTGCTGCACCACCAGCCTCCAATGGCCCAGGCTCCTCAGTTTGCGCACCAGGGCGGGCAGGCCGCAGTTGTCCTGCTCCAAAGGCTGCAGCTGCTCCTGCTTAGAAGGCTCACTTTCAGAAAAGGTTGCCCGCAGCACTTTTCTCGGGAAGGACATAAATCCTAACGTCAGAAACATGCCTTCCAGAAGATGAGACAATTGTGCAGTGAGCCCCAGAGCCCTTTTAAAATGCCTGACACAGGCTTTCTCTGGGAAACAGAACAGGAATGCAACCCAAGCAAGCGGCAGGGTCAGACGCTGGGATGAAGTGCTGATACCCCACTCTAAGTGAAATCACATACTTTGGCTGGATTTTCTTTCATTTCTTCGTCAGGCCTGGCGGAGCCCCACTTCTTCTTTAGGCTTTTCATGTTGTCAATCCCTTCTGTTCTTACTTCGCCGATGAGCTCACACACTTTCTGGATCAAATTAAGCTGATTCTCATCCAACTTCTCCTGCAAAGTGCAGACTCAGGTTTAGGAAAGGCAGCTGAGGAAGAGTCATTTTGCCTTCTAAAACCCAACTTTCAGGAACGATTTCACATTAAAACGTCGTCGACCAAACAATTACTCTATCGGGCACTGTCTGAAAGTGTCACTTGTGACCCCTTTAGTCCTTTAGTGTTGTCCTCAACCTGCAGGGCTTCATCATCTGCACATCTTAGAGCCTGTGGTCGTCAGATGCCAAGGAGGCAGAAGAATGGGATGTCACAGGTGGAAAAGCAAATCACCCTCTCATTCCCCTCAACCCCCTCAGCACCAGAAACACACACAAAGGGTTACTTGGGAATTTGAACCTAGGGATTTTTGCTATGAGATTTACTCAGCAGAATCTGAGCAGATAAGACACTATCCATGAGCCACTAACAAGGAACTCCATTAAAATAGACACATTAGAGGAAGGAATAGGCTGGCTGCCCTTCCTCTCTAGGCTCCAGTGGAAATCTCATTATCAAACGGCCCGTTCATTCTGAGTGGCTATGGCTAACAGCTTATGGTGAAACAGCTTGCTCACTGCTTAGTACAACTTGAAGACCCAGCATCCTTGGGTAAGAAGTGACTGTGGGGTGTCCTGTCACCTCTGAACCACTTCCCTGGAGAGGAAACGGGAGGTTAGGGCAGGGGAGACACAGCAGAAAGCTTGGCTAGTGACCACACAGCTCAAGCTTCACCACCTTATGGGGACCCTGGGATAAAACAGGGATTCCCTACCTCCAGGGGCTTGTGCAACTAGTTGAGCCTGAGCGAAATAGAGAATTTCTTGTCTTGGAATCTGACAGAAGCTAAAAGGAACCTAAGAAATTTTTTAACAATTTCACACCTGAAAGACAGCTTAGTAAATTCTAGACTTCACTGTCTGCTTACACTTCGCTGCAGTGCCATGCCCAATGCAAGTTGGTTTGGATCCCTTAACATTTGTAAGCACTTGTACTTTATGGACACTTCACAGTAAGCAGCAGTGTTCAATCCTCTCTGGAATAACCAGAGAGGCTCAGTGGAAACTCCTCTCAATGGAACAAGTCCAGGAACCACCCTGGAATCCCCTGGGAGGAGGGAGTGATGGAAGGACCCACATGGGGCTGGCTCTGGGGAACACCTGATAGCAGGGAAGGGGGCAGATCTGGGGGACTTGGGGGAGGTATGGCTGTACTGAAATTCTCACTTGTGGGGCAGCTGGACCAGGCTCCGTGATGGCCTGTTTTAGGCATGGGTCTCCATCTTACAGCTGGTCAGAAGTCATAAGGCAGTGACAGGCTTCCACAGTGCTGTGGGCACGTGTGCACCCATCACTCCTCTTCTGAGAGGACCTTTATTGACAGGTCAGCAGTTCCCTGACACTGTATATGCCCAGCTAGTGGGAGTTTTGAGGGCTGTAAAATTTTCAAAAGCTGATTCAAATTCGAATCTGCCCAGTGAGCTTCTAGGAGGTAGCTGTTACTACCTACATTGGGGCTTGGCCTGGCCCAGGGTACTGCTCTCTCCTGTTTCGGATGGTCATTCAGTAGACAAAAGAGTAACATAAAACTGTTGGGGTTTGGGAGAAGAAGAACTCCCCCTTGCCTCAACAGCAATCATATGGTAACAATGCAGTAGAGTGAGGAAAATAGCAAATATCTAAATTATTTAAAATTCAGTGTCTCTTTTGGTAAAATAATGAGCACCCATCGCTGACTCACTCTCTTCAGTGAAAGCCTAGAGCTGGAGTATTCTTGGCCCCAACAACCTCTTGTCCCAAAGCCCACTCTGTTATTGATCCCTCTGTACAACCACCATGGGAGGCAGGTATACCCGGGTCTCCATGGGACTGTCCAGACATCCCACCCAGGTCACTTACTTTGATGTGCAAACATGTCACAAACAAAGCTTGGACTAATGCTTCATATTCTTCTTGGACTTCTTTTCTAATTTGCTTTTTGAGATTTAGATTCTCCTCCTCCAAATCCGTGAGTCGGGCTCTCAGGGCAGTGATCTCCATGATCATATTGTGACTGAGTTCTGCAACCTAGTGGCAGAAATATTTTTTTCTTAATGGGAACTAATTCAGGAATTCCCAATAGCCACTGCAGAAAGAGTTCTTTGTATATCAACATTGAATTGGACTTCTGCTTTGGGCCCAATGAAGAAGGTGAATGTCTTGTTGTGCAAGTTCAGGCAGCAGAAGCTAAGGAAGGTTTAAGGGTCCCAGAACAGTCCCAGACACATAGTAGGTGCTCAGTAAATGGTTGATGAATGAATGAACCCAGAAGAAATGCTACTTAAGCACTTTTCATATGGAGAAAATACTCAACTGTCTTGGCTTCCATTTCCAAACTGGCCTTCCCTTGACACCTTAGCCTAACTACCTTTTCCTCAGATGGCACGCTGACCTGAGAAGAAAACACCCACCCTCCCCCCACACACACACACACACACAACCAATAACAACAAAAAGAAAAAACAAAGCAATAAAAAATAACAAGAGTCAGCAAAAAAACTAAAGGAAAAAAGTCTTTAAGTTTGTGCTTAAAAAGTACAAACACACTCTCTGGATGTCTCTGTAGGGGACCAGTCATTGACAGGATTTCTACAGGAAGAGGCACAAGAAGATGACAGCAGCATGTCCCATGCCTCGCTACTGCTGAGACTGTGGATTCGAAAAATGGAGAAGAAAGCTTTTAGAGTAATAACTGGCCTACCTGACCAGCCTTGTCTTCAGGTGGATTTTGACCTCTTCGTATAATGTCTAATTCCTGAAGAGGAAAAAACAGTGCACCGTCGAACTCAAACATTTATTCAGTACTGCATGCTCCAGACTTCTCTTATTTGTGTTACTGGTGCTTCGTTTTGAGATCCTCAAGCTCCAACTGGAGCCAGGACTGTAGTTGTTGCCCCACTGCACTTTGGGATAGGCTCTCATTTTAAGATGGTCTCATCAGTGAGACCCACGATGCGTATCCTGAAGACAGCTTACTCAGGGATCCTGGCTTCTTGCTGGACCAGGAACAGCACAAAGTTCCCTGTGTTTGCTGAGAGTGGGAAGGTCAGCTGAGGATCTTCTCCAAAGGGCCAGCTGCCTTGTTGTTCACCTCTTATATTCCCCACTAGAAGCCTCCAAAGCATACAACCCAGTATTGCTGGGGCCATCACCATCCCAGCTGAGAAGACCAGAGCCCAAGGAAATAAGCCAACAAGAAAAGAAATTTGGAGAGTATCATTTACCCTCAATTCTTACATTAAGAACACCTCTCGCATTGTGGAGTCACTCCTGGGCCTCCCTACCCACACCTTCCCCAGTGTATTTCTCATCTGTCTGGGAACATACTTGCTCCTTCTGGCAGAGCTTCTGTCTAACGTGCTCCAATATATGCTCGTAACACATGGAGTAGCTCTCGAAGTTGCTGCGTTCTCTGGCCATCACATCACAACCCAGGGAAAGGAGGCAGGCCTCAAGGTGGTCTTTCCTGAAAGTGACCTGAAAGAAAAGGGGCATCACTCACAACAGCTCCTCCAGGGCAGTGCCACCACACTATTGCTCACGGCACACATTGCTTTGGCTCACAGACCCACTTCCATTCATCCTCCATAGAAAAACATTGGCGTCAGCCTTGCAAGCTTCTCTTTCAGGTCTGATCCTAACATCCACAGGGTCAAGGATAAGAGTACAAATGAGACATAAAGAACAGACTTATGGACATGGCTGGGTGGGGGAAGGGAAGGAGAGGGTGGGATGTATGGAGAGTAACACGGAAACATACATTACCATATATAAAATAGATAGCCAATGGGAATTTGCTGTATGACTCAGGAAACACAAACCGGGGCTCAGTAACAACCTAGAGGGTTGGGATGGGGAGGGAGGTTGGAGGGATGTTGAAGTGGGAGGGGACATAGGTAAACCTGTGGCTGATTTCTGTTGATGTTTGGTAGAAACCAACACAATACTGTAAAGCACTTATTCTTCAGTTAAAAAAAAAAGTACAAATGGAGGCTCACATTCCGGATGTCTAAGTGTCTTAAATATTTAACCGTTATAAATCAAACTAACTATTAAACTGAAAATGTTTAATTCTTCCAATTTGAAAAACAGACCTTCAAATGACTTGGGAGACCAGGTTTGATTTTATCATTCTTGGACAACTCTGAGTTCAGTACTGAGATATGGTTACTTGGGGGAGAGGTAGGCCCCAACGCATAGTTTACAGTTTGACCCTGGTTGCTCCCTACCTTTGCCCTCACATCACACTGTGGGACTGGTTGGGGGGAGGGTTGAATATGTGTAAGCAGACACCCCAGCTGTCCCTGCCCTTGCACAGCTGTCCTCGTCTACGCCACAGGCCAGAGTGTGCATACAGGTGGTGAGGTCCACTCTCTCTCTGGGGAGGATGATCTGGGGACCAGGCCCTGGATTCAGGACATCTCAGGGCCCCAGGTGTCTGGAGCATGGTCCAGAAGGGAAGCCAGGGATCTGAGTGGGTGTATCCCCTTGGCTGTGAGGATTTCCTGTGGGGAACAGTGGGGCTGGAGCAGAGCCGGAGGGGCCTCTGAAGCGGGGCATCTGACAGGGGCTCCTCTGGCCTTGCTCAAAGGGCCATAGTGCTCACTCTCTCGGCTGTCCCATTTCTTCCCTTTCAACACCTTTTTGAAGAAATGGCCATTAAGGAACAGAGGAAAAGTCTACCCCTCCAAGGCAGACTTAGTCTTAGGTTCCAAGAGAAATGGGAACCAATATGTGGGCAGTAGGGCAGATCCACCTTACCAGCACCTGCGTGTCCACGGGAGTGCTTGTGTGTCTCTGTATGTCTGTATCAGCCGTGTGTCTGTGTCCATTTGTGTGTGTGTCTGTATTCACAAGTGCATGTCTCTGTGTGTCTGTACCTGTGTATGTTTCCATCTGTGAGTATCCACATAGGTTTCTATGTGTCTGTATGTGTCCCTCTCCGTGTCTGCTCACCTGATGCAGTGCCTACCTGTGACACCTCCAGTGTCAGGACAGCTCTAGGCTCCCTGCAAGTCTGCTGTAGAAACTAGGTTCCCTTCCGGCCTGGGGTGGTTCCCCTGGCTCTGATTTGATTATCCTGGTGACACCATCCCATCAGTGCAACCTCCGTGCCACTGACCTCCAGCGAGAGCAGAGACAGGCTTTGCCAGCTGAGTTGTTGAGGCAAATTAACAGAGGTGGCACATAGTGATAAAACCCAGTACTGACAGAGTGAGGAAAATGGTTTCCTCATCACTGCTGATGGGAGGGGAAATCAGCAGGGTATTCTGGGGGGTGGACTAGCAGCATCTATGGAAAGATTTTAAAATATTCATGTTCTTTGACCTAGCAATGCCTCTTCTAGGAATTTATCTTTAGAGGACGATAAAAGTTATACACAAAAATATGTTAACAGATGTTCTTTATAGTAGTCCTTCCCACAGAAAAGAAAATTGGAAACAATCTAAAGTGCTTAATAATGGAAAACAGGTTGAATGTGCTCATTCATCTGTACAGGGAAATACTAAACAGCCACCAAAAACTGTGCTGTGGATGTATGTTTATTGACAAGCAAACATATTTATAACATACGGTAAAGTACACCATAACAGAAAGGCATATAGAATAATCTTATTTTGTTTAAAAAGTACATGAATTCCAAAAAGTTACAAATAAAGCTTGGAAGGAAATGCACCAAAATAACAATAGTGGTTATCAATGAGGGTAAGCTAATGAGTGTATTTTCTAATACATATTTCTATTTTCTAGTATACTCACAAAATGTATATATAATTAAAATAATTAGATATAAAATATATGTATTAATAAAACATATATACAATTAAAAATAGCAAAACTTTGGTAAAAGTTATCAACTGCAGCAACTTGGCAGGAATGCACTCAAGACGCGCAGAATGGAATGTCTTGGAGAATTTTATGAGCTGGAGCCAGGCAGTCAGAGGTGGTGCTCAGCCTCCCTCCCTCCGTCCCTCTCCAGGGCCTCCTCAAGGGGGTCCCTCAGCTGAAGGGGGTGAGGGCAATTCATCCTGCCCCTGTCAAGTGAGCAGTAGGACAGCCAGAGTCAGCTGCTGCCTCCAAGGCAAAGGACACCAGGATTCCATCCCCTGGACCTTGTCTTCTATATGGTGACAGGGCCAAGGCTATGTGGATTAGCATCCACAAAGGAAACACTTCTCTGGACTGAGTACAATGAAAGCCTGAAGCCTTGAGAAGTCATGAGACTGCACTGGAGGCCAGCAGGGTGTGGCCAGTGACCTCAGCCAGGTGGGCGGGCCCCAGTGCTTGGAGTCAGCCGCAACTGACTCACACCTCTCTGCCCTGGGTGGCAGTGGCAGTGTGCCAACAGGGCCTCCACAGCTCTTCAGCAGGGCACACTTCTCAAAATAACTCTCCATAACCACTGCAGATAAAGGATCCCAAACAAACAGAAACGCAGGCTCGAACCACGATGGCCCTCTGCCATCATCCTCTCTTACCCAGCATGCTATTTGAACCAGCCCAGGTTAAGGAAGCCTTGGGTGAGTCCGTGTTATACCAAAGAAGTGAGAATAGCCAGGACTCCCTGGAGCATCTCCAGAGGCCAGAGAAATTGTGTTGCTTCCTTCCCTGCAGTGGCTCAACTGAGGCCTTAGGAGCCTGGGCTGAAAGATCAGCTCAAGGGGATGGCACACAGAGGGTGAGTGTGCAGGCAGGGAGAGAGGTAAAGGCCCCGCCAGGGCATCTGCAGTGGGCACTTGGAATGTGGACCATATCTGAGCAGGGCAGACAGGCAGCCATGGCTGACAGGTGACAGAGAGGTGCAGGGAGACTCCCTGTTCCCGGCAGTCCCTCTCTGCACAAGACCTCTGCTTCTGCAGATGGTGCCCGGACTCCCAGAGCAGCAGTGGAGCCCCCAGAGAAACATCTATTGTGGGGCTGGAGCCTACGTGCTTCTCTTGGCACAGTCCTTCTATGAGGTCTCAGCAATTTGCTTCTCAAAAGTTGTTCTGCAACTCATCCCTGCCTTCCTTGGTCCCTAAGAGTCAGCTCAGTTTCAAAGTGCAGCACCAAGGGCCTTCATCTGCCAACTTCCCCTCCAAGGCAAGCCCCTGGGTTCCCTAAGAACCAGAGTGATGACCGTTGGCCTGGTGCCCTCCAGGTGTCACCAACACTTAAACCTGAACTGTGTCAGATGGCATTGCCTGGAAAAGCATCACAGTGTCCCATGGATTCTTCTGGAGACCCAGCCTGGGTGAAGGATGGCAGGTGCCAGGCCTTGTTTGACACTTTGACACTGATCTGACTCTTAGTGACCAAGAAAGTCAGGGATGAGTTGCAGAACAACTTTTGAGAAGCAGAAGTCCCTGCTGGAACAAACTGTGCTTCTGTAACTGTGCTTCTCGTAGCAATCCATCTAACATCAGGCACACACACGGTGTTTTGATGATATGTCTAAAACCTACCTCTGCTGACAAAATGCTTCAGTGACTTCCCACCGACTGTGGGATGAAATCCAAACTCATAAGGCTTACACACAAGGCCATTCAGCATCTGGCCCTGCTTACTTTTACAACGTCCTCCTCTGAACTCTGCTAGAACCCCCTTCCTAGATTGCTGCCTTCCCTCCCCTGCCCTTTTTCATCTGGCCAATCCTGATTTATGCTTTATAACTTGGCTCAAACAATATCTCCTCCAGGAATTTTCCCCTGACTACTTCCCATCCCTCCTCCCACTAGCTAGGTTATGTTCCCCCTTCTCTAAGCTAACACAGCACCCTATTTGTGCCTTTATCTAAGTGCCTAACGTGAAGTACCTTTTCTGGATATCACTGGTTCACCTAACTTTTTCTATGAGTTCTTTCAGGGCAAGGACTGTGCTCTTTACATTTATATCTATAATAAAGTGCTTGAAAAAAAAGGAGATCCATAAACACTTGCTGAATGAGGGAATGACTTTCAGTATATGAATGAAACATTTGGAAATCAGACTGTTTCAGTTCTGATTTCCAAAAAAAGGTCAGTCTCTAACTTCAGGCCAGTGTGTTTGGCATAAAATTTGGCCAATATATTGATTGTGAAAGTCCGGTGTTCTAGAATTTGGAGAAGGAAGCAAAAATCACGAGATACATGGGTTCAAGAACAGTCAGATCAGATTAATCTTTTCCCTGAGGAATTAGAGCAGATGCAATGTATCTGGGTTTCGGCAGGACATCTGAGAAGGTTTCTCATGATGTCCTTTTGGACAAATGGAGAACATGAACTGAGAGACAGGACAATAAGATGAGCTTCTGGTCAGTGCAAGACTGTGCCCAAAGCAACTGTTCAGTGTGGAGGGGACCCAGGGTGGGTAGCGCTGCATTGGGACCCATCTGTCATACATGGTTGTCAGAAGCTTGAACAAGGACACTGAGGGTAAGCTGATGTGAACCCAGAGGGTGACAGAGTATGCTACATGATAAATCCAGATTTTTAAAGATTTCAAGAGGTTCAAAGAGTGAACCAGGCTGAAAAAGAACAAGACTAATAATGCGGCAGCATCAGGATGCCTGAAGGCCTTGTGTGGGCTTCAGGGGGCTATTAGCCTAATGAGTCACCTGTGACAAAATCCAACACACTCATGGCCACTAATCAAAGCCCATCACCCAGGACAAGGACACTCTAGGCTGGTCAGACAGCCATGAAATTAGAGGAGCCTGACCAGGAGGGTGGGGCACTCCTATAGATAGATTGTAGGAAAGGAGGCTGGTGTGGTCTGAAGGAAGGAAGCCGGGGCCTGGATTTTCCTTGCACACTTGTGTGGTCTGCTCTGCACAGGGGCACCCAGGCCAGGTGACCATGATGCCTCCTTCATTTCCATGTCTGTGTCCCTGATATAGGCCTCACTGCCCAGAGGAAGGGGTAACAATTTGTTACCCACCAACCCAGAGAAACACCTGTTTGGGTGTGTCCTCCTGGAGCCCATCCCACGTGTAATTTTAGAGAGGATTCACACGTGTTAGCAATGGCACCAACTGAGCTTCTGACTTGCCCTCAGATATTTAAAGGCTTGTTGTGATGGGTTAGAACCATGATTTGTGGTGTCCCAAGGACAAGAACTAGGATCCAGGGTGGACATGATGGGGAGGCCAAATTCAGCTCAGTAAGAGCTGCCAGAAACAGAAGCTGCCAGGAATGGGAGGTGGGGGGTGACACTGAAAGAGAGTGCACTCCCTGACACTACAGATGATCCAGAAGAGTCTTGAGGTCCACCAGGCACAGAGTTTGGAGAGACCTAACATCCTGGACAACCGCCAGCTGATACCAGCCTCATCAGTGCACCCTGAGTTTCAGCTGTGCCTGATGTGGGCTTGCCCTGTTTATTAACACCCATGTTTCTTTCCTAGAAGATCCTGTCTTCAATGTTGGGGTGAAGTATATAGATAAAGGACAAGCAGATCTTAAGCCACAAACTGTTTTTTGCTTTCGTCATGGTAAAATATACATGAGATTTGCCGTTTTAGCCATTTTTAAGTGTACAGTTCAGTGGCATTAAATACATTCACACCATTGTGTGATCAATCTCTAGAACTCTTTCCATGTTGCAAAACGGAAACCCTAAACATTGACAAATACCATTCTACTTTCTGTCTCTTTGAATCTGACTACATTAGATACCTCGCATAAATGGAATCACACAGCATTTACATTTCTATGATTGGCTTATTTCACTTAATAGAATGTTTTCCATGGTGAAGCATGTGTAAGAATTTCCTTCCCTTTAAGGAAAGTCATAAAATTTTTTGATTCAAACATTTTTCTGCACATGCCACACATTAATCACCTCTGTATCTCTGATTGAGAACCACTGCCCTGCAGAGACCCAGGAGGAGACACTTTACCCTCTCATCAGAATACATAGTATTCTGGGTATTACACTGGGTATAACTGAAAGCTTAAAGCAAATACATGTAAATCACATGTGAATTCTGAAAGACTGTACCTCTAACCAACCTTGTGAATTCTCTACAAGAACTGAAATGCTTATTATAAAATTATGGAGAATATTTGAAGAGCTTCAGTTCAGTCGCTCAGTCATGTCCGACTCTTTGTGACCCCATGAATCGCAGCACGCCAGGCCTCCCTGTCCATCACCAACTCCCAGAGTTCATCCAAACTCATGTCCATCGAGTCGGTGATGCCATCCAGCTATCTCATCCTCTGTCATCCCCTTCTCTTCCTGCCCTCAATCCTTCCCAGCATCAGGGTCTTTTCCAATGAGTCAACTCTTCACATGAGGTGGCCAAAGTACTGGAGTTTCAGTTTCAGGATCAGTCCTTCCAATGAACACCCAGGACTGATCTCCTTTAGGATGGACTGATTGGATCTCCTTGCAGTCCAAGGGACTTGAAAGAATCTTCTCCAACACCACAGTTCAAAAGCATCAATTCTTCGGCACTCAGCTTTCTTCACAGTCCAACTCTCACATCCATACATGACCACTGGAAAAACCATAGCCTTGACTAGATGGACCTTTGTTGGCAAAGTAATGTCTCTGCTTTTCAATTATGCTATCTAGGTGGGTCATAACATTCCTTCCAAGGAGTAAGCGTCTTTTAATTTCATGGCTGCAATCACCATCTGCAGTGATTTTGGAGCCCCAAAAAATAAAGTCTGACACTGTTTCCACTGTTTCCCCATCTACTTACCATGAGGTGATGGGACCAGATGCCATGATCTTAGTTTTCTGAATGTTGAACTTTAAGCCAACTTTTTCACTCTCCTCTTTCACTTTCATCAAGAGGCTGTTTAGCTCCTCTTCACTTTCTGCCATAAGAGTGGTGTCATCTGCATATCTGAGGTTATTGATATTTCTCCCAGCAATCTTGATTTCAGCTTGTGCTTCTTCTAGCCCAGCGTTTCTTATGATGTACTCTGCATATAAGTTAAATAAGCAGGATGACAATATACAGCCTTGACGTATTCCTTTTCCTATTTGGAACCAGTCTGTTGTTCCATGTCCAGTTCTTACTGTTGCTTCCTGACCTGCATACAGGTTTCTCAAGAAGCAGGTCAGGTGGTCTGGTATTCCCATGTCTTTCAGAATTTTCCACAGTTTATTGTGATCCACACAAAGGCTTTGGCATAGTCAATAAAGCAGAAATAGATGTTTTTCTGGAATTCTCTTGCTTTTTCCATGATCCAGCGGATGTTGGCAATTTGATCTCTGGTTCCTCTGCCTTTTCTAAAACCAGCTTGAACATCTGGAAGTTCACGGTTCACATATTGCTGAAGCCTGGCTTGGAGAATTTTGAGCGTTACTTTACTAGCATGTGAGATGAGTGCAATTGTGCGGTAGTTGGAGCATTCTTTGGCATTGCCTTTCTTTGGGATTGGAGGGAAAACTGACCTTTTCCAGTCCTGTGGCCACTGCTGAGTTTTCCAAATTTGCTGGCATATTGAGTGCGGTACTTTCACAGCATCATCTTTCAGGATTTGAAATAGCTCAACTGGAATTCCATCACCTCCACTAGCTTTGTTTGTAGTGATGCTTTCTAAGGCCCACTTGACTTCATATTCCAGGATGTCTGGCTCTAGGTCAGTGACCACACCATTGTGATTATCTGGGTCATTTTGTACAGTTCTTCTGTGTATTCTTGCCACTTCTTAATATCTTCTGCTTCTGTTAGGTCCATACCATTTCTGTCCTTTATCGAGCCCATCTTTGCCTGAAATGTTCCCTTGGTATCTCTAATTTTCTTGAAGAGATCCCTAGTCTTTCCCATTTTGTTGTTTTCCTCTATTTCTTTGTATTGATCGCTGAGGAAGGCTTTCCTATCTCTCCTTGCTATTCTTTGGAACTCTGCATTCAAATGGGAATATCCTTCCTTTTCTCCTTTGCTTTTCACTTCTCTTCTTTTCACAGCTATTTGTAAGGCCTCCTCAGACAGCCATTTTGCTTTTTTGCATTTCTTTTCCATGGGGATGGTCTTGATCCCTGTCTCCTGTACAATGTCACAAACGTCCATTCATAGTCCATCAGCCATTCTGTCTATCAGATCTAGTCCCTTAAATCTATTTCTCACTTCCACTGTTTAATCATAAGGGATTTGATTTAGGTCATACCTGAATGGTCTACTGATTTTCCCTACTTTCTTCAATTTAAGTCTGAATTTGGCAATAAGGAGTTCATGGTCTGAGCCTCAGTCAGCTCCTGGTCTTGTTTTTGCTGACTGTATAGAGCTTCTCCATCTTTGGCTGCAAAGAATATGATCAATCTGATTTCGGTGTTGACCATCTGGTGATGTCCATGTGTAGAGTCTTCTCTTGTGTTGTTGGAAGAGGGTGTTTGCTATGACCAGTGCATTCTCTTGGCAAAACTCTATTAGCCTTTGCCCTGCTTCATTCCGTATTCCAAGGTCAAATTTGCCTGTTACTCCAGGTGTTTCTTGACTTCCTACTTTTGCATTCCAGTCCCCTATAATGAAAAGGACATCTTTTTTGGGTGTTAGTTCTATAAGGTCTTGCAGGTCTTCATAGAACCCTTCAACTTCATCTTCTTCAGTGTTACTGGTTGGGGCATAGGCTTGGATTACCATGATCTTGAATGGTTTGCCTTGGAAACGAACAGGGGTCATTCTGTCTTTTTTGAGATTGCATCCGAGTACTGCATTTCAGACTCTTTTGTTGACCATGATGGCTACTCCATTTCTTCTAAGGGATCTCTGCCCACAGTAGTAGATATAATGGTCATAAATGTGGAGAAAATGTTTCAAAAAACTGAGCACATTTTGCTAAGGCAGGCTTTAAAAGTGATTGAATTTCAAAGGAAGCTAGATTCATAGCTACTTACTGCACTTTGGTATAATTTGTTAAAGGCCCTAAAAACTCTGTTATGGCCAAATATCTACATATACACCCCTATCTACCCTTTATAGTAGATTCTTTTGATTTAGAAAGGTACCTTTTGTCAATAGTAAACAGTTCAAAACTCCAAGGACTATACGTATGACTGTTGTATGTATTAACTATATATTATTGTTATATACACATTATATAGAGTTGTTATGACTTCAAATACTGTTAAATACATACAAATTATTGATACTGGCTTCCTTTGGGAAAGGAAACTGGAGATGATGGATGGAGTGGAGGACATATGAAAATGCTACCTTTTGGAGCTGTTGTTTTTTTCATGTTGTTCATTTAAAAATGTTTTCTAGGTAGCATTTTCATAGGCTATTTTGTTTTTTCCTTAAATTTTTATACTAAAAAATCAACAACAGGAAATGTTGCTAAAAATAAGTCATCCATAAATAAGCTCCAAGGTTATGTGGAAAATTAGCTAAATCTGAAATGAGCCAACATGCATATTATAATTACTCTTCCATCTTAGTTAAAAATCAGTCTTTTTCCAAAATTAAAATGGTAACATGTGATTTCTACTTTGAGTTCAGGCTCGGTTCTCATATCTGCACTTTAGGGGAGTGAGGGAAGCATTAGGAGATGTATTGAAAAGAAAGTCTTTCTCATTTGGGTTTGTTTAAAAAAAAAAAAGCAAATGACACTCTAGAATGACAAATTTTCACCTCATACCTCTAATCCACCATCCTGGTAATTCTCCAATAATCTCTGTACAAAATTTTCAACTATTTGCGGTCTGATAATTGAAAAGTTTTCTTCCATGACTTGGTGTTTCCAAAGGTCTAGGGAAAGAAACACCAATAATAGTATCAGGAAACATTGAACAACTATTAATAGTTACAAGTTGGCGACTGTCCAAGACACAACAAAAGGTGTCATTTCCAAACACACAAAAACTGACGGGTGAGGGAGGGGAGGTGGTGGCTGAGGATACGGGGCCCTCCAGAACACGGGAATAAGGACGATCTCTAACAAGATTCCTAAGAAAAGGTTTGGAAAACACCTCTGAAGCCCAGTGGACAATATTTTGTTACCATAATTATTGACCTTATATGACATCTGTTTTCATAAAGTCCCTCCATGTAACTGAACAATTATTTTGATCTAACACAACTATCAGAAATAAATGAAGAGCTATTATATTTATCTATTTAAGTGTTACAAATTCAAGTAAGTTGAATACAGAGTTGATTTTAAAAGGTCAGGAAATTCAAAAGAAAGAAGAAAGAGTCACAGATTAGAAAGTGTAGAGAGCTGCAGAATATGAACTTTAGCTCCTGTACTGAAGCAGCAACAAGGCCAACACACATGTGATAAGTGAAAAAGTGAAAGTCACTCAGTCGTGTCCGACTCTTTGCGAACCCATGGACAGTCCATGAAATTCTCCAGGCCAGAATACTGGAGTGGGTAGCCTTTCCCTTCTCCAGGCGAATCTTCCCAACCCAGGAATCAAACCCAGGTCTCCCGCATTGCAGGTAGATTCTTTACCAGCTGAGCCACGAAGGAAGGATGTGATAAGGCATATACACAATTATTGAGTAGCATTGTTTAGGACATCAAAAACTTAGAAACAACACACAAACCATGGTATATCCTTCCAATGGGATAGTATGCAACTGTAAAAAAAGAGAAAAATTTCTCCGTGTGTGAAAAGAATATTCATAAATCTATGAATTAAGATGGAAAATGCAAGGTGTAGAACAGTGGATATAAAATCCTATCTTTTATAAGAAAGATACAGTAAATACAGTAAAGGGAGAGGCCACCCCCTCAAGCCTATTCAAGGTCATTGCTCCAAAAATTTGGCTTTCTCTGATGTCATCACTTCTGTTTTCCTGGGTCCTTCACAACAGCACACGTTATTTCTTCAACCTCATAAAAATCTTCCACTTGACCCCATTTCCCACGTCAGCCTTTGCTTCATTCCTTTGCTCCTTTTTCAGCAAAACTCTCCAAAAGAGATGTCTACACTTATTGTCTGTGACTTCTTTCAAAATCCTTCTTAGACCCGCTCACCCAGCTGTTACCTTCACCATTCCACTGAAAGTGATTCTGTCATAAACACCAGTGACCTCAACATGGCTAAAACCAGTGTTTTTACTTGACTTCCAGTAACATTTCACACAACTTTCCACTTCCTCTTGCTTGAGAAACGTCCATCACCAGACGTTGGGGGACCACTCTGTCCTAGTTCTCCTCTACCTCTCTGTTTCTTGTAGACTCCTTTTTCTGGTTTTCCTTCTACCCCCCAGCCCCACCCAGCTCTTAACATTAGAGTGTCCCAGGACTCAGCCCTTGGTTTGCCTTTATGTTTTTTCTATCTATACTCACCCCCTTGACTATCTCATCTAGTATCATGGCTAAATACCATCCATATGCTGACAAGTCTCAAATTTAGATCAAATACCCACTTGGCATCTCTTCTTGCATGTCTGAAAGCATTTCAAACTTCACTTGTGCATAATTAAACTTCTGATCTTCCCTCCCTAATTTGCCATCTCAGCAGATGGCAATTCAGTTTTCCCAAATGCTCAGGTCAAAAATCTTGGCGTCATCATGGACTCTTCTCTTTTCTCCAAACCCTGTACCCAATCCATCAATGACTTCAAAAATATGCCCAGAATCTTACCACTTAATACTTCTACTGCTCCTAACTTTGTTTGATTCACCATCTTCTCTTGCTTAGATTCATAATGCAATAGCCTCAAAACCAACCTCTTCTTTCTTCAGCCTTTTCTTTCCAGCATAGCAGCCAGAGAAATTCTATTCAAAAATAAGTCAGATCATGCCACTCAAATTCTGGGACAGGCTCCCCATCACATTCAGAGTAAACACTGAAGTCCTCACGAGAGCCTACATGATATTGCCCTTTCATGTTTCCTCTCTGACATCCCCTACTGCTCTCCTTCACTCTCTCCACTGCAGCTACACTTGAGTCTTTGCTGTTCTGTAAACATGACAGGTATGCTCTGCTTTAGGGCTTTGTATGGGTTGTCTTTCTGTCTGCAATGCTCTTCCTCCAGATACCCTGCATAGCTAACTCCTTCACCTTCTTCAATTTCACTCAAAATGTCACTTTCTCAGTAAAGTCTATCCTGACCTCCCTATTTAAAATGACAATGTGTCCCTTCAAACCACCACACCACCATCCTCCTCACTCCACTATTTTCTTATTTCTTATGTGCCTTGATTATTGTCTGTCTATCCCCTACAAGATGATAAATTCCATGAGAATAAGGATTTTTGCTCCATGACAATTAGGATGTCCTCCCTTATTCATGGTTTTGCTTTCTGCAGTTTTAGTTGCCTGTGGTCAATTGCAGTCTGCAAATACTAGATGGACAATTGCAGAAATAAACAACTCATACATTTTAAATTGAGCATTGTCTTGAGTATCACAGTGAAATCTCATGCCATCCAGCTATGTTCTGCCCCACCTGGGATCCCCAACCACTAACATAGTCTTCTCCTGGCATCAAAGCATGGACATCACAACAGCTGTATGATCCAGGATCACCCAAAGCAGATGATCCCCCTTCTGACCTATCATCGAAGCTCAATGGAAGCCTGAAGAGTGCTAAATCACAGTGTCGATGTCACTTTCTCTCGTCACATAGGCATTTCATCATCTCATACCATTACACAAAGAAGGGTGAGAACGGTACACTATTTTGGGAGAGACTACATTCACATAACTTTCATTACAATATATTGTAATTTTTCAATTTTATTATTACGACTTCCCTGGTGGCTCAGACAGTAAAGTGTCTGTCTACAATGCGGGAGACCTTAATTTCTTACTGTGCTAAACTTACAAATTAAACTTTATCACAGGTATGTATGTATAGAAAAAAACATAGTATACTATATACATACGTACATATAGTAAAGACACTGTATTTACTGTAGTACAAATATGTATATATATTGGAGCAGGCAATGGCAACCATGGGCTCAGATGGTAAAGAATCCGCCTGCAATGTGGGAGACCTGGGTTCAATCCCTGGGTTGGGAAGATCCCCTGGAGGAGGGGATGGCAAGCCACTTCAGTATTCTTGCCTGGAGAATTCCATGGATAGAGGAACCTGGCAGGCTACAGTCCATGGGGTTGCAAAGAGTTGGATATGACTGAGTGACTTTCACTTCACTTTATTGTTAATTTCTTACTGTGCTTAACTTATAAATTGAACTTTACCATAGGTATGTATGTATAGAAAAAACATACACTATGTTTACTATAGTATACAATATATTGGAGCAGGCAATGGCAACCCACTCCTGTATTCTTGCCTGGAGAATCCTATGGACAGAGGAGCCTGGTGGGCTACAGTCCATGAGGTCACAGAGAGTCGCGCATGACTGAAGCAACTGAGTATACATACGTGTGTGTGTGTGTGTGTGTGTGTGTGTGTGTAGGGTTTGGTACTATCCCGTTTCAGGCATCCTCTAGGGGTGTTCAAACATGCTCTCCACAGAAAAGGGGGGACTACTATATGCCCAAAACAGTGCTTAAAATATATAGCCTAGAAAATAGCAGGTGCTTAGGTAATAGGTATTGAATAAAAGGATGAATTAGTGTATGTATAAAAAGCACTGAAAGGATACATTAAAAACTGAAAAAGATGATTACATAGCAGTGGCAATGAACCTTCTAAATATATGTTTTGTGTCATTTTGAGTTTTGAACCAGGTGAATGCGTTATCTGTTAAAAAAAATCAAGTTAAATATATGACAGTGCTGCAACAATGAAGTATGTCAACACTCTAACTTCCATGTGCATGGTAATTATGCTGGGTGGGGCCTATTTCCTTGTGCATGGTGCCAGGAGAGTCATTTTTTTAAAAAATTAAGGTATAATTGGCCTACAACATTGTGTTAGTTCCAGGTTCAAATAGTGATTCAATATTTCTATAGATCACAAAATGATCACCACCGTAAGTCTAGTTACTGTTTGTCACCATACACACTTATTGCAATATTACGAACTATATTCCCTATGCTGTATATTTCATCCTGTGGCTCATTTATTTTGCAGCTGGAAGCTTGTACCTCTTAACTTCCCTCACCTCTTCTCTCCTCTTCCCACTCCAGGGGAGTCTTGAAACCAACAGAGACCTATGGCCTCAGAAGTAGGAGCCACGCCCTGTTCCACCCGCTTGCTTTTCTGTTGGGGGTGGGACTGGCTCTCAGCAAGTGCACCCACAGGGCCTCTCCCTGCCTCTGGCTGTTTCTAATTTTAGATGGGATTTCCTACCCATACTTCCATTTTTCTGACAGGAGACTTAGTACACACAAGAGAAAGCATCCAGCAAAACCCTCCCAGAAATGTGATATGACAGAGCAGGAGCCTCTGGAACTTACATTTACTGTTATTTATTGGGGGTCCTGGTTTTCAAAATCGGATTCCACGTTTCTTCTACAATTGGCTACTTTCCATCATAAACAAATAAATCTGATTTTGTTTTTTTCTTTGGATATATCGCCACTCTCCTAATACAGTTGAAGTAGGAAATCCAAAAGAATTAATGTTGTGACTAGAAGTTCATGCTTCTAAGAAGTTTAAGACTTTCACAAATCTAAACTTTGATAGGACAGAGCTCATGTACGCTTCAGAAATTCTCAGATAAGGAAGTGTGTATAGCGTTTTTCTTTCAGGGTACTCTCCTGGCAGGTCACTGGCTCACAGATAAGCCTGGAGAGGGGCTACACACTTCTAGTTTGGAGACCTTCCCCTGCCAAATGCCTACAAAGCTGGTTTGGCATTTAGCTATGGGCTTAGCTGAGGGAGCAACCCCACGTCCAAGGAGCGGCAGCTGCACTGGTGCAGGAGAGCCGAGAGGAGCTACTCCACGTTCAAGGTCAGGAGGGGCAACTCGTCCAAGGTAAGGAGCAGTGGCTGTGCTTTGATGGAACAGCTGTGAAGAGATAACCCACGTCCAAGGTAAAAGAAACCCAAGTAAGACGGTAGGTGTTGCGAGAGGGCATCAGAGGGCAGACACACTGAAACCATAATCACAGAAAACTAGCTAATCTGATCACATGGACCACAGCCTTGTCTAACTCAATGAAACTAAGCCATGCTGTGGGGGGCCACCCAAGACAGACGGGTTATGGTGGAGAGGTCTGACAGAATGTGGTCCACTGGAGAAGGGAATGGCAAACCACTTCAGTATTCTTGCCTTGAGAACCCCATGAATAGTATGAAAAGGCAAAATGATAGGATACTGAAAGAGGAACTCCCCAGGTCGGTAAGTGCCCAATATGCTACTGGAGATCATTGGAGAAATAACACCAGAAAGAATGAAGGGATGGAGCCAAAGCAAAAACAATACCCAGTTGTGGATGTGACTGGTGATAGAAGCAAGGTTCGATGCTGTAAAGAGCAATATTGCATAGGAACCTGGAATGTTAGGTCCATGAATCAAGGCAAATTGGAAGTGGTCAAATAGGACATGGCAAGAGTGAACGTCGACATTCTAGGAATCAGTGAACTAAAATGGACTGGAATGGGTGAATTTAACTCAGATGACCATTATATCTACTACTGTGGGCAGGAATCCCTTAGAAGAAATGGAGTAGCCATCATGGTCGACGAAAGAGTCCAAAATGCAGTACTTGGATGCAATCTCAAAAACGACAGAATGATCTCTGCTCATTTCCAGGCAAACCATTCAATATCACGGTAATCCAAGCCTATGTCCCAACCAGTAATGCTGAAGAAGGTGAAGTTGAACAGTTCTATGAAGACCTACAAGACCTTTTAGAATTAACACCCCAAAAAATGTCCTTTTCATTATCGGGGACTGGAATGCAAAAGTAAGAAGTCAGGAAACACCTGGAGTAACAGGCAAATTTGGCCTGCTGCTGCTGCTGCTGCTGCTGCTAAGTTGCTTCAGTTGTGTCCGACTCTGTGCGACCCCATAGACAGCAGCCCACCAGGCTCTGCCGTCCCTGGGATTCTCCAGGTAAGAACACTGGAGTGGGTTGCCATTTCCTTCTCCAATGCATGAAAGTGAAAAGTGAAAAGTGAAGTAGCTCAGTTGTGTCCGACTCCCAGCGACCCCACGGACTGCAGCCCACCAGGCTCCTCCGTCCATGGGATTTTCCAGGCAACAGTACTGGAGTGGGTTGCCATTGCCTTCTCCAAATTTGGCCTAGGAGTACAAAATGAAGCAGGACAAAAGCTAATAGAGTTTTGCCAAGAGAATGCACTGGTCATAGCAAACACCCTCTTCCAACAACACAAGAGAAGACTCTACACATGGACATCACCAGATGGTCAATACTGAAATCAGATTGATCATATTCTTTGCAGCCAAAGATGGAGAAGCTCTATACAGTCAGCAAAAATAAGACCGGGAGGTGACTGAGGCTCAGATCATGAACTCCTTATTGCCAAATTCAGACTTAAATTGAAGAAAGTAGGGAAAATCAGTAGACCATTCAGGTATGACCTAAATCAAATCCCTTATGATTATACAGTGGAAGTGTAAATAAATTTAAGGGACTAGATCTGATAGACAGAATGGCTGATGGACTATGGATGGAGGTTTGTGACATTGTACAGGAGACAGGGATCAAGACCATCCCCATGGAAAAGAAATGCAAAAAAGCAAAATGGCTGTCTGAGGAGGTCTTACAAATAGCTGTGAAAAGAAGTGAAAAGCAAAGGAGAAAAGGAAGGATATTCCCATTTGAATGCAGAGTTCCAAAGAATAGCAAGGAGAGATAGGAAAGCCTTCCTCAGCAATCAATGCAAAGAAATAGAGGAAAGCAACAGAATGGGAAAGACTAGAGATCTCTTCAGGAAAATTAGAGATACCAAGGGAACATTTCAGGCAAAGATGGGCTCGATAAAGGACAGAAATGGTATGGACCTAACAGAAGCAGAAGATATTAAGAAGAGGTGGCAAGAATACACAGAAGAACTGTACAAAAAAGTTCTTCACGACCCAGATAATCACGATGGTGTGATCACTCACCTAGAGCCAGACATCCTGGAATGTGAAGTCAAGTGGGCCTCAGAAAGCATCACCACGAACAAAGCTAGTGGAGGTGATGGAATTCCAGTTGAGCTACTTCAAATCCTGAAAGAGGATGCTGTGAAAGTGCGCACTGAATATGCCAGCAAATTTGGAAAACTCAGTGGCCACAGGACTGGAAAAGGTCAGTTTTCATTCCAATTCCAAAGAAAGGCAATGCCAAAGAATGCTCAAACTACCGCACAATAGCACTCATCTCACACGCTAGTAAAGTAATGCTCAAAATTCTCCAAGCCAGGCTTCAGCATTATGTGAACCGTGAACTTCCAGATGTTCAAGCTGGTTTTAGAAAAGGCAGAGGAACCAGAGATCAAATTGCCAACATCCGCTGGATCATGGAAAAAGCAAGAGAATTCCAGAAAAACATCTATTTCTGCTTTATTGACTATGCCAAAGCCTTTGACTGTGTGGATCACAATAAACTGTGGAAAATTCTGAAAGAGATGGGAATACCAGACCGCCTGAGCTGCCTCTTGAGAAACCTATATGCAGGTCAGGAAGCCACAGTTAGAACTGGACATGGAACAACAGATTGGTTCCAAATAGGAAAAGGAGTACGTCAAGGATGTATATTGTCACCCTGCGTATTTAACTTCTATGCAGAGTACATCATGAGAAACGCTGGGCTGGAAGAAGCACAAGCTGGAATCAAGATTACTGGGAGAAATATCAATAACCTCAGATATGCAGATGACGCCACCCTTATGGCAGAAAGTGAAGAGGAACTAAACAGCGTCTTGATGAAAGGGAAAGAGGAGTGAAAAAGTTGGCTTAAAGGTTAACATTCAGAAAACTAAGATCATGGCATCTGGTGGATGGGGAAACAGTGGAAACAGTGTTAGACTTTATTTTTTGGGGCTCCGAAATCACTGAAGATGGTGATTTCAGCCATGAAATTAAAAGACGCTTACTCTTTGGAAGGAAAGTATGACCAACCTAGATAGCATATTGAAAAGCAGAGACATTACTTTGCCAACAAAGGTCCATCTAGTCAAGGCCATGGTTTTTCCAGTGGTCATGTATGGATGTGAGAGTTGGACTGTGAAGAAAGCTGAGCACCGAATAATTGATGCTTTTGAACTGTGGTGTTGGAGAAGACTCTTGCGAGTCCCTTGGACTGCAAGGAGATCCAACCAGTCCATCCTAAAGGAGATCAGTCCTGGGTGTTCATTGGAAGGACTGATGTTGAAGCTGAAACTCCAATACTTTGGCCACCTCACGCGAAGAGTTGACTCACTGGAAAAGACTGATGCTGGGAGGGATTGGGGGCAGGAGGAGAAGGGGATGACAGAGGAGGAGATGGCTGGATGGCATCACCGACTCGATGGACATGAGTTTGGGCAAACTTTAGGAGTTGGTGATGGACTGGGAGGCCTGGCGTGCTGCGATTCATGGGGTTGCAAAGAGTCAGACACGACTGAGCGACTGAACTGAACTGAACTAGCTGAGGGGGAAATATTCTATTTACTAAACGTTTGAGAAATCTTCCCAGCATGCTTCTTCCTCCTGAGTTCAAGTTCAGGCATGCATCTGCCTCTGTGTGCAGGAGTCAGGGTGAGAAGACCATCCAAGAGAAGCACTTCCTGGCCAGGTGGTGTTTGTGGTCTCCAAATGTGTTTTATTTTTGGTGTGTGTGTGTGTGGCCGTGGCTTCTCTAAGAAGAAATGTGGACGCGGGAGGGAGATAGCATACTAGGGGTTCAATTAGGGCTTTTTCTTCCCTTTTACTCTGTTCCCAGGTCATATGACTGAAGGAAACTTTGACTTCCTGGTGGCCAAACCACTTCCCCTCTCTTCTCTGAGCACCCCATCTGCCCCACCCCCCCATACAGCCCCTTTCCTCTAGGAAGGGCACCTTGATTTGGCAGCACTTCACTTGTCTAACCCCTGGAGAAGGAGTGGCAACCCACTCCAGCATTCTTGCCTGGAGAATCCCATGCACAGAGAAGCCTGATGGGCTACAGTCCACAGGGTCGCGAAGAGTCAGACATGACTAAGCACACAGTCCCGCACTTCTCTAACACGACCACAAACTCACTGTGCCTGAGCAGCCCCTGTGTCCTGAGCCAAGGCAGAACCGAAGGCACACAAGTGCCAAGAATCACGGCTGTTCTCTTGACCAGCAGGGTGGTGGTGGTGGGGAGCGGGTAGGTTGAAAGCCTTATTGCTTCAAGCACATGTATGAATTCTGTACTCCTTTGCTTCTCAAAATGCTGCCCAGAACACTAGTTCTTTGAGTTGACGAAAGATATTCCCAAGGTTCTGTGGTCATATAGATTCAAAGAACATTCCATGCTCTCTCTGAAGATTCACAATACACAGTGGCACAGTAAAGGCTCTGAGAAGGTCTGGAGTAAGGGGACCTTTCTAACATTGTTTACTCTCAGTTTCCCAAACACTTTTTAAAAGCTAATAAAACCCTTACCTTCTTCCCTGAGCCCTGCGAGTAGAAATCCTCCTGTCCAAGGCAATCAAGAGTAAGAGTTGGTTGGTCAATCATAAAAAGTCTGTTAAACCAGGGAATGCTTTAAAAATGACATGCACTATCTAAAAATTTTTAAATTAAAAAATTCACAAATATACAAACATTTGTCAATCTTCTAACATAGACTCCAGGCTTTTTCTTTGTATGCGCCCACTCATTGGAATTCTGTACCATAAATCATAATACAAGCGTGTGGTCTACAATTGTGTGTGTGTGTGTTTTGGTTTCTTTTTATGGAGATAAATTTTAAAGACCATGAAACAACCCAAATGCCTGATGCTTTGTTTTTTTAAAGAAGTTGTAGGTTCACAGAATAACTGGACAGTTCAGAGAGTTCCCACAAATCCCCTGCACCCTCACTCAAAACACACAGCCTCCCTATCAACATCCCACACCAGTGGGTACACTTGCTACAACTGATGAACCTACATTGATACAACCTTGTCATCCAAAGTCCACAGTGTACGTTATGCTTCACTCTTGTGAAACTATGGATTTGACAAATGTATACTAGCATGTATCCACTATTATAGTATCATACAGAATAGTTTCATGGCCCTAAAAATCCTCTGTGCTCTGTTTATTCCTTCTCCTCTTCTCTCTCAACTGCTATTGACCACTGATCTTTGTACTGGCTCCATAATTTTGTCTCTTCTTGAATGTCACATAGTTGGAATCACACAATATGTAGTCTTCAAGTTGACTTCTTTCACTTAATAATACGCATTTAAGTTTCCTTCATGTCTTTTCATGATTTGATAACTCATTTCTTTTTACTGTTTAGTAATATTCCATTGACTGGATGTACCACAATTTATTTCAATTTAGTTTTTATAGAACAGATCTTTCTTTTTGTACTATTTCATTAGTTTACATAATAATTAAATTACTCAAACACAATGACAAGTAAAACTGGCACAAACAGGTTTGGAGCAAACAATGACCAGTGATGCTAGGTAAACATATGCAACCCAAAGGCTGTAATTAGTGAGCACCTTGCTGGCTTGTATTACCCAGACAATGGAAAGATTCAGGTAATCCATGAGTCTGTGGTTGGGAGAACTACTGCATTAACATGTTGAGGAGTTAGTATTCTAGGGCACACTGCTGGGGAAATGCTGACTCGGCCCACGTTCTCCCAGATGTTTTGATTGTGCTTCTTTCGAGAAAAGCATTTTTGTTGACTCACCTTTAACATATGTCTGTTTATGTATTCATAACTATCTCCAGTACTATCACTGGCTAATATTGCAAAACATGCTGTATATAGGGTGCGATTCACCAACAGTGAGAGTGAATCTCAATGCACATTCCCAATAGTTTCTTTGACTTAAAAAAATTTTTGTCTGACTTCTTAGATGTGATTAATTTATCTTTTTAAACCTCATAATGTGACTGAAGATAAGCATGTACTAGGATTAAAACTGTCAACTCTATTATTTCTTATTATTCTCTTGTGGACTGCCTCCCCATGGTCACGTTAGGACACCTTACTATAGAGTGTAACATGTATTTCTTATGTATGGACTTAATCTATTCAGAAATTCTAGTATTTTCTTCCCCCATCCCTGGGCTATATGTCTCTACTCTGGAGACTGCTGGTCTTATAACTGCTCAGAGAAATTGAGAAAGTCAATTAAAAGTTACTTCAATGCCAAAACGTCAAAGATGGGGAATGCAGAGCCTCTTTGAATCAGTGGAGCCTATCTCTCTGTTAAGCAAGCCCTGAGGCTGAGCGAGGATGCCTGGGGCTGCTTTTGATTGCTCTCAGGGGGAACACAAACTACCAAGAACTAGGTGTGGCTGTGACATTTTCAGATGCTCTCAGACAAACTGGAAGCTCATTCAGAAGCTTATAAAAAGATTAAGTTCCAGACAAGGTGGGGAGGAGGGAAGTAAACAGGAGAGATATTCAAGCCTGTGATGCCCCCTGTTCTTAATACTCTTCATTTCCAGCTCCCTCTGGAAAAACCCATAGCCTCAAGCTAGCCCTGACCACAAAGCGTGATCACTGCATGAAAAAGCAGGCCCTGTTGGAAGCCCCAGTTCACTATGGCTGCTTCCTACTGCTGAGATGAGCAATAGGTGAGTGAGATTTCCAAGGTTTTACCATCCTCCTCTTCCGTGAGACCCAGCCCACAGAGGTCTCAGAATATAAAAGCACCCCTGGTACACAGTGGGGACTCCATCACTTGTACTGGGGGACACTCAGCAGAGGAGGAGACCCAGGCCTTCACACCAAAGCATGCTGAACAGACCCCAAACAAAATCAGCAATAACAAAACTCTCACTACTGCTGTTTATTTTTAAAATCTTATGAGTACAAAATCTGAACAAAACTTTAGAATTGGCCAGTATATTCTAGCCAGAGTAAGGTTTGGTAATGTCAACCTTACCACCATTAAAAATAACTCTCCCCCTCCCCTTTGCCTGACTCGCCCCAGCTCCTGACTGAAGGCCCTTTCCAAGCACAGCTGATGAGCACCCTGCACAAGCCAACACCCAGCACAGCCGCAAAGCAAGGACACTTCCTCCCTGGGGCCCCCACCTGGCCGTCTCATAAGAACCGCAGCCCTAAATCATGCAGATGGCTGCACCTGCTGCATGCTTGTGGATTTTCTCCAAGGACTCAGAAGGAAGCTGCCTAGATGCAGCAAACACAGTATCAACAACAGGGGCTTTGTGTCTTCTTAAATGCTCTGTAACTGGAGCTCAATCACACTTGGCTGTCTGGTGACATTCAGAGATACTCAGTTAGTGGGGCTTCCCCTCTTGCTGCCCAGCCTTTCCCCAAGTCCTGCTTGCAGAATCCAGTTACTTGAAGCACTGAGAAAACCACAGTGTCTTAGTGAGGACAGAGGTTATTAATTAACATTACAATGTCTGTGGACCTTGTCTCAAAAGGAAACCCTAATTAATTTTGTCAGTCAGACAATTCTCCTTAGCTCAAAAATCGGGGATTTTCCTAAAGAATTAGTAGGAGTTAGGAACAGACACTGTAGTTCAGAGAGGACCAGTCACACAATCTATGGTGCCCCATGAAAAATAAAAATTCAGGCTTGTTCAAAACACAGGAAAAAGGTGTTTTGTACCATTAAAGGTACCAAAATATAAAGTGTTTTTCTTTCTTCTGCAGTCTTTCTCTTGACCTGTCATGGTGTTTTTGTTTTAATGCTGAACTCCCTGGCTTGGGGATGCTGGCAGGGCAAGTACAACCTTCATAGCCATCAGGGCCCCTGCCCTGTGATGGGGGCATGAATACACATGGTCTACCAGCTACTGGACCGAGGCTTCATGCCCTAGCCAGGGGCAAAGAAGTTAAGCCAGGTGTCTCCTCTTCCCACTGGCCCATTGCTCCTATCCACCATGGATGGGCAACCCCAAGGGTACTGCATCCTCTGCCCTGGGATATTCCAGGTACACAGGGATGGGCAGCAAGCTCACTTTGACTAAGTCGCTCATCAAACACACCACAGTGCTGTCAGTATGGAGTCCCTGAGATGCTGCCAGGTACACATGCCCCACACATGCCCTCACCATGCTCAGGCCCCCACTGGTGTGGGGAATGGCAGCAACTGCTGGATGGGGATGGTGAGGGGGAGGTTAGTGATGCTGGGGTGTCAGAGAGCAGAGGATTGGGCAGAGAACTCCTCCTGGCAAGGTGGGGAGGCAGCAGGAGGTGGGACTGTGAGCCCAGGCACCAAGCCTTTGGTGCTTACTCCAATGGTTCACTGGACATCACTGACAGAATACAAATTCTAGGTTAAAATAAAGCGTGTCAAGATGGCACCAATAGAGCATTAAACCCCAGGTTCCCCTGTGGGAGTCCCATGAGAGTGCACGGGTCACTTGCCCATGAAGTCCTACTGACTTTGGACCTCAGATGAAAGGAAACAATTTTGATTGCCTTCCCACCCTAAGTACGTGTATTTCTAAGACAGATATTTATATATATATATATATATATATATATATATATATATATATAAAAGAAAAAGCTTCATGTATTTCCTCCATTTCAACTTTATTCTTTATTTCAGTTAGGAGTTAATCAGAAGAGACTGAAGTTTACAGATGTTCTCTAAAAGCCCTGTAAGTGAAGAATATATATTCTTCAAAACATGAAAAGTACTCCTCTCTGAGCACAGGTAACTATATTCAATATTTAGTAACAAACTACAATGGAAAACAATCTGATAGAGAATATACATAACTGAATCACCAGATACAGATACAACATTGCAAATCAACTATACTTCAATAAAAATTTTTAAAAAGTACTTATTTGAACTCCCCTGGTGGCCCAGTGGTAAAGAATCCGCCCACCAATGCAGGAGACACCGGTTTGATCCCTCGTCAAAGAAGATCCCACACACTGTGGAGCCACTGAGCCTGTGAGCCACAGCCACTGAGCTCTCTCTCTGGAGCCTACAAGCCGAGACCACTAGAGCTCCCGCAGCAATGAAGACCCAGGGAAGCCAAAAATAATATAAATAAATAACTTTTAGATACTATTTTCTGGGCATCGCAGTGTTTTTGTTTTTCCATGAATATGGATAGATACATGGATTGCTTTTATAATGAGGAAAAATAATTAAAATGTTATTTTCTAAAGTAATAAACATACTTTACCTGTAGGGAGAGTATGCTGCTCCTTGGACTTTTCTGATACAACCAGTGTTATCTCTCTGTTAACTTTCTTTAATACCTCCTGGATCATATGAATTTCAAGATTTTCCAGAAGTTTCTGAAGCTAGAGTAAACAGTATGAGAGTTACTCTTCACTATTAGTTTATACTCCAGGCTCCTAAATTCTTACATAAGTGCCTTGGGCTGGGTCCTGTCCTTTAGCTACTCTCTACTGAGGAAGAAGAAAGGATTCTTTTTTTGAGGTTCCCAAGTGGGGTAGAGGCATCTTTTTGGAGACAAATATCTCTTCTTCCTGGCTCATATCTCAGTTGATAAAATACAACCCTTTTTTACCAGGTTCTGCTGAATTGCAAAGTGCTCAGTGTCTGAAGTGATCTCTTATGTTTTGGAGTCTCTAAATATGGCCAGGAATTTCATGACCTGTTTTATAAAAAGCGCAAAAGTCTGAAACTCAATTTAGATACCAAGGAGGATTTCACAAGAAGATATTAATCCATATACAACCAAGAGAAAACTTTGTTCCAATACCCATGAGCCCTTACTCTACCCTTTATGCTTGCAAAGCCCATGTTTCTCCTTGTCAGAGGACCCCTGGTGCTAGAGAGGAAGCAGAGTTCAAAAGGGTAAGCAATGGTCATGGGACTGGGGTGTGTGTGGAGAAGGGGTGGTGCTGAGTTCTCCTGGATGCTTAGCGGACATGTATCTCTGTAGTTACACCCATGCAGCTAGAGTCTTTGTTCCCTGTTACAATAAGCACAGCCAGGACAGCCTGTGTCCCAGGACCAAAGGGAACAAAGAGTTGGAAAAACAACCCCTCCACATACCATCAACACACACCAGACAGACTAGTACATAAATTGTGTTGTCTTATTCTCAGAAAAACAATCGCGGAAGCTATTTTAAATATTCTAGTTCTGTGAGCGTGTGTTGGGATGAGAGGATACTTGTGTGCTGAACTTTATGGTTAAGATGCTAGTGGTTATGTTTTCTGTTGTCTTTTTTGTGGTGGTGCACTTTAATTTGAGGAAAATAAGAATATGAAAACCTAGAATTATAGAACTGAGACATTAAGGTTAGCTATTTGCTTAATCAAAGCCCCACATACCTTTAAACACTTAAGCTTCCTTAGAGTCCGATCAACAATTTACAAACCCTCAATTTACACTTAACTTCTAGAAGAAAAACACCACTTGGGTATAGCCATAGGTTTACATGCTAATGCCATAACGCAGATTTTCAAGCCAAGTTCAAAATAGCTTTTACATACCTGTTGAGTTTTTATTTCGATTTCTGAAGCTCCTTTGGGGGGAAGAATAGACTGACTAGTTATTAAAATTTCTTCAAATTCATCTTCTTTCCCCATCCGCCTAGCTATAGCTTTCATGCTGGGGTAGAGAATATCAGTTCTATTAAAGAAGAGCAACAGAAATTAGCAAACAAACATTTTTTTTCTCTTTTAGATTTTCTGACAATTCTTTTCACTCATGTTCTGTTTCCTGTCATCATGCATAAACCTCCCAACTTGTCATAGACACTCACATCAACATCTAAATTCACCATAGTTGCCACTCCCTTAGTCAATATTAAATCCCAAGGCCTTTTCTCATTGGCACATTTAATTTCTTTGTTCTTCAAAATACTGACATGTCTTCTCATTCTCTATTTACCAGGAAAGCTGACTATCATAACTCATAAGACAGACAATTTGGATTAGGCCACCAAAGTGGGCCTTAGGGTCCTCAGTGTGGTCTAGCATGGTGGGTGGGTGCTTAGTGAATGCTTGTTTGATAACAGACACATGGCAGAGGCCACCTGCCTTTCCTGCCAGCTAAGGCATCCCAGCCAGCTCTTGAAGCTGAAAAAACAACATGGGCCACAGACCGAACACCTCACACTGCACCACACTGTACCCCAGCTGTGACGGTGAAGTGCTCAAAGACTCATTAGACATAAGTCCAACGTGGCAGAGAGTGGGGAGGAGGTCACAGCAGCGGCACTCCCTACTCAATACTCGCTGGGATCCTACGAGCTAAAACGCTTAGAGTCAGTACTGAAGGGACACTTCAGAAGCACACGTTTCCAGGGCCAGAAGTCTGGGTAAATGATATAAAGTGTTGCTCAGTGGAATCCAGTGCTTTGCCTGCAGTCTATAGAACTCAGCTTTTCCTGGAAAGCACTGTTGATGGACAGACACACTGCCCAGTTTCCTTGGCGATCAGTGGGGCCAGGTATACCAGATTCAAGGACCAAATGTCACCCTCAGAGCAAGGGCAGTAATCTGCCAGACCCCAGGTTCCACTCCTCCACATGAATTTCCCCCTGAGCAACACTCACCCATAGAGCTCCGAGAACTGTTTGTGGAGAGAGGGAGAGTTGATGTCCTGGACTTGGAGCTTGAGTTGGCCCCAGTGCTCCTTTAGAACTTCCAGTTGCTTCCACAGCACCAGAAATGATCTCAGCAAAGCAAGGGACATCACTGCATCACATGGGCCGCCCAGCAGCTTGGAGGCCTTTGGGCTGCTTTGGAACTGACTTCTGAGTCCTGGCACTCTGGACAAATCTGGCTGAAAGCATTACAGAAATTCTTCCTCATTCATCATAGACCGCTACAAGATAACCTTCTACATGCAGCTCATGCACAGTGAAGTCTTGGAAGAATGACTCTTCACCCCAGGAGGAATGGTCTACAGGCCAATAGCACATGTAGAACTTAGGGAGGATAAGCATCCTTCCTGAACACAGGTAGTATTCAGAGAGGAGAGAAATGTCTCCATTTAAAATTTCTGCTTGAGTCATGAACCACTGACTTTTAAAACTTTTTTACTTGGGTGCTAACATTTTTATCTGTCTTTGATAAATTGAGCCTTTCACATTTAGCCTCTGCGTTTTGAAAAGCATTCTTCAACACACTCAAGATTCAACAGCCCGTCATGGTAGAGCTATATTATAACTGTAAATTGAAGATTTTATCCATTTTATGGGTAAGGAAATGGAAACTTAGGTTTATCTTATCTCCTATTCCTCCTGCTACTGCTGCCGCTAAGTCGCTTCAGTCGTGTCCGACTCTGTGCGACCCCATAGACCGCAGCCCACCAGGCTCCCCCGTCCCCGGGATTCTCCAGGCAAGAACACTGGAGTGGGTTGCCATTTCCTTCTCCAATGCATGAAAGTGAAAGTGAAAGTGAAGTCGCTCAGTCGTGTCCGACTCTTAGCGACCTCATGGACTTCAGCCTACTAGGCTCCTCCGTCCATGGGATTTTCCAGGCAAGAGTACTGGAGTGGGGTGCCATTGCCTTCTCCATTCCTCCTTCTGTCCTCTAAAATTTAGGCAGAGAATATGTCAGTTGATTTGAATTTATGATTCAATAGACAATTTTACTTTAAAATCATGATTTGTTCATTCATTCATTGGTGTTTCCTTAAACAAGTGCTGGTTGAGGGGCTGCTGTAAGCCTTGGAGGATGTGGAGGGAACAAGGTTTTCAGGTCCCTGATCTCCTTTACATCAGTGGTACTAAGGCCAGGGCTACCCAGAGAATGACAGACAGAATGGGGACCTGTATCTCACCCATGACCTGAAAACAGTATCTCAGTAATAGGGAAAGACTTGGATCAGAGGACATTCAGGTAACAGCACCTTGGACACTCAAGCTTCCTGGCCATGAACAGGAAGAACCACCACTGGGGTGTAACTGGACCCTAGATCAGTGCTATTAACATATGGGGTGGGGTGGAGGTGAGGCTGCCAGAAAGAGAGTTGGTCAGAAGAAGAACTGACGGGCAAGTCCCAGGGAAGAGTGAGCTCCTGCCAGTATCTGGCAAGCCCTCCACCTAGTAGTCTACCTCCTCAACAATCAGCTAATGCATGCACTTCTGGATTTATCTCATCCTCAGAAACTTATGCAAATGAAATCTTACTCAGTGACTCAAGATATCCAACAGACCAGGGCCAAGCACTGTGACAAGGAGGGGGCAGCATACAGGCCATACAGTTGGACCCCTCCACTCAAAAAGCCCCAAGCTCTTGCCGCCCTGAGCTGGGACTTCCTTGGTGGTCCAGGGCTAAGAAACTGGCTTGCAGTACAGGCAATGCTGGTTCTATCCCTGGTCAGGGAACTAAGATACCATGTGTTGTGGAGCAACAAAGCCTGCATGCCACAGCTAGAGTCTGTGCGCTGTAATGAAAGATCCCACATGACACAGCAAAGATCACATGAACCAATGCAGCCAAATAAATAAACATTTAAAAAAATAAAATAAAGGCCCTGAGCTAATCCATCCCCTTGGGAGTCTTAGAGATGGAAGTCTAAAAGGTCACAGAACTGGTGACACAGCTGGGGCAGGAAACCTAGAGTCCTAGGTCATAGGCAGTGTAAATTTCAGTGCTGCCCACTATCTATGAACATTGAAATGTTACTAAATAGAACCAATCATAAAATAAAACTAATTAAAATAAACAATAATTTTAAAGCAAACGTACCTATTAAGAGAAGTCACCTCTTCCTAAGCTTTGCAGAATGGGTGAAGGGACAGGAGACAGGATAAAGAACAAGGCAGAGGAGACTAGGAGGTCAGGGAAAGAGGATAATCCATCGGAAACAGGGCCAAAAGAGGGAAAAAAGAAGGACCAAAAAGCCTAGCACGCTTCTTGGTCTTGGTATTACTTGGTCTATATCCACCTTTGTAAATGCTCCTTCTAGGAGAAGCACTGACTCCTGTTATGGAATTCAGATGGCACATCTAAACACACTTCCTTTTCCACTAATTGGCTGATATGTACTTGTGACTCAGTTTTAGCCAGAGAGAGACAAGAAAAGTCTATTGGAATTGTCTGGAAAAGATTTCCCTCCTTGACAAAAAGACAAAGCCCCTTAAGGGGAAAGCTTTTTCACTCTTATCTTCACCTTATAAGAATGAGGGAGACATTCTGCTGACACACCCAGGATGGCACAGCTGCCTCCACCAATGTGAACTGCCTCCTTCTAGACTTGCTTTGAAAGGTTCATACACTTTGCAGTTTACGTCACGAGTAGTTACTTACAGCAGGTGCACCCTTTCTGGCACAGAGGGGCATTGGCCCAAAGGTGGGAGATCAGATAAAGCTTCTAAAAGAGTGTTTGGAAGCTGAAATCTGAATGATAAATAGGAGTTAATTAGATGAAGAAGTAGAGAGTGGGAAGAGAGGGGAGTTTTCCACCAGGGAGGCTGGTTTGCATGAAGGTACTGAGGAGAGAGCATAGTGTTTTTGACAAAATGAAAGAAGGTGAATATGAGGGAGCTCCAGGGCCAGACTGTTAGGCTGGAACCTGGGTTTCTTTTCTCTCTTGGCAAATGACTTTAGGCATATCATTTAACCTTTGTGAGTTGGTATTCCTATCTATACAATGAGAATAATGATAGTACCTACCTCATGGGATTATTGTGAGAATTAAAGAAATTAATAAAGCACTCTGAATAGATCTCAATTATAGACATTATTAATTGATAATGTTCTATTAATAGTGTTCAGGGCCAACTTATTGACTAGACACAGAAATGCTTAGGGCCCACGAAATGTTTTAAATTCTTTTAAAATCAGAAAGCCTTTGACTGTGTGGATCACAATAAACTGTGGAAAATTCTGAAAGAGATGGGAATACCAGACCGCCTGAGCTGCCTCTTGAGAAACCTGTATGCAGGTCAGGAAGCAACAGTAACTGGACATGGAATAACAGACTGGTTCCAAATAGGAAAAGGAGTATGTCAAGGCTGTATATTGTCACCCTGCTTATTTAACTTCTATGCAGAGTACATCATGAGAAACGCTGGGCTGGATGAAGCACAAGCTGGAATCAAGATTGCCGGGAGAAATATCAATAACCTCAGATATGCAGATGACACCACCCTTATGGCAGAAAGTGAAGAGGAGCTAAACAGCCTCTTGATGAAAGTGAAAGAGGAGAGTGAAAAAGTTGGCTTAAAGCTCAACATTCAGAAAACTAAGATCATGGCATCTGGTCCCATCACTTCATGGCAAATATATGGGGAAACAGTGGAAACAGTGTCAGACTTTCTTTTTTGGGGCTCCAAAATCACTGCAGATGGTGATTTCAGCCATGAAATTAAAAGTCGCTTACTCCTTGGAAGGAATGTTATGACCAACCTAGATAGCATATTCAAAAGCAGAGACATTACTTTGCCAACAAAGGTCCATCTAGTCAAGGCTACGGTTTTTCCAGTGGTCATGTATGGATGTGAGAGTTGGACTGTGAAGAAAGCTGAGCACCAAAGAATTGATGCTTTTCAACTGTGGTGTTGGAGAAGACTCTTGAGAGTCCCTTGGACTGCAAGGAGATCCAACCAGTCCATCCTAAAGGAGATCAGTCCTGGGTGTTCATTGGAAGGACTGATGCTGAGGCTGAAACTCCAATACTTTGGCCACTTCATGTGAAGAGCTGACTCATTGGAAAAGACCCTGATGCCAGGAGGGATTGGGGGCAGGAGGAGAAGGGGACGACAGAGGATGAGATGGCTGGATGGCATCACCGACTCGATGCACATGAGTTTGGGTGAACTCTGGGAGTTGGTGATGGACAGGGAGGCCTGGCATGCTGTGATTCATGGGGTCGCAAAGAGTTGGACATGACTGGGTGACTGAACTGAACTGAAAATCAGAAAAAAGAATGCTTAGGTAGAATAAAATGCTACAATTTATGATATTAATATATTTTCTTTATATTAACACAATTGTAAGCTATAACTCTTCACGTTTTTTAATGGAGAAATGAGCCCTCAAAGGCAAAAGTGGTAGAGTCATGGAAGTCAAAATGCAACCCTGGCAGTGGTAGAAGTGGGCCAGAACCCAATAAATAACATTTTCAGGATTAGCAGAAGTAGGGGAGTTGACAGAGGAGTCTGAGAAGGCCTGGCTCATGACATCAGAGGAAGACTGGAGAGAGCTGTGCTTTAGAAGCTAAGGGCAGACAGGCTTCAAGAAGGACACACTGTTTCAAATGCTGCTAAGGCGTCAGGTTGTAAGGGGACTGAGACATATCTATGGGATTCAGTGGCAAGGTCCATGGTGCTCTTGATGAGAGCAGTCTCAGTGGTGAGATGAGAAAGAAGGCAGAGGGCAGTTTTTAAGGAGTGATGGAAGGTAAGGACATGGAAATGGCTGGTGCAGAGTTTGGCTCTGAAAAGGGGGCTCTTTAAATGGGGCAGTGGCTAGTTTACCCTGTCTCCACACAAGTATCTGTCTGGTTCCAGATATATGCAGAATTGTTTCAAACTATAATACTAGGGGGACTACAGGCTCCTGGTACCTTATAGCTTCAGAGGGACATGTCTGGAGAAGGGAGTGCCTGCCTAGGAGTCCATGAGCTAGCAGAGTGATGAAGACAGGAGCCAGGCTGGAGCTGTTCACCTGGAGCCTCTATCATACCCTTCCAACTCCAGTCCTAAATGTGTGACTCACAAGGAAAAACAGCCAGTTGGAGTATTTGTTCAAACTGGTTTCAATGGACCACCCCTCCTTAATGTCTGTTGTACTTCTAAAATTAAAAGAAATTGATATACCATTGATCATGGGATTTCCTGTGAAAGAAAGCACTTTGGAGAGGGTCTGACTGGCTACTGCTGCTTCACTGCTGCTCCCATGTGGCATGAGCACAGTCCTGGGACGCTGGGAGAGGCTATGGGACAGACGAAGCTCTCTAGTCCATCTCCCAGATAGAAAGGTCCTTCAGTACAACACACCACTGGTCAAGTATGTAGACTGTTCACCAAGAATACCTGTGTATTTTTGTCTGGTGTGGCTTGCTGTTCTGGGAGACCCTCCATGATCGTATGATAGTTACTCAGAAGAACATCTTCCATTAGCAGTTGCATGCCTGCCAGCTCTCCATGAGCCACCTTGAGGTCATGGCCACTCAGTCCACAAAAGCATAGCTAAAAACAAAAAGGAACAAAACCAAACCAAAACACCCATTTTGAACACTTCTATGTTTCCTTTACATGTGGTCCTGGGGGGAGAAAACTAGGAGTAGTTGTGTTTACAAGCCCCATGCTCTCAATTATTTAAAAAATCCATAAAAATCAGAGTAACATTTTTAGTTCAAAATCCTCCTTGAACATATTAGACATTTGGCTCTGTATGGAAGTCCAAGTTCCCCAAACGTTATGGTGGTGGTGTCTGTATACGGTTGTATGGATAGTGTGATACACATAAGCACAGGGAAAACACAGGAGAAAAACCAATATGATCTGTAACCATATCCCAAAGTGGGGGACTCTGATTAATATTTTTAAACCATTTTTACTATTTTACTTAAAAAAAAAACTTTACTTTTGGAAAATTCTGAGCATATGCAAAGGCAAACAGAACAGTTCCCATCACTCAGTCCCAAAACCACCAACCTATGGCCAGTTCTGCCCCATCCTCATCACTCCCCACCTCCCCATTATTTTTAAGCAAATGCATCATTGATTTTCATGTTGTTGATAATACTTTTAAAAGTATTTTCTATTTTAAAAAATGAAAATACAATAATACTTGCTTGAACAATCAGAGGTAAACATACATTTGAAAGAAATTCTCCTTCTGAGTTCTGCTTAAGGAGTTCTCTTTCTGCCACTGTAGGTGGGTCACGAGTCACACATCTCTGAACTGCCAGTCTGGGAGTTAATCTACGAGGCCCAGAGAGTGACCGGAAATGGATGACCACTCCCCGAGATCATTATTAGCCAGGAGAATTTCAGCTGATTCAAGTCTGATTCCAGCTGCAAACATGATTTTCTTCTGTCATAAGAACACATGATTCACCCCACAGTACTGGGTTTATAGCTTCATAATCAAAAAAACACCTTGCTTATCTCATATTAATAAATTATTCACCACTGGCTAGAGTATGAAGGATTAGACCTATGGATGCAGTGACATCTGCTCTGCAATCTGTATTCAGTTCTCTCTGTGACAAGCAGGAAGAACAATCTTACCTGCATGTGATATTCTAGGGTATCTGGGCTGCTACTTGTAACTGGAAATGGTCCTCCATCTTCCAGAAACGCTCTCCAAGGGAACAGCACAAATGCCTAAAAGAATCAAATAATAAATATAATAATGGTGCATAATAACGTCCACAAGTAATAGGCATTTGTATATGAATAAGATGTCTTCATCTCTACACTAAAACATTATGGGATTACTTCTCTATTATATAGAAATAGTTCTTGATGAATAGTCTCTGATGATGCAGAGGAGAGAGTAATAATCTTGTTTTTTAAACTGATTTTTCAGAAAGCAACTAAACATAGAAAGGTATTAAAGTTTCAGTGTAAATAGTCAGCAATAGTGTTTGGAAGTCCCAGACTAGTATAAAACCAATGATACACATTTATAATCAACAAAAGTAAACTTACTCAATTTTTTTCAGTATTACAAACCTTAAATATTTGTCCTTTATCACCACTGTGCTCCAATTCTAGGCAACAACTCAAAACCAATGCTATGACATTACACATGGGCCTCCATCTTTTCCACATCACTGTTCAACAGCCAAGGCATCCCTACTCCCTGGGGCATGACATGCAGCCCAGGATAGAATCGGCCTGTCCATCTGATCCCATTCTACAGTTTCAGACCTGGTACTGGCTTCAGACAATTCTCAAAGTTGAAGTTGATGCAGATGGCAGGCAGCCAGGACACCTGCAACTACTTAATGCCAGGCAATGCCCAAAGGCAACAGGAGCAGACCCAGTAGTCACAATCCAATCCTGTCTTCAGGTCTTCAGGAGGGTCAAGGCTTGGGCCAAGAGCATTGTCTTATAGCTAGGGAAGGTAGAAGAGTGAGACTTACATGGGATTGATGCTGGCATTACTTGCCTTAGCTTTGTAACATAAAAACATTAAGTTGGAGGTTTTGGAGTCAAAAGATATGGGCCTGTGAGGTGATTTTAAAGATATGTCCACAGGGACTTCCCTGGAGGTCCAGTGGTTAAGACTCTGAGTTTCCACTGCAGGGGGTGTGGGTTTGATCCCTGGTTAGAGGACTAAGATCCTGAATGCCATGTATCATGGCAAAAAAAAAAAAAAAAAAGTGTCCACAAATTCTTTGATTCTGTTTTCACTAAGAGGTGGAGCACCTTGACCTTGACTACAGCCTCATGAGAGATTGTGAGCCGGAACTACCCAACTAAACTGAGCCCAGACTCATGAACCTCAGAAACTATATGAGACAATGAATGTCTATTGTGTTCAGTCAGTTCAGTTCAGTCGCTCAGTCGTGTCCGACTCTTTGTGACCCCATGAATCACAGCATGCCAGGCCTCCCTGTCCATCACCAACTCCCAGAGTTCACTCAGACTCATGTCCATCGAGTCAGTGATGCCATCCAGCCATCTCATCCTTTGTTGTCCCCTTCTCCTCCTGCCCCCAATCCCTCCCAGCATCAGAGTCTTTTCCAATGAGTCAACTCTTCGCATGAGGTGGCCAAAGTACTGGAGTTTCAGCTTCAGCATCATTCCCTCCAAAAAAATCCCAGGGCTGATCTCCTTCAGAATGGACTGGTTGGATCTCCTTGCAGTCCAAGGGACTCTCAAGAGTCTTCTCCAACACCACAGTTCAAAAGCATCAAATATGCTATATTTGGGGGTAATTTGCTCTGAAGCCATAAAAAGCTAATACAGTTTGTGACCTAGTGTTGCCAGGACTGCATAGCAGTCTGATCTCTTTAGTTGTAGCAGGTGGGTAATAGAGTTGGTGCCTAGGAGCAATAATAGTTGCCAGGATTACATTTGATAACACATATTGTTATTGGGCTGTTCAAAACTCAGCTGCTGACCTAATTTATGTATCATAATTGCTATCATTATTATTTATTACATGAAAGAGATCAGGTGTTGGTTTTGCTACCAGCTGTGAGCAGATAATCTGTTATCCCAATTAGCCTGTTAAGCGGTTTGGAGACAGAGCTCCTGACTAGAAATAACAGCAAGCTATAGGGGCCCTCTCTACTGTATGAGTGAAGGGGAGCTTACCAAGGCCAATGGGTACTTCGGCATGAAGAGCCTCCTATGCACAATGCACATTTTATTACAAAATGTGCTCTCAACACATCTCAGTACAAAAATAGCTCTCAACACACCTGGAGGCTCTGTGGATCCAGTGGTTGTGGTAGGCTGAGCTGGGAAGCAAAAATGCTCTTCATTGGAGAGTTGCTCAGTGATGGCAACCCATGATACATGCCGTCTATGACAGACTGGTAGGCAGAAGTATTTCCAGCTGCTAAAAATGTTCGTCTACCAAAACAGGAAAGCAATCTCATTAAAAGCAGTTACTCAAGTTTCTAAAGCTCAAAACTCTCTTCAAGCCAATTTGTAGCAAGATAACATTTGGAGATGTCAACAGGTTTCTTCTTCAGCAGCATCATCCTTCATTCATTTTTCTTTACCACTGCCCTTCACTCTCACAATTCACAGCTCTCAAGGGAAGGATAGTTATCCTCTAGACCAGTGCTATCTAACAGGATAAGTTGAGGGGATCCAAAAGGTCCCCAGGACAAAAGGATCTTTTACCTAAATCTTCCATAGACTTGGATCAAGTCATGCATAAACAGACATCAAAAAAGAGATTAGCAATGATTGAGGGAGATGTTATCACCGATGGGAGTGAGGCAGTCTCTCAGAGATTAGCAGATAATCAAGTGTTGAGGAAAGACCTGGGGAGTGCCTAAGACCCCACAAGCGGGGTGCTGAGCAGCAGGCCAACCAGAAGATATCTGGGGTTGAATAGAGATGGGTGAGGTACCACTCCTCATCAACTGCTAGGATGACTTATAAGTACCCCAGAACTTAGATCACCTCTGAGAAGCATAAAGGAGGAGAAGGTGTGGTATAAGGCCTAAGATCCATTATTAGTGCTGCCTTGACATCTGGTAGAACTGGGAGGGCCTTGAATGACCTAACTACAAGTTTCCCTCCCTATGGAGGGAAGGTCCCCTAGTCAAATATAGGGACCTATGTTTATTTACTTTCCTTATCACAGGGACCAAGTATAATTCCTGCTTATCCAGCCACAAGCAGTGGTTTCCAGTTCCCTTCCAGACCACAGAACTATTCGAATGAACCAAGCACATACTCCTGTGTGCCTCCAATAGGCACCACATCCTTTTGATACTCAAAGCCTGCCTCTCAAGCCCCTAGCTGTTCACTCTGTTCACAAGTACAAATCTTCTGTGGCCTTGAAGATTCTGTTCTGTTCCAAGGGGAACAGAATATGCAATGTTCTGTTCCCCTTGGCCATGAGTATACGTAACTAGTAAACTGCTGTTGATCTCATTTGTCCAGTATTTAAAGTTATGTGTTTGGTCATCTCCATAACCTTGGAGCACAATCCTTCCCTCACCAACAAGGTGAAAAGAAGGCATTTAAAACAAAGGTAAAGGGGGATGATCTTGAAGTAATTGATTTTATATCTCAAATTCACCACTTTAAATTCTAAACATAGCTGAATGACATGGAATTGAAGAAAGAAGTAGGGGCTTATGAACTTCAGTTCAAAGACAGATAAAGGGAGCTCTATATTTGCATATCAAACCATTGTACTAGTGCAAAGACCATATCACCCTTTTCACATCTTTGTGAGAATTAACAAAAGATAGTTGCATACAGTTATATACTGAGACACTGAATAAAAACACTGATTTATCCTGGTAGTTCAAGGATGGAACTTGGAATTGCTCATGCTCAATGGATATGACCATTTTCTCCTATTTCTCATATTGTTCACATGCTTTCTCATGATTCTCAATGGGCCCTGCCAAGGGACCCATGATTCACTCAACACTCATGTGACAGTGATGTATCAAGCATCTACCATGTAGAGGATACTGTGTCAGGAACTGAGATGCAAAGATGCTGCTGCTGCTGCTGCTAAGTCGCCGCAGTCGTGTCCGACTCTGTGCGACCCCATAGACGGCAGCCCACCAGGCTCCCCCGTCCCTGGGAGTCTCTAGGCAAGAACACTGGAGTGGGTTGCCATTTCCTTCTCCAATGCAGGAAAGTGAAAAAGTGAAAGTGAAGTCGCTCAGTTGTGTCCGACTCTTAGTGACCCCATGGACTGCAGCCTACCAGGCTTCTCTGTCCATGGGATCCTCCAGGCAAGAGTACTGGAGTGGGTTGCCATTTCCTTACTGCAGACAAAAAATGTTGCCTGCCATACCAGTTAACAAAGAATGCTGCCTGCCACCAAGCCATCAGCAAATGCAGCTGCCTTCCAGGGGTGCACTCTGAGGGGAATTCAGGATAAAAAAGAAACAGGATACTGGGTCTAGATAAGATGCATAGCTAAGAAATAATTTTAATGAGTCAGATTCTTACATCTTCCCACACATAGAAAAGCACTAAAATCATTAACTTGTGATGTCTGTCTTTTGTGATTAGCAGTAATTCTTTGATGTTTGATCACATGAGTTTTTGTTATTGCTGTTGTTTGGCCCAAACTCCTCTATATCCTAGCTCCTCCCTTACTTCTTCAGATTAGATACTTAGCTATCTGACACATTGTCTCCCAGGCTATAGTCTTCAGTAAGGTTCCAGAATAAAATATTTACAACTTCTAAGCTGTGCCTTTTTCTTTAGTCAGTGGCGCTAAAAAGCAGAATATTCTAATGGAAACATTTCTTTTCGGTCCAAAATCAGAGCACAGAAGCTCAATATACCAATAAACCTCTCCCTGGTTGACTCCTTCAGTGTCACTCCTGTGCTTCTCTTCTACCAATCTACACAATTATCTCTCTCTCTCAGCCTCTGGGCCCAGCTTTGTTCACATCTTATTGTTTAAACCTTGACTGTATTGCTCATATTTTAAAATTCTTTTTTTGTTTATTATGATGTTTTAACATCTTTAAAAAACAACAACAAAAAAAACCCTGCTGGCTGGGGAGAGACTGTTCCTTCCTCTGTAGCTAATTCTTAAAGACAACTGAAGGCCTAGCATGCTTTTGATACCCAAACAAACCAGTCTGAGCCACACCTCCTCTGATCCCTGCAACCCAGGAGGCAATATTCCTCTCATTTAATCATCCTAGGGCTAATTAACAGGCAACTAGAGACCAACATGGGAGAAGGCAATGGCACCCCACTCCAGTACTCTTGCCTGGAAAGTCCCATGGACAGAGGAGCCTGGTGGGCTGCAGTCCATGGGGTCACTAAGAGTCGGACACGACTGAGCGACTTCACTTTCACTTTTTCACTTTCATGCATTGGAGAAGGAAATGGCAACCCACTCCAGTGTTCTTGCCTGGAGAATCCCAGGGACGGGGGAGCCTGGTGGGCTGACATCTATGGGGTCACACAGAGTCGGACACGACTGAAGTGACTTAGCAGCAGCAGAGACCGACATGGGCTTCCCTGGTGGCTCAGACAGTAAAGAAACTGACACAATGTGGGAGACCTGGGTTTGATCCCTGGGTTAGGGAGATTCCCCTGGAGGAGGGCATGGCAACCCACTCCAGTATTCTTGCCTGGAGAATTCCAAGGACAGAGGAGCCTGGCAGGCTACAGTCCATGGGGTTGCAAAGAGTTGGACAAGACTGAGCTATTAAGAATAGAACAGAGACCAACCCTACAGCCCAAAGCCTGCTGGAATTATGCCAACCAGCAGATCTTAAAATGTTCCCCTGTTCTGCCTTGCCTTTCCAGGCCATGGCCTAAACACTCTCTTTGCTCCTGACCCATGGCCCTGTACGACGTGGCATGATGTATGTGTCTAGGAACCGAATATAATTTTATTTCCCTGAGTCTCTCCTGTATCTCCTCCTGTGATTGCACTAGATTGATTATCACATAAAAGAACACAGAACAATGACTTGTTCTTTTATCTTGCTAAGTGTGTGCAGAGTTTTAAACTAAGGGCCACAAACAAGCACAATTCTTGGGAGAGTTTTAGAGTCCCAAACACATACTAGGTCTATTAATTTATACATACTTGGAGGCTATTAAAAAATCACACAGTTCAGATGTAAATATGACTGCTACTCTAAGTGACAGAATCATAGCATATGATACTCTGTCTGGAGAGACCAGAGTCAGTCAGATTCTAGGCGTCACCACTGATCAAATCATTGGTTATCCTATTCCCACTTTCTTAATTCTTCAGTCAAGATCACTGTCCTTGGTAGGTTCCCACCTCCCCTTAATAGAACTGTTTATTAGGAAGCTGAACAAAATCATGCCACCTAAATAAAGGAGTTTCAAGATGATACCTAACAATTTTAGCACTATATCCTCTTTTATTTCCTTCCTCTCCATGGACCCCATATTTTGAAAGTTTTTTTTTTTTTTTTAAACCAAATTAAGCATTCTCCTGTTTTTAACTCAAAGCCACATAAGCACCTAGCCTAAGCTCTGAGCTGCAGGAAGAGATAAAGAAATATGATATAAAGGAAAGAACAGGGTTTTGGAGTCTGACAAACTGTGTTAATGTAAGGTCTGCTACAACAAGCATGTGACCCTGGGGCAGTCATGCAACTTCTCTCTATCCCCTCATCTGTAAAGACGGTAATGTAACTGCTGTCTCGCAGAGTTGACACAAGGTAAGAGTTCAACCAAAGCACATTTTGTCTCCTCCTTATCTTACTCATTCTTATGATTCCAGTTTAAAAAAGAAAGAAATGTGACATTTTCTTTACTGTAAAACTTTTGGACAAATATGTCTTTTTCTTCATGCCTTTAGAAATACCAAAAACAGCTTATTGTGATAGCTCACTCAGACCCTCAGTTGGTAAACCCTGGCCTGCACCTTCTGCTGGGGTAGCTCTAATCAGTGCAGCTTGCCAGCAGCACTCAAGATAGAGGGAAGCCCATAGGAATGAAAGGTCAATTTGTTGCTTGTGCCAGTGGCACACCTGCCAACTGCCAGCTCCTAATAAAGTCAGATCTTCCCAGAAGCCCACTAAAATACAAATATAGACGCCTCACATTCTCCGAACAGTTCTGCCACACTCCAGTTGCCTTACTGTCAACAAGCAGTCAAGGGCTTCCTAGAATGCCAGTCATCTTGTGTGTGAGTTACCCATAGTGTGATCCCAGGTAAACTGGCTCTAGCCACAGGGAGCAGGGAATTCATGGAGCGCGTGCTACATTTTTTCCTGGATGCAAGGATATATAAAAGAAAACAAAACCCAAAAAACAGCTGCAAAGTAGCCCTGAGGAGGCCAGGAAAAAGTTGTGGCTCTTCACTTCTCAGACGCTGGAGACCAGGACAACATGAGGGCTTCTGTGTATCTCCCAGAAATCCCCAGATAACTCTGAAATACACTTTAATATCTATGTGTTCAGAGACACTTAAACTAGATGAGCATAAAAATAAATTGAAAAATGAAGAGAAAACCATCATAGATTCAAGGATTAAAAGAATTGGTGTTGCTTCTTCAGAGATCCCTTGATGTACTCATTTCTAAATAAGGCTTATGGCAGGAAGTTAAGGCACCTTTGATTTATTTCCTCAAACTCCTCCTTTTTACAGTAATCACTCTGAACATCAATATCACATTCAGATTAGTGGCATTTTTCAAGGCATATGTTTTATTCCTATAGAGTTCCTCTGAGGAACTTTCTTTTTTTTCTTCTTTCCATTCTTGAATTTCAAAGGAATTCAATCTTTTAAATCAGGGAGTGGCAAACTCTTTCTTAAAGGGTTGGATAGTAAATATTTTCAGCTTCATGAAGCATATGATCTCCACTGCAACTATTCAACTCTGTGGTTGTAATGTGAGAGCAGCCAGAGGTTATCCATAAATGAATAGGCAGGTCTGTGTTCCCAAAAAACCCTCCATTTCTGGACACTGAAACTTGAATTCCTCAGAATTTTCTTGTGTCACAAACTACTACTCTTGAATTCCCCCCACCTCAACCACTTGAACACCAGCCTTAGCCCACAGGCTTTACAAAATCAAGCAGGGGCCTATGATTCCTAACTTAAACAGATGATATTGATTAAAATCACTGTACCACACAAGCATTTATCTTTGGCACAAATGATTAATTCACCTGAAATTAAACATAAACTCAATTCTCAGGCATTTCTTGCATTGGCTAATAAATAACTCTTACAGGTGGTGGACATGCCCAGAGGTGAATGGCAGGCCTTAGGCAATGTGATTCTGACACCATTAGAGGACACACCAATTTGCATCAGGTTCTTGCCTGAGTTTGGCAACAGAGGCAGAGAAAAACTTTTGTGCTTAGAAACATGTATCCTTCTGGCAACATAAGCTGGTCTGTGCCACAGTGAAGCAGGTGCCAGGTAAGGAGGACTTCATGGGGCCACTGTCCTGAGCTATATCCTGCCTCTTCTCCCCTGGTCTATGGAAGTATGCTGCTTTCATTTCAGGTGAGAGTTCCTTCTTTTTAAACTCTGGAGAAGGCTTCAGTTTACATAAGAAAAAAGTTTCCTGGAATAAAAGTCGTATTTACCCAAAGTTGGCGAGCTCTGGGAAGGGCAAGGGAACTTCCCCAAGCTTTCTGTCTCTTTTGGTTATCTAAGGACTTATTGCTAGCAGGTTCAGCACAAAGTATTAATAAAATCCTCAAGTAGAATGACATTGATCTTTTACTTCTCTTTTTCTCCTGCCTCCTGTCGTCTCTTCAGTTTCCTTTTCCATCCATCCTGCTGCTGTCTGGCATCCATCCTAGTTCTCAGGCTTTGGGGTCAAATGCACCTAGGATCTAATCCTGGTCTGCTGCTTACTAGCTGTGTGACTCCAAACACACACATAACGTAAAGGGCTCTGAAGAAAAAAAGGGCTGGAGGAAATGCTGTAAATGAAGGACTCCTGGTTCCTTCTGAGGTCCTCTGAAAAACATACTGACTGTACAATACTGAAACCAGACATAGGACGCATGACCCTCCATTCCTGCAGACCGAGTATGCCAGGGCGGAGAAAGCCCCAAAAAGCAATTCCTAGGGGAAGCAGAGTGGTTTCCCTGGGAGAACAGGAGCAAGATGAACTCCATGGAGCTGGAATTCCAAAAGAATTTCTGAGGTATAGTCCTATTTCTTCAGTCTATGTAAATTCCTTGCAAATTCTGACTTGAGATTTCAGGCAATGGCACCCCACTCCAGTACTCTTGCCTGGAAAATCCCATGGACGGAGGAGCCTGGTGGGCTGCAGTCCATGGGGTCGATAAGAGTCGGACACGACTGAGCGACTTAACTTTCACTTTTCACTTTCATGCATTGGAGAAGGAAATGGCAACCCACTCCAGTGTTCTTGCCTGGAGAATCCCAGGGACGGGGGAGCCTGGTGGGCTGCCGTCTATGGGGTCGCACAGAGTCGGACACGACTGAAGTGACTTAGCAGCAGCAGCAGCAGCAGGGCTAATGAATGGCCATCCTGACAATTAGTCAGATCCCTTATATCCTACCTGCTTGACAAAGCTATAGCTCCCAAAGCAACCTGTCAATAAAAAACCCAAACAAACAAAAAAACAAATAGCCTGATTTTTTTGTCCTGCTGAATTTGCATTCTAAATCCAGAGTCCTCTGATGCTCAGAGTAAAGAAAAAGCAGAGTAGAAAGAGAGAACAGTAGGTTAAGTATAAACTCCACATTTCTATTCTCTGTGGACACTCATGCCAAACGGTTGGAAATGATTATAATCCACAGATAAGAGTACCTCTTCCCTTCCCATATACAACTTATTATTTATACAGGAAACATTGTGATTCTTAATTCAAACTAGTTTTTTCATCAATCATGACTCTTTAACCAAACAAACATTCTTTTTGATGCAGAGTATAATACCTACAAGGCTAGAGGTAAATTAAGTTATTTATAAATTTAACTCAGGTAGTCAATTTTGTTGGTTTCAGACGTGCAGTGAAAATTCTGTTCTTCTGCAAGGTAATTAAGGGCTGAAAAAAATAAAACTTGGTAGGAAGAATAATCTTCAGCAGTATAAAAAATATGATTCCCCATAAAGCAGTCTGTTATGCAAACTAACTACATTGGAATCACATTTAACAAAATCAAGAATATTATTATCTAACAAGAACACAGTCCACCTGGACAGCCTTTGCAGCAGAACACATTTGGTAGCCGCAGTGATCTGGATCAGGTTGTGCCCTTGACTATTTTAAGCTCATTATCTACTCATGCCAAGAGTGGCCTCCCTCCATGAGCACTCAGAAACACCTGCCCCACAGAATTTACTAGACAGGAATAGCCCTCCAGCCCTTACCGGATGAGGTACCTCACTGCAGCGTCAAACTGCAGAAACATAACCTCCCTTTGGAGGAGAAGGACCTGGGACACCAGAGTGGGGTCTTGGGGGCTCTGGAGGCTGTCAATCATTTTCTGCAGCTCTTGAAGTTCAGATCCTAGAAGACAGATGACATTTTAAGTCAAACAGATTGAAATACAGGCTACCCCAGCTACCCTGTGAACCATCATTTCACCTCCAAAGCTAACTTTTTAACTAAATTGAATTCTGTTTGTTTGTTGTGTGAGTATACTAATTAAATATTTTGCAAGATCAGCAAAGCCTTATGTTTCAGAACCCAAGGCCTGATTTATCTTTTCTTCCTTCCTTCCTTCCTTCCTTCTTCCCTCCCTCAGGAATATAGTAACTTGTATTGCTTTTCAGCAGAATAAGAACATACTGCTAAAAGTAAGTTTCAAAGTATACAAGGCTATAGACTCTAAATAGATTGAAAAAGAGAAATTACAAGGAATGGGAAAGATATGGGTCTCAGTAAATCTATTAGGGGCTTGAAATTATTATAAACCAGCGGCCATTTCTTACAGCCGTACCATTCAAATCAACACTGGCATAGACTCATCCTGTCAATGGCTCATGGATTAATGAAGACTCAAGACCATCCAAGGAGGCAAAAATATGTATACATATATGTATACAGAAACATACATCCTTCTAGGAGATTCACATCATTTCAGGAGTAGATGTGAGAGATCCTAAATAGGCTTATTTCTTGGACCCTTATCCTAAAGGATTTATATGTGTTTTGGATGGAAATTTAAGCTAGTGGCCTTTTACGGTACTCAATACTGGTTTGAGGAACCTGGCCTGGGTCTAGATGGCTGTACTAGCAACTCTATTATTGGCTCAGGAAATGAGCCACTCAGAATGGGAAAGCACAGAAAAAAAAAATCATGGTCCTTAGGGAGCACTGGTGGGGTGGGTGGGTGGGCCCTATTTCCAGGTCTACAGAATGCTGGCTGATGTGAAATGCTCATCAGCTCCCTGTGGAGAGAGTAATAGCTTTCTACTTGAGAGGACATCCCTGCTATGCAAAGAGAAGCAATGTGGAAATTGATCATCATCCCTGATTGTAGCCCAAGGCAGAAGTGAGATGGGAGACCTATGAAGCATTTCCAAAGTTACACTGTATAAACAACTCACCCAGACTTGAGCAGCCTTGTACCCTAACTGGCCTGGTACTGGAACTCTTTCTATGTTTCTGGCATGGAAGGCAGGGGACTGAGAACAGGGAGGCTGTCCACGAGAGCCTGATGAGGGCAGAACCAGGTCTGAGAATGGTAGCCAACATGTACTTGCAATATGGGCTCTTGGTTTTAGAAAAGGATGTGAAGTAGCTCAGTCGTGTCTGACTCTTTGCAACCCCATGGACTGTAGCCTACCAGGCTCCTCCCTCCATGGGATTCTCCAGGCAAGAATACTGGAGTGGGTTGCCATTTCCTTCTCCAGGGGATCTTCCTGACCCAGGGATCGAACCCGGGTCTCCCACATTGCAGGCAGACGCTTTAACCTCTGAGCCACCAGGGAAGCTCATAGTCCAGATTTCATACCCATTTGACATTTTACACATAACAGAAGAATGTTTTGGGGGTATTTTTCCAACCACAAAAGAACTGGGGTCAATCATTAGACTTTTTATGAATCCTTTATAAATCTGATGGTCATATGGGCTGAAAAGAAACTTCCACCAGAAGAGGAGTCACAGCAAATTGTACAAGAACTCAAAGAATTTTGTGGTGGATGGGAGGAGGGATAGTTGGTGAGCCTTATTTGTTCAAGGTCTAGTGTGCTTGGTCTACAAGCAATACACTCTGTCAGGCTATGCAGTAACCAGGAGAAAAAGTTTATAATCCCCTGTAATGACAATTAAAAAAGAATATAAAGTTGCACATACCCTGTGATTAAAGCTCTGTAAAATGTATTTGAGCAAGGGTTAGAAGGAAGTAAAGTAAAATTATTTCACTTGTTAGAATAGTTGGATTATGCGTGGTTTTTCTCATTATTTCCATTATTGTTTATAAAATTCTGTGTGTGCACTTTTACACGGTCACTTCCCAGCAAAACTGTTATGTGCTGGCAGGTGGCATTATCATTAAAATACAGGTACGGAGGAAGGCCTACCTTCTCTTAGTTAACACACTGATAATACTCCTCATTTGGGCCTTTTTCTGTGGGGTTGCACTGCTCAGAGGGAGCAGGGATGGTGGGCAAGGGCAGGGAAGGCAGCCTGTCTGTGAGGATGGGGTAGACGGTTGCCATGTGCTCAGGGGGAGCAGGGATAGTGGGCACGGGCAGGGAAGAAAGCCTGTCTGTGAGGATGGGGCAGGTGGTTACATGCGGTCATGGAGGAGGACAGTGGTGGGGGAAGGAGGAGACTCTCCACTAGGAAACAAATGAGCCTTTTCTTGTGCCTTTCCACAGGAGGGTTCTGTGTGGGAAATCAGAAAGAGAAAAATCACAGTGGCCCAGCCTCCATGGGAATACTCAAAGCCAGTACCTTTTGTTCCTGAAACCTTAAGTTCAGTGTGTAGTGTCTGGGTTTCTTTGGTCTCCTAATCCTTTACAAGGAAATCACAATGTAAACTCCCACATTCTGATTACATCCTCTGCTTCATACTGACTCCAAAGGGAGTTGCTGGCCTTCAGGGAAGGAGAGAATTTTGCAGGGTCCAAGGAACTAGTCCACAGTGTCTAAGAGCTGCTTCCTCTGTCAAGTGGGAGGACCACAGCGGAAATTTGAAGTGTTTCTTTAAAAAAATTTTTTTTAAGTACATAAGTCTACCTACGTCCTTTTATCTAACTCCAAATAATTCTGAAACAGCTAAAGGGAGTTGGGTGGGTATATGAACAGATCCATCTCATCTTTTCACCTTAGTTCTCCTTGCCTCCTCTGGGAAGCAGGCCAGGAACTAAGCAGCCTAGCCTTTAAAAAAGATGATTATCTTACAGTGGAATTTTTTTTAGTTCAGTTTGCTCTTTATCTATTTTCAGCAAAGCAAAGTATGTAAAACTTTGTACATTCTCCCTGGAGCACAAATATTTTTACTGGCAACATGACAACATGTAGGTCTCTAATTGCACACCTCGGAAAGCCTGGACCCCCAGATATTTCAATGGTTTCCAGTTCATAAGCATATAAATAGTAAGAAACCAATTGCCTTCCTCCTCAGTTCTAGGTCCTCAACAACTGGGCCTTATTTCCTACTATCCCTCAGTGTCACACTGGTGGGGTCATCCTTCTGGACTGGCCACATGTAGCCCTGCCTGTTTCCTTTGCCAGCATCCTCTGTTTGTCCTCCTCCAGGACAAGCCCTCCTATTTTTCTCCATTGATTCAAGTGGGGGTAGGTCCCCCCAGATCATCTTCCCTGTGGGCTTCTCCCCTCCCAGCTGCTATAGAACTTCCTATGCAGGGACTTCTCCTGGAAACACAGCTCTGGCTCTTCCTCATCTCCATATAATACCTGTCTCCCCTTCTCGAGGTGGGGGGTGGCATTTTTCCTGGCCTATTTTCCTTTCTTCCTTTCCTCAACTAACATCCAGCTCTACTGAGAGCATTTTAGTTTATTTTCTGAGTAAACCCCTTTTACAACAGTCCCCAGATTAGCAAAAGGAAAGGACCTAAGAGTGCTTTGCAACTTCTGTAATTTCTTGATGCTTATTGAAGAATTGCTAGTAGGCCTACAGTAATTCTGAGCTTTCTCTGCTGGGGCAGCACCAACCCCAGTCCTTCATGCTCCTCTCCTCAGATATAGGCATCAATCTTCTTCCTGGAACAAGTCAGAATCTCCCACAAACACTTCCTTGATGCACTGGCCAGAGAGGAATAGATTCAAATTATATCACATTTGTTTTAAGATCACTTAGGTTTAAATAGGCATGTTACCTCATTGTTTTGGTTCTTCTCACACTTTAAAATCCTTGGCTACTATGTTATAATATATTGCTATCAATTAATTAATATTTACATGACTAATGACATAATTTGGATGGGAGTCAAATTATTAAAATACTAAGATTAGTTTCACTGCTTTTGATAAACCCAGTTTACTAAGCATCTCAGTGTCTTCATCTCATGTGTTTATCTGAGAAATCGTGCTGAGTTGGAGTTCCTGGATTAGCAATGGGCAGATAAAACTAAAGCCTCAACTATTCTTACTACAGGACTACCAACTGGGTCTTGTTAGCTACCTAAGGGCTGTCTGCAAGGCTCTGACCTTTCAGGAAGGCCAGGAGGGGAAAGGGAATGAAAGTAAACTAGTATTTAAAGGGTACTTGTACATCCTTCTAAACTTTTTACAGATTTGAATCCACAGAAAGCTGAGTGCCGAAGAATTGATGCTTTTGAACTGTGGTGTTGGAGAAGACTCTTGAGAGTCCCTTGGACTGCAAGGAGATCCAACCAGTCCATTCTGAAGGAGATCAGCCCTGGGATTTCTTTGGAAGGAATGACGCTAAAGCTGAAACTCCAGTAAACACCTCACCTTTGCATGAGGTGGCTGAAACTTGGCCACCTTATGCGAAGAGTTGACTTATTGGAAAAGACTCTGATGCTGGGAGGGATTGGGGGTGGGAGGAGAAGGGAACGACAGAGGATGAGATGGCTGGATGGCATCACTGACTCGATGGACGTGAGTCTGAGTGAACTCCGGGAGTTGGTGATGGACAGGGAGGCCTGGTGTGCTGCGATTCATGGGGTCGCCAAGAGTTGGACATGACTGAGTGACTGAACTGAACTGAATCCACAGAACAACCTTCTAAGACAGTTATCATCACCCTTATTCTACAGATGACAACAGAGACCCAGAGAGTAAAGAGCCCAGCTTCCAGTAATCCAAGTGACAAAGGCAGGGCAAAACCCCAGGCCCAATTCTGACTTGGCATACTTTGTGGTTTAGCCAACAAATGTGGAATCAATCAGTTTGGAGACAGTATATGATGGGACTTTCCCTTTGCCATTTTGTCATTTATGAGGAAATATTTTAGTCCTGTCTTTCTGAGCATTCTTGGTAGCTCAGACGGTAATGTGTCTGCCTGCAATGGGGGAGATCTGGGTTTGATCCCTGGGTCAGGAAGATCCCCTGGAGAAGGAAATGGCAACCTACTCCAGTACTCTTGCCTGGAAAATCCCATGGATGGAGGAGCCTGGTAGGCTATAGTCCATGGGATCTCAAAGAGTCGGATGCGACGGAGCGACTTCTCTCTCTCTTTCTGAGCATTAAGGGCTTCACAGTAATTAATTAGATGGGGGAAATCCTTCCACAGTGTATACTGTATATGTATATCAAATATTATATTGTTCTCTCAAATTTTATTCAACTATGCCTCAATAAAGCTTAAAAAAAAAAAAAGCATGTCATGGAATTTCAACTGAATATTGAAGGCAATTTTAATCACCTTTAATCACTTACCAATACCCTCAGTTCCTCCCCAGTCACCTCTCAGAGGGTTAGGACTCAGAGGAAATTCAAAACATGCTGGACAATTTCCAAGTTTAGCAAAACTGAAAAGGTAGGCCACAATGTCATGAAGAGGGGCTATCAGCTGCAGAGTTAGCTTTAAGGCTCTAAAAGCTACCTGTGAGTAAAATCAATACAAAGAAATAATTTTCAAGAAATTTCTAAGGGAACACAAAAATATATGAGCATTGATTAGGGACAATATATTTAAGAATTTTTAAATAAACATTTTCACAGAATAATACATAATAATATCTACAAGATAGTAACTGAAAAAATGAACAACAAGCTTTTATATATGTTATAACAGGTTATATATGTCTTTTGACAAGGTAACTCCTTCTGGGGAATTAAAACAACGTGTTTCTCTTTCTTTAAAGCCATTGGTGGCCAAAACCACATCAAAATATGATTGTATTACCAATGATCAACAAATTACAAAGTTCACAAATAAATTCCTAGCCGGGACTCATATTCAGACAACACTGCCCTAAGGGCTGTTATTTCTTCCTACCTGTAAGGAAAACGTAACTACTTAACAATATAGTTTAAACACAAGACTAAAAAACAAACAATGGATCTTAAATATCAACATTCAGCAAAGGAAAAGAGAAAAATTATGACTTAACTGCAGAACGTAGCAGTTTTGTATTTTTTAAAAGCCCTAAAAAAATGCTCATGGTGAATAAATGAAGTAAAGGGTAGTTCTATTTCTAATTTCTTGAGGAATCTCCACACTGTTTTCCATTATGGCTGCACCAATCATCATTCCTACTAACTGTGCAAATGTTTCCTTTTCTCCGCAACAACTGTGCAAATGTTTCCTTTTCTCCGCAACCTCACCAACAGTTGTTCTCTTGTCTTTTTTAATAACAGCCATCCTAACAGGTGTGAGGTGATATCTCATCAGTTTTGATTTGCATTTCCCTGTCGGAGAAGGCAATGGCGCCCCACTCCAGTACTCTTGCCTGGAAAATCCCATGGACGGAGGAGCCTGGTAGGCTGCAGTCCATGGGGTCACGAAGAGTCGGACACGACTGAGCGACTTAACTTTCACTTTTCACTTTCATGCGTTGGAGAAGGAAATGGCAACCCACTCCATTGTTCTTGCCTGGAGAATCCCAGGGACGGGGGAGCCTGGTGGGCTGCCGTCTATGGGGTCGCAGAGTCGGACATGACTGATGCGACTTAGCAGCAGCAGCAGCAGATGGTTAGTGATGTTGAACACCTTTTCATTTATGTGTTAGTCATTGGTATGTCTCCTTTGGAAAAATGTCTATTCAGGTCCTTTGACCATTTTAAAATCAGATTATAGGTTTAAAAATTTTTTGTTTTGTTTTGTTCTTGCTTTTGCTATTGAATAATATGAGTTCCTTCCATATTTTATGTATATATAGTTTGCAAATATTTTCTCTCATTATGTAGGTTGCCTTCTCCTTCCATTGATTTGTTCCTTTGCCAGCAGAGGTTTTTTAGTTTGATATTATCTCACTTGTTTATTTTTACTCTTGTTACCTATGCTTTTGTTGTTGTTTCCAAAAAAATCATTGCCAAGACTGGTGTCAAAGAGTCTTTTTCCTGGTTTTCCTCTAAGATTTTATAGTTTCCAGTCTTAACAGTTGTCTTTAATCCACCTGAAGTTAATTTTTGTGACTGGTGTAAGACAGGGATCTAGTTTCATTCTGCTGCATGTAAGATTATAATATATGATCCAGCAAACCCACTTCTGGGGATATATCAAAAGAAATAAATCAATATATTAAGGAGATTATCTGCACTTCCATGTAGCATGACTCACAATAGCCAAGATACGGAAACAACCTAAGTGTCCAGTGTATGGATAAGTGGATAAAGAAAATGTCACACACACAACCATACACACACACAGGAATATTATTCAGACATAAAAAAGAACTGCCATTTACAACCATGGGTAAACTTGAATGACATTATGCTAAGTGAAATAAGCCACAGAGAAAGACACACTGTATGATCTCACTCATATGTGGCATCTAAAAATGAAGGTCAAACGTACAGAAAAGTGGTCACCAGGGGAAGGGGGAAATGGTGCAATGTGGTCAAGAGGTAACATAAATAAGTTCTGAGGATCTAATGTACAGCATGGTGACTATAGTTATTAACACTGTATTGTATACTTGAAATTTTGTTAGCGTTGGATAAGCATTCTCACCTCCAAAAAACAAAAAAAGTAACTATGTGAGGTGATGAATGTATTAACTGTGGTAATCATTTTATAATGTATATCAAATCATCATGCTGTACAATTTAAATATATACAATTTTATTTGTTAATTACACCTCAATAAGTATTAGTTGGTAGAAGGAAATGGCAACCCATTCCAGTATTCTTGCCTAGAGAATCCAGTGGACAGAGCCTGATGGGCTGCTGTCCATAGGGTTGCACAGAGTCGGACACGACTGAAGCAACTTAGCAGCAGAAGCAACAAGTATTTGTTGCTCAGTCATGTCTGACTCTGCAACCCTGTGGACTGTATATAGCCCGCCAGGCTCCTCTGTCCATGGAATTCTCCAGGCAAGAATACTGGAGTGGCTTGCCATTCCCTTCTCCAGGGCATCTTCCCGACCCAGGGACTGAACCAGGATCTCCTGGATTTCAGGCAGATTCCTTACTATCTGAGCCACCAGGGAAGCCCCACACCTCAAAAGGGGGGTGGGGGGGGGGTGGAAAGGGTGAGAATCCTAGATTGCTAAGCAGGTTTTCACTTACAAAGAAAAATCAGAATGTTCCCAAATTGCCATTTTCAACACTGCATTTTATTTAGTTAATACTTGAATGCACTACGTATTTCTGTATCTATTCTTTTTAATGGTTAACCTTTATCAGTAAATGAGGTACTTAGAGGAACTCCTGAAAAAACAGAAACCAGCTAATTACTGTGATTAAGTGTGATCTCAACCTCTCTTCAGCTTCAGCATATTAGGGTGGGGTTTTCTTGGAGCTGGGGAGGAAATTAAGGATTAATAAGGAGTCTCAGAAGCTCCATTAGTGTTTAGTAATGACCACGGAGAAGCAGAACTATGAAATAACGAGGCACAAGGGAAATTATAATAAAGCAAGCAAAATATGAGAAGCTGAGAGATTTCAGTTATTAAATGTTCCTGGGAAAAAAAACCAACAAGAGATATTCTCTGAAACTGACATGTTTAACTGTGGGACATAAAAACAGCCAGTTTCCATTCTGGCACAGATAAAAAAATACAAACCTTTTCTGGCAGAGTTTTGAACATAACTAGCACTTCAGAAGGATGGGGTATGAACCATAAGTTGAGGAAGACTTTCCCATCAGCAGACAGCAAACGCCGTGGCCGGGGCTGAAAACTCCTGCGGTATGAGAAGAGAGATCCGGTAGTACAGCGTTTCTCTCTCTAAAAGGGGCTCCCGGTGTGAACTATTTATACCTCCGCCCTCCAGCCGCAGCGCCAGAGCTCGCATTGCGGTGACACACACATCAAATGTCTAAGCCCGAGGGCAGCAGGACTCCTTTTCAGGCAGCTCGCAGTTATAAATAAAGGGGACACAGTTATAAATAACTCACCGGGAGAAGAGCAGTTGGGCTGGTTTTAGTCTCAGTTGTGTTGGGAAGAAGGCGTGGGCACAGACGCAGGGAAAGGTGTGATAAGAAAGGAAGCAGAGAGGGCATGAATGGACAGGGAGGCCTGGCGTGCTGCGATTCATGGGGTCGCAAAGAGCCGGACACGACTGAGCGACTGAACTGAAGGAGGAAACAGAACAGGCCAGAAAGCAGAACTCCATCTTGGGCTGGACTATGGACTCTGATCTATATGCCCAGTATCTATGGAAACCACATACCAACTGGAAAACCAGACCCCTAGATGGAAGAGCCCCAGGGCTCATACCTAGACTCTCCGTCCCCTAAAAGAATACCCTAATTATCTGTGTAACCAAATAGAATCATGAATTCTATTATGCTTATTGGGGTATGAGCACAGGCCTATTGATAATGGTCCACTGTTAACTACCTAGGCCTAAGGCATATGAATCACGGTTATCTTTGTATCTTTCTTTTCCTTTGTTCAGGCTAGTTTTAGGGAATTTAGGGAGGTGGGTTTGGGCACGTACACCTAGGGGTATATAAGGTTTTCACAAAAACTGGTTGGGGTCCTAGGCTAAGAGGAGACTCTGCCTTGGGCCGGCCAGTGTAATAAACTGCACTCCACTATCTGCATTGTCCTTCTGAGTGAGTTTGTTTCCCAGAACGTGTGGCTACAACACTGACACCATACTGGGGGTGACAATTTTCTCACTTAATTCTTATGACAAACTTGAGACATTCCTATGCTGTTCCTGGTTCACAGAGGCCCTACCAGGTTAGAGGATGAGATGGTTGGATGGCATCACCGACTCAATGGACATGAGTTTGAGTAAACTAGAGTTGGTGATGGACAGGGAGGCCTGGCATGCTGCAGTCCATGGGGTCGCAAAAAGTTGGACACGACTGAGCGACTGTACTGACTGACTGACTGACTGACCAACCAGGTTACAAAGATCTTGCCTAACCAACTTGTAAGAGAAGAAGTTGAGATTTAAGCACAGATTTGTCCAGTTGTAGAATTCAGGCTCCAGAGACCAGCCTCTGTTTTCCTTCCTTCCCTGCCAGATTCCTGTCAAGTTCTCCAGACTCAGGCCCTCTTTTCCTTCCTCCTTCCTATGTTGTGCTAAGTCACTTCAGTTGTGTCAGACTCTTTGAGACCCCATGGACTGTAGCCTGCCAGGCTCCAGTGTCTATGGGATTCTCCAGGCAAGAATGCTGGAGTGGGTTGCCATGCCTTCTTCCAGGGGATCTTCCCGACCCAGGGATCAAACCCACATCTCTTAAGTCTCCTGCATTGGTAAGAGGGTTTTTTACCACTAGCTGCCACCTGGGAAGCCCCTCTTCAGATATTGGGTTGGCCAAAAAGTTGTTTCAGGTTTACCCATAAGATATTACAAAAACTTAATTGAAGTTTTTGGCCAACTCAATACTTTATCATTTCTTAGGCACCAGTATAGCAGTTTTTTGGTTACAAATATAATTCATATATGTCTGGTTTAAGGATTCACACAGCCCAGTTACCTACTACCTGGCCTGGGGTATAGAACATGGCCAGTTCCTCAGAAGCCCTTACATAGTTCCTTGGTCCCAACTTGTTCCACCTTGGCTGGCAGTGCCTCAGACCACCTCAGTCAAAAAAGGCAAGAACTGAACTCCTCACCCCCACCCACACCCCGATCCTGGGCTTCGTCCTGTGTTAAGAGAACCATAACCTCCAAGTCTTCAAAACCAGAACCCAGGGTTTTTAGATGCTTCCTTCTTTACCCCTCAGGTCCTACTGACCCCATAGCTCTCTTGTGCGCAGTTTCCATTCACACTCCATTGTCTATAGCAAGGACTCTCAATGGGAGGGTTTCACCTTCTAGAGAGCATTTTGGAAATCACTGGGGCAGTTTTTGATTGTCATTATTTCTGGGTCCTTAGGAGAAATTCAGATGACCCATTTCATTTCCTAAAATAAAATGTAATTCATTTTAACTGAGGTCTAATGTTTTCCATATCAAACATTCTGAATATGAAACTTAAAATTTTTAAAACTCTACTTGGGTTAGTCTCAAGTCTCAGTATTTTAAACAGGTAATTTGAAGTTCAGAAACAAAGTACGGTGGTGTTAGCTTGGAGAACTTCTCTTATTTCAGCCACCAAAAAGTCAGACTACCCTGTCCTGAAAGTTAAAGTTAGTCACACAGTCGTGTCTGACTCTTTGCGATCCCATGGACTGTAGCCCACCAGGCTTCTCCGTCCATTGAATTCTCCAGGCAAGAAAGAGTACTGGAGTGGGTTGAAATTTCCTTCTCCAGGGGATCGTCCTGAACAGGGATCAAACCCATATCTCCTGCATTGCAGGTGGATTCTTTACCATCTGAGCTACCAGGGAAGCCCCACCATAGTTTGAAAGTGTCCTGTCCTGGAGCAGATCAAAACCAGCTTAATCTCGTCCTATCTCTGTTATTTGTTCAAAGGTGCTCCAAAGAAACACTACAATCAACAATGAGCACAGCTGATCATGCGAACTACACTCCCACCAGCACCTTCAATTCTTTACTTCTTCGTACTTACAGCCCATCCATCTAGCAAAACTCCAACTCTGGATCCCTCTAGCTAGTCTGCTTTCTGCTTCTAGTCACATGTTGCTGAGCACAGCTGGAGGAAATCACACCGCTAAATTTATTGATGCAACAAATAAATGGTTTCCAGTCTGAGCTGTGTCACGCCAAGAAAAATTGGTTTTCTTTCCTTTGATCAGCTCTCATGTCCATTTCCTTTTTTCAGTAACTCCAAATCTTCCTTAAGCCTCATACCAGATTCCTAGCAGCAGATGATAACATGGTCTATTATTTCATAATTGAATCAAAGGGGCTGGAACTGCCTCCACTTCCTGAGGGCTCATTTACCCCTCCCCATCCTCTCTTTCAAACCAAGGTCCAAGGCAGAGGTACACACCCAGGGTATGAAGTGAAGATAGGCTCTGCCCTCAAGGATCTTACATTCCAGAGGCAGCTAGATTTGCAAGCATGATGCTGTGATGGATGTGTGGAGGAATGGAAGTATGTGAAAGTGGAGAACATCTAGAATAAGAAGAGTCTGAGACTTGTTGGGAGACCAAGGAAAGATATTCATAGCTGGTGCCTCTGAGCTGTGATTCATTATCTCCCCCTCCACATCTCTCCTCTTAATGGCATGACCATTCTTTTTTTCCCCCCATTAAAAAAATGTGATAAAATATACATAACATAAAATTACCATTTTAACTGTTTTTAAGTGCACATTTCAGTGGATTAAGTCCATTTACACTGTTGTGCAACCTGCCACCATTTATCTCCAGAAAAAAATTTTTTTCCATCTTCCAAAACTGGAATTCTGTACCCATTAAACAACAGCAAGACTACCATCATTTTATTCACAAGCCAGAGACTTTGGGTAACATCCTAGATTCCTCTTCCTTCTCCTCACTCAGTTCTGCATTAAACCCAGCACCTCGCTGATTTAACCTCCCTAAACATCTCTTGTCTGCGCAGTTTCAGTAGGTTCCTAAATGGGCACCAACAATCATCTTGCCCCCTTCTCCCTGTTTGAAAGTGAAAGTGTTAGTTACTCAGTCATGTTCGACTCTTTGTGAGCCCATGGGCTGTAGCCCACCAGGCTCCACTGTCCACGGAATTCTCCAAGCAAGAATACTGCAGTGGGTTGCCATTTCCATCTCCAGGGGATCTTCCTGACCCAGGGATTGAACCTAGGTCTCCTGCACTGCAGGCAGATGCTTTACTGTCTGAGCTACCAAGGAAGCCTGTTTGTTGAAGGACAAAGAGCAGACTTCTGGATCTTGCCCGTTGCACTATCTATTCTGCTTCCCCAATTCATTCTCATATACCCTGGAACAGGAGCCACGGGGAGGTCCACATGGCTGTCTCATATCATGAGATATGCTGTCTCATATCTATGTGGGTCTCCCAGCTTGAATTGAATTTCTTTCCTTGTCCACCTGAAACACTAGTCTTTTCAAGACCCAGGTTTAGTGTACCCCCTTCCCTGAAGCCCACCTAGTTCTTCATCCCCACCTCCCTGATCCTTCAGATAATACTGAATATTTCCTGGTGGGTTCTTTCATTATACTTTAATTTTATTTTTTATCACAATGTTTGGTCATTGTCTATTTCCCCTTGCCTGAAGGGCGGGAACCATGTTTAATTCATTGCTATACAGCTCTTGGCACCAAGGCTACCATGTACCATTGTTCAGTTTGTGCCCTGAGGCAACCAACAGTAGCTAAAATCCAGCCTATACTTGACTCGCCAAACTCTGCACCCTGGCATGGGACTACCCCTGCCCAGAGGAAACAGCACTTTCTTATTCATAAAGCAGCTGTGTGGGAGAGTGGTGGATCTGCCTGTCACACAGTAAGGGCTTGAGTATTAGTGTCGTCTCTCTTAGTCCCTTCTTCAATCACCCATCAGCCAACACCACTACTCCTTGCTCCTGGGAGTATGGCCAAGCGTCAGCCTAGTCTCCAGACTCCAGTCTACTCTAGAGCCATGAAGGCCACAGAGCTCTCAAGGGGCATCCTTCTTTGCAAGAGAGCTTCCCCTGGCCCCTCTTCTATTTAGGTTCTGGTTCAGGGGCAGGGTGTCTCTGCTAAAACTAAACAGTATGTTTCAGCTCTTTAAGGATTAAGTAGCATCTTAGAATTTTAAACCTATAGAATATATGGGACTCTTCTAGTCAAGGAGATGGCAAACACAAGCAGGGAGGCCTCCTTTCTCCCTTTCCTTGACCATGGTCATTGCCAATCAATCACAACAATCTCATAAGCTTGGGGTGTCTTAGAATCCTTAGCAGGACACTGCCACCTCATGCGAAGAGTTGACTCATTGGAAAAGACTCTGATGCTGGGAGGAATTGGGGGCAGGAGGAGAAGGGGAGAATAGAGGATGAGATGGCTGGATGGCATCACTGACTCGATGGACGTGAGTCTCAGTGAACTCCAGGAGCTGGTGATAGACAGGGAGGCCTGGCATGCTGCGATTCATGGGCTCGCAAAGAGTCAGACACGACTGAGCAATGGAACTGAACTGACTGATATCAGAGAAGTACAGAAGGACACTGATTTACCCAAAGCACTGAAGTATAGTTTTTTTTTTTTTTTTTCCTGAATATTTAAAGCCACAACAGTTCTAGATTATGTCTACTTATTTGTTTGCTTATTTTAGATTCTGGCTTATGTAAAAGGGTGTGACTGATGAAAATTTCTGGGTACTCCAGGGCAAAACAAAACTTCATAGATTGAAAAAGCAGTCATACAGCCCATAAACAAAGAACTCCTTCTGTATTCAAACACAAAGATACTCTTATTCTTAGAGTATTAACTCTTTCTTTTGCCCTTCTGGACAGAAAATCAAGGTTAAACACCAAACTCAATAAACCTCTACCCTGGGAGGAGTGGGGAGGGGATGGGGGAATAACAAGCTCAAAAGAAAATTCCACACCTGGGGTCATTCTTGAGGCCATCATTGGAGTCCCTCAACTCCTTATTTTCTTGTCGTTGTCCCACCATGAAAAAAGTATCTCTGATAGTAGGGAAATCGTCCAGTAGGGCTCTCAGGCTGTTGCAGTATGCTATGATCTGCCCCCGAAGAGCATAGTGAGACATATGGCGGTTGAACCTGAAGTCAGAAGAAGAGATAATGTGCAGAGGTGAATTCAAGTTGTTCAATCTCTCACAGAAGTTCGCTAAGTCCCTGGAGATTTTTCAAAGAGAATAGAGGACTTCTGTCAAGAAGAAACTTCTGACTTGGTCAGATTGCTATTGCCTGAACACAAAGGCATGAACCTCTTCCAAGTGCCTCTTATCTGTCATTTCTGATACTGCTTCCTCTGTGTGTCAGAGGACAGTTCAATTTGCTTTCATCCAGGAAACATTACTATGAAAAAAATAGTGGAGGTGATAGAATTCCAGCTAAGCTATTTCAAATTCTAAAAGATGATGCTGTTAAAATGCTGCACTCAATATGACAGCAAATTTGGAAAACTCAGCAGTGGCCACAGGACTGGAAAATGTCAGTTTTCAATCCAATCCCAAAGAAGGGCAATGCCAAAAAATGTTCAAACTACCGCACAATTACACTCATTTCACATGCTAGCAAAATAATGCTCAAAATCCTTCAAGCTAGAAGGAGGAGCTAAGATGGCGGAGGAGTAGAAAGGGGAGAACACTTTCTCCCCCACAAATTCATCAAAAGAACATTTAAACGCCGAGTAAATTCCACAAAACAACTTCTGAAAGCCGGCAGAGGCCATCAAGCACCCAGAAAAGCAACCCAAGTCTTCGAAAGGAGGTAGGGAAAAATACAAAAGACAAAAAATGGGACAAAAGAGGGAGGGACGGAGTTCCGTCCCGGGAAGGGAGTCTCAAAAAGAGAGAAGTTTCCAAACACCAGGAAACCTTCTCACTGCCGAATCTGTGCCGAGCCTTGGAAGCACAGAGGGCAACATAACAGGGAGGAAAAATAAATAATTAAAACCCACACACTGCAAGCCCTACGGTAACTCTCCCAGCGGAGAAGCAGCGCAGACGCCTGCACACGCCATTAGCAAGCGGGGGCTGGGCAGGGAGGCGCGGCGCGGGCTGCATCGCAAGAATCTGGCCTGAATACCCCGAGCACTATCTGAGCGAAATAATTTGGGCTAGCAAACCAGACTGTGGGATATCTACCACGCGAAAAGCCAGCCCTAACCTATGACACCGCCAGACCCACACACGGAATAAAGGACTGAACAGAGATAGCTGGCGGCAGACCATCCCCCTCTGGTGATAGGCAGCCAGAGCCGGAAGGGGACAATCGCAGCCCCAGAGAGACATTATCTATAAAACTGTAAGCAGGCTTCTTTGCTAACTAAAACTTCTTGGGGGTCTGGACGGTCAACATCTGCCTGAGAAGGTGTGCCGGTGCAAAACTAGATAACCGAGTGGTGGGGAGGCGATAAGTCGCAGCAATCGCGCGCGCAAAACACCTCATCACCTGAGCTGCTTGGATCTGGGAAGGGCACAAAACGCAGGCCCAACTGAGAGTCTGCGCCTCTGAGGACTACCCGAGTGCCTGAACCTGAGCGGCTTGGACCCGGGAAGTACAGGCAGCCCAGGGTGGGCCGCGGATGGTTCCCGGCGGAGCAACCTAGAACCTGAGCAGCGTGGGCAGAGAGGCTACACGCGTCGTGAACTGGGGGCAGACCCAGTGTGGCTGAGGCACTGCAAGCACACGCCAGTGTTATTTGTTTGCAGCATCCCTCCCTACCTCCCCTCAGTGCGACTGAACAAGTGAGCCTATAAAAAAAAAAAAAAAATTTAAGTCCTCTATTATTCCTTTAATTTCCACTTTTATAACCGATTACTTTGCAAAAAAAAAAAAAAAAAAAAAGACCCTATTTTTTTTAAAGCAAACTTCATATATATATATTTTTTTAAATAATTTTTTTGACTTTTTTTTCTTTTCCCTTCTTTTCTTTAACATTGTATTTTTGAAATTCCAAACTCTACTCTAGATTTTTAATTTTAGCTTTTTAGTATTTGTTATCAATTTTGTACCTATAGTTTTTTTTTGTTTTTGTTTTTATATAATTTCTGTGACCCTTTTTTATTTTTACTTTTTGTTTTTCTCTGTTTCTTTCTCTTCTTCTTTTAAATAACATTGTATATCTGAAATTCCAAACTCTATTCTAGATTTTTAATTTATGCTTTTTGGTATTTGTTATCAATTTTGTACCAGAATTTTTTTTTTTTATAATTTATGCGACCTTGTTTGTTCTTGTTTGTTTGTTTTTTTCTCTCTCTTTTTCTTCTTCTTTTTTTAACATTGTATTTTTGAAATTCCAAACTCTACTCTAGATTTTTAACTTTTGCTTTTTGGTATTAGTTATCAATTTTGTACCTATATTTTCTGTATAATTTTTGCGACCTTGTTTGTTTTTGTTTGTTCGTTTTTTCTCTCTTTCTTTTCCTTCTTCTTTTCTTTAACATCATATTTTTGAAATTCCAAACTCTACTCTAGATTTTAAATTTTTGCTTCTATGTATTTGTTACCAATTTTGTACCTTTAAGAACCCAATCTTCAGTACCCATTTTTCACTAGGGAGCGAGATTACTGGCTTAACTGTTCTCTCTCCCTTTGGACTCTCCTTTTTCTCCACTAGGTCACCTGTGTCTCCTCCCTAACCCCTCTCTACTCTACCCAACTCTGTGAATTTCTGTGTGTTCCAGACAGTGGAGAACACTTAGGGAAATGATTACTGGCTGGATCTGTCTCCCTCCTTTTCATTCCCCCCATTTATCCTCCTGGCCACCTCTGCCACCTTCTTCCTTCTTCTCTTCTTTGTATAACTCTGTGAACAACTCTGAGTGGTCCAATTGTGGAGTGCACATAAGGAAGAGATTACTGAATAGCCCACTCTCTCCTCTATTGACTCCACCTCATCTCATTCGGGTCACATCTACCTCCCTCCTCACTCTGCTCTTCTCCATATAATGCTGTAAACCTCTCTGGGCGAAACAAGTTTCAGGGCAAGACATACCAAGCAAATTCTCCAGCAGTAAGGAACACAGCCCTGAGCTCCAAGATACAGGCAGCCCAAAGTCACCCCAAAACCATAGACATCCCATAACTCATTACTGGACATTTCATTGCACTCCAGAGAGAAGAAATACAGCTCCACCCACCAGAACACTGACACAAGCTTCCCTAGCCAAGAAACCTTGACAAGCCACCTGTACAAGCCCACACAGAGCGAGGAAACACCACAATAAAGAGAACTCCACAAACTGCCAGAATACAGAAAGGACACCCCAAACTCAGCAATTTAAACAAGATGAAGAGACAGAGGAATACCCAGCAGATAAAGGAACAGGATAAATGCCCACCAAACCAAACAAAAGAGGAAGAGATAGGGAATCTACCTGATAAAGAATTCCGAATAATGATAGTGAAATTGATCCAAAATCTTGAAATCAAAATGGAATCACAGATAAATAGCTTGGAGACAAAGATTGAGAAGATGCAAGAAAGGTTTAACAAGGACCTAGAAGAAATAAAAGAGAGTCAATATATAATGAATAATGCAATAAATGAAATTAAAAACACTCTGGAGGCAACAAATAGTAGAATAACAGAGGCAGAAGATAGGATTAGTGAATTAGAAGATAGAATGGTAGAAATAAATGAATCAGAGAGGATAAAAGAAAAACGAATTAAAAGAAATGAGGACAATCTCAGAGACCTCCAGGACAACATTAAACGCTACAACATTCGAATCATAGGGGTCCCAGAAGAAGAAGACAAAAAGAAAGACCATGAGAAAATACTTGAGGAGATAATAGTTGAAAACTTCCCTAAAATGGGGAAGGAAATAATCACCCAAGTCCAAGAAACCCAGAGAGTCCCAAACAGGATAAACCCAAGGTGAAACACCCTAAGACACATATTAATCAAATTAACAAAGATCAAACACAAAGAACAAATATTAAAAGCAGCAAGGGAAAAACAACAAATAACACACAAGGGAATTCCCATTAGGATAACAGCTGATCTTTCAATAGAAACTCTTCAAGCCAGGAGGGAATGGCAAGACATACTTAAAGCGATGAAAGAAAATAACCTACAGCCCAGATTATTGTACCCAGCAAGGATCTCATTCAAATATGAAGGAGAAATCAAAAGCTTCTCAGACAAGCAAAAGCTGAGAGAATTCAGCACCACCAAACCAGCTCTCCAACAAATACTAAAGGATATTCTCTAGACAGGAAACACAAAAACATTGTATAAACTCGAACCGAAAACAATAAAGTAAATGGCAACGGGATCATACTTATCAGTAATTACCTTAAATGTAAATGGGTTGAATGCCCCAACCAAAAGACAAAGACTGGCTGAATGGATACAAAAACAAGACCCCTACATATGTTGTCTACAAGAGACCCACCTCAAAACAGGGGACACCTACAGACTGAAAGTGAAGGGCTGGAAAAAGATTTTCCATGCAAATAGGGACCAAAAGAAAGCAGGAGTAGCAATACTCATATCAGATAAAATAGACTTTAAAACAAAGGCTGTGAAGAGAGACAAAGACGGTCACTACATAATGATCAAAGGATCAATCCAAGAAGAAGATATAACAATTATAAATATATATGCACCCAACATGGGAGCGCCGCAATATGTAAGACAAATGCTAACAAGTATGAAAGGAGAAATTAACAATAACACAATAATAGTGGGAGACTTTAATACCCCACTCACACCCATGGATAGATCAACTAAACAGAAAATTAACAAGGAAACACAAACGTTAAATGATACAATAGACCAGTTAGACCTAATTGATATCTATAGGACATTTCATCCCAAAACAATGAATTTCACCTTTTTTCTCAAGCGCACATGGAACCTTCTCCAGGATAGATCACATCCTGGGCCATAAATCTAGCCTTGGTAAATTCAAAAAAATAGAAATCATTCCAAGCATCTTTTCTGACCACAATGCAGTAAGATTAGATCTCAATTACAGGAGAAAAACTATTAAAAATTCCAACATATGGAGGCTGAACAACATGCTGCTGAATAACCAACAACTCACAGAAGAAATCAAAAAAGAAATCAAAATTTGCATAGAAACGAATGAAAATGAAAACACAACAACTCAAAACCTGTGGGACACTTTAAAAGCAGTCCTAAGGGGAAAGTTCATAGCAATACAGGCATACCTCAAGAAACAAGAAAAAAGTCAAATAAATAACCTAACCCTACACCTAAAGCAACTAGAAAAGGAAGAAATGAAGAACCCCAGGGTTAGTAGAAGGAAAGAAATCTTGAAAATTAGGGCAGAAATAAATGCAAAAGAAACAAAAGAGACCATAGCAAAAATAAACAAAACCAAAAGCTGGTTCTTTGAAAGGATAAATAAAATTGACAAACCATTAGCCAGACTCATCAAGAAACAAAGGGAGAAAAATCAAATCAATAAAATTAGAAATGAAAACGGAGAGATCACAACAGACAACACAGAAATACAAAGGATCATAAGAGACTACTATCAACAATTATATGCCAATAAAATGGACAACGTGGAAGAAATGGACAAATTCTTAGAAAAGTACAACTTTCCAAAACTCGACCAGGAAGAAATAGAAAATCTTAACAGACCCATCACAAGCACGGAAATTGAAACTGTAATCAAAAATCTTCCAGCAAACAAAAGCCCAGGTCCAGACGGCTTCACAGCTGAATTCTACCAAAAATTTAGAGAAGAGCTAACACTTATCCTGCTCAAACTCTTCCAGAAAATTGCAGAGGAAGGTAAACTTCCAAACTCATTCTATGAGGCCACCATCATCCTAATACCAAAACCTGAAAAAGATCCCACAAAAAAAGAAAACTACAGGCCAATATCACTGATGAACATAGATGCAAAAATCCTTAACAAAATTCTAGCAATCAGAATCCAACAATACATTAAAAAGATCATCCACCATGACCAAGTGGGCTTTATCCCAGGGATGCAAGGATTCTTCAATATCCACAAATCAATCAATGTTATACACCACATTAACAAATTGAAAAACAAAAACCATATGATTATCTCAATAGATGCAGAGAAAGCCTTTGACAAAATTCAACATCCATTTATGATAAAAACTCTCCAGAAAGCAGGAATAGAAGGAATATACCTCAACATAATAAAAGCTATATATGACAAACCCACAGCAAACATTATCCTCAATGGTGAAAAATTGAAAGCATTTCCTCTAAAGTCAGGAACAAGACAAGGGTGCCCACTTTCACCATTACTATTCAACATAGTTTTGGAAGTTTTGGCCACAGCAATCAGAGCAGAAAAAGAAATAAAAGGAATCCAAATTGGAAAAGAAGAAGTAAAACTCTCACTATTTGCAGATGACATGATCCTTTACATAGAAAACCCTAAAGACTCCACCAGAAAATTACTAGAACTAATCAATGATTATAGTAAAGTTGCAGGATATAAAATCAACACACAGAAATCCCTTGCATTCCTATACACTAATAATGAGAAAACTGAAAGAGAAATTAAGGAAACAATTCCATTCACCATTGCAATGGAAAGAATAAAATACTTAGGAATATATCTACCTAAAGAAACTAAAGACCTATATATAGAAAACTATAAAACACTGGTGAAAGAAATCAAAGAGGACACTAATAGATGGAGAAATATACCATGTTCATGGATTGGAAGAATCAATATAGTGAAAATGAGTATACTACCCAAAGCAATTTATAGATTCAATGCAATCCCTATCAAGCTACCAACGGTATTCTTCACAGAGCTAGAACAAATAATTTCACAATTTGTATGGAAATACAAAAAACCTCGAATAGCCAAAGCTATCTTGAGAAAGAAGAATGGAACTGGAGGAATCAACCTACCTGACTTCAGACTCTATTACAAAGCCACAGTTATCAAGACAGTATGGTACTGGCACAAAGACAGAAATATAGATCAATGGAACAAAATAGAAAGCCCAGAGATAAATCCACGCACATATGGACACCTTATCTTTGACAAAGGAGGCAAGAATATACAATGGATTAAAGACAATCTCTTTAACAAGTGGTGCTGGGAAAACTGGTCAACCACTTGTAAAAGAATGAAACTAGAACACTTTCTAACACCTTACACAAAAATAAACTCAAAATGGATTAAAGATCTCAACGTAAGACCAGAAACTATAAAACTCCTAGAGGAGAACATAGGCAAAATACTCTCCGACATACATCACAGCAGGATCCTCTATGACCCACCTCCTAGAATATTGGAAATAAAAGCAAAAATAAACAAATGGGACCTAATTAAACTCAAAAGCTTCTGCACAACAAAGGAAACTATTAGCAAGGTGAAAAGACAGCCTTCAGAATGGGAGAAAATAATAGCAAATGAAGCAACTGACAAACAACTAATCTCAAAAATATATAAGCAACTCCTACACCTCAACTCCAGAAAAATAAATGACCCAATCAAAAAATGGGCCAAAGAACTAAATAGACATTTCTCCAAAGAAGACATACAGATGGCTAACAAACACATGAAAAGATGCTCAACATCACTCATTATCAGAGAAATGCAAATCAAAACCACTATGAGATACCATTTCACGCCAGTCAGAATGGCTGCGATCCAAAAGTCTACAAGCAATAAATGCTGTAGAGGGTGTGGAGAAAAGGGAACCCTCTTACACTGCTGGTGGGAATGCAAACTAGTACAGCCACTATGGAGAACAGTGTGGAGATTCCTTAAAAAACTGGAAATAGAACTGCCTTATGATCCAGCAATCCCACTGCTGGGCATACACACTGAGGAAACCAGAAGGGAAAGAGACTCGTGTACCCCAATGTTCATCGCAGCACTGTTTATAATAGCCAGGACATGGAAGCAACCTAGTTGTCCATCAGCAGATGAATGGATAAGAAAGCCGTGGTACAAATACACAATGGAGCATTACTCAGCCATTAAAAAGAATACATTTGAATCAGTTCTAATGAGATGGATAAAACTGGAACCTATTATACAGAGTGAAGTAAGCCAGAAAGAAAAACACCAGTACAGTATACTAACACATGTATATGGAATTTAGAAAGATGGTAACAATAACCCTGTGTAAGAGACAACAAAAGAGACACCGATGTATAGATCAGTCTTATGGACTCTGTGGGAGAGGGAGAGGGTGGGGAGATTTGGGAGAATAGCATTGAAACATGTATAATATCATGTATGAAACGAGTCGCCAGTCCAGGTTCGATGCACGGTACTGGATGCTTGGGGCTGGTGCACTGGGACGACCCAGAGGGAGGGTAGGGGAGGGAGGAGGGAGGAGGGTTCAGGATGGGAACGCGGGCATACCTGTGGTGGATTCATTTTGATATTTGGCAAAACTAATACAATATTGTAAAGTTTAAAAATAAAATTAAATTTAAAAAAATAAAAATAAAAAAATAAACCACACACACACACACACAAATCCTTCAAGCTAGGCTTCAACAGTATGTGAACCAAGAACTTCCAGATGTACAAGCTGGATTTAGAAAATGCAGAGGAACCAGAGGCCAACTTGTCAACATCCACTGGATCATCAAAAAAACAAGAGAGTTCCGGAAAAACATCTACTTCTGCTTTACTGACTATGCCAAAGCTTTGACTGTGTGGATCACAACAAACTGTGGAAAATTCTTAAAGAGATGGGAATACCAAACTACCTTACCTGCCTCCTGAGAAACCTGTGTGCAGGTCAAGAAGCAACAGTTAGAACTAGACATGGAACAACAGACTGTCTCAAAACTGGGAAAGCAGTATTTCAAGGCTGTACATTGTCACCCTGCTTATTTAACTTATGTGCAGAGTACGTCATGAGAAATGCCAGGCTGAATGAAGCTCAAGCTGGAATCAAGATTGCTGGGAGAAATATCAATAACCTCAGATATGCAGATGATACTACCTTAATGGCAGAAAGCAAAGAGGAACTAAAGAGCCTCTTGATAAAGATGAAAGAGAAGAGTGAAAAAGCTGGCTTAAAACTCAACATTCAAAAAACTAAGATCATGGCCTCTGGTCCCATCACTTCATGGCAAATATATGGGGAAACAGTGGAAACAGTAACAGACTATTTTCTTGGGCTCCAAAATCACTGCAGATGGTGACTGCAGCCATGAAATTAAAAGATGCTTGCTCCTTGAACGAAAAGCTATGACCAAACTAGACAGTGTTTAAAAAGCAGAGACATCACTTTGCCAACAAAGGTCTGTCTAGTCAAAACTGTGGTTTTTTCAGTAGTCATATATGGATGTAAGAGTTGGATATAAAGGGGGATAAACACTGAAGAATCGATGCTTTTGAAATGTGGTTCTGGAAAAGACTCTTGAGAGTTCCTTGGACAGTATAGAGATCAAACCAGTCAATCCTAGAGGAAATCAACTCTGAATATTAATCAGAAGGACTGATGCTGAAGCTGAAACTCCAATACTTTGGCCACCTGATGCAAAGAGCTGACTCATTGGAAAACACCCTGATGCTGGGAAAGACTGAAGGCAGGAGTAGATGGGGACGACAGAGGATGAGATGGTTGGATGGCATCACCGACTCAATGGACATGAGTTTAAGTAAACTCTAGGAGATGGTGAAGGACAGGGAGGCTTGGTGAAGGACTGTGCTGCAGTCCATAGGGTTGCAAAGAGTTGGACATGACTTAGTGTCTGAACAACAATAGGACTGTTAAATAGGCTTATTTAAACACAAACCAGCTAACTAATTGTCCAGATTTCTATATAATACTGCTGTTTATTGAGTTCAGAGTCAGAAATCAGAATGTATAGTTTACATATATTATACTCACTTCTGGCAATATTCAACTATAACATCTCTCTTGACTTTCCCAATTTCATCCTGTGATAAAAGAGAATGATAGTTTTCCTATTAGACAATTGGCTATAAGAATTCCCCAAGCTAATACACGTGCACAAACTTATAGCCAACTTAAAGTGGGAGTAGGTCACACAGTTGAGATGTTCTTTCTGAAGGTCAACCTACTGGGAGGTACTCCCCCTGTGGGTCTTTTCTACTCCTGCACATCTTGTGAGTACACCAAGAATTCAACGCCCTGACTATTCTTTACCTGAACCATTTCTCAGGGTTATGTTTGCAGAGAGCAGTCTGGAGGAATGAGGTAATGTCTCCCTCCATGAAATAGAGCAAGTTTGCTATAATAGAGGTAGATTCCTAAACTCAGTATTCTTCAACTCTGACACAAAACTGTGTTCAACCTCGGCTCCTCCATGTTGCCCCTGGGACTTGGGAGGCAAAGGGAAATGACACAAACGTGAGGCTTATGATGCTGGCTCTGCTGTGAGTAACAAAGTCGTTTTTCTCTGACCTAAGAGTCTAGTGTTCTCTGTCAGCATCCTCAGAGCAGTAACAGGCTACCTTCTTAGCTTATAAGTGGGCTAAAATCCCAGACCTTGACAAAACTAACAATTATCTTGCCTGAATCCTTTCTAATCTGATAGGCATTGGATATTCCTGAAGGGCAGTTAATGAGCTAATACATTTTCACTTGGTCAGTATTTTTTTAATATTATAAAGAGTAATTTATGTATCAAAGTAATTTACTTAAGTACTTATCAGAAGGAGTCGTTTGCCCACATCATTGCTGAGCAGTAATCTAGAAGCCCTAGCTTCCATCATATCCAATTTGTAGAACTGAATTAGGTAAATTGAAGTCCTTCCTTTTCAGTAATAAAAGAACAAAGCCTAGAGATTATAAACCTCGTCATTTCATTCCCAAATAACTATATATTAGCCTAAGGACTCCCTCATCAAAAAAGTAATGAATAATGAAATGATATTCATAAAAATAAGCAACACTTTTAATTGACTAAAGGTTTAAATTTTATGGAGAAGGAAATGGCACCCCAAAGGTTGCTGCTGCTGCTGCTAAGTCACTTCAGTCATGTCTGACTCTGTGCGACACCATAGATGGCAGCCCACCAGGCTCCCCTGTCCCTGGGATTTTACAGGTAAGAACACTGGAGTGAGTTGCCATTTCCTTCTCCAATGCATGAAAGTGAAAAATGAAAGTGAAGTCGCTCAGTCATGTCTGACTCTTAGCGACCCCATGGACTGCAGCCTACCAGGCTCCTCCATCTATGGATTTTCCAAAGGTTAGGTTAGTATAAAATCCTTAAATGCAAACATGGTGGTAGTGTCTGAAAAACAGAGTGGTTATGTCAGCAATCCAACAGGTGAATTGCCAACCTAACAGATGGCAAATGCCCTTGCTCACCTTGTCTAAACCTCCTAAGCACCTGTGGGTCACTCAGGAACCATCAAATGTTTCCAAGCAGGTACTGAAACTTTCTTTTTAGAAAGTGACAAAGCATAATGTGCCCTTGGAAAAATGTACATATTTTAAAAAGTAGACTGCAATTAGCTGACTTCCTTTCTATTTCTTATTGAACTCTCTTTTTCAGTTCTTTATATTTTCCATGGTTTTACCCAAATAGGCTGAAAGCAACAGGTTCCAAGTTAAGGATTTCTTACTTGCTCAAATGTAAAAGCTGATGAGATCTTTAGGGAGCCCTTCTTACTCTACTCACAAGGTTTTTCATTCTGTCAGCCATGGCTTGTTTCCTGAGGAGGAAGGCGTTCAGCATCATGTCCCGCAGCCCCACCTTTTCTAGTTGAATAGACACGAAAGCTTCCGGAGCCCTGACAAGTGAACAGAGGCATGTGAGCCCAAGGCAGGAGATGAGTGCTCATACGACAAGAGGACAACTTGAGAACTCCCTGACTGACGGAGCACCTGGGGCTGCAAACTGGGTACTGCAGCAGGAGAGCAGGTAGCTCTGCTTCTGTGGTCCTCACCTGCTTCAAGTGTTCCTCTTCTATTCACTGGGCATGCTGCTGTGTCACCAGCCTTGTTGGGGACCACACTGTGCCTAAAGCATGCACCAGCAGTCCCTCCCCACTCCTAAACTTCATAGCCTGGCCCAGTGTTTGTACTCCCAGTGTCCCTTTGTACCTTCCTGGTCTGAACTGTAGGGGTCCCTGGATTGATGTGGCCTTGTAAGGGTCCTCTTGACTAGACACATTGGTCTTAAATCTCCCATCCACACACTGAAGTGTGGATTTAGGACACTTGAACTCTGGCCATGTGTCAGATTAATGGCATCTTGAGGAGCAGAGAAGATTTGCCTGTCATTTTCTTTTTCATTCTAAATTTGCCAGGATTAGACTAGAGTGTCATTGGTATGCCTCAGTTATTCAGAGTATTCGTAATTGTTACAGAATACAAACCTCTTTCTTCGTCACAGTGAGATGAGATCAGGATATAACAGGATGTCCCTAGTTTACAGATACATATCTGCAGAGGCCCTGCCTCTCTGACAGTTACCATTCTATTATTCTAAGCAATGGAAAAACCCTTGGTAGGATAGTGAGGGTAGTTCTGTCCTTTTCTGTTTAAAATAGAAGTGGAAAACTTGGACATGCTCATACTCTTCTTCCTTATGTTCTACCTTCTTTGGAGTTTGAAAAATAGAGAGGGAAGGAGGGGAAGACAGGAAGAGAAAGATAAAGGAAAAGAGGGAGAAGAGAAAAGAGGTTGAAATTGGAAACTGTTGACTCTCCTTCATAGACTGGAGCGTATTAGAAGCTAAGCCTTCTTAGTGTTCATACAATGTTTTCAGACAAGGTCTTAAAAATTTTAACACATGCTGGTCACTCTGGAAGTTTAGGCATCCTCCAATCCCATAATACTTGTATTAAATGACTTAAAAGAGGATACTTTTGTTATTATAAACAACTGCCCACTGCTACCCCCGTGCAGTACCTTTTGGTAGCCTGGAATCTTTTTGAAGGATGAGTTAGGGCATCTGAGACTTTTGGAATTGGGGCTAACAGCATGCCTTCTATGCCATTCACAATTCTGGAATTTCTTCTTCTGGTTGGACCCACTCCACTATGATTTCTCAGACCAGAACTTATTTCCTACAATATTTCAAACCAAAGTGAATTAAATTTGTTGAATTTGTAAGTCTTGTGGTACTGACAGTAAAATTATCTAACAGCTATAACTGATCCCAAATACATGTAAATGGCCTGGTACCCTAGGGGTGAGAGAGAGTAGAAGGGAGAGAAGAGAAGAGAACAAGTAAGGGAGCACATGGAAGAGATACCACTTTGTACAATGAAAGGGTGAAGCACTAAATGTGACTATTTACAGAACAGAGTTGTCTAAAGTGCTCTCCGAAAAATTTCTCCATCTTACAAGGTGGCTAGTTGGAGTGCTTTGTATAGGGGCCTCTCAAGAAATACAGCTGATGAACTTCAGGGTACAAGATCTGAAGAATCATCTCAGGGTGCCATTCTGGTACGACCTAAGCAGATGGAGGTGGGCTGTATAAGCTGCCCTGTACAATGTATTAATGAAGGAGGGAGAGGTGGAGGGATGATGGGCAAGAGGGGAAGGAAGAGTGGGAAGAAAAAAAGGGAAATCTCTATCTTCCAATATTCCTATTATTTATGGAGGATAAATACAAGGAAAGATAGATGGGATTCTTTTACATTTTTCTAAAATACTAACTAAAAGAAAAACATTAAGCCTTCAAAGGAAAGCCCATTCTTTTTCAAAGAAAGAAGGCTTTCCACAGCTGAATTACTGAAGGAAAGGAAAATGAGGCAAAAGAAAAAAAATCTTGAGTTAAAAAGTCTAAAGTTTCCATCTTGATTTTTTCTGAAGACTCAGGCTATCCCAGTCTCCTAAAAATAGTAGAATATACTAGTTCAGAAGACACAAGGGGCCTTAGAAAGGATATGAGTGAGCTAAGAGGAAAGAAAACAAGCTCTGTAATCAGAGCCCAGTGCTGACACTCAGCAGGTGATCTTGGCTCTGTCCCTTAACCTATCAGCCTATTTCTTCACCTGGAAAGAAAGGGTAATGTCCTCCATCTCCAAGGTTGTTCAGCACATTCCATGAGTCCAGGCTCATCCATCACTTTAGCTTACCACCATGCCCAGACAATAGAAACTGCTAAATTGAACCCTTAATTTCTTGACTCCCCTCAGTGCATTGAAAATCCCAACTATGAGGATCTTTTGTTTCTAGCCTCAATTTCTTTTCCAGTCCCTTCCTACAAATATGATTACATCTATTTTATTCTTAATTCTCCTACACCTCAAGCTTCTTTTTAAATTCTGATCCAATTTCTTAAAGAGTTATGATGGACTAAATGTTTCTGTCTCCTCATAAATTCTTAGATTGAAGCCCCAACCCCCAATGTGATGGCATTTAGAAATGGGGCCTTTGGGAGGCAATTAGGATTAGATGACGTCAAAGGGCAGGACCCTAATCTGATAGGGCTGATAAAGCTGGTATAAGAAGAAGAAGAGACACCAGGACTTTCTTTCTGCCTTGTGAGGACAGTGAGAATGTGGCCATCTGCAAGGAAGAGAACTGTTACTAGAAACTGACATGCTGCCTCCTTGATCTTGGACTTCTAGCCTCCATAACTATGAAAAAATAAATTTCTGTTGTTTAAGCCTCCAGAACTATGAAAAAATAAATTTCTGTTGTTTAAGCTACCAGTCAATACTACTTTGGTATGGCTTCCCTAGCAGACAAATGCAGAAGCTGTAAATATTCTCTGCTTCTACATTTCTATCATTCTCTTACTTTTCTACTCTGGTAGTCTGGCTTTCACTCCAACCCCATTAGAATAGCTCTCTCAGAGTCAGCAATGAACTTCTGAGAATGTAAAATAGCCTAATTTCAATTCCTGCTCTTCTTGTTCTTCCCTCTACATTTAATTTAACTTCTTCCTCCTCCTCCTAAAATATAATAGCTTTATTTAGGTATAATTGACATTCAGTAAACAACACACAAAGTATACAGTAATTAAAGTATAAAGTAAATTAGATAAGTTTGGACTTATCTAATAAGTATACAACTGTGAAACCATTGCTGCAATAAAACTAAAGCCCATAGCCATCCCTCCTACCCAGCCCGCTTCCTCAAGCAATCACTGCTCTGCTTTCTCCAACTATAGATTAGAACGCATTTCCTAGAATTTTATATAAATGGAATCATGCAGTTATATATACTTTTTTTGGTTTGGCTTCATCTATATTGTTGTCTATGTCAACAACTTATTTCTTTGTATTGCCGAGCAATATTCCACTGTAAAATATACCACAATTTATTTATCTATTCACCTGGTGGTGGACATTTGGATTTTTGCCAGCTCTTAGCTGTTTTAAATAAAGCTGCTATAAACATTTACGTATGTCTTTGGACGGACATGTGCTTTCATTTCTCTTAAGTAAATACCTAGGAGTGAAATGGCTGAATCATATGGTAAGTATATGTTTAACTTTCTAAGAAACTGCCAAGCTGTTTTGCAAGGTAACCATTTTGCATTCCTATCAGCAGTGTATGAGTTTCCGATCCTCCATGTCATGCCAAGACTCAGAATAGTTTAAATTTTAGCCATTCTAGTGGGTGTGCAGGGGTTGCTCACTGGAGTTTTAATTGCATTTCTCTAATAATTAATGTTGTTGAACATTATTTATGTGTTTATCTGTCACCTGCTCATCTTCCTTGGTGACTCATTTCTTCTTGAAACACTCTACACCTTTGGCCTGGACACAGTAAAAATTTTATTACTGTATCAATTTTATTACTGTATCAATTTTATTACTGTATCAATTGTATTACAATTTCATTTTATTACACAGTAACAATTTTATTCTCTTTCTGTTTCTTTCCTTCCTTCCTCCCTCCTTTCCCTTCCTTTCCCTTGTTCCCTCTCAATGTCTCCATCATTTATTCTTCCTTACTATATCATTAGACTTCATCCTGTCCCACATCTGTAGAAGAGTATATAAATACACACACATATATATATAAAACTCACATGTATTACTATATATATTCATGTATTCACATACATATATATAACCCTAGTCCTCTCTACCCCTCCTTGTGCTATGTCGTTTCAGGCTATTACTCTAAATGCCTTCCCACCCCTGTTGTATCTTCCTATTTGGTGACTTTCACCATTTACTTCCTGGAGGAATCTCAGGAAGTGACATAAAAGCCTCTCAACCTGGAAAACCCCACTTATATCTGTTTTACATATTGGTATTCTTCTTAAGATTAATTGAAGAAAAGATTCCATATGTCAACTATGCATGAAAACCACAGGTGGGGCCAAGCTGGGCATCCATTTTTTCCTAGTACTCATTTGTCTTTTCATAGTATGCTTGAGCATCAGAAGGTCTTCTCTCTACTCAAAATGATCACATAGTCATCTCTGCCAGTCAAAACACTCATCCTTCAAGTTTTTCCAAATGTCCCCACTCTGTGCTGCCCTTTCTGGTTCCCCAGATGTGAGCTCTCTTTTTTTAAAAGTCCTCCTATAGCTTGTTGAACCTCTATTATTCCTTGTATTTAAACCACTTATGAGCCTGTCCCCATTTTATACACCAGATATAATTTCTCTAGTATTCTTGCCTGGAGAATTCCATGGACAGAGAAGCCTGGCAGGCTACAGTCCATGGGATCACAAAGAGCTGGACACAACTAAGTGACAAACACTTTCATTTTCACTTCATGAATCAGACCTCAGTATTATCTGATGAGCCTAACTTAAAGTATGTACTGAATTAAGACTTGAGGGGTTGAATTTTTAAAAATCAATATAACTTACTCTATCCCTATTTTCTACTTCAGTATTTGATTTCTATGGGAATTAGTATTTGGCAGTAGAAGTGAAGATTGAATATTCTTGCCATACTTATGAATGTATACTCTTTTATTAATGTAAAGAGTGAAAATAGAGAAATGTGCTAAGGGGTAAAATGTGGTAAGCTGTATAGGATTCATATATCAAGAATATAGATGCTGGGAAAGACTGAGGGCAGGAGGAGAAGCAGGAGAGAAGATGAAATGGTTGGATGGCATCACCGACTCTACAGACATGAGTTTGAGCAAACTCTGGGAGATAGTGAAGGTCAGGGAAGCCTCGAGTGCTGCAGTCCATGGGGTCACAAAGAGTCAGATATGACTCAGCGACTGAACAACAACAATATAGAATTCATAAGGCTTAGAGAATGTTTAAGACCATCTGGAAAGTTGACTTCCTAAAGTTATATTTAATTTTGCACCTAAATTATATTCACAAGTATATACACATAAGAGTGAACTATATAAAGTTGTTTTTGGAAATGGGGGGAAATCTCTGTGAATTAATTCAGAGTGATTTCTAGGATATACTGTTAAGTGGAAAAAAATGCCTTAGAGTATTATATACAGATAAAATCGAAAACCCCTTCATGATAAAATCATCAAAAAGCTATGAATAAAAGTGAATGTCCTCAACTTGGTAAAAAAAAATTATCTAAGAAAAACTCATAGCTAACATCATATGTAATGGTTAAAGATTGAAAGCTTTCCTCCTAAGATAAGGAATAAGACAATAATATCCATTCTCACTGTTTCTATTCAACCTTGTACTACAGTGTCTAGCTAGGGCAATTGGACAAGAAAAGGTAACAAAAGGCATCCAGAATGAAAAGAGAATGTTAAATTTATCTCTATTTGCAGAAGACATAATCTTTTACATAGAAGATCCTAAGGAATTTACAAGCTTAGCAAGATTGCAAAATAAAAGATCAATTGTATTTCTATAAATTAATAATGAACACTGAAAATGAAACTAACAATTCCATTTACAATAATTTACAAATAATAAAATGTTTTGGAATTAATTTAACAAGAGAAGTATAGAACCTGTACACTGAAAACTATAAAATATTGTTGAAAGAAATTAAAGAGGACATAAATGAAAAGACTTCCCATGTTCATGGATCAGAAGATTTAATATTGTTAAGATGGTAATAGTATTCAAACTGATTTACAGGTTCAATGCAATCCCTGTCAAAGTCCCAAATGGCTTTATTTTTTCAGAAATTGACAAGCTGATCCTAATATTCATGTGAAAATGCAAAGGACCAATAGCTAAAGCAATCTTGAAAAAGAACAAAGTTGGAAGACTTGTACTTAATTTCAAAACTTATCACAACTCTACAGTGATCAAAACACAGTGGTACTGGCATGAAAACAAACGTATAGACCAGTGGGATAGAATCAAGAGTCCAGAAATACACCCTTACATTTATGGTCTATTGATTTCTGTTAAGGGTGCCAGGACAATTCAATGGGGAAAGATGAGTCCTTTCAACAAATGGTACTGGGACAGCTGGATTACTACACTCAAAAGAATGAACTTGGATGCCCTATCTCATACTACATATAAAAATTAACTATAAATGAATCATAGACCTGAAAGTAAGAGCTATAACTACAAAACTTTTAGAAGAAAACATAGGAGTAAATTTTTGTGACTTTGGATTAAACAATGGCTTCTTAAATATTAATATAACACCAAAAGAACAAGTTAAAAAAAAAAACTAGGTAAATTAGACACATCAAAATGAAAAACTTCTGTTTCAAAGAACATCATCAAGAAAGTAAGAAGATGATCTTCATAATAAAAGAATCTACTTGCCAATCATATACTTGATAAGGAACCTGTATTCAGAATATGCAAATAACTCTTACAACTCAGTAACAAAAAATCCAACTTTATAAAAGGGCAAAGGATTTGAGTAGACATTTCTTTAATATATATATATATATAAATAGTCAATAAGCACATGGAAATATGCTCAATGTCACGTCATAAGTAATTAGAAAAATACAAATCAAAGTCACAATGAGAAATCATTTTACCCTATTAGGATGGCTAAAATTAAAAAGACAATAATAAGTGTTAGGAAACTCAAAACATGCATATGTCCTTCGAAAAACTTATACTTAAATGTTCATGGCAGTGTTATTTATAATAATCAAAAAGTAAAAACAACCCAAGGTCTGTCAATTGATAAATGGATAAATAAAATGTGGTATATACATATACTAGAATACTATTCATCAGTAAAAAATAAAACAAAAAGAAAATGAAGTACTGGTACATGCTACGACATGGATGAAACTTGAAAACATTGTGCCTAAGTGAAAAAATTCTGACCTAAAAGGCCATATGTTGTACGATTCAATTTATATGAAATGTCTAGAATAGGGAAGTCTACAGAGACAGAAAGTGGATTACTCGTTGCTAGGAGATGAGGAAAGTGGGGGATGCGGATTAGGATTTCTTTTTGAGAATGAGGAAATATTCTGGAATTAGATGGTGGTGATGATGGTATGATCCTGCGAATTATATGTTAAATGGGTGAATTTTATGTAATGTGAATTGTATCTCAATAACAACTAAAAAGTTCAAGAGAATATATTTTGTGTTACCTATTGTGACAAAAAGAAGGGCAAATGTATGCTTACTTTTGCAATAAGAAATACAGGAATGATAAAACAGAAAACAATGGAATCATTTATCTACAAAGGGTAGGAGTGGAGGAACAGGCTATTTTCTGCTGGTTGATTCTAGCTAGTCAATATTACAGCATTACACACAACGGAAAAATTAAAATTATTAGCAAAGCTCTGTAAATTAAGAGACCCAGTAAGAATCTGATCATGTGTTACTATGTATTAGGAAAGGAGAAAGGGAGGGGAAGAGGGAAGGAAAGAAAATAAAAAGATAGGGGGAAATGGTCAAAAAGGGAGAAAGGGAAGGAGGGAGATGGAAGGATGGGAAGAAAGAAAGTAGGGAGGAGTGTCAAAGTGAGGGAGGGGAAGGGGAATGGAGGGAGAGTGCCTCAGGCTTCTCTTACGGCTGACCTTGATAGGGGGACAGCTCCCACGGGGTGTGTGATAGAAGGATGCCTGCTGGACAGCCACCATTAAAGCATTCTTCTGAGTAGCCTGGCATGCTAGGGTCACTTGCATATTTTCCACTCCTGAATGGCACAAGAGCTAAAGGAAGAAAATGTGAAAGTAATTAGCAATTTCTCTCTTACAGAAAGAGATTAAGTTGAGGGTGGGGATCACCACTCACTCAACACGTAAATACATGGATCAAACTGTTGGATTTGCTGAGACCCTTGCTCCTCAGCGACAGGCCTAAAGCTGGTTTCTCCCTAAGCAGTATTTCATCCTGTGAGGGCAGGCTCTAGGCCGAATTGCTCTGTATCTGGACACCATCAGGTTTCCCCAGTTGTCAGATACAGGATACATAGGCTCTGATGAACTAGCAAACATACGCTCAAAGGCAGGCTCTTGTAAAACTGCCAACATTAGATTAATGTTTAAAACATACACACACAAATACAAACCTGCACACACACACACAGAAGCAAAGAAGTCCATCTGAGTGGCAGGGAAAAATAACACCAGATTTGAAAATATCTCTGGACTGCTGGGGAAGTCCCAACATGGGTTTCTTTTTAATACCAAGCAGAGGTTATCTCAAGAGGTATTATATGTCAGACAAGGAAAGCCATCATCATTATTTATGAAGGTGAAATCTTTTCTTGTATACGGGGTCAAACTAATGTGAATTAAACATTATACTTTTTAAGGAATACACAAACAAGTTGCTTAATTTTACTTTCGTTTCCTTTTTAGAAAAAAAAATAATTTACCTTAAGAATGGCTTCCTTTGTATAAAAACTAAATTTGCCAATTTGGTTATCATCCACTTCGGAGATAGCTAAGACAAGAGTAGCAGGAGAATATCTGCAAGAAGAAACATGATGTTGTTTTGATGTGCCGTACAGTTAGCCAGGAGATGCCTGTTCTGAAGGGACAGAGTGACATGATCGGCTCTGAAATACCAGTAGTAACAGCAAGGACAGATTTTACACAAGACTTAGTATTTCCATCCAAAAGCTGAAGGGCTCCAGGGTCTTTTCAGTCCTTACTGGCCTCAATCTTCTTGCAGTTTGGTTGTGGTAACCATCTGAGATAGACTTTCTGAAATTCTTTTCTCATGGTCACTATTCCTTTGCTCTCTTCCATATTTCCTCTTACCTTCTTGACCTCATTTGCACAGGCCCCTCACTGACTTGGCCCCATTTATTCACTTCCTCACTCTCTCCCATGACTCCAACAATCAACTAAATGGTCTTTGCAGCCATGTTTCTGCCTTGGGACATGGTCCTTCATTCATAACTCTAAGACTTTGTCAAGTAATTGAATATCTAGGAATCTTGGTTCCTTCATCTGTAAATGGAAATATCACCTATCTTAACGGAGATAATATGCATGAATGTGCTTCTCAAAATGTAAGTCACTATGCTCATGGTTGGATGGCATCACCGACTCAATGGACATGAGTTTAAACAAACTCTGAGAAACAGTGAAGGACAGGGAAGCCTGGCGTGCTGCAGTCCATGAGGTCACAAAAAGTTGGATCTGATTTAGCGACTGAACAACAATAATGCTGACTGAACAACAACAATAATGCTCGTGTTTGGTATATGTTGTTGTAATGGCACTCCAAAGTGATAACTTGAAGGAATTAACATACATAAAACAAATGCAAATTCAAGATACAAGTTCCTTGGATGTAAAAACCTTCCCCTGGTAATTCAGAAAGTGCTTCAGATCTTGAAGGATCTCTGGGTCATCAGTGGGAGGACCAATCACCACTTGGCCAGGCCACAGAACATTCAGACAGTTTGTGTTGATTGGTTGATTCTGGCTGAACAAAAATATGGCCTATTTTCACAGCAGTGTAAAATAACAGCTCTGGCAGGAGGCCCTTGATGATCCAGAGAACAGCTTGGCTCCAGGTTGGAGACCTAGCCTCGTTTGAGGCCCAATCACACTTTCTGCCTTCAGCTTCTGTGAGATATCTTTGTATCTTTACAATAAATCACCTTTTTGGTTTAGGTTATATGACAGGATACAGCATGGGGGATTTTGCTTTCAGGGAACAAGTGGCAATGGCTGGAGACATTTTTGATCATCACAAATGAGGGAAAGCATACTGCTGACATCTGGTAGGTAGAGATTGGAGATGTTATTAAACTACCTCTGATGTAAAGAACAGCCCTCTCAAAGAGAGTTTTCCAACCTCAGATTTCAAATTTCTGAGGTTGAGAAATTCACTCTGTGGTCCTAACCCCTTCATTCCAGCCTATGCTCTCTCCTTTAGCATACTGCTATACTCTGAGCAGTAATACACAATAGCAAAGCAAAGGTGACCTTCCCTCCTTTAGAGTCAGCTCTGCCTTCCTTTTGGGGGGACTCATATCAGGAATCTCCAGGACAGAGCTAAGACCCTCAGGGGAAGACAGACAAGGAAAGAAGAGGGAGATGAGTTTATCCCTGGTAGGCATCAAAGGCTGACTTTGTATGGGGGGGAGGGAAGATTCCCTTCCCCCACTGAGTAGATTCTGGTCTGTTACTAGTAAGAGTGTTTTCTTTGGGGCAATGGGCTAAACCTATGGGGCATGAAAAAGAGGTTTCACTGGTTTGAGTTGGCTTCTTATACTGGCAAACAAAAGAGCCTGACAGAAATATTGCCATACATATTAGATACACATTGCATTAGAGTTTTGAGCAAGCAGTTGCTAAAAACCTTGACTGACTCTTTCCTGGTCCCAGGGAAAGTAAGAGCAGAGATCTGGGCAGGGATCCATGATTCTTGCTCCATCAGACCAACCCTCACACTCCATTCTATCTGGAAGCAACATGGTTGCCCTGGGCAGTTGCTGAGCCTAAGATTCCATCCATTTGAGCTCTCTAATCTGATTCTTCCATTTTTCAGTTATTCAATGTTTTTAACCCAATTATCCCCCTTGATTGAGATCTTATTTTTTCCCATCCTATTAAAAGGAAAAGAAAATATTGACATCATGGCAGATAGATTATAAGGGAGAGATTAGAATGCAATTGCATTTGTGGTGCTGATAGAAACTATTTTTCACTGCCATTCTACTGTTTCATTATTTTTACTTTGACTCTCTCAAGGCTCACCTGTCTACGCAGTCACTGTCCTCCAGCAGAGAGGTTATAAAGACAGGAGGTGGATGGACCACCTTGTCCTTGTGTGATGCAGATTCAAAGTGAACAGGCCTCAGATACAAATGGAACTCTTCAAAACCCATCTCACACGCCAAATCCTTATAGAGACTAAAAGTGGAAAAAAAAAAAAAAAAGCCAAGAACATTTGCTGTTAATTTCCCTAAAAGGAAAGTAAGTGGTAGGAAAACCAAGCCATCTGAATAAGCACAAAAGCAAAAGTCAAAACAAAAGTAGCCAAGTCCGGTGTGAAATGAATGAGTCACAAGGTTTTGAGTCTGCCCTCAGCTATGATGGTTAAAGATAGTAGTTAAGGTAGGAGGAGATATGCTTGGGCACTTCCCCAACTCTCATTTCCTGCAAGCTGGCTTCTGTCTTCCGAGCGCTCCTGAGGTCACCAGTATTGCTCTCAGTAGAAAGTTGACCATTTTTTCTCAGAGATCCTCGGGGCTGGCCTGTCTGCTCCTTGAACCATTTTTTTCTCCTGAATCCAGGATCTCCATGCTTCTGCCTCATAACCACTCTGTCTTCACTGGCTTCTCCTTTTTTTTCTTTTTCTTTTGAAGCAGCCTTCCCCCATCACCCAATGGCAACCCACTCCAGTATTCTTGCCTGGAGAATCCCATGGACAGAGGAGCCTGGAGGGCTATAGTCCATGGGGTCGCAAAGAGTCGGACATGACTGAGCGACTTCACTTTCTTTCCCCCACCACCCATGCCATGCCATTGGCCTTTTTGGAGACTCTTCAGGACCCTGTGCAGGTCACCCAGATTTCTTGGGAGGGGACCCCCACCAGCTGCTCCCTCAGGCTGTTGATGACACAGTTGCTCATTGCTATGATGGGCCTCAAAGAGCTGCACCCATCCCATGCCAGGGCCCTGGCTGGGGCGGAGAGTGGGGGGCAAGCACCACTGCCCACATCCCCACATCCCGCCACTGCTGCTGCCACTGCTTTCTGGCTTCTCCTCTTTATTTTCAAATTCCTGGTGTCTCCTGGAGTTCCAAACCCAGTCCTCTCCTCACCTTCTGCATGTCCTCCTTGGGAAGTCTGTCATTCAACTCTGGGCCATTACCATCTCCCTTTTGTGTAAGAACCTGTGACCCCATCTCTGTCCTCCTTCAACTCTGAGCTCTACTCCCCCATGACTTGCAGCCAGGCTCCATTCAGATGTCGCTGTGGCATTTCAGCCTTCTGTGTTTAGAATTCCTTCCTTTCTTCTCTTATCCCCATTTTAACACATTTCTTCATCTTGAGAAGTTGGTACATTAAGGCTGAGTTCAAATGACACCTACATTAGTTTGCTAGGCTGCTGTGAAACAGTACCAAGAACTGGGGGTGGTGGTGCTTAAATAACAGAAATCTGTCTCAGTTCTGGCGGACAGAAGTCCAAGATCAAAGTGTTGCAGGGCTGGTTCCTTCTGAGGGTTCTGAATGAAGGATATTTTCTAGGTTCTCTCCTCATCTTACAGATGAACATCACATCCTTATGGCTTCACATAGTTTTCCTTCTGGATACATCTGTGTCCAAACCAGCTCTTCTTAGAAGGACACCAGATATATTACATAGGAGCCCACTCTAATAACTTCATTTTCTCTGTAAAGACTATCTCCAAATAAGGTCACATTCTGAGGTACTAGGGCTTAGGGCTTGAACATTTGAATTGTGGAGGTACACAATCATCCCTAGGCCTTCTTCTGTAGAGCTTTCTCTGATTCACTTAGAAAGAATGAAATACTCCACTTCCTGTGCTCCCATAGTATGTTGTTCATATGACTAGAATATCATATTAAACTTTATTAGGGGTAACTTTTAGACTGTGAACTCCCTGAGAACAAGGATCAGAAATTATGAGGAGATAGTATCATAGTGGTTAATATTATCTTGGCCCATAGTTTGATTTCTGCTTCTACTACTTTCTGGTTATGTGATCTTAGGAAAATTACTTTTCTGAGCCTCTACTTTCTTGGTTGTAAAATGTTTGCAAGCTATTATATCATAATATCATATCATAAGGACATCATTAATCTATTATACATAAGAATATTCTGAGAATTAAATGAACTAATACATGGAAAGTTCCCAGTACAGACCCTGGACACAGTAGGCCCTAGATCATGGTTTATGGTGGATAACTGGACTCTCTGTGTCTTCAGGGACTCTCATGGGGCAGAACACGAAACTCATATATGTTTGCAACAAATCCTCAAGTTCCATATTTCTCCCGTTTAGGGAAATGTTCATTTAAATGTCTTACCATCCTCTCATGCGCAAAGCAAAAACAGAACTCACCAAGTATTCTCTCCCCCTGCCTGTTGAACATTTCATACTTCCACCAGACCTGGATGCTATCACTGACTCATTCTTTCCTTTCTGAAGGCCCTCCACTGGTTCTTCTCTGCTATTCAACTTAATTATATTTGAGCACTCAGTATCATTAGGTGCTTGATGAGGGTCAGTCTTCATACCCAATAGGATACTATGGAAAACAACACGGACAGAGCTTTTACATTTAGGGAGCTTACATTAGCAGGAAAACTAATAAACCAACATTAGGCACCTAATTAAAAGGCAATGGCTGAATGGAGAAAAAGCCCAGGTGCTTAGAGGAGAACCAAGACTAGCTGAGTAGTGAGAGAGGCCTGTGGGAGACCTGAAAAGAGAAACAGGGAGGGAGGGAAGGTGGAAGGGAGGTCATCATTTCAGTCATTTAGAAAGCTCACTCTGGCTACTCTGGGAGCACAGATGCGGCAAGGCTTGTGGTATGAAGACCCAGAGTCTATTACCCTCCATGTGGATCGTGAGTCCCCCTACTGACCGTGCCAAGTGTACAGTCTCCAGACTCATCTCTATCAGCCTATGCCGGAGGGTCAAGAGTTCCAAAAGTTTGGAAAACATTTCCAGGAGCAGCATTTGGGAATCTTGGCCTTGGTTCTGTCCTTGGTCTGCTGCAGATTTGAGCGCAAGCAGGCCTGTCTCCCCCACAAGAAAGGGATCACCCATCACTTTAGCTGAAAATAGCTGAAAGAAAACAGAATACTTTTAAAAATACAAAATAAAGGAAAAAATTTGAACATATTAAGAAAAATATGTCAGAAGCACAGACTCTGGATCCAGAGTTCCTAGGCTTGAGTTCTAGCTCTGGCACTTAGAAGCTGTGAGATTTAGGGCCATTCACTCAAATTAACTGTATCTCAGTTTCATCATCTGTAAAGTGGCAGTAAGGATAATAACAGCACCTCAGTTCAGTTCAGTCGCTCAGTTATGTCCGACTCTGCGACCCCATGAATCGCAGCACGCCAGGCCTCCCTGTCCATCACCAACTCCCAGAGTTTACTCAAACTCATGTCCATCGAGTCAGTGATGCCATCCAGCCATCTCATCCTCTGTCATCCCCTTATCTTCCTGCCCCCAATCCCTCCCAGCATCAGGGTCTTTTCCAATGAGTCAACTCTTCACATGAGGTGGCCAAATATTGGAGTTTCAGCTTTAGCACCAGTCCTTCCAATGCACACCCAGGACTGATCTCTTTTAGGATGGACTGGCTGGATATCCTTGCAGTCCAAGGGACTCTCAAGAGTCTTCTCCAACACCACAGTTCAAAGGCATCAATTCTTCAGCACTCAGCTTTCTTCACAGTCCAACTCTCACATCCATACATGACTACTGGAAAAATCGCCTTAACAGGAACTAATAAATCATAACTGTATCATAGGGTTGTTGAGAGGGTTGAGTTAAATATATGCAAAAGTGCTTTTTTTTAATAATAGCATTTGCATTATCATTATTATAAATGTTTTAAGCCAAACTAAAGAGAGAAATGACAAAGATGACCTAAATAGAAGTCTCTGATATATTGCAAGTATTTTGGTGACCAGTGATAATAATGATAATTTCTTATAAACTCTAATTGAAGTTTAAAATTTTTCAAGTATTTTCATGTATATTAACTCATTTTTATTTTTACAAGATCCCCATGATTTAGGAATCACAGATACTATTATGTCCATTTTATCAGTTAGGGATCTGAAGCAACACTGAAATTTTCTAAGGTCAGACAACAGTATCAAGAATAAATTTAGTTTTCCTAGTTCCAAGCTGCAGTTCTAGAGTATACCAAGCTGCCTCTTCAGTGCTCCTCTGCTCAAGTAACCCAAGCCTTGGGTGATTTGTGAAGTTACTACATTGTTCTTTAACATCCTCCTGCCTTGGTCACCTCCTCTGCTCTGACATTTTTGCTAGCCTCTAATATACCACTTCCAGCAAGGACCAAGTCTGGGGACCATCTCTAGTCTGTCTTTCCTGGTTTGGCATCCCAAGAGTAGATATACTTATCTACCAAAGGCCTTGCCTATTCAAGGATGCAATTTCTAGACAACTGAAGTCTTCCAAAGTAATAAAGAGATTTATTAATTTCCTGCTTGTCTATTGAGCGCAATACCTGCCCCATTTTCTGTCCCAGTACAAAAGATTAATCTGAATATTTATCATTTCTAAGTCTCAATTTGAACATATTAAAAAAAATAATTTAAACTGTATGGGAAATTCTCTGGTGGTCCAGTGGTTAGGACTCAGTGCTTTCACTACTGAGGGCCTGGGTTCAATCCCTGGTTGGGGAAACTAAGATTCTGAAAGCCATGCAGTGTGACAATCCATCAATCAATAAAAAATAAAACTGTGGGGGAGAAGCTAAGATGACGGAGGAGTAGGACGGCGAGAACACTTTCTCCCCCACAAATTTATCAAAAGAACATTTAAATGCCGAGTAAATTCCACAAAACAACTTCTGAATGTCGGCAGAGGACATCAGGCACCCAGAAAAGCAACCCAAGTCTTCGAAAGGAGGTAGGAAAAAATATAAAAGACAAAAAAAGAGACAAAAGAGGGAGGGATGGAGTTCCGTCCCGGGAAGGGAGTCTTAAAAAGAGAGAAGTTTCCAAACACCAGGAAACCTTCTCACTGCCGAATCTGTGTGGAGCCTTGGAAGCACAGAGGGCAACAAAACAGGGAGGAAAAATAAATAAACAATTAAAACCCGCAGATTACGAGCCCTAGGGTAACTCCCCCAGTGGAGAAGCAGCGCAGACGCCTGCACATGCCATTAGCAAGTGGGGGCTGGGCAGGGAGGCGTGGCATGGGCTGCATCGCTTAGAGTAAGGATCTGGCCTGAATACCCCAAGCGCTATCTGAGTGAAATAATTTGGGCTAGCAAACCAGACTGTGGGATATCTACCACGCGAAAAGCCATCCCTAACCTAAGACGCCGCCAGGCCCGCTCACTGAACAAAGGACTGAACGGAGATAGCCGGCTGCAGACCTTCCCGCTCCGGTGACAGGCAGCCAGAGCCGGAAGGGGGCAATGGCAGCCCCAGAGAGACATTATCTATAAAACTGTAAGCAGGCTTCTTTGCTAACTAAGACTTCTTGGGGGTCTGGATGGTCAACATCCACCTGAGAAGGTGTGCCGGTTGTACACCTAGATAACTGAGCGGCGGGGAGGCGATAAGTTGCAGCAATCGCGCTCGCCAAACACCTCATCATCTGAGCTGCTCGGACCTGGGAAGGGCACAAAATGCAGGCCCAACTGAGTCTGCGCCTCTGAGGACTACCCGAGTGCCTGAACCTGAGCGGCTTGGACCTGGGAGGTGCAAGCAGCCCAGAGCTGGCCACGGATGGTTCCCGGGAGAGCAACCTAGAGACTGAGCAGTGTGGGCAGGGAGGCTACACGCGTAGTGAGTGGGGGCAGACCCAGTGAGGCTGAGGCACTGCGCGCACACGCCAGTGTTATTTGTTTGCAGCGTCCCTCCCTCCCCACAGCGTGACTGAACAAGTGAGCCTAAAAAAAAAAAAAAAAAAGTGTCCTCCACCGTCCCTTTTGTGTCAGGGCAGAAACCAGACACTGAAGAGACCAGCAAACAGAAGAAGCTATAACAAAGGGAACCTCCTTGGAAGCTACAGGCAATAGATTAAAACCCTGTGGTTAGTACCGTCTACATAGGAAGGGGCCTATAGATCTTGAGAAATATAAGTCAGACCAAGGAACTAGCCGAAAATGAACTGAACCCACAATACCGACAACAAAACCAGAGAAAGTCCTAGATATATTTTTACTATTTTTACGATCATTCTTTCTTTTTTTTTTCAATTAAAAAAATTTTTTTAAGTCCTCTATTATTCCTTTAATTTTCACTTTTATAACCTATTATTACTTTGCAAAAAAAAAGACCCTATTTTTTTAAAAGCAAACTTCATATATATATTTTTTATAATTTTTTTGACCTTGTTTTTTTTTTCCTTCTTTTCTTTAACATTGTATTTTTGAAATTCCAAATTCTACTCTAGATTTTTAATTTTAGCTTTTTGATATTTGTTATCAATTTTGTACCTATATATATATTTTTTAAAATAATTTTTGTGACTATTTTTTTCTCTCTTTCTTTCTCTTCTTCTTTTATATAACATTGTATACCTGAAATTCCAAACTCAACTCTAGATTTTTAATTTATGCTTTTTGGTATTTGTTATCAATTTTGTACCTATATTTTCTTTATAATTTTTGCGACTTTGTTTTTGTTTGTTTGTTTTTCTCTCTTTCTTTTTCTTCTTCTTTTTTTTTTTTTTTTACATTGTATTTTTGAAATTCCAAACTCTACTCTAGATTTTTAACTTTTGCTTTTTGGTATTTGTAATCAATTTTATACCTATATTTTCTTTATAATTTTTGCGACTTTGTTTTTGTCTGTTTGTTTGTTTTTTCTCTCTTTCTTTTCCTTCTTCTTTTCTTTAACGTTGTATTTCTGAAATTCCAAACTCTACTCTAGATTTTTAATTTTTGCTTTTATGTATTTGTTACCAATTTTGTACCTTTAAGAACCCAATCTTCAGCACCCATTTTTCACTAGGGAGTGAGATTACTGGCTTGACTGATCTCTCTCCCTTTGGACTCTCCTTTTTCTCCACCAGGTCGTCTGTGTCTCCTCCCTAACCCCTCTCTACTCTAGCCAACTCTGTGAATTTCCGTGTGTTCCAGACAGTGGAGAACACTTAGGGAACTGATTACTGGCTGGATCTGTCTCCCTCCTTTTCATTCCCCCCTTTTATCCTCCTGGCCACCTCTGCCTCCTTCCTCCTTCTTCTATTCTCTGTATAACTCCGTGAACATCTCTGAGCGGTCCAGTTGTGGAGTGCACATAAGGAAGTGATTACTGGCTAGCCCACTCTCTCCTCTATTGATTCCACCTCATCTCATCTGGGTCACCTCTAACTCCCTCCTCCCTCTTCTCTTCTCCATATAACGCTGTGAACCTCTCTGGGTGACCCTCATGGCAGAGAAACTTTTCATCTTTAACGTAGATGTTTTATCAATGGTGCTGTATAGAAGGAGAAGTTTTGAAACTACTGTAAAAATAAGACCGATAACTGGAAGCAGGAGGCTGAAGTCCAAACCCTGACTCCAGGGAACTCCTGACTCCGGGGAACATTAATTGACAGGAGCTCATCAAACGCCTCCATACCTACACTGAAACCAAGTACCACACAAGGGCCAACAAGTTCCAGGGCAAGACATACCAAACAAATTCTCCAGCAACAAAGGAACACAACCCTGAGCTCCAAGATACAGGCTGCCCAAAGTCACCCCAAAACCATAGACATCTCATAACTCATTACTGGACACTTCATTGCACTCCAGAGAGAAGAAATACAGCTCCACCCACCAGAACACCGACACAAGCTTCCCTAACCAAGAAACCTTGACAAGCCACCTGTACAAACCCACACACAGTGAGGAAACGCCACAATAAAGAGAACTCCACAAACTGCCAGAATACAGAAAGGACACCCCAAACTCAGCAATTTAAACAAGATGAAGAGACAGAGGAATACCCAGCAGATAAAGGAACAGGATAAATGCCCACCAAATCAAACAAAAGAGGAAGAGATAGGGAATCTACCTGATAAAGAATTCCAACTAATGATAGTGAAATTGATCCAAAATCTTGAAATCAAAATGGAATCACAGATAAATAGCCTGGAGACAAGGATTGAGAAGATGCAAGAAAGGTTTAACAAGGACCTAGAAGAAATAAAAAAAGAGTCAATATATAATGAATAATGCAATAAATGAAATTAAAAACACTCTGGAGGCAACAAATAGTAGAATAACAGAGGCAGAAGATAGGATTAGTGAATTAGAAGATAGAATGGTAGAAATAAATGAATCAGAGAGGAAAAAAGAAAAACGAATTAAAAGAAACGAGGACAATCTCAGAGACCTCCAGGACAATATTAAACGCTACAACATTCGAATCATAGGGGTCCCAGAAGAAGAAGACAAAAAGAAAGACCATGAGAAAATACTTGAGGAGATAATAGTTGAAAACTTCCCTAAAATGGGGAAGGAAATAATCACCCAAGTCCAAGAAACCCAGAGAGTCCCAAACAGGATAAACCCAAGGTGAAACACCCCAAGACATATATTAATCAAATTAACAAAGAACAAATATTAAAAGCAGCAAGGGAAAAACAACAAATAACACACAAGGGGATTCCCATAAGGATAACAGCTGATCTCTCAATAGAAACTCTTCAAGCCAGGAGGGAATGGCAAGACATACTTAAAATGATGAAAGAAAATAACCTACAGCCCAGATTATTGTACCCAGCAAGGATCTCATTCAAATACGAAGGAGAAATCAAAAGCTTTACAGACAAGCAAAAGCTGAGAGAACTCAGCACCACCAAACCAGCTCTCCAACAAATACTAAAGGATATTCTCTAGACAGGAAACACAAAAACGGTGTATAAATTCGAACCCAAAATAATAAAGTAAATGACAACGGGATCATACTTATCAGTAATTACCTTAAACGTAAATGGGTTGAATGCCCCAACCAAAAGACAAAGACTGGCTGAATGGATACAAAAACAAGACCCCTACATATGTTGTCTACAAGAGACCCACCTCAAAACAGGGGACACATACAGACTAAAAGTGAAGGGCTGGAAAAAGATTTTCCATGCAAATAGGGACCAAAAGAAAGCAGGAGTAGCAATACTCATATCAGATAAAATAGACTTTAAAACAAAGGCTGTGAAGAGAGACAAAGACGGTCACTACATAATGATCAAAGGATCAATCCAAGAAGAAGATATAACAATTATAAATATATATGCACCCAACATGGGAGCACCGCAATATGTAAGACAAATGCTAACAAGTATGAAAGGAGAAATTAACAATAACACAATAATAGTGGGAGACTTTAATACCCCACTCACACCCATGGATAGATCAACTAAACAGAAAATTAACAAGGAAACACAAACGTTAAATGATACAATAGACCAGTTAGACCTAATTGATATCTATAGGACATTTCATCCCAAAACAATGAATTTCACCTTTTTCTCAAGCGCACATGGAACCTTCTCCAGGATAGATCACATCCTGGGCCATAAATCTAGCCTTGGTAAATTCAAAAAAATAGAAATCATTCCAAGCATCTTTTCTGACCACAATGCAGTAAGATTAGATCTCAATTACAGGAGAAAAACTATTAAAAATTCCAACATATGGAGGCTGAACAACATGCTGCTGAATAACCAACAACTCACAGAAGAAATCAAAAAAGAAATCAAAATTTGCATAGAAACGAATGAAAATGAAAACACAACAACCCAAAACCTGTGGAACACTGTAAAAGCAGTCCTAGGGGGAAAGTTCATAGCAATACAGGCATACCTCAAGAAACAAGAAAAAAGTCAAATAAATAACCTAACTCTACACCTAAAGTAACTAGAAAAGGAAAAAATGAAGAACCCCAGGGTTAGTAGAAGGAAAGAAATCTTGAAAATTAGGGCAGAAATAAATGCAAAAGAAACAAAAGAGACCATAGCAAAAATCAACAAAGCCAAAAGCTGGTTCTTTGAAAGGATAAATAAAATTGACAAACCATTAGCCAGACTCATCAAGAAACAAAGGGAGAAAAATCAAATCAATAAAATTAGAAATGAAAACGGAGAGATCACAACAGACAACACAGAAATACAAAGGATCATAAGAGACTACTATCAACAGTTATATGCCAATAAAATGGACAACGTGGAAGAAATGGACAAATTCTTAGAAAAGTACAACTTTCCAAAACTAGACCAGGAAGATTAATAGAAAATCTTAACAGACCCATCACAAGCACGGAAATTGAAACTGTAATCAAAAATCTTCCAGCAAACAAAAGCCCAGGTCCAGACGGCTTCACAGCTGAATTCTACCAAAAATTTAGAGAAGAGCTAACACCTATCCTACTCAAACTCTTCCAGAAAATTGCAGAGGAAGGTAAACTTCCAAACTCATTCTATGAGGCCACCATCATCCTAATACCAAAACCTGAAAAAGATCCCACAAAAAAAGAAAACTACAGGCCAATATCACTGATGAACATAGATGCAAAAATCCTTAACAAAATTCTAGCAATCAGAATTCAACAACACATTAAAAAGATCATATACCATGACCAAGTGGGCTTTATTTCAGGGATGCAAGGATTCTTCAATATCTGCAAATCAATCAATGTAATACACCACATTAACAAATTGAAAAATAAAAACCATATGATTATCTCAATAGATGCAGAGAAAGCCTTTGACAAAATTCAACACCCATTTATGATAAAAACTCTCCAGAAAGCAGGAATAGAAGGAACATACCTCAACATAATAAAAGCTATATATGACAAACCCACAGCAAACATTATCCTCAATGGTGAAAAATTGAAAGCATTTCCTCTAAAGTCAGGAACAAGACAAGGGTGCCCACTTTCACCATTACTATTCAACATAGTTTTGGAAGTTTTGGCCACAGCAATCAGAGCAGAAAAAGAAATCAAAGGAATCCAAATTGGAAAAGAAGAAGTAAAACTCTCACTATTTGCAGATGACATGATCCTTTACATAGAAAACCCTAAAGACTCCACCAGAAAATTACTAGAACTAATCAATGATTATAGTAAAGTTGCAGGATATAAAATCAACACACAGAAATCCCTTGCATTCCTATACACTAATAATGAGAAAACTGAAAGAGAAATTAAGGAAACAATTCCATTCACCATTGCAATGGAAAGAATAAAATACTTAGGAATATATCTACCTAAAGAAACTAAAGACCTATATATAGAAAACTATAAAACACTGGTGAAAGAAATCAAAGAGGACACTAATAGATGGAGAAATATACCATGTTCATGGATTGGAAGAATCAATATAGTGAAAATGAGTATACTACCCAAAGCAATTTATAGATTCAATGCAATCCCTATCAAGCTACCAACGGTATTCTTCACAGAGCTAGAACAAATAATTTCACAATTTGTATGGAAATACAAAAAACCTCGAATAGCCAAAGCTATCTTGAGAAAGAAGAATGGAACTGGAGGAATCAACCTACCTGACTTCAGACTCTATTACAAAGCCACAGTTATCAAGACAGTATGGTACTGGCACAAAGACAGAAATATAGATCAATGGAACAAAATAGAAAGCCCAGAGATAAATCCACGCACATATGGACACCTTATCTTTGACAAAGGAGGCAAGAATATACAATGGATTAAAGACAATCTCTTTAACAAGTGGTGCTGGGAAAACTGGTCAACCACTTGTAAAAGAATGAAACTAGAACACTTTCTAACACCTTACACAAAAATAAACTCAAAATGGATTAAAGATCTCAACGTAAGACCAGAAACTATAAAACTCCTAGAGGAGAACATAGGCAAAATACTCTCCGACATACATCACAGCAGGATCCTCTATGACCCACCTCCCAGAATATTGGAAATAAAAGCAAAAATAAACAAATGGAACCTAATTAAACTTAAAAGCTTCTGCACAACAAAGGAAACTATTAGCAAGGTGAAAAGACAGCCTTCAGAATGGGAGAAAATAATAGCAAATGAAGCAACTGACAAACAACTAATCTCAAAAATATATAAGCAACTCCTACACCTCAACTCCAGAAAAATAAATGACCCAATCAAAAAATGGGCCAAAGAATTAAATAGACATTTCTCCAAAGAAGACATACAGATGGCTAACAAACACACGAAAAGATGCTCAACATCACTCATTATCAGAGAAATGCAAATCAAAACCACTATGAGGTACCATTTTACGCCAGTCAGAATGGCTGCGATCCAAAAGTCTACAAGCAACAAATGCTGGAGAGGGTGTGGAGAAAAGGGAACCCTCTTACACTGTTGGTGGGAATGCAAACTAGTACAGCCACTATGGAGAACAGTGTGGAGATTCCTTAAAAAACTGGAAATAGAACTGCCATACAACCCAGCAATCCCACTGCTGGGCATACACACTGAGGAAACCAGAAGGGAAAGAGACTCGTGTACCCCAATGTTCATCACAGCACTGTTTATAATAGCCAGGACATGGAAGCAACCTAGATGTCCATCAGCAGATGAATGGATAAGAAAGCTGTGGTACATATACACAATGGAGTATTACTCAGCCATTAAAAAGAATTCATCTGAATCAGTTCTAATGAGATGGATGAAACTGGAGCCTATTATACAGAGTGAAGTAAGCCAGAAAGAAAACACCAATACAGTATACTAACACATATATATGGAATTTAGAAAGATGGTAACAATAACCCTGTATACGAGATAGCAAAAGAGACACTGATGTATAGAACAGTCTTATGGACTCTGTGGGCGAGGGAGAGGGTGGGATGATTTGGGAGAATGGCATTGAAATACGTATAATATCATATATGGAACGAGTTGCCAGTCCAGGTTCAATGCACGATACTGGATGCTTGGGGCTGGTGCACTGGGACGACCCAGAGGGATGGGATGGGGAGGGAGGAGGGAGGAGGGTTCAGGATGGGGAACGCGGGCATACCTGTGGTGGATTCATTTTGATATTTGGCAAAACTAATACAATATTGTAAAGTTTAAAAATAAAATAAAATTTAAAAAATAAATAAATAAAACTGTGTGGCATCAATGAGAGATTAAGTAGGTAGCCCAGATTATTCACTACAATTTTTAAGAGGACTAAAAATACATTTAAAAAATCTGGTATCAATTGCTGCTGTTTTAGTCATTAAATCGCGTCTGACTCTTTGCAACCCCACGGACTATAGTGCACAAGGCTCCCCTCTCCATGGGATTTCCCAAGCAAGAATACTGAAATGGGTGGCCATTTCCTGCTCAGGGGATCTTCCCGATCCAGGGATCAAACCTGGGTCTCCTGCATTGGCAGGCAGATTCTTTACTATTGAGCCACCAGGGAAACCCTGGTACCATAATACAGTGTGAAAATAATCCTCAATAAATGGTAGTAGGCTACATGGGTAATAATGTGGGGAAAAATTCTGTTATGAGCCATATTTTACACCACATACTCACTCATACACACATACACACACATGCACACACACTCCAGGTGGAATACTAAAAGGAGTTAAATATTTTTGAAATAAAGTAAAAACCTTAAGAAGTTAGACGTTAGAATAAAGGAAGACAAATATGAAACATCTGGAGGAAGTTTGGCTTTCTGGATTTAGGATAGAAGAAATCACAAAGGAAACAATAAACAGATTTGACTATATGAAAATAAGTTTCTGTTAAAAATTTTTTTTTTGTTGTTAAAAATTTAAAAGACAAATTGGGGAAAATAGTTGCAGAAAATATTATGGACAAACGATTAAAGTTTTTTTAAGAAGCGCTCGTGTAAGTGGATAGGAATGATATTAGGATTCCAAGAGAACAATAAACTAAGGGGAAGAATAGAAAATTCATAAAAAATACAGCTAGTATCATGACATTTGGAAGAATATTTAATCTCAACAAAAAGCAAGGAAAGAAAATTAACAGTGTAATGCCACCTTTATATATTATATGCATATATTAGCACAGACATTATATGCTTACACCTAACACTGTAGAGTATTGCAGAACTGGTACCCTTAGACACTATTGGTGGTATTACAGTTTGGCATGACTTTTCTGGAAAGTGATCTGCCAACATGTATCCAAAGACTTAAATTTTGTTTCAGTAAATCCAATTCCAAGAATCTATCCAAAGGAATTGATTCAAAATACGGTAAAATCTGTAAGCATAGAGACGTATCTTATGGAATTTTTAATAATAATAAAACATTGGAAATTACTTGAATGCCCATCGATAGGGAAATGGTTGGATAAATTATCACTCACTGCTTAAAGGAATTTTGTGGTCATAAAGGTTAAGTATAAAGACTATTAGCAACATGGAAGAATATATAATATGATGCAACTGAGAAAAATAGGAGATAGTCTATGAAGGATATGATTAGAAAGAACTATGTAAAATACGTATATAAAGAACACTTGAATTCAGAAAAATAATGATTACAAATGCATTTGATGGTTATATTTAGGGTAATTTTCTGTTTTCCTCTTTTGCTAAAACTCTGAATTCTATTTTTTGATCAACTTAAAATTAATTTAAAAGAAAATAAACTTTTGTTTGAACTGGAGAAGATAGGAGGCTGAGATAGACCTGTGGAACAGATATTTTTGGCAGCTGAAGCCTGGACATTTCCTTTATCTTATAGCAAGTACCCACAGAGAGTAAGGTCAAATTAGAAACCCAGGTCTCCTGTATTGCAGGTGGATTCTTTACCAACTGAGCTATCCGGGAAACCCAAGTTAATGGCAGGGCTGAACTTAGTCCTGATCACTGACTCCTCACTCAGTGCTGTCTCTCCTCTACCAGATTTTAGCTCAGGACAAAACAGTACATTTTAGGAAGAGTCTTAGAAAGAAAAAAAAATTAATTAAAAAATATATATTGCTAAACTATAACGATCCAGAAAATACTTTCCCCCTACTTGAGTACATTTCCCTTTAAATGATAACTGTAGCAGCGCCCCGATAAACTGGAAACATTGACCAAAATGAACAAAAAAAGCCATAAAAATGTTGGCAAGCCGTAGGACTATGATCTATCTCTGGCCAAACAGGAGGGGAATAGAGCCAAACAAAAACAAAGCTAAGTAGTAACATCTGGGAGGAAACATTCTCTTTGCCAAGGACCCACCTAACCCCTTCAGAGAACCTACATCTTTCTGGAGCTGTGCACTGTACCAGGACTCGGGCTTGGCTGGGGTGAGCCACACATCCAGGGCCAGCTGTAGCACACGTCTCTCCAGCAGGGTGAGGGCACTGGCTGATGTGGGCCTGCAAGTGTGGCGGGCCTCCCTGAGGAGGTGCTCGAGGGCGCTGGGGATACAGGAAGCCAGGCCCAGGGAAGGGTGGAACTCCAGCAGATAAATGTTTTTCAAAGCCGAGCTTAATGAAAAGAAACAATTAATGACAAATTTTACACGATGAAGAACTTAATCTGTTTCCAGATCTTATATTTTTCAAGACCAATAAAACACTCTTACAATTCAGGGTATTATAAAAAACTGGAAGCTCAACAGGGCCTTAGAGGCTGTCCAGGGAGCCCATCAGGTTACACAACATGCTTTTTGCTTTAATGTGAACTTTTTTTAAGACATAGTTTACTCTAAAAGCCAGTAAGAATAAGATTCATTGTATGTCACATCGTTATGCTGTACACCTTAAATTTATATATGCATGGGTGCTAAGCTGCTTCAGTTGTGTCCGACTCTTAGCAACTCTATGGACTGTAGCCCACTATGGGATTCTCCAGGCAAGAATAATGGAGTGAGTTGCCATGCTTTCCTCCAGGATCTTCCCGACTCAGGGACCGAACATGTATCTCTTATGTCTCCCGCTTTGGCAAGTAGGTTCTTTACCACGCTTGCCACCTGACAAGCTCAAATTTATACAGTGCTGTATGTCAATTGTATCTCAACAAAATAGAAAAAAAAAAAAATCTAAAATCGTATATGGAAAACCTGTCAACATTTCATTAGCCAAATATTTGAGAACAAGATGACTTCAAAGTGTCTAAATATTAAATAAATACCTTCCATGATTATTTCTATTTTTCACCTGATTCTTTATCCCTTTTTCTTCCCAAAATGATAATGAAGACGGTTTTTAAGTTCTGTATACAACTACCGGAATTATTCATGTTCGCCATAAAAATGTTGTATTTTATAAATGAATGAGGGCAGAAACAATAAAACACTTGTCTGTGGGTTATTCCTTTGGAAATAAAGGATATAGTATCAGTCAAGTCAAGGGCCTTTCTGTACCTACATAGAAGTAAAGCTCCAGACCAGCTTGGAGCTTGTCACCAGCTTCTTGGTTCCTCTGTACCCTCAAAGTCTGGAAAGGCATGGTGAGGGTGAATCACACTACATATCAAGGAGGTGACCTTATGTACTCTCTCTGGGTGATGTCAGGAAATTCAATCTACTACTTAAAGGGGTGGGGTGGGGGGGTCACAAGATAAGTCTGCAGAAACCTTTCTGCTGACACTTGCTAGAAAACATCCATGTTTCATATATGTTGACTTGTATGGCACCTCTAATAAATCCTTTGACAGCATTCTAAGAGCAACTGGGTTTTTTAGGACTTCTCATGGGAATGAAGATTGTGCACCCAGGGGCATAAGTGTAAATTCTGGCCTCCTGTTCCTTATTTGCAAAGTGAATCAATATTGAGTTCACAAAGGAATCCCTCTTCTATGCCTTTTATATTTACTTCTCTCATCACCAAATACTCGAGTGGTGCTTTGTAGAACAGTAGTGTACTTAACAGCATACCCTTAAATTATCCAGAAATTAAATGTAAAATGTCTGAAGACAACACTAACTTACCAGCTATTGTTGATGAAAATGAGTTGTTTGCAAATTATGTTAAGGGGAAGTCCAAATGTATTGCTAGCATCTGGATGGCCTTTTTGCCAAAGCCTCTGGACATACTCACGCTGACACTCTATCTAGAAATGTCACATAAAAGTTAAAATTAGAAAAGTTAAACTTTCCCATGGATGTGAGTTATGAGCCTTGGCATGAGAAGAACAGAACATCAGCCCTTTGTGTATCTTCATTATTTGACTAAATTTCACCCAGACATGAGTTTTAGGGATTCCCTCACACAGAGACATGGTTGTTTTTTAGTCTGAGGCAAGGATCGGTCAGGAAAAGCAAAGGCAACCAGCTTTAGGCAATCTTAAGAGGCACAAGAAAACTTCTTTCTGTAAAATAATTGACTACAAGGAAAAAGTTCTAAGCAGGCCTAAGGAACTGTATTAGCTTTTCCCTGGAAATCATAGACTGTGACCATTTCCTGTAGTGTTCTAGAAATAGTTGCAACCTTTTGAAAAACAAATATAATTTTACACATTTAATGTCTTACAAAGGGGTAGGCTTAGTCCTTTCACAATAGATAAACTGTGATTGAATGAAAATAGGTTGTCAATTCTTTGTGGATCATTAAATGTAATTAGGATTGGAAACCTCCCTTTAAGACTGTAGATATGCTTGGAATTCAACAATGAAAATAAGCTTACAAATAAACATTGTGTGCATGCTGTCCTAGGAAACCCAGATTCTGAATTGGTACTGAAAGGAAAATACAGTTTTCAGTTTTGACCTGTGTTTTCCATCCTCTTCCCACATGGAATCTTAAAAAAAACCAAATATACTCACGTGCTGATTGAGGATGCCCCTCACCAGCTGCAGGTGAAGCCTCAGGCAGGTGCATTCCTCTCGGTAGGCCTTAATGAAGTAAGGATGACTGAAGTCAAACCTTGGGCACCTGTGCATGATGTCTGTGATCACTTGTGCTAAGGCAAATCTCTCCTCTGGGTCCAATGCATGCTGGTAGGCTTCAAAGTAACTGTCAAGAAGCTGTAAATAAGGTTTATAGTCAGGGGACAGGGCCCAGCAAAGGAAGAGAGGTGAGCTCCCAACCATTTCCATGCTTTGGAAAGTCCCCCACCATCAATAGGAGAGAGACAGCTCTGCACCTCTGTGTATTGGCCCGGGGTGGGCAGCCGCAGCACCAGTGCAGCACACACCAAGTTAGGGAGGGCGAGGGAAAAAGCACTCGTTGCACCTCTGTCCCCGCTTCCTCTGCTCTCTACACATAAAAGGGGAGTAATATCATGAATAATACAACATCTAATAATTATAAGTTCCAATGAGACAGTGCATTCGGTGTCACTTCATCAAATACATTTATCTTCAACACCTTTCCCCACAGACCCACTCTCTTCCCCCTATTTTATTCTATTACCAAAGGTAGGCAAGTAGCCTCCACCCCTCTTCTATATCAGCCCCATTTATGACACCTTCTCTTTAATAGCTTGCCTATTTAAGTGTCACATATGTAGAAATGGTGGGGGAGGGGTTAGAATGGCAAGTGGAGGATGCAAGTCCCCTCTAAATATAAAGGCATTTATTCCAGATCAGACTCCACTCGGAAGGGCCTATGTACAGAACTCTTAAGAGCATCCAAGAAGCTTCTGTTTTACTGGAGTTCACAAGTCTTTTCTAAAAACTGAAGAAGGCTTCCCCACACTAACTGTTGAAGAAACTCAGAAAGATATGCTCTTTCTTTTGTTTTTACATTTGTTTATGTACTTAGGGAATTTCTGTTCTGCGTGTAAATTTTACGTGCGTATAATTAGTCATAGTGCTGGAGAAGGCAATGGCACCCCACTCCAGTACTCTTGCCTGGAAAATCCCATGGACGGAGGAGCCTGGAAGGCTGCAGTGCATGAAGTTGCTAAGAGTTGGGCACGACAGAGCGACTTCACTTTCACTTTTCACTTTCATGCATTGGAGAAAGAAATGGCAACCCACTCTAGTGTTCTTGCCTGGAGAATCCCAGGGATGGGGGAGCCTGGTGGGCTGACGTCTATGGGGTTGCACAGAGTCAGACACGACTGAAGCAACTTAGCAGCAGCAGCAGCAGTCATAGTGCTAATCAGAAAAAGCTCCTCAGAGTTCACTGGACTGCAAACAGATACCTAAGAGCTGATATGCAAGTAGTTCTGAATAATGTAGTTACTCTTTTGGGGTTGTTTTAAAACTTTCATAGGCCTTAGACACACTTACTTTTGGAAACCCTGTCCCATACTATATCAAATATATTAAAACTCATATCCTAATCAATTTTTTTTTTGTAAAAATGTTAAATGATATTTACAATTTTGCTTTTCAAATTGTTTGGCTATGAGCAATACATTTCATTAATGATGACTGATTTCTGGGTAGTATGTACTTGAGGATTTTTATGAAGTGAGAAAATCTGATCTATAAATTATTTTCACATGTAATGAGATGTTTCTAAGTACTCAAAGTTTTCACATTTTATGGACATGTCATTTAAGCATTTATTGGTATCTATTTTGTATTTTCCTTTTCGTATATCCACGTAATGCATATTTTCTTTCTCTCAGATAGCACATATATCCAATGGTCCCTGAAAAGCCTTTAGATCCTAAACACTGAGTCTATATCACCTGATGGACAAAATCAACTCTGGCTGAAAGCTTCTGAACTTCTGCTCCCACCAGCCTCACAATGCAATGGATTCTTTTCCTCTGCCCATATAATCCAACATCATCCCTAGAGTTTCAGCTCAACATGCCCCTCCTCAGTCTTCTCTTACCAACTCCTCTAATGCAGGCTTCATGTTTCTGAAAGGCCTCAGCTCCTAGGGTGGCTGTAGCACCAAAGACACAGGTGTGCCCCGTGAGTTCATTTAGTTGACAGCAAGGAATGGATTGTTGAGTCTGCAATTTTTGCTAACCTGATAGCCAAGCACACTTTGAGATGCATTAAAGCATTTTTTGTTTCCTTGGGTAGTGGTCTTCCTGGTGGTTTGAGGCCTGGGAGCCAGCCCATTTGTTAACTAACTAAGGAATTTCCTAAAAGGAGATAAAGAGCACCTTTCATTGTGTAGAGTCCATAGCTAGGAATGAAAGACCAGAAAGAACTGAGAGGGTGTAAGCACTGCTTGAATATAGATGGCAATAGCTCAGGAGGAAGTAAAGGAACCCAAGTGGCAGTAAAAGCCAGGAGTGTCTCCATCTTGCAATAATAACTCCTGAGGCTCCCAAGAAGGCAAACACTTGAGAATCAATAGAAGCCTAGGAATCAAATACTGCCTTAGCAATAGATGTCCAGTGTCTGAAGGCTATTCAATGCTAAGGCTCAAGGAGGGAGAGCCTGGGGCACTTTATTTAGCAACCAGTTTCGCAGGATGCACTTTGGGAAACACTGGTCCACGGGAACTTGGGTCAACCTTAGTATACAAAGGATAACACCAGAAGAAGCTAAAAGCTTAGGACACAGAGTGTGCTCCACAAGTTAAAAATTCACACACCTCAGAGCGTGAAATGAAGAAAGGTGCAGATCCCTTTTCTTTAAGTGAGCTTCAGGGAAAATGAAGCCAGCAGAGTGATCTAAATGACCTTATTCCATCCACAGAGCTCTCTACTTTAGAGTAGCATTCAGTTATTAAATAGCAGACGACAAAGCAGGAACAAAGGAGTGATGGGGTAAGAAGGCTGTCACTCAATAGCCTAGGAGAAGATTAAGAAAGAAACAGTAACTTCCCTAAATCATTCTCAATGAATTTAAACCTTTTTGGCTGGACCAGGGCAATCCCAGGAGCTGGTTTATAGAATTTGTATTGCTGTGACCTGCTTTTGTACAATGAGCCCTATTGTTTGGTTATTTGGCAGGGGAAGATTGTGGGGAGGGTTCTTGCTACTGATTCCAATCTGGTGATACCAGGTTGCAGAGGCAGGTGCTAAATTGCCATTATCACTTTGTTGTTGGTAGAATTACCAGGTTTAACAAATAAAAATACAGGTCATCTAATTAAATTTGAATTGCTGATAAACAACCAATACTTTTTTTTAGTATGTCACAAATATTCTCATATTTTACCTGGCACCCCCAGTTGTTGAGAAGAAAAATTCAGCTCTTTTTAAATTGACAAGCCTTTTTTCAAGCTTTGCCCTCCACCTTGAAAAGCTCTCAGATGGCCCTTTGCATAATTTTATTATGAATTCTTTCTCATCAGGGGTAGGGCCGTGATCTTTACACCTCACAGGTTCTATTTATTATCTGTTTGCTAACTGGCTCATTTCCATTTGAACTCTGGACTGGCATTTGTCTAAGAAGTCTTCCTAGCCTGTCAAATGTCACCTGTGTATGTCAAGGGCCAACTTGCAGGCAAAATAATGTGTGGTGCACACTGATGGTAGGCATCAAATATTGGAGAAAATAGAAAAGAGCCAGAATGAATAATCTCAAACCATACTGTGTTTATAGACATTTTTTTTTAACCTGAGCCTCTTTTTATTTCTTGGATTTATAAACTTTTAAAAATAGTACTTTAGGTCAAATGAAAGTGTAAAAGAGAAAATCAGTAACAGACACATCTTGTCACAGAATTTTCTGCCCCCACCCCTCCCTTTTCTTAGTGCTCTAAACACTAATTCAAATTATCCTGAAAATGTGTCCTCTGGTGGCTATGGAGAGAATTAGCAGTTGGTATAAATGTCACTTAGGAACTGGCACAGCTGATGCCTGGCTTCTGAGTCTCTTAATCCACCTAAACTCATACCAGCTCTATTTTTATGAGCAGTTTATATAATATGGTTACTTGAAGGATTTAAGGCAACCTAATGTGTTTGAGCAATTTTTAACATTAGTGATTCCAATATAGTTAACAATCAAAAACAGCTGAAGACACTTAGCAGTAGAATCAGTACTGGGGGAAATCAATTGTATTCTAGATAAAAGTCTGGTTTATCAATTAAAATTTTGGCAATTTTTGGAATTTGGCAATTTTGACAATTTCTGGAATTCCAGAAATTGATTTGGAAGGCTACATTTTCCAGGTTTTGGCATAGATAAATCAGTTTCTATAGGGAACTTATTCTCAGGGTAGAAAGGAGGGAGATTATTTTCAATGGTTGTTTTAAGTTAAAATATTTTCATGTACCATAGAAGAAACTAGTAGACACCCCTGGTAACTTAGCACAGAATGAACACTAGGCCAAAGTGAGGAGAAATTGGTTTGTTTCTTTATTACTCTCTGCCTTTCTGTTCTTCTCTACCATCGAGTCCTCCATAGGAGGCCTAGAAGAACTGAAAACAGAGGTGGGGAAAGCACATAAAAGGGGTACTGCCTACAACTCACGTCTGGACCAATAAACATGTCGAGTTTGAGGATTTTGTATTACTTACACTTAATGCAGCCTCTCCAGTTTCTATACTATGAGGCTAAATCTCCCATTTCCTCAGTTGATCACAGTGAACTTCTAATTGACAGATCAAGTGTCCAGATGCACACTCTAGAGGTCAGTTGTCTTTGGAAAGAGGAACAATTTTCAAAGCTACGGCTTGCACCCTGTAAGTCTAGCCAGTTGTTTTCCAAAACTGGATGGTCTACATCTCCATGAGTAACAGACCAGAGGGTAGATGAAATGGTAAAACCCTCTACTAGAAAAACAATTCAAAGAAAACATTTCCCCGTCCACATCCTCTTACCATATCACACTGCCCCGTGACCTGGTTTCCACCTCTGCGGCTCTTTGAGAGAGTCCTACAAAGCTAACAATGACTGCCTGATGGCTAACCCCACTGTCTGGTTGTTAGGACTCACGTTTCTTCATGTTTCAGCTGTTCTCTACACAGGTAATCATCCTCTCCTAATTAAGATTCTTTTCTTTCTGTGGGCTTTCCTAATGTTATCTTTTTCTTTTTGCTGCAGTCTCTTTGGCTACTCCTTGTTCCTCTCATGGACTCTTGTCCCATGACCTTCCCCTTAAATGTAAATGTTCCCAGGGACCCGTTTCAGACATCTCTTTTACTACTCATTTTGATACATTACTATGGTTTGACTTCCACCTTTATATCTCAGCTCATACCTGCTCCTGAACTTCAAACCTATAGCTCTCATAAAACATTCATGCATATATGCTAAGTTGCTTTAGTTGTGTCCAACTCTGTGACCCTATGGGCTGTAGCCTGCCAGGCTCCTCTGTTCATGAGATTCTCTAGGCAAGAATACTGGAGTGGGTTGCCATGCCTTCTCCTCCAGGGGATCTTCCCGATCCAGGGATCGAACCCATGTCTCTCAGGTCTCCTGCATTAGCAGACAGATTTTTTTACCACTAGTGCCACCTGGGAAGACATTCACACCTGGGTTTTAGCAAACTCTCCTCACATGCCTTGTGTCCTAGACTCAAAAAAATGTTCCCCTCTAAAGAGGCCCCTCTTCTTTCATTCTGTTTCAGTTGACAGCCTCTTCCCTGAGCCTGAGGAAGTCATTTTAATTCCACCCTCATTCTCTCATGCCAACATCTAGTCTTCAAATCCTGTCATTTCCATTTCTGGAAATCCTTGCCCAACTGCTCTCACCCACCCACATGTGGCCTACCCTTCTAAAGACCATAATAAGGTCTGTTGGTTTGTCTGCATTTGGCAAAGTGAGGCCTGTCCCTGACAGCACAATGAACATGAATGGAATCATCACACATTCTCACTAAAAGCATACACGTCATTAAAGGGCCTAAATTATACAGCCCTCTAACAAATTTCCCTTAAGCTGAAGCCATATCCTTCACATTTTGTTTTTTGTAACAAAGAACCACAGTAAAGAACATAAAATTGATTATATACTTACAACTAGCTAAGATTTTTAAAATACTTATTCACTTCATTGGGAGTTGCCCTAAAAGACCCATGGGGTTTAAAAAAATATATTGGGTTTTATAAGAATGTTTTTAATAGGTGTTTTGTTTTCTAGGCAAAAATACCTGGCGCTTGCTTTCTAGAAGAGTTGCTTCCCAAGTCCACATGTCATACAGCACAGCAAATCTGTCCACACCTGCATGGGTCCATCCCCAGTCCTGGTCAATATGTGACTTGCTGCCCTCTTTGTGACCTGGGAGAGAAAAGGATGAAAATGATTAGAGACAGGCCTCACTACAGAGGTATTCTTAGTAGAAATGGAGCCCTCAGATTGTCAGCTCCCTCTCAGGAATGAAAACACTAAATGGATAACTGGGATTCCTAAGAATCGGCTAAAGAGACATGGGCAAGACTAGGTAGGTCTTAAATTCATACTTGCTGACTTCTAGATCAACAGAGGTTTTTGTTTTTACTTTTAGTTTTAAAAGACTAATTTTAGAAATATAAACCAAAATTCTGTTTTAGAAAGACTTACTAAATTAGTTTTAGAAAGATTTACTAAAATCTCCTCAAACCTGTAATTTAAAAGCAAAACATACATTTCTCCTCTGTAAAAACAGGTTCCTGGTGGTTTAACAACAAACCTAGTTTAAACTGCTGTATCAATTGATGCCAACCAAGTCAAAAATTTTCAGGGAAATTTCTAAGGTATTTCTTAATTGTGCTAATTACTAACTTAAATCAGTAAGGGTAACCATTGCCATTATTCAGCTAAAATATTTTCCCACTAAAGTACTGTAAGTTTTCATTGTCAGCATTATTATTGCTTAAAATTATAAGCAGTCTGTTTCAGAATAAAATATTAAAAAGTAAGGGATTTTCAGGTTTAGTGATTATCAAGTATATGATGGGTACTGAACAACAGAAAGCCATTGGTCAGGAATTTCTCCAGCAGCAGTTGGGAAATCATTTCACAATGAATGACTGTATACTCTCTAGCTCAGTGAGATGTGCTCATGTGACTAAGTATTTCAGTCAAAGTAAGTTCTTAGTAGCTAAACACAGTCACATCATGTTATAAATTAACATCAGCAAAAATGATGCATTGGTATGTAGGATCACCAGTAAAGATAAAAGCTAAAAGTTGAAATTAGGTGCCCTGGAATGTTGGATGCCATCACTGCATCCCATGATTTAGATCCCAAATGGTCTGTAGCAAAGGGAGAACAAAGAATGCAAACTAATACTAAATTAATTCTGTCTGGGATCTGAAAGGTAGAGCAACATTTTATAATAATACGAACATGAATTATCCTTAATTAAAGTCTACATATATTACAAAATAGCACAATCTCTTGCTAAATTTCCCTTTAGGTGTTGCAATTCATCTAGAAACTCTAATTTCTTTCTAAATGGAATACTAATGGCATCATATTATTCCAAAAGGAATATTCTTACCTCATTGATTTCTATAACTGGATAAATTTGAGTGATGCCAAAAGAAAGAGAGAATACAGATTATGGGTTATTTGATTACCCTGACTAATGCTTTCTCCCTCTGGGGCTTGTCTGACATTTTCCTAGCCAGGTCTTCTTGCATCCTGGTGGTTTTTTGTTAGGAACTCAGAAATATCTCTGCTTCTAACTGCAGTTTCCCCAAGGTCAATCATTTCTTTTTTTGTCACTTAGAAAAAAAAGTCATTAATTTCACTTGCTTACTTTGCTTCCCTCAGGGCCCTGCACCTAGTACGTAATGCAGAAATGCTACTGGGCAACAAGTAGAGTCTAAACAATACTAAGAACTATAACCAAGTTACAGTTTCCAACAAATGGGGGACTTGAGCTGGAAACAAAACTTTATCTTTTCTAGAGTGGTGTGTGTTGGGGAGGTATAAATGCTTATTGAATTTTCCAAAACTATTATACATGTGTTTATATTTTGAGGTGGGAGGTGTTAAATAGAGCCCTTAGCGTTTTTTGTTCGTTTGGATAGGTTGATTTTTGTCTGCTTGATTTTTTAAAATCTGACTTCTGACCTTTTTCTCTCTCAATGTAATGGCTGGCCACAAGCAGCAGTTCTGTCTCTAGGTCCTTCAGATCACTCAAGGCTGCATCATACATGACATACACTCCTTGCTGGTCCTGGGTGTGGATGTAACCAGCATCCATACTGTAGTAGTCATCCTGGTTCTCCACTTCTGAGAACTCCATGAATTGGATGCTCTGGACCTGGGAAAGAAAGCCAAGCCTGGAAGTTACCAGAACAGGGAGAGCAATATTTTGCCCGCTCAAATGGACAAAATGGCAGGCTTCTGTTCCCACCCAGGGCTGTCAGCATGGAGCTGCAGACATGATGAATGTATAAAGAGCTAGCTATATGTAGGGAAAAAGATAACAACAAAGATGTCAGGGAAGAGTAGTTCCTAAGATGGATAGATTAACCAGTTGATTAAATTTTATAATTAATTCAGGATTATCTGGGAAAAGGTAGACCATAGAGCCAAGGGATAAAGGTGGTCTCTGAAGCCAGAGTGCCTGTGTTTAGGTTCTGGGGCTTCCCAGGTGGTGCTAGTGGTAAAAGAACCTGCCTACCATTGCAGGAGGTGTAAGAGACATGGGTTCGATTCCTGGGTTGGAAAGATCCCCTGGAGGAGGGCATGGCAATCCACTCCAGTATTCCTCCCCCCCGCCCACAACAGATTTCAAACTATATTAGAAAGCTATAGTAATCAAAACAGTATGACATTGTCATAAAAAAATTGGATAAATGAAACAGAATATAGAGCCAAGAAATAAACCAACACATATATGGCCAATTAATTTGCCACAAAAGAGGCATTAATATACAATAAGATAAGGACAATCTCTTTAGTTCTTTTTTCCTTATTGGGAAAAATGAACAGCCACATGCAAAAGTATTAAACTGGACCATTATTTTATATTATATATAAAAATTTACTCAAAATGATTAAAGACTTAAATGTAAGACTAGAAACCATAAAATTCTAATAAAAAAAACATATATGGTAAACTCCTCATTATCACACTTGGCAATATTTTTTATATCTGACTCCAATAGTAATGGGAACAAAATAAATACATGATTTAAAAAAATTTTTTAATGAAGAATGTGAATTCAGTGAAAAGAACATTTTTTTTTTTACAAGAAATACAATTTATTATTTGCTTGCTTCTCTGAGGGCTCACCACGTGGCATAAGGTACCACATGATACCCAGATTAAAAGCATGGCTTTGGTGGTTGGGGCTTTAAGTAAGAATAGAAAATTCATCTTCATCATCATGTATGCATGTATGCTCAGTCGTGTGCAACTCTTAGCAACCCTGTGGACTGTAGCCCACTAGGCTCCTCTGTCCATGGGATTCTCCAGGCAAGAATACTTGAGTGGGCTGCCATTCCCATCCATGGCCACTCCAGTATTCTTGCTTGGAGAATCCCATGGACAGAGGAGCCTGGCAGGCTACAGCATTTAGGTCACAAAGATTCTGACATGATTGAAGCGATTGAGCACGCATGCACTCTGCCAGGACCTCACTTTAAGCAAGTCACTTAGACTTTAGACTCCATTTCTTCATCTATCACACGGGGACAGTGGAGACACTAAAAGGTTTGTTGCATATGATACCATATGTGTATGTATGGCCTCACATGTATATGAGGCCCTTGAGATCTATAATCAGCTATTTCTCTTAATCTTATAAATACTTCTAAAATGCATTAACACAATCTCATGACTTGGTGTCCTCCTAAAATTCATGTCCACTTGAAACTTGTGAATGTGGCCTTATTTGGAAATAGTCTTTAGAGATGTACATAAGTTAAGATGGGGTCATACTGGATTAAGGTGAGCCTCAGTCCAATGACTGGTGTTCATATAAAAAGAGGAAATCTGGAAACAGACACATAGGAGAGAAGGCCACATGAAGACAGAGGCAGAGACTGGAGTAATGCATCTACAAGCCAAGAACACCAAGGATTGCTGACAACTACCAGAAGCCCGAGAGGTAATGAGGATTTTCCCCTGGGGCCTTCAGAGACAGCATGGTCCTGCTGACACCTTGATTTTGGACTGTTTCCAGAATCGTAAGAGAATAAATTTCTCTCCCAGCTGTTGTGAGCCACTCACTTTGTGGTACTTTGTTATGGCAACCCTAGGAAACTAACACAAGTTTTGAGTTAGTCCAATCATAATTTTATTTTTAGATGACCAAGGGCCTATTGCTTCCTGGGAATCATTATTCTCATCATAACTCTCATAATTTCAAACTCCCCTACCCTGTTCCCCACTCCCAATGTCCAGCCCTCCCTCAGTCTCAGCTGATGCCCCTCCACTTCTCCATTCACACACAAACCCACCATGCTTGCCACCCCCTCTACTGCTCCCTCTGCACTGTAGGGGCCTATTACACTCCCCTTCACTAAGGTCATTCCCTCCTGCTCTGAAGCATCTCTTCTCCTTGGACATCTAATTCATCTCAACCAAAGATTTCCCAACTGACACTGATACATGCTCCTGGCCCTCTTATTTTAAAATATCCTCATACCCTTCCCCAGGTTCCACTTTATGGCCCTCCTTCTCACAGTCCAACCCCTCCTAAAACATCATCTGTCTCCTTCTCCTTACCTCCTACTCCTCACCCATCTAGCTCCTGTCTCCATCAAGCCACCCGAACCAATTTTACAAAGACCAACAATGACCATCCAGCAGACTTTCTATAGTCATCTTTATGTACTCTCTCAGGAAGATTGGACATGGTTTAGCATTCCCTGCTTATTGACCCACTTTCTGCATTGGCTTTCTGGGACTCCACATTTTCCTTGCTATCACCAATTTTTCAGCCATTTCTTCTTTATCAGGTCATCAAATAGTGGCCCACACTCAAGCTCCTAGGACTTCCATCTTTTCTTCCAATAGTCCTTCACTTGGAGATTGTACACTTTCACAGCTGAGATAACCATCTTTAGACAATTTGCTCCCCAGTTTATATCCCAATCCAGACCTCCTAGAATTCCAGACCCACATATCCAATTATCTATTTAACATCTGTTCCTGGGCATCTCAAAAGCCCCTCAAATTTAACATGATCAAATCATGTGCTCTCCCCCATGAACCTAAGCCACCTCCAGCTTCCCCACTTAGTAAACATCACCACCACCCATCTACTTCCTCTAGCACGAATCATTCCAGATATCTCTTTCTATCTCACCCTACATGTCCAATCTATCACTAAGTCCTGTTGATTTTACTTCCTATGTCTCAAATCCATCCAACTGCAATGACACCACCCACCACCCTAGTCCAAGCTGTCACCATCTGGCACTAGAACTAGTCCAGCAGCTTCTAAACTGGTTTAGCCTGTTAAATGGTCTGTCCACTTTCCTTCTGGCATGGGCTTTTTCTCCCCTCCATTTTATTCACTACTAGCAGAGGATCTTTTAGAAATGGAGCTTAGATTATGTTATCCATTCTCCCCTTTAACATCTAAAGCCTCTAAAGGCTTCCCATTGCTCATAGTACAAAACAAAACTCCATAAAAGGACCTGCATGGTCTGCTCCCTGCCTATCTCTTTCCAGTGGTTTTGAACCAAATGTGATTTTTGCCCTCAGAGGACATTTGGCCATGTCTGGAGACTTTTTTGGTTATTATAACTTAGGGGAGGTGCTACTGGCATCTAGTGGGTAGAGGCCAGGGATGCTTCCAAATATTCCACAGTGCACAAGACAGTCTCTCACAATAAAGAATTATCAGGCCCAAAATGTCAATAATGCCAACGTTGAAAAACCTTGGGTTACTTTTTTCTGGTACCACTTTCCACCTGGATTACTGTGTCCCAGCCATTCATGTATTCTTTTGATTTCCTCTGGGTACCGTGCTTCTCTGGCCACAGGTCCTTTGCACAGACTACATATTCTTTCTTTGTGGAATTGCCAGACATCTGGTGTTCAGTTGCTCAGTCATGTCCAACTCTTTGCGACCTTATGGACTGCAACAAACCAGGCTTCCCTGTCCTTCACTATCTCCCAGAGTTTGCTGAAACTCATGTCCATTGAGTTGGTGAGGCCATCCAACCATCTTATTCTCTGCCATCCCCTTCTCCTCCTGCCTTTAGTCTTTCTCAGCATCAGGGTCTTTTCCATGAGTCAGTTCTTCACATCAGGTGGCCAAAGTATGGGACTTCAGCTTCAGCATCAGTCCTTCCAATGAATATTCAGAACTGATTTCCTTTAGGATTGACTACCTTAATCTCCTTGCTATCCAAGGGACTCTCAAGAGTCTTCTCCAGCACCACAATTTGAAGACATCAATTCTTCCACATTCAGGCTTTTCTATTGTCCAGTTCTCACATCCATACATGGCTATTGGAAAACCATAGCTTTGACTATACAGACCTTTGTAGGCAAAGTAATGTCTCTGCTTTTTAATATGCTGTCTAGGCTTGTCATAACTTCTCTTCTAAGAAGCAAGTATCTTCTAATTTCGTGGCTGCAGTCACCTTCCACAGTGATTTTGGAACCCAAGAAAATAAAGTCTGTCACTATTTTCATTGTTTCCCCATTTATTTGCCATGAAGTGATGAAACTGGATGCCATGATCTTAGTTTCTTGAATGTTGAGTTTTAAGCCAGCTTTTTCAGTCTCCTTTTTCACCTTCATCAAGAGGCTCTTTAATTCCTCTTTGCTTTCTGCCACAAGCATGGTATCATCTGCATATCTGAGGTTATTGATATTTCTCCCGGCAATCTTGATTCCAGCTTGTGATTTATCTAGCCTGGTATTTCACATGATGTACTCTACATGTAAGTTAAATAAGCAGGGGTGACAATATACAGCCTTGATATACTCCTTTCCCAGTTTGGAACCAGTCTGTTGTTCCATGTCTGGTTCTAACTGTTGCTTCTTGACTTGCATACAGGTTTCTCAGGAGGCAGGTAAGGTAGTCTGGTATTCCCATCTCTTTCAGAATTTTCCACAGTTTGTTGTAATCCACATAGGCAAAGGTTTTAGCGTAGTCAATGAAGCAGATTTTTTTTTTTTGTTTATTCCCTTGCTTTTTCTATGATTCAAGATATTGGCAATTTGATCTCTGGTTCCTCTGCCTTTTTTAAGTCCAGCTTGTACATCTGGAAGTTCTATGTTCCTACACTTTTGAAGCCTAGCTTGATGGTATTTGAACATTACTTTGCTACCATGTGAAATGAGTGAAACTGTATGGTAGTTTGAACATTCTTTGGTATTGCCCTTCTTTGGGATTAGAATGAAAACTGACCTTTTCCAGTCCTGTGGCCACTGCTGAGTTTTCCAAATTTGCTGGCATAGTGAGTGCAGCACTTTCACAGCATCTGCTTTTAAGATTTGAAATAGTTCAGCTGGAATTCCATCACCTCCACTAGCTTTGTTTGTAGTGATGCTTCCTAAGGCCCTCTTGACTTCACACTCCAGGATGTCTGGCTCTAGGTGAGTGATCACACCATTGTGGTTCATTAAGACCTTTTTGGTATAGTTCTTCTGTGTATTCTTGCCACCTCTTATTAATATCTTCTGCTTCTATTAGGTCCATTCTGTTTCTGTCCTTTATTGTGCCTATCTTGCATGAAATATTCCCTTGTTATCTCTAATTTTCTTGAAGAGATCTCTAGTTCTTCCCATTCTATTGTTTCCCTCTATTTCTTTGCATTGTTAACTTAAAAAGACTTTCTTATGTCTCCCTCTATTCTCTGGATCTCTGCATTCAGATGGGTATGTCTTTCCTTTTCTCCTTTGTCTTTCACTTCTCTTTTCTCAGCTATTTGTAAGGCCTCCTCAAACAATCATTTTGCCTTTTTGCATTTCTTTTTCTTGGGAATGGTTTTGATCACTGCCTCCTGTACAATGTTATGAACCTCTGTCCATAATTCTTCAGGCACTCTGTTTACCAGATCTAATCCGTTGAATCTGTTTATCACTTCCACTGTATAATCATAAGGGATTTGATTTAGGTCATATCTGAATGGCCTAGTAGTTTTCACTACATTCTTCAAATAATTCTGAATTTTGCAATAAGGAGTTCATGATTTGAGCCACAGTCAGCTCCCAGTCCTGTTTTTGCTGACTGTATAGAGATTCTATATAGGAAAAAAACATGGTTTTTCCTGTGGTCATGTATGGATGTGAGAATTGGACTGTGAAGAAGGCTGAGCACCAAGGATTTGATGCTTTTGAACTGTGGTGTTGGAGAAGACTCTTGAGAGTCCCTTGGACTGCAAGGAGATACAACCAGTCCATCCTAAAGGAGATCAGTCCTGTGTGTTCTTTGGAAGGAATGATGCTAAAGCTGAAACTCCAGTACTTTGGCCACCTCATGCGAAGAGTTGACTCATTGGAAAAGACTCTGATGCTGGGAGGGATTGGGGGCAGGAGGAGAAGGGGACGACAGAGGATGAGATGGCTGGATGGCATCACTGACTCAATGGAGGTGAGTCTCAGTGAACTCCGGGCGTTGGTGTTGGACAGGGAGGCCTGGCGTGCTACAATTCATGGGGTTGCAAAGAGTCGGACATGACTGAGCAACTGATCTGATCTGATAGAGATTCTCTACTTAGGCTACAAAGTATATAATCAGTTTGATTTCGGTGTTGACCATCTGGTGATGTCCATGTGTAGAGTTGTCTCTTGTGTTTTTGGAAGAGGGTGTTTGCTATGACCAGCACCTTCTCTGGGTAAAACTCCGTTAGTCTTTGTCCTGCTTCGATTTGTACTCCAAGGCCAAACTTACTTGTCACTCCAGGTATCTCTTGACTTCCTACTTTTGCATTCTAGTCCCCTGTGATGAAAAGAATATCTCTTTTTTGGTGTTAGTTCTAGGAGGTCTTGTAGATCTTCATAGAACCATTCAACTTCAGCTTCTTCGGCATTATTAGTTGGTGCATAGACTTGGATTACTGTGATATTGAATGGTTTGTCTTTGAAACAAACCAAGATCATTTTGTTGTTTTTGAGATTGCATCCAAGTACTGCATTTTGAACTCTTTTGTTGACTATGAGGGCTATTCCATTTCTTCTAAGGGATTATTCCCACAGTAGTAGACATAATGGTCATTTGAATTAAATTCATCTGTTCTGGTCCATTTTAGTTCACTGATTCCTAAAATGTCAATGTTCACTCTTGCCATCTCCTGTTTGATCACTTCCAATTTACCTTGATTCATGGACCTAACATTCCAGGTTCCTATGCAATATAGTTCTTAATAGCATCAGACTTACTTTCACCACCAGACACATCCACAACTGGGCACTGTTTCCGCTTTGGCTCAGCCTCTTCATTCCTTCTGGAGCTATTTCTCTGCTCTTCTCTAGTAGCATATTGGACAACTACTGACCTAGGGGGCTCATCTTTCAGTGTCATATCTTTTTGCCTTTTCATACTGTTCATGGGGTTCTCAAGGCAAGAATGCTGGAGTGGTTTGCCATTCCCTTCTCCAGTGGACCACATTTTGTCAGAACTCTCCATGTCCTGTCCATCTTGGGTGACCCTACACAGCATGGCTCATAGTTTCATTGAGTTAGGCAAGGTTGTGGTCCATGTGATCAGCTTGGTTAGTTTTCTGTGATTGTGGTTTTCATTCTGTCTCCCCTGTGATGGATGAGGATAAGAGGCTTGTGCAAGCTTCCTGACTGGGGAGGACTAACTGGGGGAAAACTGGGTCTTGTTCTGGTGAGCAAGGCCATGCTCAGTAAATCTTTAATCCAATTTTCTGCAGATGGGAGGAGCTGTGTTCCCTCCCTGTAGTTTGGCCTGAGGCTAGACTATGGTAGGGACAACGGCAACCTCCTTCAAAAAGACTTATTCCAGCATGCTGGGACTCCCAGGACTGTTGCAGTCAGTGCCCTTGACCCCATTCCAGGCTACTGTTGAACAATATCTCTGCCAGAAACTCCCAAGCATACACAGGCAAGTTTGGCTCAGTCTCTTGTGGGGTCACTGCTCCTTTCTCCTGGGTCATGTATGCGCAAGATTTTGTTTGTGCCCTCCAAGAGTTTCTGTTTCTCCAGTCCTTGGAAGTTCTGTAATCAAATCCTGCTGACCTTCAGAGTCAGATTCCCTGGGGATACTCAGTCCCTTTTCCAAATCCCCAGGTTGGGAAGTCTGTTGTGTGGCTTAGAACTTTCACAGCAGCATGAGAACTTCTTTGGTTTAACTGTTCTCCAGTTTGTGAGTTGCCCCCCACCCCCGCCCCCACCCTGGCGCCTCCCCGGTGGCTTTACAGTGGCGCTAACAGAGATATCCTTTAAGAGGACTTATGCCACACGACGTGCCTCCCAGGACTGCTGTTTCTAGAACCTCTGTCTCCGTGGCAGACCACTGCTGACTCACGCCTCCACAGAAGACCCTCAAACACTCAAAGGCAGGTGTGGCTCCATCTCTTGTGGGGGTCACTGCTCCCTTTCCTTGGTCCTGGTGCACACAAAGTTTTATTTGTGCCCTCCAAGCATCTCTGGCTGGTATGTGATTGCACCCCTTCTACCATCTTGTTGCAGCTTCCCTTTGCCCTTGGTCATAGGATAGCTGGTCATATGATATAATTGCTAGACATAAGATAGTTCTATTTTTAATTTTTTGAGGAACCACCATACTGTTTTACACAAGCAGTTGTACCACTTTACATTACCACTAACCCTGGTGGCTCAGAGGGTAAAGCGTCTGCCTACAATGCAGGAGACCCAGGTTCAATCCATGGGTCAGGAAGATCCCTGGAGAAGGAAATGGCATCCCACTCCAGTACTCTTGCCTGGAAAATCCCATGGACTGAGAAGCCTGGTAGGCTATAATCCATGGGGTCACAGAGTCGGACACAACTGAATGACTTCACTTTCACTTTCAACAATACACAAGAGTTACAATTCCTCAACATCCTTACCAACATTTGCTATTTTATATATATATGTATTTTTTTCTTAGTTGTTATATTCACGAGTCATTTAAACTATGGAACCAATGGGTCCCAATCTTTTATTCCCTATCTATTCATTCTTATAAAAACTTTGTTCAGTAATAAGTTGTTGGCTAGAATCCATTTATCTATAAATTTTAAGCAGTCATTACATGCTGGCTCTCAGGAGATGTATCATTTACTTTTTGTAAACAGGGCAGATGATTACTGGTATTGATGGATAATTGTCAGTATCAGAAAGGTGGATGGAGTGTACTCTGTGGGCCCTTTCAATACTCTGGCTCTGTATCAGTTTTTATGTCCTGTTTAAGTACACCAGGTAATTAAATATTTAAAGTCCCTGAAAAGACTCCTCTTTAATGAGTTGCTCATTCAATTATAGATTTTTAAATATTCAAGCTGGAATTCAGAAATATTCTAATAAGTAAAACTAGGACCATTTCTAAATAATAGCTATGGTTCATAATATTCCATCAAGAAGATATTTTATTGTTAAACATTTTTCTGGTAGGTGGTTGCTTTTGGTTTACTTTTTTACTATTCTTTTAGGCAAAAACTTTTTGATAATTAGGAGCTTCCTTTGTCTAGGAGTGCCGAAAGTGAACATATTGTTTTTTGTGAAATGATAGGTACCAGTGGAAAACAGAAATGCTGCTGAGAAAATTACATGTAACATATTAAACAGTTTGCTTAGATTTACATGTTGACTTCTATTGGCATTTAGCTCCTAAAGCCTGTTATGCAAAATGAGTTCTTCTCTGAGGAAAACAAGGGACAACTTAATATGGTATGCTACTATATGCACTTCACTGGAAAAGACCTTTCTCAGTGTCCTTGTACAGCACAATTTTCTGAGCTGTTAAAGAAATGGCAACTGGATTAAGTTCTAAAGCTGATGGAAAGCAATAACAGAGTCAAGACACTGACTCTAATGCTACCAGCTATTTCAATGGTCTTCCCCCCCCCCCCACTTTCCCTATACCCATTTCATTGTTTGAGCCCTTTAGATAGACATACATATTTTTCCTTTTCCCTCCCTGTGTCTGAAATGTATGCTTGTGTCCATAGAAGATGAACCTGAAGACCAGATGGCCAAATTACCTTATGTAGAGTTATGGTTCAGTCATTATAATATTTCCTTTTTATTTTAGTTTCTTCCATGGCTATGTAGAAGACCTTCCTTCTAATGCTTTTTGTGTTGTAGAAAGTTGATCCTTCAATATTATTCTTGGAGGAGTGGCAAGAAAAGGAAGGCACTAATTACCTGTTTGGCTAAGGTATAATCTGACCTTTGGGATAATTCATATGCTTTTAAGTCTGCAAATTTACTGATGTCAAGGTAACTATTTGAGTATAGTAGTTATAGGAAAATTGGTGGCCATCATTAACTCTTTTCACTCTACTGGTTTCTGCTATCACTTGTTAACAAAAAGTTTAGGCCTTTTGGAAATGTAGACAACAGTTCTCTGACTAACTTGCCTTTTTCTAAATCATCTTTTCATTAATTTCAAATAATAAACAGTACTACTACTAATAATAATATTAATGCAGTCTAAGAACTCATCAAACTTTGTTCGGTGAATGACTCAATCTTTAGGGTCAGTATTTTAAATCTTTTAAAAGGAAAACAAAAAATATCTCCTAGTCTCCACCTCACTTGTAGAGTATAATACTTTATCAAAACTATTTTTTTTTCTGAATTTGAACAGTATGATAGACTCTGCAAAGCACTTTCATTTACATAGACTTTTTGTGACCTCACAACTATTCTGTTATGAACAGAGTCTTTCTTTTGTTCAACAAACATTTATTAGATACCTACTAGGTGAAAAATATTGGAGAAGGAAATGGCAACCCACTCCAGTGTTCCTGCCTGGAGAATCCCAGGGACAGGGGAGCCTGGTGGGCTTCTGTCTATGGGGTTGCACAGAGTCGGACATGATTTAAGAGACTTAGCAGCAGCAGCAGCAGGTGAAAGATATATATGCAGCTCTCTATTTGCTTTTTGCCACCTGAACATCTATTAAGAATGGCAAAGTTTCAATGCCCTTAACCAAGAGCCTGATCTTCCCAACAAACTTGTGCTAACCACGTCATAGATGATGGCAACTCCAAACTTACAGATATTCAGGCCAAAACCTTGGAATCAACAATGACTTCTCTCATATTCTACATCCCAACAGCCTGGAAATCATACAGAACCTAACCATTTCTCATCCTGCGTCTTCTCAGATATAGTGTCTCTAGTTTGATCAATGTAGTAGCTAGTCTCTGCTCAGCCCTTCAGTCTATTCCCAATACAGCAGCAAAGATGTTAAAAAAAAAAAAAAAAAGTCAAATCACATCACTCTCAAAACTCTCCAAGGGCTCTTCTTTTCACTCAAAGTCCTCAGAATGATCCACAAGGCCCTGTGTAATGCGCTCCAATCTCTCTAACCTCATTTGCTGCACTAAGCTCCTTGCTGTTCCTATAACACTGCTGGACACAGTTCTGCCTCAGGGCCTTCGCACTGGCTCTCCCCTCTGCCTGGCACTCTTCTCCCAGTCAGTCACATGGTCTGCTTCCTGATTTCCTTCAGGTCTTTACTCAGATTGTACCTTCTCATTAAGGCCTTCCCTGATCATCTCCCTTCCACCTGCAATATCCTATCACCAACTCTCTATCCCCTTATCCTACTTAATTTTTCACCACAGCTTCTATCACCATCTTTACCAGTTCATAAAGGCTAGGTTATTCTGTGACAAACAACCTTAAAGCTCAGTAGTCAACATTTCAAATTAATTTCTAACTCAGGCAGAGCTCACTGCAGGACTAGTTGCTTTCTAGGCTTCTCTCTTCTAGCAGTGACCCAAGGATCTAGGATGTTTCTATTTTGTGGCTTGACACATGCCTTCCACTGGCTGCAGCAGGGGAAGAGAGCTGGAGGGTCATGGGTCAGCCCTTACATGCTTTGGACTGAAGTGACACATGTCACTTCTGCTCACAGTCCACTGGCACCTCCCAACTGCAAGGGCCTAGGATTTCTGGAGAAACCTTGGTGTCAAACCTTTAGCCATTCTACAATGTCACTTACTTATTTAATATCTGTCTCTTTCCATTAAATAGTCCCATAATGGCAAGAATTTGTGACAGTTTTGTTTACTGCTGTATACCTAGTGCCTAGTATATTTATTGGTCAGAACATTTGTGGGGTATATGAATGGGAGAATGAATGAATGATGGGCTCATGGAATGAGTCATGTGCTGTAATGTAGGTAGATAAATCAGAGGAAGAAGCACTAAGCTCTGTATAGAGATATAAGAAAGACTTCTCAGAGAGGTAATGTTTGAATGGACTTGAATAGAGTAAGCCTTTATCAAGGAGAGGAGGTGAGGGACAAAAGGGCAGTTATATATAAGACTCAGAGGCATGAACAGCTCTGCCCCTTCAGAAGAAGGGCAGGCCCAGGTCCGTAAGAATGAAGGTATAGGGACAGGAGGGGGGATATGAGGTCTGAGAGGTTGGCAGGGGCCAGCTTGCACCCAGCCTTGTACACTTCACCAAGAGGCTTGGACTTTATCTTGTGAGAATAGAAAAATCCATGAACAGTTCAAGCAAGGGAATAAACATGATTATGTTTGGGCAAAGATCTTGAGAAACTTATAAAGCAAAGAGGAGTGCCATTTTCTTATTTAAAATTATCTCTTCCTCACCAATCTTGAAATTAGCTCCATATCCTGAGGAGAGCCTAGCCTTTCATGGTCTCTTTTCTTCTGCAGCTTCATCTCCCACTACTTGCTACAACAGTCTCTGATACCGGCATGTCAAATCCAGGCAGATACTGAACATGCCATGAGGTGTCAGGCCTACGTGCCTGAAGAAGCATGCTCAAGGTCAAACAGCCAGGAAAAGCCTGCTGCCTCTAATTCTGGGGCCCTTTCTGCTCTGCCACATGCCTAAAGTAGGCACGTGGCAAAGTGCCCATGACAGGCCGTAGGGGCTTTCCTTTTTTGGTATTATCATTGAGCAAATGTGTGTTAATACCAGCCTAAGATTTTCCTTATGGGATCAAACACACTGGGCCCAGGGAAGAGGGTTTCCATCTCAGTTGCTTCTTCTTTACTTCTGCTGGCTGCTAAGCCCAAAAATCTTTCTCCAGGTAGCCTTAGCCCTGGCCTGGTAAGATCAGTCCAACAAATTAGCATCTGTTCCTTCCATCCTCTACATGAGAAAGAATCACATAGTTAGTCTGGGCATTCTAGATTAAATGCTGACATGGCCACATACAAGGAGTGCAGCTAAATCACATGGTCCTATTAAAGACCTTGAAGAAAGGCTACCTCCTTGAGTTTCTCACACTAAAGTAGTACCTGCTGGCAGTTTCTTAAGGGTGATGTTATTCCTACCATTTGTGAGACCATAGGAAAGAAAAACTGTGTTACCCTTGAGAAACTCCTCCTACAATCAATGGGACAGGATAGGATTTGTCTTCCCTCTCCTCCTTCCTTTCCACCCTACCCCATCCTAGAACAAACAAACTGGGAGAGGGGCACAGTGGTAAGAAAGATCTTTTTTTAATCTATTAGCAAATAACACACCCAGATGTGGTATAAGACAGGCTGGATATTAGCAAGACAAAAGATGTGTTTGTTTTATGGGTGTGTTTGTTTCAAAAGTGTCTTAACCCTCCTCTCCAGTTCCACTGAGGGACATATTAACTGAACTTGGCTCACCATAAATTAGGATCAAGGGAAGAAGGAAGAAAGGTAAAAAGGGAAATCTGTGTACAGTGAGGAGAGGGGAGGGGGAAATTGATAGGGAAGAAGACCAAAAAGAAGAATTTCCCAGTTACTTAGTAAGTTGGACTTGAAATGACTAGGCAGGAAAACTAAGAAAATGTTTTCTAATATCCAGAGCTGAATTATTCAATACAGTAGGCTCTAATCACATGTGGCTACGGAGCACATGAAATGTGGCTTGTCTGAGTTGAGAGGTACTATACCTGTACATATGAGCTGCATACTAACAACCGGTTTTGAAGATTTAGTATGAAAAAATATATAATATCTCATCAATGATTTCTTTATATTGATTACATGTTAGAAGGATGATATTTTAAATACACTGGGTTTAAATAGATTACATTATTAAAATTAATTTCATGTTTCTTATATGTGGCTATTAGAAAATTGTATATGACATCTGTGGTTTGTGTTGTATTTCTACTGGACAGCACTACTCCAGACTGCATATGAGCAACAGTTGATAATAAGATTTCATATCCTTAATAAAACAAGTCAACAGTCATACAAATTTAAAATATGACCTATTTAGTAGCTAAGTAGATATTATTTTTCACATTTGTCAAGCTAGTATCTTTTAAGAAGATGAAAAATTCATATTAAATCCTACCATCAAGAATAAACGTTCTGGAGATTAAGATGAACATATTGCAAAAGTGTCTACAATATTTCAAGAAAATATATTTTTCAGCTTTACTCCCAAAGAAAGGGATTTAATATGAGATTTAATATGATTTTTTTGAGATTATATAAAAATATATCCAAGAGATATTAAAAGCACCAAGGGACTAGCAGGTTTTAGGAGGGATAGAAGAATCCAATATTTGTATCTTTCAAGTTTTTTTCCTACATTTATTTTTTAATCTTTTTTTTTTTTTAATTGGGGCTTAGAAAACAGAAAAGAGGCAAAAAAAAAAAAAAAAAATACTTCTTGCAATGTCAAGGAGGGTCTTATAAGAATTTCTCTGTAAGGACATGTGGTTCTCTGAAAGGGCTCCTCTTGGTCTGTTCACTATAAAGTGGATAAATCAGCAGCTGAAATGCCTGCCTGCCTTCCTATTGTGGTTTCCAGGCCTTCATGTTCTCTGCCTATGTCCTGCTCTCAAGTGGACACTGTATTTATTGTGGTTAAAAAGCCATTTCCCTTTTCACTGCAATTTTTCAAAAAAGTTATTTTCCTAGAAACTCCCACCTGTTACTTCATCATTTTAACTGATTCCAGGTGCTAAGAAGAAGTGGCTTAGAAGACAAGATAATCATGGGAAAAAAACTGTAACACAATCCTCACCCTGTGCTCGGCAGGTGTCCCGTGGGCATAGTGGTGAGCGCCTAGGCCTTGCGAGGTGCCCATGCCTCCTTTTGCTTTATTTACCCAGGAACTGTCTTCTGAGGTAGGGACCAGGCTCCCTGAAACCAAGGTAAGGCCTGAAGTGTTGATCGTCAGTGTTCGCTCAACAGATCTAAAATAGTTCAGAATTCCTAAGCAGATGCGCTGAAACAAAGAAAGAACAGGGTCATGACCCTGCCTTTGCTGGCCCACCCTACACAGTGAAACTTACTAGGGTCCCAGAAGTTGGCAGGTCAACCCTACTGCTGAGAGAGGAACATACCACCCTTCAAAAGGCCTGATTTCATGGAAGAATCAGAACAAAGTGTAAAAATGCACATTACTGGAGCAGCAGGAAAGCCCCCTTTACAGACAACCAAACAATTCAGATGCATGCAAGACCATCCACATACCTGCAGCTCCCGGATCCTCAGGTGACGCAGATACAGAAAGGACAAGTAGGTCCCCCTCATCAGGACAGGATCCCTGTTACTGGGCCCAGTCCCGTCATCCAAGCCCAGCAGCTGTAGGGCCACTGCATAACTGTAACTTTAGCAGGCAGGAAAAACAGAACAAATGCCTTTCACCTCAAAGTGGTTGAGAAAATTCACATACAGCATACTAAAGTCATTTTATTTAATTTCACAATAGCTACTCTTAAAATCCACTGGAAGGAAAATAATGGCTCTATATGTACAAATTTAAAAGAAATTTCTCTTAGCAATCACTCTCATTAAAAATTTAGTCCTAGGGTGAAACATTAGTTACCTGGTCGGCTATAACACTACTTTTATTTCAGCCTTAAATATTTTTTAGTTAACTTGTAACTGACATATTAATCATTCAGTTTTTTCCCAGTGTTTAATCCATTTTCTTGAGTCACCATTAAGTGATTTCATTTTACCCTGTCTCTTTCTTCTGCTTCACAGGCTTATTAGCACACTGGCTAAGATTTATTAGTGCTGGGTCATTTTCATCTCGTTGCACTGAAAGGTCATCTTCCTTAGTGTTTTCATTCTAGGAAAAAAGTAGCATTAGTTGAATTACATAAACATTTGCAATCTTATTAACAAAATCAAAAGTAAATCTCTTGATCCAAGGCATATTTACATGAACAAGTAGAAGAGCATTATGATCCATTTCAACCTGACATATGAAAATCTGGGTTTCTAAAATAAATTAGAGGTCACTATTTTTACTATGATTCATTTTATGAAAAGAAGACCCATGCATTTGTAGATGTTTGGAACCCTGAAGCTCTCTAATCTAGTCTTGTTCCAGACAAGATGACATTTCCAGGCTCCAGGGGGTAGGCTAGGAGCCATAGCTTTTCTCTGATAGGTTTGTGACTCTTTCAGGCTTCTAAAATTACCCAGAATTACACACAAAGGAATAGAAAGTGACGTCAAGTTACAGTGAATGACTTTGAAGGAATGACTGAACAAACTACAAACATACTGTTGGACTGGCAGGTCACTGGGAAGAAAGGAAGGGGGCACAGCAGGCTAGGGTGAGTAAAGACAGAGAGCCCAGCATCCTCCGGGAACAATGAGCTAACCATAGCCCACAGAGACAAACTGCTCAGGAAATGCTGAAAGTCCACAAGTGTATTTCCCTAAGAGAACTGGACACAAAGCAGGTTAGCAGAGGGCTGATGAGAAAGCAGAATGTCACCAACTGTGTTCGTTCTCTCTTCCTGGGTAGGTACTTTGACATTTACTCTACCTTGTGTCTGGATCTTCACCAGAATGGCTGAGTTCATGTATTTTGACAGTTCTGATATTTATTCTGATTGCAAATCTCATTTTCTCCTGGAAAACTGGCAGGGGCAGTGGAGTGGGAAATAGAGTGGAGGGAATAATTAGGGGGAAAGTAAGCCTATTAAGTATTTCCCACCTGCCCAAATGTCTCTACAGTTTACTTGTGTATACCCACAGAATAAAAAGACTGGAAGGATGATATAGACCAAATGCTAGCAATACTGTTATATTGGGGTGATAAAATAATGGGTGATCTGTATATTCTTCCTTGAACTTTTCTATATTTTCCAAATTTTCTGTGATAAATACATGTCATTATTGTCATAAGAAAATGTTTCTTTTTAAAATGTTCTACTGAACTTAATGAGGGAAGCCAGGAAAAAGGTGTTTCATGTTTCCATGAACTTCCTATACAAGTTCAGGGAACATACAACACCACTTTTGTGAGCGCACACCACATACTCACACATTATCGCTGGAGATGGAGGGGAACAAGAACAGAGATAGGGGAAAATGGCTATCCTCTTCTTCCCTCTTTGGTGTGGCCAGTGAGAAGAAGCAAAAGAAGAAGCAAAGGATACAGTGTTTTTTGACACTTTACCATAAAGTTAAAGAACAGTGACCAATTTAAACCATATCTTAGAAATATGATCAGTAGCAGTATTTAATGTCCATACAAAGCCATTTTCATAAACAGGTGTTTGGGGGGAGAATGGCATTGGACACAATGACTTAATTATAGGTCTGGGAAGATCCATGCAGGACTAGCTGATTCTTCTTCTGATCAGGACTGCAGTTAAATTAAGTTTTCTTCAAAAGAATATCCAAAAATGCAGTCCATTTGGATCAGAATTATCTCTTTCTAGTTATATACTTTTGTCAATTAACAATGACATGAAATTTTGATATTGTTTCTTTACCTCCCAAACCTAGATCTTTACATGAATGTCAAATTAGAGTTGTGTTTACAAAGAGTGGCCAGTCTTCCATGCTAATATTAAATAAAATGCCAATTTACACTGTAATAGAAACATGACAAACATTATCAATATTTAGACAAGCATATTCAATGTTAAAATGGATGTGGGAAAACAGGTTTTCTTATAACTTGCTAATTAGGAAAATTGGTATTACCACTTTGGCAGGATTTATGAAAAATTTCAAATGTGCACATTCTGTAACTTAGAAAGTCAGCTTCTAAATATCTATGCAAAAGAGACACATCTCTGCACAGGAGGCATAAACAAGAAAGTTCAGTAACCATGGTTTCTATTAATAATAGGGGTAAAATTGCAACAAGCACCCATAGGAGGGTGGCTGCGAGATCATAGTATATAAGAAGGTATAGTGCAGCCATTAAAAAGAACAGCAGAGACAAGCCTCTAAGACGTACTGTTTGGTGAAAAAAGTACATTGCAGAAAAATATCCATAGGGTATGACAGATGGTTCATATAGAAAACTAAAATATAAAATTATACTGTGTATATATACATATATGTATTTAAATAGGGACATATGTATGGATGAAAATGCATTGAAAAGGCTGAAGCAATACCAGTATAAACCTGAGGTAGTGAAATAGGGGGCACAAGTACTAGAGTCCCCATTAGTACATTTAGTTTTTACTTTTGTAGTTCAAAGTTGATTTTTTAGAAACTCCTTACAGAGAAAAATGGTAACTTCACAATGAAGAAACCTGGCAAACATTAATAGCTTCACCATGTGGTCAGAATGAACATCCCAATGATGTCATGTTGGTGGCGTTTTTCTCTGATATGATGTGATGAGAAGGGCACTTCACCTCTGGGGTGTTCTTACCCAAAACCTATAATCCCAGTGTAACCACTAAAAAAACATCTGACAAACTCAAATTAGGAAACATTCTACAGGTTGCCTGGCCAGTACTGCTAAAGATTGTCAAGGTCATGATAAACAAAGACAGACTAAGGAACAGGCACAGACCTGAGGAGACTGGGGAGATGTGACAATCCAATGCATTGTGGTGCCCTGAGAACTCTTTGTACTTGGAAACTCTTTGTACTGTCTTTGCAACCTTTCTGTAAATCTGCTGCTGCTGCTAAGTCGCTTCAGTCATGTCCAACTCTGTGTGACCCCATAGACGGCAGCCCACCAGGCTCCCCCGTCCCTGGGATTCTCCAGGCAAGAACACTGGAGTGGGTTGCCATTTCCTTCTCCAATGCATGAAAGTGAAAAGTGAAAGTGAAGTCGCTCAGTCGTGTCCGACCCTAGCGACCCCATGGACTGCAGCCTACCAGGCTCCTCTGTCCATGGGATTTTCCGGGCAAGAGTACTGGAGTGGGCTGCCATTGCCTTCTCATCTGTAAATCTAAAACTACTCAAAAATTTAAAAAAAAAAACAAAAAAACTCTTGAAAGAGAGGTTACTGGCCAAGAGTATTCACTAAGAATTTTTCAAAAACTGTTCTGAAGTTGCTGTGCAGTTAGTGCCTGTATTCTTTCAGAACTGTCAAAATGAACGGTACTGTGAGGTTTGCTTTCTTTCATGCAGAAGGGCTTTAAGAAAGTTATTTTTCATAGGATATTAGTGTTCAGAATCAGGATGCTGCTCAGCATATACACACTAAAATTCATACTTGACTGCTGCTGCTGCTGCTGCTAAGTCACTTCAGTCGTGTCTGAGTCTGTGCGACCCCAGAGATGGCAGCCCACCAGGCTCCCCTGTCCCTGCGATTCTCCAGGCAAGAACACTGGAGTGGGTTGCCATTTCCTTCTCCAATGCATAAAAGTGAAAAGTGAAAGTGAAGTCGTTCAGTCATGTCCGACTCTTAGCAACTTCGTGGACTGCAGCCCACCAGGCTCCCCGGTCCATGGGATTTTCCAACTTGACTGCTACGTGCTTGCAAAATAGTAACAGAGCTTTAAAATTCATACCCACATTCCCAGTTGCCACCTTTTACTTAATCCTAATTTCATCTCACTAGTATTCAACATTCAGAACAGCAACAACATTACCACTGATGCACTGATATTGTATAAAGTGCTTGACCAAAGCAGAAATACTGGAGTTCACAAAGTATCACCCACAGGAAAATGTGAAGGAAGATGGCCGCTGCCTATTGGTTGCTGCCTCAGGATTTGCTTTTTAAACCCTGTCCTATTTTCTGTTCCCTACTTGGATACCTCTTTCACAGCTTGTGTGCATGGCTGATTCCTTGTTCATCAAATTTCAGTTCAGATGAACCCTTTTTTGAAAGATCTTGGCTGAACTCCCTACCAGAGGGTGCTCCTCTCTACCCCATTGCCCTCTACTTCTTGGTTTTCTGCACGGCACCCACACATTAGAGATGCAGATTTACTTCTTTTTTTTTTTAATTTATTTTTAAATTTTATTTTATTTTTAAACTTTACAATATTGCATTGGTTTTGCCAAATATCGAAATGAATCCGCCATTTACTTCTTTGTTCACTTGTTAATTGCATGTTTCATTCCCTAAGCCAGCACAATTCCTGGCACTAAAGCAGTAGCCATGCAATTATTACTGAACAAATGAATAGGCAACTGAAAAACTTTTTTGACACTAATATGGGTAATGTGTGTGTGTGTGTGTGTGTGTGTGTGTGTGTGTGTATTTGTGTTATGTTTCCTCCCATGTTCCACTTCTAGACTCTACAGATATTCTAAGTCTCTTTGGGTCTATATACCATAAATCAGCTTAAAAATACAGCACTCACATTTCTCTTCCTTTGGTCAATTTCAAGAACAGTTTTACAAGTCAGTAACTAGCCAGATAAGACCTTTTCATTTGAAAAGACCCTGATGCTGGGAAAGATTGAGGGCAGGAGGAGAAGGGGATGACAGAGGATGAGATGGTTGGATGGCATCACCAACTCAATGGACATAAGTTTGGGTAAACTCCGGGAGCTGGTGATGGACAGGGAGGCCTGGTGTGCTGTGGTTCATGGGGTTGCAAAGAGTTGGACATGACTAAACAACTGAACTGAACTGAACTAGCCAGAAAGTGATATTCTTTATCTTCTTTCCACCCTCCTTTCATCCTATTGGCCCCGAGGAGTTTAGTTTCCTCTGCTCTCACAGCCAAGGAAGAAAACAGATTTGTGGTGATGGCCCTCAGATGTTAATATCAGAACTTCCTGGGTAATTTCATCAGCATCTTTGACTATCAGGATCCTAGGAACAGAGGTCCTGTTCAGAGATACTTGAGTTGACTCTGCCTTCACCCCACTCCCTTTTTCCATACTCCTTCTCTCCTTCCCCACAAGTCTGGTTCAAGAAGCAGAAGAGCAAGATGTTTTTAAAATGTCCCTTTGTTAGTAGAAGGTCTTCTTGAATGCTGACATATATCTCACTGTGAAATGGCAATGGAATATGAACCATGTGGCAAATTTTTCAACTCTGGCAGTATATTAGCTGAGGAGGGGCTATCACTGGTAGCTGCACACCCTGTTGGGCAATTCAGGGGCCAGGGAGAGCCATGATATGGTAGGCTGCATCTCTTCCTGGTCTGTGTGGCCAACTCATTATTCATTAGATGCTCTAGAGTTTCTAGATTGAAAAGGTATAGAAGGTGCGTGTGTGGACACGGGCATGCTTCCGGCCTGTGTTAGCTTACAGTCAACCTGCAACTCATTAGATGCATTTCAGGCTTCACTTTCCCCCCATGCCCACCCCCAGATGGTGGACCACGATAGTGCTTCTTCCTCTAGCATTTTACTAAACTTCTCTATACCTGTGACTTTATGTGTAATTTTTAGTCACTCTATAATTATCTTTAGGGGTGAAAGTAGTAATTATGCAGAATGGGCTCACTATAAATTTATGTCCTCTTACTTCGACTGGGCTCTGTGAACTACACTGTCATCCTTCTATTTTTTTCTCACTAGTGGTTCTGTGGCCTCCCCATAGTGATACACCTCCTCATGTGTCACTCACACTGTCCACCTTACTAATGCTGACTTCTTCCTCCTCTTTCTGAATGAGTCAGGGCCATTCACAAGCTCCTGTATCTTATCTTTCTGCACCCGAAAATTCTATGTACCTTTCTGCACCTGAAAATTCATTCACCGCAAGGGAACTGACGCCATCCTCCCTTTCTCAAAATTACTCCTCTGCCTGGTTTCTTCATCTCATTCCCCCAGGGTCATCAGTTTCTTAAATTTATTCTTTGATGTTTTTCATCTCTTCTCCACTCCTCCTTCCACTCAGACTATAAACACACTGGTATTGCTATCTTAAACAGCAAATGAAACAAAACTCTTTTTTTTTAGAGCAACAAACAAATAATAGCTGATTACAGCTTCACATATACAGCCTTGACGTACTCCTTTTCCTATTTGGAACCAGTCTGTTGTTCCATGTCCAGTTCTAACTGTTGCTTCCTGACTTGCATATAGGTTTCTCAAGAGGCAGGTCAGGTGGTCTGGTATTCCCATCTCTTTCAGAATTTTCCACAGTTTGTTGTGATCCACACAGTCAAAGGCTTTGGCATAGTCAAGAAAGCAGAAATAGATGTTTTTCTGGAACTCTCTTGCTTTTTTGATGATTCAGCGAATGTTGGCAATTTGATCTCTGGTTCCTCTGCCTTTTCTAAAACCAGCTTGAACATCTGAAAGTTCACGGTTCACGAATTGCTGAAGCCTGGCTTGGAGAATTTTAAGCATTACTTTACTAGTGTGTGAGATGAGTGCAATTGTGCGGTAGTTTGAGCATTCTTTGGCATTGCCTTTCTTTGGGATTGGAATGAAAACTGACCTTTTCCAGTCCTGTGGCCACTGCTGAGTTTTCCAAATTTGCTGGCATATTGAGTGCAGCACTTTCACAGCATCATCTTTCAGGATTTGAAATAGCTCAACTGGAATTCCATCACCTCCACTAGCTTTGTTCGTAGTGATGCTTTCTAAGGCCCACTTGACTTCACATTCCAGGGTGTCTGGCTCTAGGTGGGTGATCACACCACCATGGTTATCTGGGTCATGATGATCTTTTTTGTACAGTTCTTCTGTGTATTCTTGCCACTTCTTCTTAATATCTTCTGCTTCTGTTAGGTCCATACCATTTCTCTCCTTTATCGAGCCCATCTTTGCATGAAATATTCCCTTGGTATCTCTAATTTTCTTGAAGGGATCTCTAGTCTTTCCCATTCTGTCATTTTCCTCTATTTCTTTGCACTGATCGCTGAGGAAGGCTTTCTTATCTCTTCTTGCTATTCTTTGGAACTCTGCATTCAGATACTTATACCTTTCCTTTTCTCCTTTACTTTTTGCTTCTCTTCTTTTCACAGCTATTTGTAAGACTTCCTCAGACAGCCATTTTGCTTTTTTGCATTTCTTTTCCATGGGGATGGTCTTAATCCCTGTCTCCTGTACAATGTCATGAACCTCCATCCATAGTCCATCAGGCACTCTGTCTATCAGATCTAGTCCCCTAAATCTATTTCTCACTTCCAATGTATAATCATAAGGGATTTGATTTAGGTCATACCTGAATGGTCTAATGGTTTTCCCCACTTTCTTCAATTTAAGTCTGAATTTGGCAATAAGGAGTTCATGGTCTGAGCCACAGTCAGCTCCCGGTCTTGTTTTTGCTGACTGTATAGAGCTTCTCCAACTTTGGCTGCAAAGAATATAATCAATCTGATTTCCGTGTTGACCATCTGGTGATGTCCACGTGTAGAGTCTTCTCTTGTGTTGTTGGAAGATGGTATTTGCTATGACCAGTGTGTTGTCTTGGCAAAACTGTATTAGCCTTTGCCCTGCTTCATTCTGTATTCCAAGGCCAAATTTGCCTGTTACTCCAGGTGTTTCTTGACTTCCTACTTTTGCATTCCAGTCATGAAACAAAAGACTGGTTCCAAATAGGAAAAGGAGTACGTCAAGGCTGTATATTGTCACCCTGCTTATTTAACTTATATGCAGAATACATCATGAGAAACACTGGGCTGGAAGAAGCACAAGCTGGAATCAAGACTGCCGGGAGAAATATCAATAACCTCAGATATGCAGATGACACCACCCTTATGGCAGAAAGTGAAGAGGACCTAAAAAGCCTCTTGATGAAAGTGAAAGAGGAGAATGAAAAAGTTGGCTTAAAGCTCAACATTCAGAAAACTAAGATCATGGCATCTGGTCCCATCACTTCATGGGAAACAGATGGGGAAACAATGGAAACAGTGTCAGACTTTATTTTGGGGGGCTCCAAAATCACTGCAGATGGTGATTTCAGCCATGAAATTAAATGACACTTACTCCTTGGAAGGAAAGTTATGACCAACCTAGATAGTATATTCAAAAACAGAGCCATTACTTTGCCAACAAAGGTCCATGTAGTCAAGGCTGTGGTTTTTCCAGTAGTCATGTATAGATGTGAGAGTTGAACTGTGAAGAAAGCTGAGCACCAAAGAATTGATGCTTTTGAACTGTGGTGTTGGAGAAGACTCTTGAGAGTCCCTTGGACTGCAAGGAGATCCAACCAGTCCGTCCTAAAGGAGATCAGCCCTGGGTGTTCTTTGGAAGGAATGATGCTAAAGCTGAAACTCCAGTACTTTGGCCACCTCATGTGAAGAGTTGACTCTGGAAAAGATCTGATGCTGGGAGGGATTGGGGGCAGGAGGAGAAGGGGATGACAGAGGATGAGATGGCTGGATGGCATCACCAACTCAATGGACGTGAGTTTGAGTGCCTTCCGGGAGTTGGTGATGGACAGAGAGGCCTGGTGTGCTGCAATTCATGGGGTTGCAAAGAGTCAGACATGACTGAGTGACTGAACTGAACTGAACAGCTTCAAAAAATCTTATAGCTCTAATGCACTTTGCTCATGGTCCAAAGGTTAAGGATCTGCCATGCGATCAGGGAACATGGGTTCGATCTCTGGTTCATGAACTGAGATCTCACATGGCTTGGGGCAACTGAGCCCCAGTGCCATAGCTACAGAGTCTGTGCTCTCTGGAGCCTGAATGCTGCAACTAAGACCCGACACAGCCAAATAAATTTTAAAAAATCTTATAGTTCCGTTGCAAAGATAAGTATCCACTAGCTTTGTATAGAAACTTTCCTTCATTGGTAAACTCCATGCCTATCCTATATAGTAGCTATCTATCTGACTTCCCGGCCTCCAATCTTTCCCTCTTTCAATCCAACTGATACCCAGTTGCCACATTAATCCTCCTATGGATTAAGCACAAATTCCTTAGTCTGGAATTCTGGGCATTCACAAGGTACCTCTCCTCCCTGTTAAAAAAACTTCTCTTCACTCTATTTCCACATGAATCTTCCAGTCAACCCAACTGAGCTTGAACACTCCATATACAGTATCTCCTCTGCATTGTTGTTCAAGTTTCTCTTCTAGAATAGGCTGCCTACTTCCTTCTCCGCTACCACTTTCCTAAGCCTCATGCTTCCTTCAGAAAGTGAAAGTGAAGTTGCTCAGTCATGTCTGCCTCTTTGTGACCCCATGGACTGTAGCCTACCAGGTTCCACCATCCATGGGATTTTCCAGGCAAGAATACTGGAGTGGGTTGCCGTTTCCTTCTCCAGGAGATCTTTCCAACCCAGGGACTAACCTGGATCTCCTGCCTTGTAGGCAGACGCTTCACCATCTGAGCCAGCAGGGAAGTCTCTAGTGGCTCAAAGAAAATTTCTAAGGTCTATAAACAGATGGTGAGGTGAACAGAAAGGCATATTGGTTATTTCTTCCTGTTGTACCTGGTGGAGGTTGATGTTGCTATATATTTATGACCAAATCTCCCATATTTGGTCATAGTTGCCCTGGGAAGCCACATGTGCTGAATGAGACTAAGGCAGAAAGTTTGCTTCCTTCAAGCCCAGCTCAATTTCCTCCTCCTTCAAGAGATTTCCCCCAATAGAACCAACCCTGTGAAGACCACATTCCCTGTAAACACTCACAATATTTAAAGACAGTGAAAGTGAAAGTAAAGTCACTCAGTTATGGTCGACTCTTTGCAACCCCATGGACTATAGGAAAAGATTTCTCCTACCAGGCTCGTCCATGGGATTTTCCAGGCAAGAATACTGGAGTGGGTTGCCATTTCCTTCTCCAGGGGATCTTCCCAACCAGGGATTGAACCCCGGGTCTCCTGAGTTGTGGGCAGATGCTTTACCATCTGAGCCATGTCCAACTCACTAGTATTCAGCACTAGAGTGCGCAACTCTGCATTGGTACTTATCCCTTGAGTATAAACCTTGGTAGCAAGAATATATTGTATTATACTTCTTTATATTCCTCTTTTGGGGGAGGATCTCTAAAAACCTACCAAAGTAAATTTCTAAGGTCTATAAACAGGTGGTGAGTTGAACAGAAAGGCATATTGGTTATTTCTTCCTGTTGTACCTGGTAGAGGTTGATGTTGCTATAAATAGTCTCCCAGATTTGGTCATAGTTGCCCTGGGAAGCCACACATGTTGGATGAGATGAAGCCAGCAAGACTGTCTTTGCAGCATGATCCTGGAGCACTTGCATTACTCGCTCAGGATTGGAAATCTTGAGTAGAACACAGAGAAGAGATGGTTGGGAGAAGGGTTATTCCATTCTTCTCAGCAAGAATTTGGTCACATACACATGAATGATAAGAAGTCCCAGGTGGGACTTTATTCATTTAAAAAATAAAAGTAAACTCAAACATCGTAGTTCTCTTAGGCATGTTCCTCCAAAGAATACTACGTATTCAAATATACATAAGCAACTAATTAAAAAGTTCTGTGACAACCCCTGAAACACAGTAGCAAGTAGCACCCTGACACATGTTGTGGCACCAATGAAAAGATAAACTCTCATCACTTTTGGGTTTGTCTACTCTTAGGAAGTTGCCAGGAGATGGAGGAGGAGGCATGTAGGTAATGTGAGAAAAGCACAGGCTCTATAAGGACACAGCCCTGGGCTCATATTCCTGCTGAAATCCTGGCTTTTCATGTAGAGCAGGATAAGAACACTAATGAGGTCTCTCCCAGAATTGGTGCATGCTTGGCATGTAGTAGATGCTGAATAAATGTTCCTCTAGAGGTAAAAACTCACAGTCCCAGAGCTGAACTTCTACTTTAGCGATACACATATTACTATATTTCAATTATTTTAATACCACAAGGAACCTTCAAAGATTATTTAGTCCTATCTCTATCAAAATTCCAATGTTTTTTTTTTTTTTTTTTTGGCTAAAGGAGAAAAATTCATCCTAAAATGCATATGGGATCTCATGTTCAGTCATGTCTGACTCTTTGTGACCCCGTGGACTGTAGATCGCCAGGTTCCTCTGTCCATGGGATTGTCCTGGCAAGAATACTGGAGTGGGTTGCCATTTCCTCCCCCAGGGGATCTTCCTAACACAGGGACTGAACCTGCATCTCCTGTGGCTCCTGCACTGGCAGGTGGATTCTTTACCACTGAGCCACCTGGGAAGCCCCAAATAGCCAAAATAATTTTGAAAAACAAAAACAAAGTTGGAAGACTCAAAATCCCTGATTTCAAAACATATTACAAAGCTACCTTAGTCAAAATGGCATGGTACTGGTGTACATTGGACATACAGACCAGTGGAATAAAATGGCAAGCTTAGAAATAAACTTCTGAGTGCATAATCAAATGATCTTAGTAAAGGTGCCAACACCATGCAAAAGAGAAGGAACAAGGGACATATGTATAACTATGATTGATCCATGTTGATGAATGGCAGAAACCAACACAATACTGTAATTATCCTTCAACTAAAAATAAATAAATTAAGAAAAAAAAAGAGTAGGGACAGTCTCTTCAACAAATGGTGCTGGGGAAAAAAATGGATATTCACATACAATATAATAAAGTTGGATCCTTATACCATATATAAAAGTTAACTCAAAATGGATTAAAAATCTAAACGTAAGACCTAAAACTATAAAAGTCTTAATAGAAAATGGAGAAATTTTCATGATATTGAAATCCAATGATTTCTTGGATATGACACAAAATGAACAGGCCAAAAAAGAAAAAAATAGACGAATGTGACTCAATCAAACTTAAACAATTCTGTGTATCAAAGGAAAAAATTAACAGAGTGAAAAGGCAACTTAAATAATGAGAGAATAATTTGCAAATAATGTATATGATAAGGGGGTAATGTCCAGAATGTATAAGGAAAACTCCTACAATTCAACAATAAAAAAATCAAATAACTCAATCAAAAATAGGCAAAGAACTTCAAGGAAAAAGAAAGAACTTCAAAGGAATTTCTCCAAATATGATATAAAAATGGCCAAAAATCATATGAAAAAGTGCTCAAAATTACTAATCATTAGAGAAATTCAAACTCTTGCCTGGAAAATCCCATGGACGGAGGAGCCTGGTAGGCTGCAGTCCATGGGGTTGCTAACAGTCAGACACAACTGAGTGACTTCACTTTCACTTTTCACTTTCATGCACTGGAGAAGGAAATGGCAACCCACTCCAGTGTTCTTGCCTGGAGAATCCCAGGGACAGGGGAACCTCGTGGGCTGCCATCTATGGGGTTGCACAGAGTCGGACACGACTGAAGCGATTTAGCAGCAGCAGCAGCAGAGAAATTCAAAAAGGAAAAAAAATCACATTGAAACATCACTTCATATCTACTAAGATGACTAATATTAAAAAAAGAAAGAAAATAACAAGTGTTAATGAGGATATGGAGAAACTGAACCCTTCTGCACTATTGCTGAGGTTGTAAAATGCTGCAACTACTATGGAAAATACGATGGTGCTTCCTCAGAAAGAGTTAAAAAGAGAATTATATTATGGTCCAGAAATTCTACTTCTGCGTATATATACAAAAGAACTGAAAGCAGGATTTCAAAGAGTTATTTTCATATCCATCTTAACAGTAGTCTTATTCACAATAGCCGTGAGGTAAAAGCAACCAAAATGTTCAACAACAAATGAATAGACAAAATGTAGTGGATACATACAAAGAAATATTCAACCTCAAAAAGGAAGGAAATTCTAACAAATTCTGCGAATGAACCTTTAGGATATTATGGAGGGTAAAATAAGCAGTCACAAAAAGACAAATCCTGTATGATTCCATAATATGTGGTGCCTGGAGTAGTCAAACTCACAGAAACAGAAAGCAGAATGGTGGTTACTAAAATTTAGAGGGAGAGAGGAATGAGGAGTAATTATTTAATGGGTAAAGAGTTTCAGTCTGCCAGATGAAAAGAGTTCTGGAGATGGATGTTGGTGATGGCTGTATAACTTTATGAACTTACTTAATACAACTGAACTGTACACTGAAAAATGGTTAAATGGCAAATTTCAGGTTATGTATAATTTTACCACAATTGAGGGAAGAGAAGGAAAAAATAATATAAAAGGATGTTGCATAACCCTCACTTCATTTTCGCCAATGTAATTTCTTGCAAAATTATAGTACAATATCCCAAGCTAGGTACTGGCTTGTATATTGACTGTTACGATATATAATACACAGTATACAGTACAGATTCATCATAAGGATCCTTCATATTACCCATCTATAATTATACTTCATCTCCTTCCCCACCATTCTCTTATTAACCCCCAGAATCCACAAATCTGTTCTCCATTTCTATAATTCTGTCATTTTAAGAGTTTGCAGGGCTTCCCTGATAGCTCAGTTAATAAAGATTAACTCCTGCAATGCAGGAGACCCCAGTTCGATTCCTAACAAAAGCAGAAGATATTAAGAAAATGTGGCAAGAATACACAGAAGAACTATACAAAAAAGATCTTCATGACCCAGATAACCATGATGGTGTGATCACTCACCTAGAGCCAAACATCCTGGAATGTGAAGTCAAGTGGGCCTTAGGAAGCATCACTACAAACAAAGCTGGTGGAGGTGATGGAATTCCAGTTGAGCTATTTCAAATCCTGAAAGATGATGCTTTAAAGTGCTGCACCCAATATGCCAGCAAATTTGGAAAACTCAGCAGTGGCCACAGGACTGGAAAAGGTCAATTTTCATTCCAATCCCAAAGAAAGACAATGTAAAGAATGTTCAAACTAGCACACAATTGCACTCATCTCACATGCTAGGAAAGTAACACTCAAAAATCTCCAAGCCAGGCTTCAATAGTACATGAACCATGAACTTCCAGATGTTCAAGCTGGATTTAGAAAAGGTAGAGGAACCAGAGATCAAATTGCCAACATCCACTGGATCATCAAAAAAACAAGAGAGTTCCAGAAAAACATCTACTTCTGCTTTACTGACTATGCCAAAGCTTTGACTGTGTGGATCACAATAAACTGTGGAAAATTCTTAAAGAGATGGGAATACCAGACCACCTGACCTGACTCGTGAGAAATCTGTATGCAGGTCAAGAAGCAACAGTTAGAACTGGACGTGGAACAACAGACTGGTTCCAAATTGGGAAAGGAGTATGTCAAGACTGCATATTGTCACCCTGCTCATTTAACTTATATGCAGAGTACATCATGAAAAATGCTGGACTGGAAGAAGCACGGCTGGAATCAAGACTGCCAGGAGAAATATCAATATGCAGATGCACCACACTTATGGCAGAAAGTGAAGAGGACCTAAAGAGCCTCTTGATAAAAGTGAAAGAGGAAAGTGAAGAAATTGGCTTAAAGCTCAACATTCAGAAAACTAAGATCATGGCATCTGGTCCAGTAACTTCATGGCAAATAGATGGGGAAACAATGGAAACAGTGACATACTTCATTTTCTTGGGCTCCAAAATCACTGAAGATGGTGACTGCAGCCATGAAATTCAAAGATGCTTGCTCCTTGGAAGAAAGGCTATGACCAACCTACACAGCATATTAAAAAGCAGAGACATTATTTTGCCGACAAATGTCCATCTAGTCAAAGCTATGGTTTTTCAGTACTCACATATGAATGTGAGAGTTCGACGATAAAGAAAGCTGTGTGTCGAAGAATTGATGCTTTTGAACTGTAGTGTTGGAGAAGACTCTTGAGAGTCCTTTGGACTTCAAGGAAATCAAACCAGTCCATCCTAAAGGAAATCAGTTCTGAATATTCATTGGAAGGACTGATGCTGAAGCTGAAGCTGAAACTCCAATACTTTGGCCACCTGATGCAAAAAAAAATGACTCATTGGAAAAAACCTGATGCTGGGAAAGATTGAAGGCAGGAGGAGAAGGGGACTGCAGAGGATGAGCTTGGTTGGATAGCATCACTGGCTCTATGGACATGAGTTTGAGCAAGCTCCAGGAGTTGGTAATGGACAGGGAAGCTTGGTGTGCTGCAGTCCATGGGATTGCAAAGAGTTGGAAACGACCAAGCGACTGAACTGAACTGAAGAGTGTTGTGTAAATGGAATCATGCAGTCTTTATGGGTTGAGTTTTTTTTTTTTTTTTTTTATTCTTCCAATTTTATTTTATTTTTAAACTTTACATAATTGTATTAGTTTTGCCAAATATCAAAATGCTGGATGCTTGGGTTGAGTTTTTTATTCACACAGTTCTCTGACGATTCATCCAAGTTTTGGGGTATATCAACAGTTTTGTTCCTTTTTATAACTGATTGCTGTTTCATGATATGAACATACTTCAGTGTATTTACTCAGTTTCAGAAAAACATCTATTTCTGCTTTATTGACTATGCCAAAGCCTTTGACTGTGTGGATCACAATAAACTGTGGCAAATTCTGAAAGAGATGGGAATACCAGACTACCTGACCGGCCTCTTGAGAAACCTGTATGCAGGTCAGGAAGCCACAGTTAGAACTGGACATGGAACAACAGACTGGTTCCAAACAGGAAAAGGAGTACGTTAAGGTTGTATATTGTCACCCTGCTTATTTAACTTACATGCAGAGTACATTATGAGAAATGCTGGGCTGGAAGAAGCCCAAGCTGGAATCAAGATTGCTGGGAGAAATATCAATAACCTCAGATATGCAGATGATACCACCCTTATGGCAGAAAGTGAAGAGGAACTAAAAAGCCTCTTGATGAAAGTGAAAGAGGAGAGTGAAAAAGTTGGCTTAAAGCTCAACATTCAGAAAACTAAGATCATGGCATCTGGTCCCATCACTTCAAGGGAAATAAATGGAGAAACAGTGAAAACTGTCAGACTTTGTTTTTTTGGGCTCCAAAATCACTGCAGATGGTGTTTGCAGCCATGAAATTAAAAGATGCTTACTCCTTGGAAGGAAAGTTATGACCAACCTAGATAGCATATTCAAAAGCAGAGACATTATTTTGCCAGCAAAGGTCTGTCTAGTCAAGGCTATGGTTTTTCCAGTGGTCATGTATGGATGTGAGAGTTGGACTGTGAAGAAAGCTGAGCACCAAAGAATTGATGCTTTTGAACTGTGGTGTTGGAGAAGACTCTTGAGAGTCACTTGGACTACAAGGAGATCCAACCAGTCCGTCCTAAAGGAGATCAGTCCTGGGTGTTCTTTGGAAGCAATGATGCTAAAGCTGAAACTCCAGTACTTTGGCCACCTCATGCAAAGAGGTGACTCATTGGAAAAGACTCTGATGCTGGGAAGGATTGGGGGCAGGAGGAGAAGGGGATGACAGAGGATGAGATGGCTGGATGGCATCACTGACTCGATGGACATGAGTCTCAGTGAACTCCGGGAGTTGGTGATGGACAGGGAGGCCTGGCGTGCTGCGATTCATGGGGTCGCAAAGAGTCGGACACGAGTGAGCAACTGAACTGAACTGAACTGAACTGAAAGGACATCCAGGTTGTTTGTAGTTTTTGGTTATTGTAAATAAAGCAGATATAAATTTTCATGAAAAACAAGAAGGAATGAAATCTGGTCACATGCTACAACATGGGTGAACTTGAGGAGATTCTAGTAAGTAAAACGAAGCCAGCACAAAAAGACAAATACTGTATATCCTATTTATATGAAGTGTCTAAGAGTAGTCTAATTCAGAAACAGAAAGTAGAATGGTGGTTGCTTGGGGCTGGGAGGAAGAGGAAATAGGGTGTTGTTGAGTAGGCAGAGAGTTTTTTCATTTTTGCAAGATGAAAAAGTTCTGGAGATCTATTTCACAACACTGTGAATATACTGAACACTGATGAATCATACACTTAAAAATGGGTCAGATGATACATCTTATGTTATGTGTTTATTTATTTATTTATTTTTACCATAGTAAAAGTAAGATAGTTCAATGTTTAGTCCACTTATTTGGTTTCACAAATGAGGAAACGAAAACTGAAAGAGGTTATGTGACTAAAGCAATATCACACAGAGATATTGGTGTGATATCTCTTTAATATCACACCCCTCTTTAACTAGTGTTAAAGCCAACTCTTTTGACAACTGTCACTAATGAAAGCTAACAGGATATAAAATCGGGCAATTAGATTAGACAATTCCAAATAAAGCCTTCATAGTGAATCCATTGGAGAAGGAAATGGCAACCCACTCCAGCGTTCTTGCCTGGAGAATCCCAGGGACGAGGGAGCCTGGTGGGCTGCCGTCTATGGGGTCGCACAGAGTCAGACACAACGGAAGCAACTTAGCAGCAGCAGCAGCAGTGAATCCATGGCTAACATTTTTTAAAAGTGGAAAGAGTTCAATTTTCTGAGAACAGAATTTTATCTACAAGGAAACATGGTTACTTTTTTACCTTCAAAAACTTTGCTTGGAGTTGCATTAATACATCTATTCTTCTCCGTTCTTTTAGTTTGGTCAAAAGCTTCTTTTGCCAAGGATCACATTTTGGCTTAATCTAGTGGACAAACACATACACACAACTTAAATATAACAGAATGGTTCTCAATAAAAGTTGCAAATAAAGAGAACCAAGGACTTTCTGAAATGGGATCTGGCCTCAGTGGTAGTTTTCTAGAGCATGTGAAGTCTTGGCAAGGGTCTGTGTGGATTCTCAGGTCTGTGGAGGGAGAGGGCAACAGCAGTTCCTACTGGTACCTGGCCTGAGACGCAGTAGCTCCATCTAGAATGACACGGCACCATTTGCTGGCAGAAGGGACCTTAAATCCATCAGTGTTGGGCACTGCACTAACTTTATGGGGCAAGAGAAGTTTGCCCACAAAATCTCCTTGTGGCTCCACATGTAAAACTTCACCTTTCATGTTAGCAAGCTGTATTTCAAAAATTAGTTCTTGAGTACGTCAATGTACTCATAACTTTCAAATTTAGATCTAGCTCTAAGCTCCAGCCTGTTATATCCAACTATCTCCTTGATATTTATACTTGAATGGCAAGTATAATAATTTAAAACAGAAAGTCCAGCTTTCCTTACACCAACCACCTATTTGCCCAAGCCCCAAATTTAGGAATAACCTGTGATTTCTCTGCTTTCCTTCCATCCATCTTTACCACATAAGATGTTTCCTTCGTGACACAGTTGATCCTCATTATTCATGGATTTTGTATTTTTGGATTTGCCTACTCACTGAAACTTCTTTGTCATTCCCAAATCAATACAGAACTTTCCTGAACATTCATGGACATGCACAGGATGGTTGAAAAGTTCAAGTCACCCAACCCCACATTCCCAGCCGAGGACAAACAAGGTGACATTCACCTATTTACTACTTATTTGAGTGTGTACTATAAACAAATGTTCTTTTTATGGCCTAATTAGTGCCAGGTTTTTATACTTTTTGTGCTTTTCATTAGTAATTTCACTATTTAAAATGGCCTCCAACAGGGGGCTGAAGAGCTGTCTAGTGTTCCTAAGTATAGGAAGGCTGTGATGTGTCTTGTAGAAGGACAAGTGTTCAAAAAGCTTCGTTCAGGTATGAGTTATAGTGCTATTGGCTATGAGTTTGATGTTAATGAATCAACAACATATATTGAATAAAGTCTCTTCAAATAGAAACACGTATAAAACTAGTTATGTATCGATCAATTGATGAACCTAACCTTTTATTTCCCCTATGAAAGTGGTTTAGGATTTGTTAATTCAATATTTGTGGCAACTTTACAGAACATAACTCCCCTCAAACAATGAGAATCAACTGTATTTACCACTATCTCAAATCAACTCATTTAACCTACTCACTTTTGAATAATTGTGAATTGTGTCTCTCCAGCACCATGGGCCATGTATGACACACAGAATGCAGTCAGTAAACAGTTCTGGACTAAAAAACTGTATTTACACAATTCAAGTATAACTTTGAATGTTCTTTATTCTTGCCAAGTAGCCCAGGTCACTAACAACAAGGAGTTCTGACTCAATCAGATCAGATCAGATTAGATCAGTCGCTCAGTCATGTCTGACTCTTTGCAACCCCATGAATCGCAGCACGCCAGGCCTCCCTGTCCATCACCAACTCCCGGAGTTCACTCAGACTCACGTCCATCGAGTCAGTTATGCCATCCAGGCATCTCATCCTCTGTCGTCCCCTTCTCCTCTTGCCCCCAATCCCTCCCAGCATCAGAGTCTTTTCCAATGAGTCAACTCTTCGCATGAGGTGGCCAAAGTACTGGAGTTAGAGATGGGCAAAAGAATATGTGAGAACTTCCAGAAAAGGTAGATCAGCCTGGCTAACTTCAACAGACTCAAGGCAGGAAGGAGCTGGGGGATGGTGGTACACAAGGCCAGGTTTTCTAAGCCGCCTCTCCTAAGTCAGGCAGGCACCTACCCTTGCTCCCAGGGCACAGTTTGTTGAGGGCATTGAGGAGAGGGGATAGTAGGCATCTGATAGACCGGATGCTGCCAGGTTGTCTGGCCTCCCTGGAGAACACTCTGTGACATGGCTGACATCATTTACAAGTGACCGTCACCACAAGGCTCCTTACCTTTATAAAGGAAGTCCAGTTGGCTCCCTTTTTCAAGGCCCTACGAGGTCCTGCCAAATTCAAATTTTCCACTTTAGCTATCCCAGCATTATAGTCTGGAAACGTTTGCATTCTCTGTTGTTCCATGAAGATGCTTTGAAATTTTGGGGAAACCTAAACAGGATGGAGAAAAGAGAAGCCCAGGGGCAAAAAATAGTCTCAGGCTGAAGGCAATTTCAAGAACAGGTACTGACTGCCTCTGAAAGAGTCTTGGAGTCAAACTATTTTATACAACATGATTCTGTGACAGTAATAGGACTTAAATGTAAATACCTGAGGGGCACATGCTTTCCAGTCAGCCTATTACTATAATTATGTGTGTGTTACTTGTTCTGAATACCCGCTCCAAAGATTGGAAATAATGTAATATATTTATTTATATATATATTTAAATGGACCCTCAATGGGCAGTAGATTGTCTTTCTTTGGGAATACATTCCCTTTTCCTGACCACCTGGTAAATGAGAAAATTTAAGGGTTAGATAAATCCTGCGCCCAGAAGCCTGACCAGGACATTGCTAGAGAGAAGAGTCCAGATGCTGGGACCTGTTAAAACTCCTTACGGTACATCAATCATACCCCTCGCATCTCAGTTCCAGACTGAGGCTTTCTATGATATAACTGCCTACTGCTAAGATGAAGACACTGCGTGCTCCCTTCTTGGGTAGACCCAGCCTCCCTGTGCAACTGCCTTTATCAGTGCACCAGCCACCTGCATCACGACTTCCTCAGTGCAAGGAGAGCTTGTGGAGGGAATCTCAAGAATCTACCCCATGTTGATGGTTGCAAAACAATGTGAATGCTCTTACTACCACTTAGCTGTACACTTAGAAGTGGTTAAAAGGGTAAATCTTATGTATATTTAATTACAGAGGAAGAGAGAGAACCTGACACACACTAGGGCCTGAAAAAAAGTTTCCGGAATGAGTAAGTTCAATGAGACACAGAGCTAAAGATTCTTCCAGTTAATGCTGGTACTTTCCAGGCTGTGTTATCCAATACTATTGCTCCTAGCCATACGTGGCTATTTAACATTTAAATGCGAATTTATAAAAATTAGATAAAATTTAAAATTTAGTTCCTCATTTACACTACCCAGTGTTTCACAGTCACATGTGACTGACTAGTGGTTACCACATCAGACAGACACAGATCATACCCATCAGTGCACAAAGTTCAATGAGATGGTGCCAGTCTAAGCTAGAGTGGCAAACTTTTTCTTAAAGGGCCAGATGGTAAATATTTTAGACTTTGAAAGCCACATGGTCTCTGTTACAACTACTCAATGCTGCAGTTACAGTGTGAAAGCAGCCACAGACAGTACATAAATGAAAGGGCATGGCTGTATTCCAATAACACTTAGCTTTAACAAACACTAGGAGGTGGGCTGCGGGCTGTAGTTTGCTGACCCTGCTCTAGGGCTTTGGAAAACTAAAATAAACACTCTTCCTGTTTATAGAAATTTGTCCTACACAAAAAAATGTGTTGTAATGTGATTATCTTGGGAGTACAATTAGCACTGCACATAATACTGTTACAAGAAAATCAAAAGTGGAAACTCTCTCTATGTGAAGACAAGCTGTTCTTTGGGGAGAAGGCTGCTCTGTGGGAGAGTTCTGCAGCCTCAAGTTCTTTTGTTATCACTGATGACAGTCTACTGTGCCATAACCTATCTTTATTTATTTGGACTCTTTTCAACACTGTCTTGGTCTGATTCTGGTTTGGGTCTATCATAATACTTGCTGATAATGAATGAGGGTGAGGATACTCCCATAGAAGCACTCTATACTGAAGACAGTGCTGCTACTGATATGAAAAGAAAGACAAAAGCTAAACATCACCACCTTCAAAGAAACCAGAGGACATGTGATACCACTGGTTCCAGTGAGCTTTAAGAGTCCGTGTTACATAATAAAAGAAATAATCCCAGTAAAACAATGCTGGAACAAATACACATGGATGTGAAACTTCAAGGTAAAAGTAAATGGTGATATAGTAAGTAAGTAAGTAAGTAAGTGGTTCCTTCTTACACAAAGGGTGTTCAAAAACATACAGATTTGATCTTTGCCTTTTTGGATTAATCAACTTATTATTTTTACCTAGCAAATACATATATGTACAAATATTATACACCCAGATCTAGAAAAATATCTTTTTGTTGAAACTCTGGCTAAAAAGTTTATTATTGTAAATTTGAGGTTCTCTGTGTATAATCCTATTTTTTTCCCTTTGAAACAAGTTCTAATATGGCTTTGGATAATATGATTTTTTTATTCAAGGAGGTGCAACACCATGAGACAGCAGACTATGACTGCTTAACTTTAAAAATCACTACACAATATACACTGTACTGAATATAAAGCATTTTGCCAACTGAAGAGCTATTGGTACACTTTCTGAGAATCAAAGGGCTTTAGACACTAGACAACTCCATACTAAAAAAAAATGCCAAATCTTGGCTATGTTTACATCATCTATTATGGACTACAACCTACCATTTTCTTTAAATTCTGCAGAAAAATAATCCTACAATCCCTCTGGGTTGGATATTCAAGGGTTTCAAAATTCTAACAGAGAGAAAGTTCAACCGCTAGTCTAAATCTCACTATTACTATTATATTTTATCACGGCAGTGTGAATATCCAACTTCATGACAGATACTAGTATTTTCTTTCATGAACACCTATATTTGCATTAAGAAAGAATCCATAAAGTACCAAGGCAAAAAGTTCTGTCTCCTTAGAAGCATCGCTCAGCTCTTCCACGTCATAAGAGATACTGAAATGCGAGAGCAGAAGCCTCAGCTGAGGTTTCAGTTCTTCTGTTTCTGTTGTGTGTTGGGGCAGAACGAAAGCAGTTTCTGTTCTCATTGGCCCTGAAAATATCCAAAATCAAGAGCATTAACACCAATGAATACCGGTCTCAGAGAGAAAAAGGAGAGTCCTTTGAGAAAACTGAAGTCAGGGCCTCTTCCATGGATGGTGAGGGCCATTCTGCTTCATGCCCAGCCTTCTCTGCCACAGTTTGTAAACTGCACACACTCAGCCAGGCCTATCTGACGAACTCCTGGTGCTGGTTTTCTGGGGGAGGTAGTTAGGACTCCCCCTTCTCGTAGCCTGCAGGAGAAATCCAACAGACCCTTTGGGGAATGACTTAGTGAGAACAGAACTACCTGTAGTCCTTTGGGGTAGACAAAGAATATGACTTCCAAGTTAACAAATCAGGAGAAGCTGAGAACGTTCACCTCCTTTCGCCTGGCTCACTCTTACACATCTCTAAGCACCCAGATTGGACTTCCCATTTGAGATACCTTCTCTGATTCCCCACAACAGGGTTGGCTGCCTCTCCAGGTGCAACTGGTAAATTCATCACTCAGAGTAAAAACCTGATCAGATTTCTAAGTCATCTGTAACATAAGGTAAGGGTAAGAAGACTATTAAATTGATTCAGATAAGGGAAGTCTCTAAAGATCATGTAAAACTAAAAAGGAAGGGACTCTGCTCAATGTTATGTGACAGCCTGGATGGGAGGGGGATTGGGGGGGAGAATGGATACATGTATATGTACGGCTAAGTCTCTTCACTGTTCACCTGACGCTATCACAACATTGTTAATTGGCTATTAACCAATACAAATGTTTTTGGTATTTAAAAAAATAGAAATGAAAAGTTTTCAATCCTGGGGAAAAAAATGAAGGTGACCTTAGTGATCACTTGATCTAAAAGGCTTATTTTGGAGATGAGTAAATTGAGGCCCAAGGAGATGAAATGACTTAAACATGTAGGCTCACAGTGAGGCTACAACAGAATAGGCCTAGAGCCCAGTACTCCAAACTTCAAGTTTATTGCTTCCCCCCCCCCCCTTAATTGTCTAGCTATAAAGATGGAGATAATAATTTCTAAGAGAAGTGTTTGTTATTTTTTTCCACCAGAAAATATTAGATTAACACTTGTTAATTAAGAAGATAAAACTTTTGGAAATTCCCTGGCAGTCCAGTGGTTAGGATTTGGTGCTTTCACCACCGGGGCCCAGGTTTGATCCCTGGTCAGGGAACTAAGATCCTATAGACTGCATGGCATGGCCAATTTTTTTTTTAAGATATAATTTTTTGGTACATAGAAAAATTTCAAGCAAAATCAGGTGCACACGTGAAAAATCACAATCTTTTCTCCACATTTCCTAAGGGGAAAGAAGACTTCTTACCTGAAACACTGGCATTCGTAGAGTCTGGAGATGCAGAACCCTGGATGTCAGGGTCAGTGTCATCAACAGGAAACTTCATTTTCCTGACCAACCTCAGGGACTTCGTCAACAGCTACACTCAGAGCTTTGGAGATGGGTAAATACTGGAGAGCCTACAGAAGGGGACAACCAAGGGGCTACATGTCAATTCAGTTCTCAAAGAATCTTCAGACTTTGTTTCAGGAGCAGCTCTTTGGTTTGACAGAGGAGGAAAGAGGCGGAGGTGGGCCTCAGTAATCTGCTCAATCATGAAGGGCTAAATCTGGAGCTAGGGACCTTGTGTTGTCATCCAGGCAGGCCTACCTTGATCAATGACCCATAATGAGCAGGGCATCATGTGAGGTGCTAGAGATACAAAAATAAGTAAGACATGGACCAAATTCAAAGAGTTCAGAGTTTAGTAGGGGACCAGGACTTAGAAGCAGATCATTACTATGCCATGTGACAAGGGAGAGATGATTCAGAGGTAGACCCCACAGTGACTGATTGGGGAAGGGTTGATGTCAGGATGATGGCCAGGAGTCATGGTTGGTGGTATCACTAAGATGAGGTGTAGTGGAGTAGGAAAAAATTAGGTGGTAAAACAGCAATCTTTCTAAAACAGAATGTGGTCACATCACTCCGTTCTGATGCCTGTATCTTGCAGTAGGGCCTCTCCTCTGTGACTCTCTTTACTTTGTGATTATACTTATCACATTGTATTTAAGTTGACTTAAATACAACTTTAAGTTATATTTAAGGACTTTACTTGCCCTTTTTCCTATCATCCTGTGACTCACATTTTGTTGCTGCTGTTCAGTCACCAAGTCATGTCCCACTCTTTGTGAACCCATGGGTTACAGCACTCCAGGCCTCCCTGTCCCTCACCATCAGCAAAGATTATATACTCCCATTGGCCCAGGATATGTCCCTGGCATAAATTAGACCCTCACTAGAGGTTGCTGAATAAAAAAAGTGGATCTACATTAGAGAGCATAAATCCAGAACAAGAGGCTGAAAACAAGAAATCATAGAGTGAATACAAAATAGTGTAACAGAGACATCTTTGGGTAAGCTAAATGGAGTGATTTCATTACAGCAAGGTTCCAAAAGAAAAATACTTTCAAAGGTCTCAAAGAAAAAAGCTAGTGACCCATTACTTTCCTGTTGTTTATAAGGCAGATGGAATACAGAAACTGACAACCTCAAATTAGGTGGCAGGTGTGAAGAAAACAATGTCCTGACCATCCTGGGAAGGCAATGCATCGCCATGTAACTGTTTCACGTACCTGCACATAGTGGTGAATAATCTTGAGTGAGTGTAGGTGACACACTAACCAATTTGTGTAAATAGTCAGGTCTTCCTGTGTCACTAAGTTAGGAGTGTTCTTTTTTCCCATAAGGAAGTTTTCTCGTGCAACAGACAATCGATCAGCTCTCTGAAGAGCATCATTGTATTCCTGCATAATGTAGACAACTTGTTTCTGTTTAAGAGAGATGCCAAGACAGAAGTTGATGATTTGCAAGCCTTATTCTTTGTGTCATTTGCTTCCAAGTATAGTGTATTACTGTTTGGGAGCCAAATAAGCTCTTGTAATATTAAAACTCTTTCACATTTTGAATTTGACTAATAAGGACAGCAATCAGTCATATTCTCACAACTCTGAAGGAAACTGACCCTAGCAAAGAGTCAGTGCATAAGAAAATTTAGTAACTGGAGTTGGCTTCTTAGATTTTTTAGCTATAGCCTATGAAGAAAAATAAATTTTCTATAATATAAAGCCACCCTCAAATCTCATTCTTAAAAATAGTACCATTATCTTCTGCCACAGGGAGAAATGGCAAGTAAGGGCATCCATTAGTTCCTTTACCATCTTTAACCACCACTTAAAGCATCGACAAGATATATTGTTTGTGGAGATGTAAACTGGTGCATCTAGTGATAATATGAAAACAGTATAGAAATTTCTCAAAAAAGTAAAAATAGAACTACCATACTGATAACAGCCACTATGGAGAAGAGTAAGGAGATTCCTTTAAAAACTAGAAATAAAAGTACCATATGACCCAGAAATCCCACTACTCGGCATATATCCTGAGAAAACCATAATTTAAAGAGACACATATATCCCAATGTTCATTGCAGCACTATTTACAATAGCCAGGACATGGAAGCAACCTAGATGTTCATCGACAGATGAATGGACAAAGAAGTTGCAGTACATATATGCAACGGAATATTACTCAGCCAATTAAAACAGGAACAAATTTGAGTCAGTTTAACTGAGGAGGACAAACTTAAAATCTATTATACAGTGTGAATTAAATCAGAAAGAGAAAAACAAATATCATATATTAATGCATATATTTATATACAGAATCTATAAAAATGGTACTGATAAAACTATTTGCAGGGCAGAAATAAAGACAAAAACATAGAGAATGGATTTGTGGACATAGTAGGGGAAGGAGAAGGTGGGATGAATTGAGAGATTAGCACTGAAACATACATTGCCATGTTTAAAACAGATAGCTACTAGGAAGTTCAGAGAAGGCAATGGCACGCCACTCCAGTACTCTTGCCTGGAAAATCCCATGGACGGAGGAGCCTGGTAGGCTGCAGTCCATGGGGTCGCTAAGAGTCAGACATGACTGAGGGACTTGATTTTCACTTTTCACTCTCATGCATTGGAGAAGGAAATGGCAACCCACTCCAGTGTTCTTGCCTGGAGAATCCCAGGGATGGGGGAGCCTGGTAGGCTAACGTCTATGGGGTCGCACAGAGTCGGACACGACTGAAGTGACTTAGCAGCAGCAGCAGCAGTAGGAAGTTGCTGTATAACACAGGGAACTCAGTCTGGTGCTCTGGGATGACCTAAAGGAGTGAGATGAGGGGCTGGGAGGGAGGCTTCAGAGGGAGGGGATATATGTATACTTATATCTGATTATTGTTGTATGCAGAAACCAACACAATATTGTAAAGCAATTATCCTCCAATTAAACATAAAAATTAAAAAAAAAATAGAACTACCATGTCATCCAGCAATCCCATTTTTGGGTATATATATCAAAGAAAACAAAATCAGTATTTTAAAGCGATATCTGTATTTCAACATTCCATTGCAGCATTATTCATAATAGTCAGATATGAAAACCTAAGGGTCCATCAACAGATGGATGAATGGATAAAAAAAATGTGGTAAAAATACATACAATGGAATATTATTCAGCCACGAAGAGGAGGGGAATCCTAATATTTGTAATAACATGAATAAATCTGGAGGACATTATGCTAAATGGAATAAGCCAGACAGAGAAAAAGACAAATACTGTGTGGTATCCCTTTATATGGAGTCTTAAAAAAAATGTCAAACTCAGAGAAGCAGAGAATAGAACAGTGGTAACCAGGGACTGGGTCTTCGGGGAAAAGGGGAGATGTTGGCCAAAGGGTACACATTTACAGTTTATGTAGCATGACTAAGTCTAGAGATATAATGTACAGGCATGATGACTAAATAAATAATAGCATTGACAACGTTAATGACCATTTTGTTTCATCATAGAAAATAGCCCATTGATTCTGTTCATGGGCTTCCTACCTTGTAAAAAGGATAAAGTTGCTCCATGATCTTACTGTGATGGCAAAATCTCTTCCACCTAAGCATGTGTAAATATTTACTCTGGGCCAGCTGGGTAATTCTCTCTGTATAATGCTTTAACAACAACAACAAAAATTAACGAGAATACAATTAGGAAGGAAGGAAGGAGGGGTGTTCTCAGTCGTGACTGACTCTTTGCGACCCAATGGACTGTAGCCCGCCAGGCTCCTCTGTCCATGGGATTCTCCAGGCAAGAATACTGGAGTGGGTTGCCATTTCCTCCTCCAGGGGATCTTCCCACCCCAGGGATTGAACCCATGTCTCCTACATTGGCAGGTGGGTTCTTTACCAACTGCACCATGGGAAGACTGGATTAAACCTTAAGAACAGAAATAATAGGAAAATAAGTTTGGCTGTTTTTAAAGGATCTACCAATACTTTCTACATGAAGATCATAAAATTAAGAAACCTGGCTCAATATACCATTCAAATTTAAATAGATATTTTGTCAATCCAACAGATTATAATTTCATCTATCAGTTGTTGAAATTTTAACAGTGACATAAAAGCCTATAAAATTATCTAAAGCTAAGCTTAAAATTTTTTTAAAAACTGAAGTTTATGAATCTAAAGTACAAAGAACATTATAAAGGAGATTATAGCTTTTAACCTTAGATCAAGAATTTTACTTATACTTAAGTGTAGTCAAATGGAGAAGGCAATGGCACCCCACTCCAGTACTCTTGCCTGGAAAATCCCATGGATAGAGGAGCCTGGTAGGCTACAGTCCATGGGGTCACTAAGAGTTGGATACGACTGAGCAACTTCACTTTCACTTTTCACTTTCATACATTGGAGAAGGCAATGGCACCCCACTCCAGTACTCTTGCCTGGAGAGTCCCAGGGACGGGGGAGCCTGATGGGCTGCCATCTATGGGGTCACACAGAGTCGGACATGACTAACGCGACTTAGCAGCAGCCACAAGTGTAGTCAAATAAGCCAATTTTTAAAAAATGTTATTTCTGATAAAAAATAATACTGCTATGATGGAATAAGTAGGATCAGATGCACCCTTCTATCATAAACCATTAGAAAATAGGGCAAATTACACAAAGCAACTGTTTACTGACATGCAACAACAGGCAATGCAGAACTCTTGTCCTTGAGAGAAAGGAAACAAATGAAATGAGCTCTGGTTTTCTGTCTGAAGAAGGCAGTTTTTGAACTAGAATAGGAAATCAGAGCATGATGGTCTCTCTGAGTTAAGGATAGAGAAATCAAATTTGGAAAGCTGAGTCAGCTGGAGTTGACAGGGCAGAGTAATGGAGAGGAGAAAGTTATGCAAAAAAGGGCTCCAGAAACCTACACAGAGATTTCTGAGTTCTTTGCTGACTATTAAGCACTGCATTGCAGAGGGTGGAACTCCTTGAGGCTGTGCAAAGAATATCAAACTAGGGAATTGTAAACGGAACATTTCTCAGAGTTCAGACAGAACTAGAAGACGTTCAACTTTCAATCTGACAGAGTAAAGAGTCCTCACTAAATACCTGCGGCATTCAGCAGAGACACAAAAGGGGTGACAATTTAGTAAGAAGAATAAACTATGTCTGGAGTAAAAGTTACTCTAAACCTGCTCTAGGAAAGCTTCAAGACCAAGCCTTGTAAGTGTGAAACTGATCTATAACTTAATTGCCTGCTAGAATGAAGTATAACATCCTTAAAGGAATATAAAAAAAATCAGCATTCAGCAATGTAAAACTGCAATGCCTAGCCTCTAGGAAAAATTACTAGACATGCAAAGAAGCAGAAAAATATGACCTATAAGATGGGGAAAAATTAATGAAGAGAAACAGGCCCAGAAATGGCACCAGTGATAAAATGAGCAAACAAGGACTTTAAAGGAGTTTTTATTACTATGCTCAGTATGTTCAAGAATTGAAAGGAAAATGTGAACATAATAGAGAAATGAAAAATAGTTTAAAAAGTTAAATAGAGCTTTTAGAAACGAAGACTACAATATATGAAATAAAAAATTCATTGGATAGGATTAACAGCAGATTAGAACTGGACATGGAACAATGGACTGATGCAAAATTGGAAAAGAAATATATCAAGGCTGTATATTATCACCCTGCCTACTTAACTTATATGAAGAGTACATCATGCTAAATGCCAGGTGGGATGAATCACAAGCTGGAATCAAGATTGCCAGGAGAAATATCAACAACCTCAGATATGCAGATGATACCACTCTAATGGCAGAAAGTGAAGAGGAATTAAAGAGCCTCTTAATCAGGGTAAAAGAGGAGAGTGAAAACCTGGCCTAAAACTCAACATTCAGAAAACTAAGATCATGGCATCTGGTCCCATCACTTCATGGCAAACAGATGGGGAAATAATGGAAACAGTGACAGATTTTTTTTTTTTTTTTCTGAGCTCCAAAATCACTGTGGATGGTGACTGCCCCCATGAAATTAAAAGATGCTTGCTCCTTGGAAAGAAAGCTATGACAAACCTAGACAGCACATTAAAAAGCTGAGACATCACTTTGCTATATACATATAGTCAGTGCCATGGTTTTTCCAGTAGTCAGGTATGTAGTGAGAATTGGACCATAAAGAAGGCTGAGTGCAGAAGAATTGATGCCTTCAAATTGTGGTGCTGGAGAAGACTCTTGAGAGTCCCTTGGACAGCAAGGAGATCAATCCAGCCAATGCTAAAGGAAATCAGTCCTGAATATTCATTGGAAGGACTGATGCTGAAGCTGAAACTCCAATACTTTGCACATCTGATGGGAAGAGCTGACTCATTGGAAAAGACCATGATGCTGAGAAAAATTTAGGACAGGAGGGGAAGGGGGCAACAGAGGATGAGATGGTTGGATGGCATCACAGACAAAGGACATGAGTCTGAGCAAACTCAGGAGATAGTGAAGGACAGGGAAGCCTGGCATGCTACAGACCAAGGGGTCACAAAGAGTCAGACAAGACTTAGCAACTGAACAACAATAGGAGCAGCAGAGGATTAGACAGTGAAGAAGAAAAGGTTAGTAAACTTGAAGATATAGCAATAGAAACTATACAAAATGAAGCATGGAGGGGGGAAACAGAAAAATTTAACAGAGCCTCAGTGATTTATGGAAGATATGAAGTGATTTAACATATATGTCTAGGCTTCTCAAGTGATGCTAGTGGTAAAGAACCCACCTGCCAATGCAGGTAGATGTAAGAGACACAGGTGTGATCCTTGGGTTGGGAGGATCCCCTGGAGGAGGGCATGGCAACCCATTCCAATATTCTTGCCTGGAGAATCCCATGGACGGAGGAGCCTGGCAGGCTGCAGTCAATAGAGTGCAGAACAGACACGACTGAAGCATGCACGAATGAAATGTATATGTCGCTGCAGTCCCAAAAGGACAAGGAGGGATATAAAATACATTTGGAGAAATAACAGTTGAAAAAACTTTTAATTGATAAAAATGATAAAATCACAATCCAAGAAGTTCAACCAACTCCAAGCAAGAGAAACACAAAGAAAACCTCATCAAGGAACATCATAATCAATAGCTTAAAACCATTAAGAGAAAATCTTAAAAGCAACCAGAGAACAAAAGAATAAAAAGTATTAGGAAATGGAAACAATGCAAACCAGAAGACAGTAGAGCAACACATTTAAAGAGATAAAAGGGAAAAAATATCAGCCTAGAATACCATATTGAACAAATATACCTTTCTAAAATGAAGGCAAACAAAGACCTTTTTTTTAATTCAAACAAATACCAAGAGAATTTGGTCCTTGGCACATCTGTTCTACAAGAAATGTTAAATTAAGTTCTTTAGGCAGAAGATAAATGATAACATATGGAAACTTGGATTCTACCAAGCTTTTTCAAAGCTTTTGCCCGTCTAGTCAAAGTTATGGTTTTTCCAGTAGTCATGTATGGATGTGAGAGTTGGACTATAAAGAAAGCTGAGTGCCAAAGAATTGATGCTTTTGAATTGTGGTGTTGGAGAGTCCCTTGGACAGTAAGGAGATCAAACCAGTCAATCCTAAAGGAACTCAGTCCTGTATATTCATTGGAAGGACAGATGCTGAAGCTGAAACTCAATATTTTGGCCACCTGATGCAGAAAAGTGACTCACTGGATGCCAGAAAAGATTGAAGGCAGGAGAAGAAGGGGACTGCAGAGGATGAGATTGGTTGGATAGCATCACTGACTCTATGGACATGAGTTTGATCAAGCTCCGGGAGTTGGTAATGGACAGGGAGGCCTGGCATGCTGAGGTCCACAGTGTCGCAAAGAGTTGGACACAACTGAGTGATTGAACTGAACTGAAGCTTTTTCAGCCTCTGCACTATTGATGTTTGGGACTGAATAATTCTTTGCAGTCAAGGGGTGGTTCTGTGCATTGCAGGATGTTTAGCAGCATCCCTGGCCTCTACTCACTAGAAGCCAGTAGCAACCCACTGCTGCTGCTAAGTCGCTTCAGTCGTGTCCAACTCTGTGCGACCCCATAGAGGCAGCCCACCAGGCTCCCCCGTCCCTGGGATTCTCCAGGCAAGAACACTGGAGTGGGTTGCCATTTCCTTCTCCAAAGCATGAAAGTGAAAAGTGAAAGTGAAGTCGCTCAGTCGTGTCCGACCCTCAGCGACCCCGTGAACTGCAGCCTTCCAGGCTCCTCCATCCATGGGATTTTCCAGGCAAGAGTACTGGAGTGGGGTGCCATTCCAACCCACTCCCCTCCCCAAATCATGACAGCCAAAAATGTCTTGCCAAGCATCTCCAACCTTCACCCTCCCCTCCTTTTCTCTCCCACGAGAAACACTGATACACACTAAGGAATGAAGAGTGCCAGAAATATTAGGGAAAGAGAATCCTGGATGAAAATAATGACATTAGTTTGACTTGCAAACAAAATCTGAATACTTTTGTTTCTGTATGATTTATTATTAGTTAATTGCTAACTTATTACTTATTAGTTAGTTGCTAATAATCTACTTTGTATGCATAGTGAGGTTGTAACTCAAAACACAAGAGTAAAGAACAATTAATTTTTAAAATCTAAGCAGTACATGCTTATTATAAATTTTTTTTAGTTTTAGAAAAATTATAAAATTTTAAAAATAATTTCTATCATAAAAAATTTAGAAAATGCATAAAAGCAAAAAAAGGAAATTCATTGTTTGCCATTCAAAGACAGTAATTACTAACATTTTGGCCTATGTCTGCTCTTCAAGTGATTTTTCTGTACACTACATGACCATTATTGTAATATACATACACACATATGTTTTTGTTACCTAATATTACATAACACAATAATTCTTTATGCAGAAAATCTTTAAAGGCAGAACAATAATCTATCAAATACCATACTGTTTTTCTTAACTCTCCTATGATTAGACATTTAGGCAACTCCAATTTTTTCACTTTTATTATAATGCTGCAATAATGATCATTATGGAATATCTTCCCCCCACTCCCCATGTTGTGAGTTATTTTCTTAAGAGAGATTTCCAGAAATATCTTCCTTAGGTCAGCCAACAGTTTTTGAGGTCTGCAACTATCTTAGTCAATGTTGTATTGCTTCCTAATACCAGCACAGGGAGTAACTAGTAGAAACTTTGCCAATTGTCTAGCGACTGTAACTAAGCTGAACTTAAATGGCATGTTGTAGCTGTTGTTCAGTTGCTAAATCGTGTCTGACTCTTTGTGACCCCATGGACTGCAGCACTTCAGGCTTCCCTGTCCTCCACTATTTCCCGGAGTTTGGCATGGGTCTCTAGCAAAGAAGAGCATTTATATGAACCAAATTCTGCAAACCATACATATAGAGAATATTGTACCCTGGCCAGAGGACATACCAGAAAGCCAATTTTGTTCATACATTTCTACTAAATTTCAAATCTCCTTTTCAAATTACAAAATGACTCTTACCTGCAACAGAAGCAAAGGTAAATTTTCAGGAGTGTACTCTCTCCTTAGGCAGCTCTCTAGCTCCCTCTGCATGACATCTGATTGAATAACAAGGGACTTTGACTCAGCCACCTGAACCCCGGAGAACAGAGCAAGCAAAGAAAGGGAAAGAAGGAAACAAAACAATCAGTGTCTATGACAGAAAATGACATACAATTTCTGATCGCTTTTATATGTTATGCTGTTATACCTAAGATTTCAAATAATTATTTTTAACATCATAAATCAAGGAACTGTAAAGTTGAACACTCTACAAAAATCAGATATCTCTGAAGGATTGGCCTTCTCTGGTCCAGCAGTGAGCTGAATGTTTTTTCTTCGTAAACATTGTCAGTAAGATCAGCTGCTTGTTTACAAAAAGTTTTCCTTGTCAAGAGTTTCCAACAATTTAGCAAATCCTAATTCACTGTGGTATTGAAATAGCCCATTGTTTTACTCACCTGTAAAGTTTTCTTTAGGGCCAGTTCCCTTTCTCTTCTAAAGTAAGAGATGTCCTTCGGCATTCGAACAGAGCTGCAGAAAATTTTATGCAACAGAAGTTGTAATTATAGAAGCTATTATAAATCAGATTAAAGACTGTTGCTATTGTTTAGTCGCTAAGTCAAGTCTTATTCTTTGCAACATCATAGACTGCAGAGCACCATGCTTCCCTGTCCATCACTATCTCCTGGAGTTTGCTCAAACTCATGTTCATTGCGTCTGTGATGCTATCCAATCATCTCATCCTCTATCACCCACTTCTCCTCCTGCCCTGATTAATCTGCAACTCCACAACTGCTCATTTCTAAATAAACATATTACACTGGATTATTGGTGGCATGTAAAGGCCACAGGCTTCTGTCTTAGAATCTCTCTTGTGTATACCTCATTCCTGTTAAACCTTAACTTGGGCCAGATGTCCTCTCCTTCTAGTCTTTCCTTTTACCCCAACTTATCTCTCTAGAAAGAGAGACAGTGGTGAGGACGTTTCTTACTCCTACCCATAGTTCCTTCTATAATCTCATTTCTAACAATTACTGTGCTTATCAGACCTCTATCTCATCGATTTTATTTGACACATAAAATAAGTATTATTCAAACAAAACGTTTTTATTTTTGTGTTCTAGCTCAGTTATCTGGAGGATGAAAATGACCCTTATATATCAAACATGAACTACTTTGGAAATTATTTTAACCAAATTTTCTGCTTCAAAAAATGTATTCATCTCTAGGAAAAACACTGCAGAAGTGCTTGCTTAAGCACCCTCATTGACTGTTGTCCAAGCCTAACCATGAGGAAGGTGTTTGCACCAGGGACTCTGACATAAGGAAGTACAAGCAGCATTGCCCTGGGGTCTGATAAGAGGTGGGACCCTGGGTCAGAAAGAGGGATCCTCTCCACATTGGGTGTAAGATACACCCCAGGGCTTGGTCGCTTCGGGAACATTAAAACCATGGTGCAAATGTTACTGTATTAAGATGGGACTCTTAATACAGACTCTTGCAAACACTGGCAAGGGGACCACAGGAGATCATTCTGGAATACATGTGAGAAATGAGATTTGAAGGTGATTGTAGTCAGTAAAGTTCAGATTAATATTGTTCATGTGACCATTTATCAGTCCTCCTTGAATAAGTTTTAAGGGAAGATGAAAATAGATTGTTAGTTTATACACTTGTCAGCAGTTCACCCCACTGGAATCATGGTCCTGTTTCTCAAAGGAACACCAGGCTGACAGTCAGAAGGCCTCCCAATCATGTGGGACTAAGAAACCCATGAGCCAGCTATGTTGAATTCCCAGCTGCAGTTGGAATAATGCCTTCTCTTATCTCATGTCTTGGTTTTGATGAAAAAAGATACAAGTTTTGAAAGGGCCTTGAGGGTAAAAGCATGAATAAATCAAAGGTATAATTTCTGTGATTACTGGGTACCTGTATCCTGGCTACAGCCTCACAGAGATGGAAAACCAGTAACCACCTAGAAAGGGGACCAGCTACTAAACAGGCAGTCAGGGAAACAGAAGAAACCCATTCTTTCCCTGCCCTCTTGTCTTCTAATTCTTTGGCATGCTGGGAGTTTGGGTGGGATTCAGGGTTCAGCTCTCTGACCCTCTCTTGCTCAGATCATGCCTTTCCTCTCAGTTAACCTCAAAGTGTCTGTGAATGACCTAAAGAGTTCAATTGCTATCATTGGCAGCATTTACCTGTAGAATAGTTCTTAATAGAACATCATTTTGCAGAATTCACTATCAAATACCTCATATTATTTTTGTTTTGAAATTTCTCATCAAAATCAAGGTCAAATTCAGTTAAAATATCATTGGAGAAAATAAGGTTTCATTGACTATGGTTTGTATAATAGCTTCTGGAATCTTAAGACAATGATATGTGTGAGATGGAAGAGCACTTTTTCATTTTCTTTGGTAGCACATTGCCTCTAAATGCCTTGACGATTCTAGAATATAGGAAAGCCTTAAGGGCAGCAGTCAAGCCTGAGCTTGAGATGCTGCCAAATGTCCAAGTAAAAAGGAGAGGGGGGCTCTGATGGAGATTATGGGATGTGAGTAGTGGTTGAAGCTCTTGAAGACCATGCCTTCACACTGCCACTATTTACCTGTAAGTTTGATGAGCTGACCCCTGGAGAGTCCATTGTTCTTCTATCTCAGACTTCAGTTCAGTCAATTGTGTAGCCAGTTCTTTTTCCAACACCTGGATCCTTTCTGTGGAAGCGATCTTATAAATTTCATCCATGGTTTGCAATTACTAATTTTCTGATCCCTGAAAAAAAGAGCACAAAACTTGTGGCTGATTCCATTGGTGACCATTACCCAGTGTGTGAGACTTTGTCTATCATTGTCCAAGAAATCACGTCAACTTTGTGGAAATTACAACTTTTTGTAATTTGGAGAAACAGCTGGATTAGACTATCATTTATGAGTTAATCACTATTTGGTGAATAGTAGAGAAAATATAGGTTATATCTCCATTGATCATCTTTATTCAGCCCAGTTCACCTTTAGAAATATCTCTATTCCAGCTTTGATTGTGCTGCTGCTGCTAAGTCGCTTCAGTCGTGTCCAGCTTCGTGCCACCCCAGAGACGGCAGCCCACCAGGCTCCCCTGTCCCTGGGATTCTCCAGGCAAGAACACTGGAGTGGGTTGCCATTTCCTTCTCCAATGCATGAAAATGAAAAGTGAAAGTGAAGTCGCTCAGTCGTGTCCGACTCCTAGTGAGTCCAATTTATTAAATGAGATTGGATCCCCCCTGCCTGACCTCCATTGTCTTCATAAAGGCTTGTGGGGCTTACACACTAAATGTTTGAGTGGTGGTCACTCTGCTTTCTATCACTTCTGCTGGAACAAATAATAGGTATGTACAGGATCCCTCTACATGCCGAAAGCATATATCCGTAACTTTTTTGAAGGCATGAGCTTCTGACCAGAGGGAATAGACTGTGGGTGGAGAGCTGTGTAACATGATCATCATCCATGTAACTTTTGGACTCAGAAGAAAATCATGCTTATGTATATGAAAGTATTTTCTTAATTTTAAATGCTTATATTTGTCCTATACCTTTTATAAATAAAATAGTTGATGACCGCACCCTCCCCTACTCCCCACCACCACCCCAGTTCACAGCCTGTCAGATTCAATACAACTGTATGCTAAGTACTTAGTGTCAATATTTTTATTAGCAACACAGATTAACTTCATGACCCAGAATGAGACACATCAATTGCAAGAGATTCAGTAGATGACGTGTTTCCTCTGCTACTGCTGCACTCGTCTGTCCTGGACAAGGGGGTAGAGTCAACTTGGGCCACCTTAAGGAAGTTTTAAATCTTTAAATCTTCCTTTTAAGATTTTTATTTTTCATTTTCAGAGGTATTTCCTCAAGTTAATCTGCTGGATTTTCAAAAAATATGTAAGATATAGAGTTGTGTGTGTGTGTGTGTGTAGAGGCTACCTTTGGAAGCCTATTTATTCTTTTTATAAATATTATAAATGGAAATGAGCATCGTGTTCAGTCAAGGTTGTGAACCTGCAGAGTTATAAATCCGTCATGTTTGGCACACTGCTGGAGCTCAATAAAATGCACTGTTGTTGTTCTCAGCAAAAGCAAAATGTTATGAAAACTATTTGCCACTTGGCAGTGAGTGTCCTTTCAAGTTGGGCAAACAGTTAAACAGCTGCCTTAACAGCTGCATTCCAACTAGCAGCCAAGAGTGGCAGCAACACAGACTGACATTTTTCTTTCAAAGGGTGGACATTCTGCTTTTATTTTCTGATCCATTTTCAACACTTCACAGCTCAGAAATGAGAACATTTATTCCGGCATCACTTAGCTTGCTACACAGTCAAATACAGTATTCACAAAATTAACATAAGGAGAAGTTGGTCATTGCCAACTGTCCATGAAATGCATCCAACCCAGAGGAATCCACGCCTGCTGAGCACTCATGACTAGTGTTAAAGCGACAAACAACTATTTATTCTGGGAGGCGGAAAGGTGGGTTTCTTTTATTGAGCACCTACTCTGTGTGAGGCAGGCACTGGGCTCTCATTTAGTCTCAGAAAAGATTCTCAAGAATTGTTTCAATAGTGTTTTTTTAAAATAAATACATTTAATTATCAATTGTAAACAAACCAAAATCCCCTTTATTAACTATGTTTAAAAAGTGATAGAATCTAAGCTGTAAGAAAAAGATGGTAAGATTAGCTTGAGTAGGGTGTGAGGGTGTTCAGTGTGTAAAGTGGGCTTCAAAGGGTTCAGGGATGTTAAGAGAAATACTTAGTAACTTTAGAGTATTATAGGAAAATGTATAATTAATGTCAAAAACTTCAAAGTGACTACAAAAAGAATGGAAATGCAACACAGACCTTCCCAAGCTAGTGGGGCAGGTGGGGGCAGTGAGGGATAGGAAATGGGTCTTTTAAATCCAACAGAGGGTAGGAAAAGAGAAAAAAAGAGAAAGAAGTATGTAAGAAATGAAGTCAAATATTTTGGTAACTATGATAAATGTAAATGGCTAAAGCCCATCTATCAAAACACATGCATCAGCAGTTTTGAACATTTTTAAAGCCACTAACATTTGGTAATGTGATGTGTACCAAAATAAAACAATGATTTTTATTCTAGCAAATGCCAGAATAGAATTTAAACTGTAAGCAAGTCTCCCCTGTATCACCATGGGGCAATTCTATCTTCTTCATGAAGACCTGCACTCTATAATCTCCCTATGTAAACCACTTCTGATACTTGGTCATCTTTGATCATCAACATATTCTTCCTCTGTACAGATGAAATTTCTCTTGTTATACATTATATGCCTTCTGGATCAGTAAGACCATTACAACAAAAAGTCACAGCCATCAGTGGCTTAAGGAACAAAATTGATTAAATGTGACTAATGTAATGTGTTTGGAAAATGTGTGTAAAGTAATGTGTCTGCTCCTCTTGGACATTCAGTGACCCCCGTTCCTTCCAGGTCAGTGCCATCATCCCCTAGGCATTGTTCAAACATAGTTGTGTTTTCTCTTTAGTGTGGCTATAGAACATGATCTTTAGCTGGATGAAGGGACGCAGACAGATATATTCGATGTTCTGAATTGGTTAACCTGCTTCTACTTCTAGTTTGTTGTTGTTGTTCAGTTGCTCAGTCATGTCCAACTCTGAGACCCCGTGGACTGCAGCATGCCAGGATTCCCTGTCCTTTGCTATCCCCCAGAGTTTGCTCAAACTCCTGTCCATTGAGTTGATGATGCCATCCAACCACCTCATCCTCTGTCACCTGCTTCTCTTCCTGCCCTCAGTCCTTCCCGGCATCAGGATTTTTTCCAGTGAGTTTACCAAGAGCTTTGTTTCTTTGGCATCTATTGAGCTGTGCTGCGCTTAGTCACTCAGTTTTTGCAACCCATGGACTGTAACTTGCCAGGCTTCTCTGTCCATGGGGACTCTCCAGGCAAGAATACTAGAGTGGGTTGCCATGCCCTTCTCCCAATCCAGGGATTGAACCCAAGTCTCCTGCATTGCAGGCAGATTCTTTACCAGCTGAGCCACCAGGGAAGCCCAAGAATACTGGAGTGGGGAGCCTATACCTTCTCCAGGAGATCTTCCTGATCCAAGAATCAAACCGAGGTCTCCTGCATGCAGGCAGATTCTTTAACAGCTGAAGTACCTATTGAGATTAGCATGTGATTTTATTTTTTAATATGGTGAATTTCACAGATAATCTATTGTTAAAGGCAAAACTGCTTTTTTAGAATAAATCCCACTTGGTAATGACCTTTTTTTTTTTTTAAGTAAAATGAACTCACTTTGCTACCATGGTGTTCAGGATGTTTGCTTTTATGTTAAAGCAGGCTTAAAATTCAAAAACCTAAGATCATGGCACCCAGTCCCATCACTTTAAGGAAAATAGATGGGGAACAAGTGGAAACGATGACAAATTGTATTTCCATGGGCTGCAAAAATCGCTGTGGACGGTGACTGCAGCCATGAAATTAAAAGATGCTTACTCTTTGGAAGGAAAGCAATGACAAACCTAGACAGTGTATTAAAGAGCAGAGACATCATTTTGCTGATGAAAGTCTGTATAGTCAAAGCTATGGTTTTTCTAGTAGTCACATATGGATGTGAGAGTTGAACCATAAAGAAGGTTGAGCACCAAAGAATGATGCTTTCAAACTGTGGTGCTGAAGAAGACTCTTGAGAGTCCCTTGGCCTGCAAGATCAAACCAGTCAATCCTAAAGGAAAACAACCCTGAATATTCATTGGAAGGACTGATGCTGAAACTGAAGGTCCAATACTTTGGCTACACAATGCAAAGAGCTGATTCATTGGAAAAGACCCTGATGATGGGAAAGATTGAGGGCAGGAGAAGAAAGGGGCAATAGAGGATGAAATGGTTGGATGCCATCACTGACTCACTGGACATGAGTTTGAGCAAACTCATGGAGATAGTGAAGTACAGGAAAGCTTGTTGTGCCACAGTCCACAAGGTCGCAAAGAATTGGACACGACTGAGCAACTGAACAACAACCTCTATATTCCAATATAATTCCTTATTACAGACTACCTTAACCTTAAAATTTTGTTTTCATGCTGTATTCCACTCTAAAGCTAGCAATTTTTTTTCTGCAGTCTACCTTTTACTATCCAAATGAAAACCTTATGATTTAAACCATACACCTCCTTCCTATAATTCATGCAAATGTTTAAATACTTCTACATAAAACTCCACAATATATTTTATTCTTGCTACTTTGAAAGTCAGTTATTTTTTACCCATGTATTTGTCTTTCCTGTTGCTCTTCTTTCTGGAAGGTCTGTGCTTCCATTTGAGTTCATTTTCCTTTACCCTGAAGAACTTCCTTTAATATTTTTCATAGTGTGGGTCTGCTATTGATGGATTCTCTCAACTTTTATTTGTCTGAATAAGTCTATTTTTACTATGATCTCTAAAGGTATTTTATTTGGATACAAATTTGACAGATTTTTTTTCTTTCAGCACTTTAAATGTCTTTTGGCTTCCATAATTTCAGTACAATAGTCATTTGCTTTATTGTTCCTTTGTGATAAAGTAATGTGCCTTGTTTTCTCTTGCTGCTTTTAAGACTTCATCTTTGTCAGCAGTTCAGCTACAATACACTTATTTACCTAATCCTTTGCATATATCCTTGCTGTGGATTAAGGTTCATTGAACTTCTTTAATGTTTGAAATGATGTCTATCACCAGTTTCGGAAATTTCTTGACTATTATGTTTTCATATATTGCTTCTACCCCTTTTTCTAATACTTATCCTTCTATGACTCTAATTAATATATGTTTAATTGCTTCCCCATATTCCATATGTCTCTTATACTAGTTTTATTCTTTCCATTCTTTTTGTCTCTGTGCTTCAGTTTTGTGTATTATCAACTTATCTGTCCTCAAGTTCACTCTTTGCTCAGTCCAAGCTATTGTTAAAACTATAAATGAATTCTCAATTTTAGCTATTATATTTTTTAAATCTATAAAGCATGTTAAATCATTTTATAGATTCCAATTCTGTCAAAATTATCCATCATTTTATCTATTTTGTCCCATCTTTTCCTTTTCTTCCCTGCACATAAATAATTATTTAAAAAACCCTGCCTGCTAATTTGAATATCTGGATCATCTATGGATCTGCTTTTATCATTTGCATTTTCTCTTATCATTCACATTTTCTTGCCTCTTCTCAAGTCTTGTAATTTATTACATGCCATATTTTGGGTTTAAAATGAACAAATGGGACTTGTAATGATGTTATTTTCCCTCATAAAGGTTCTCCGTTTTCCTCTGTTAGATGCATAATTTGAAGGGCTGACCACCTTAATACAACAAGGAACTGAACTAAATTGGTGCTGATTCCAGTTTTAGACTCAGTCTACCTCTTGCTTTTTTTCTTAAGGTGTGGCTCACTTGGACTTCTGATGGGTAGCTTGGGAGGTCTATTTCAACACTTAAACACTATGGGAGATTCAGTCTGCCCTTTGGGAGTTTTGTTTAGCTCATTAGCCTCCCACCTCATGTAGCCTGAAAATCTGGCAAAGTCTTGAGAGGAAAATTTATCAAGTGTTCCATGTTGATTTCTGTCATTAGTAGAAATCTGTCTTCAAAGCACTGTGGATAGATTTCACCATGACTTTGCAGTCCACCTTATTTCTTGGGTATGGCCTTCTAAGGCTTCTGACTCATAGTTGGTCATTCCCTTCCTTCTCATGCCTGAAATTCCCTCCTTCAAAAGTTTTGAGCTTAGCCTCCCATTCCATCAAGTTCAATATCTGGCAAAAACTTGAAGAAGAGACCTGTCATATGTTTGATGCAGTCCCTTTTTCTTGTTGTTCAGTCCCTCAGTCATGTCCAACTCTTTGCAACCTCTGGGACTCCAGCATGCCAGGCATCCCTGTCCTTCACTATCTCTTGAGTTTTCTCAAACTTATGTCCATTGAGTGAGTGATGCCACTCATCCATCTAACTCCTTTGTTGCCCCATTCTCCTCCTGCTCTCAATCTTTCCCAGCATCAGAGTCTTTTCCAATGAGTTTGCTCTTTGCAACAAGTGGTCAAAGTATTGGAGCTTCAGCTTTAGCATAAGTCCTACTAATGAATATTCAGGGTTGATATCCTTTAGGATTGACTGGTTTGATCTCCTTACAGTCCAAGGGATTCTTAGGAGTCTTCCCCAACACCACAGTTCAAAAGCATCAATTATTTGGTGCTCAGCCTTATTTATGGTCCAACATCTGTACATGACCAATAGAAAAACAATAGCTTTGACTAAATGGACCTTTGTCGGCAAAGTGATGTCTCTGCTTTTTAATACTCTGTCTAGGATTGCCACAGCTTTTCTTCCAAGGAGCAAGCATCTTTTAATTTCATGGCTGCAGTCACCATCTAGTGATTTTGGAGTCCAAGAAAATAAAGTTTGTTATTCTTTCCATTGTTTCCCCATCTATTTGCCATGAAGTGATGGGACTGAATACCATGATCTTAGTTTTTTCAATGTTGAGTTTTAAGCCAGCTTTTTCACTCTCCTCTTTCACCTTCATCAAGAAGTTCTTTAGTTCCTCTTGACTTTCTACCATTAGGGTGGTGTCATCTGCATATCTGAGGTTACTGATATTTCTCCTGGCAATCTTGAATTCAGCTTGTAACTCATCCAGCCAGGCATTTCACATGATGTACTCTGCATATAAGTTAAATAAGCAGGGTGACAATATACAGACTTGATATACTCCTTTCCCAATTTGGAACCAGTCCATTGTTTCATGTCCAGTTCTAACTGTTGCTTCTTGACCCACTTACAGATTTTACAGGAGGCAGTAAGGTGGTCTGTTATTCCTATCTCTTTAATAACTTACCACAGTTTGTGATCCACACAATCAAAAGCTTTAGTGTAGTATATGAAACAGAACTAGGTATTTTTTCTGGAATTTCCTTGCTTTTTCTATGATACAACGGATGTTAGCAATTTGATCTCTGGTTCCTCACCCTTTTCTAAATCCAGCTTGTACATTTGGAAGTTCTCAGTTCACATACTGTTGAAGCCTTGTGAAATGAGGACAATTGTATGGCAGTTTGAACATTCTTTGGCATTGCCTTTCTTTAGGATTGGAATGAAAACTGACCTTTTCCAGTCCTGTGGCCACTGCTGAGTTTTCCAAATTTGCTGGCATATTGAGTGCAGCACTTTACAGCATCCTCTTTTGGAATTTTAATAGCTCAGTTGGAATTCCATCACCTGCACTAGCTTTGATCATAGCGAGCTTTCTAAGGCCCACTTGATTGCACACTCCAGGATGTTTGGCTCTAGGTGAGTGACCACACCATCATGGTTATCCAGGTCATTAAGACATTTTTGTATAGTTCTTTTGTGTATTCTTACCACCTCTTCTTAATCTCTTCTGTTTCTGTTAGGTCTATACTCTGTTCTTTATAGTGCCCATCTTTGCATCAAATGTTCCCTTGGTATCTCTAATTTTCTTGAAGAGATCTCTAGTCTTTCCTATTCTATTGTATCCCTCTATGTATTTGCATTGTTAAGAAGCCTTTCTTAACTGTCTCTGCTATTCTCTGCAACTCTGCATTCAGATGGCTATATCTTTCTTTTTCTCCTTTGCCTTTTGCTTCTCTTTTCTCAGCTATTTGTAAGACCTCCTCAAACAACTATTTTGCCTTTTGGCATTTCTTTTTCTAGGGGATGATTTTGATCACTGCCTCCTGTACAATGTTATGAACCTCTGTCCATAGTTCTTCAGGCACTCTAGCAGATCTAATCCCTGAATCTATTTGTCACTTCCACTGTATAATCATAAGGGATTTGATTTTGGTCATAACTGAATGCCCTAGTGCTTTTGCCTATTTTTTTCAATTTAAGTCTGAATTTTACAATAACGAGCTCATGATCTGAGTGACAGTCAGCTCCAGGTCTTGTTTTTGCTGACTGAATAGAATTTCTCCATCTTTGGTTGCAAAGAATAAATCAATCTGATTTCAATATTGACCATCTGGTGATGTCCATGTGTAGAGTTGATTCTTGCATTGTTGGAAGAGGGCGTTTGCTATGACCAGTGTGTTCTCTCGGCAAAACTCTGTTAGCCTTTGCCCTGCTTCATTTTGTACTCCAAGGCCAAACTTGCCTGTTACTCCAGGTATCTCTTGACTTCCTACTTTTGCATTCCAATCCCCTATGATGAAAATGACATCTTTTTTTTGGTGTTAGTTCCAGAAGGTCTTGTAGGTCTTCATAGTACTTTTCAACTTCAGCATCTTCAGCATTAGTGGTTGGGCATAGACTTGGATTACTGTGATGTTGAATGGTTGTCCACCAAGATGGTGGAGAAGGACGTGTGCTCATCTTCTCCTGCAAGAACACCAAAACTGCAGCTAGCTGCTAAGCACAATTGATAGGAGAATGCTGGAACCCACCAAAAAAGATACCCCATGTCCAAGGACAAAGAAGAAGCCACAAACAGATGGTAGGAGGGACATAATGCTGTTTAAAATCAAAATACCTGCCAGAGACTCTTAGAGGACACAGACAAAACCTTGTGTGCACTAGGACCCAGGGAAAGGAGCAGTGACCCCCCAACTACAGTCTGAGCCAGACCTGCCTGTGAGTGTTTGAGGGTCTCCTGCAAAGGCATGGTCAGCAGTGGCCTGATACAGGGACAAGGCCACTGGCAGCAGTGGTCCTGGGAGGTGCAGCATGTGACAAAGTCCTTTGGAGGAAGTTGCCATTAGTCCCATCATAGAGCTGCCGGGCTGGCGATCCACAAACTGGAGAACAATTATACCAAAGCAGTTCTCTCACTGTTGTGAAGGTTCTAGGCCCCACAACAGACTTCCCAAGCTGGGGAGCCAGCAAAGGGACTTGGAATCCCCACAGAACCTGACTTTGAAGGTCAGTGGGATTTGGTTACAGAATTTCCACAGGACTGGGGACAAAGAGACTCTTGGAAAAACAAAACCTTGTGTGCACTACAACCCAGGAGAAAGGAGCAGTGACCCCATTGAGTTAGACTTGCCTGTGAGTGGAAGTCTCCAGCAGAGGCACAGGTCCATTGTGCATGGCTCAGGGTCAGGTTCACTGGCAGCAGCATTCCTGGGAGACATGGTGTGTTGGCATAAGTCCTCCTGGAGGAGGTTGCCATTAGGTTTAGCACAGAGACTATAGCCCTTCCATAGAGACTACGTACTGCAGAACTGGGCTGCCTCAGGACAAACTACACGAAGGGAGCACAAACCCACTCATCAGCAGAAGATTATATTAAAGATTTGCTGAGGATGGCCTTGCCCACCAGAGCAAGACCCAGTTTTCCCCATAGCCAGTCCCTCTCATCAGGAAGCTTGTACAGCCTCTTATCCACAATCATTACAGGGCAGATGGAATGAAAAACACAATCACAGAAAACTAACCAAAACGATCACATGGACCACATCTTTGTGTAATTCAGTGAAACTATGGGCCATGCAGAGTGGGGCCACCCAAGACAGATGGGTCACGGTGGAGAGTTCTGACAAAATGTGGTTCACTGGAGAAGGGAATGGCAAACCACTTCAGCATTCTTGCCTTGAGAACTCCATGAATAGTATGAAAAGGCAAAAACATGTCACTGAAAGATGAACCCCCCATGTCAGGTGTTCAATATGCCACTGGAGAAGACTGGAGAAATAGCTCCAGAAAGAATGAAGAGGCTGAGCCAAAGCAGAAATGACACCCAGTTGTGGATGTGTCTGCTGCTCAAAGTAAAGTCCAATGCTGCAAAGAACAATATTGTCTAGTAACCTGGAATGTTAGGTCTATGAATCAAGGTAAATTCAGTTCAGTTCAGTTGCTCAGTCATGTCTGATTCTTTGCAACCCCATGGACTGCAGCACGCCAGGCTTCCCTGTCCATCACCAACTCCCAAAGCTTGCTTAAACTCATGTCCACTGAGTTGGTGATGCCATCCAACCATCTCATCTTCTGTTGTCTCCTTCTCCTCCTGCCTACAATCTTTCCCAGCATCAGGGTCTTTTCCAATGAGTCAGTTCTTCGCATCAGGTGGCCAAAGTATTGGAGCTTCAGCTTCAGCGTCAGACCTTCCAATGAATATTCAGGACTGATTTCCTTTAGGATTGACTCGTTGGATCTCCTTGAAGTCCAAGGGACTCTAAAGAGTCTTCTCCAACACCAAAGTTCAAAAGCATCAATTCTTCAGTGCTCAGCTTTCTTTATAGTCCAACTCTCACATCCACATGACTACTGGAAAAACGATAACTTTGGCTAGATGGACCTTTGTTGGCAAAGTAATGTCTCTGCTTTTTAATATGCTATCTATAGGTTGGTCATGGATTTTCTTCCAAGGAGCAAGCATCTTTTAATTTCATAGCTGCAGTTACCATCTGCAGTGATTTTGGAGCCCCCCCAAAATAAAATCTGTCACTGTTTCCATTGTTTCCCCATATATTGTCATGAAGTGATGGGACTGGATACTATGATCTTAGTTTTCTGAATGTGAGTTTTAAGCCAACTTTTTCACTCTCCTCTTTCACTTTCATCAAGAGGCTCTTTAGTTCTTCTTTGCCTTTTGCCATAAGGGTGGTGTCTTTGGGGATCTGAGGTTATTGATATTTCTCCCGGCAATCTTGATTCCAGCTTGTGCTTTATCCAGCCTGGTCTTTTGCATAATATACTCTGCATATAAGTTAAATAAGCAGGGTGACAATATACAGCCTTGACATACACCTTTCCCTATTTGGAACCAAGGTAAATTGGAAGTGGTCAAACAGGAGATTACAAGAGTGAACACTGACATTTTAGGAATCAGTGAAGTAAAATGGATTACTATCATGTTGAATGGTTTGCCTTGAAAACAAACTGAGATCATTCTGTCGTTTTTGAGATTGCACCCAAGTACTCCATTTTGGACTCTCTTGTTGACTATTTAGGGCTACTCCATTTCTTCTAAGGGATTCTTGTCCATAGTAATAGATAAAATGGTCATCTGAATTAAATTCCCCCACTCCCATCCATTTTAGTTCTATTATATCTATTATACCATTATATCTATTACACCATTATATCTATTACTATGTACAAGAATCCCTTAGAAGAAATGCAGTAGCCCTCATAGAGAGTCTGAAATGCAGTACTTGGGAGCAATCTCAAAAATGACAGAATGATCTTGGTTCATTTCCATGGCAAACCATTCAACATCATAGTAACCCAAGTCTATGTCCTTTCTCTAGCAGGAATTTATCTCTTCACCATGAGACTGCAGATCTTATTATGCCTTTCTTGGACAGTTCTCCAGTTTATTTTATACTCTAGCATTCAGCAAATACCAGTCATTACTTTTCAGAATTTAAATCAAATCTGTCATGTCTGTATCCACGACCTTCAAAAACTCCCCTGGGTTCTCTTTGTTCCAGGAGAGTATCCATGCTAAAAGCAGGGTCACTGTGACCAGAATTGGTAAATGCTCTAAGAAATAAAACAGGGATTGTCAAGTGACCCAGGAAGGGACTTCCCTTTCTGGAATTTTCATTCTTCTAGTTTTCATTGTGTCTATAATTTTCAAATGACTTTAAACATATGACTTTGTAATTTATCTGTTTTAGTGGGAGTGTGGCCTTTCTAAATCTTACCTGAAGTAGAAATCTCAATACTTACTTGAGAACAAATGTATTCTGATATTTTGTATCCTATGTCATTAAATCAAACTTTTAGTCACAACCCACTAGTAATCAATGTTAGGAGCCACTAATGTATCATAATCTGCATTTGGAGAAAAACTGCTCTAATAGATCTCCAGGAAAAACCAAGATGTCTGGCTGTTTGGAAGAGTTCATCTAATAGATATGGATTAAATGGACTTCAATCCTCCTTAATATTACATAAATTCTTGAAGTGTAGAATTCTGCATGTATTTTTCTTTGAAGTATGACAAGGTCGGCTTTTGCATAGAATTAGCCTTCTCACGGAAATATTCTGCAAACGTAATTTTGTTCTACCCCTTCTACATTCTGCAAATGTAATTTTGTTCTACCTCTTTTTTGTCAAGGAAAATCAAATTCTATGATTTGTCTTAGTCATTAGTATTTTAACCCCCTACATTCTAAGTTTCCATTATTTTGTCCACAGGATGACAACTTCTTTCAAGAAAAGAGATCCCTTATATCTAAAGCACCTTCCCTCAAACTTTGGCTTTCCTCTCTGTATTACTGTCTTTCACCTTAAGTAATAATAAACCACCTCATTACTTGTTCATGAAAGGATTTGTAAGTACAAGGACCAGGCAGAAAGGAAGCACGTGTGGAAGCAAGATTGACAAAATGCTTTGCTGCCATTATCAATAAATTTGTACATCATAATCAGAAAATAAAACAACTTGTACCCTGAGAGAACTAAAATAAACAAACACAAACAGGGTCACTGTGCCTAGTTCAGTTTCGCAAAACAAAAGAATCCTTAAGTGAAAGTGAAGTTGCTCAGTTGTGCCCGACTCTTAGCAACCCCATGGACTGCAGCCTACCAGGCTCCGTCCATGGGATTTTCCAGGCAAGAGTACTGGAGTGGGGTACCATTGCCTTCTCCATCCTTGTCTTTTAGCCACTGCCATTTTGGACTCCGTTTCCCTATTCTAACTACCTAACATTCCCCCCTCAAGAGATGGGAGGCCCAATTCTTTGGGAATAGGGGCGTCGAGGTCTTTCTGGCTACTTCCTGCTGAACTGGGACGGCGAGGGCTATTGGGCCTCCCCCTCTTGCTAGTCTCAGGCCTCAGAGTCCTCATAGCAGTGTCCATCTAAGGGTGAGTGTTATTTTTCATGGTAGGCTGTAGTTTTGTATCTTTGTTGAACTGGGACCGCATGTTGTAGCTTGTTGACCTTAACTGGAGGTCAGAGCTGCATGAGCTTTCTGCTGAGTTCGTTTTTCGCTGTCCTGGTCTCCAGCATGATAGGCCTCTTGTCAGTTCCCTTGCACTGGGTTTTCTTTGCGTTCAGCGCTGAGTTGGGCTCCTGCTGTGCTTGGCTTCCTCCTTGCAGGGGCTGTGCAGAGGTTGTTTCAGCCAGGTTAAATCCGAGTCAGGGCACCAGAGATGTCAGGAGAGTGTATGGTTCTCAGTTCTTGTCTCGTCACAACAATGATTTGGAGCAACGGACATTAAAGCCCTCGGTGCATCACAGCTCTTGGGTCTTGGACAAACTGTGTCATAGCTCTTAGACAAATCAGTGTTACAGCTCTATTTTATCTAGAAGATAGCGGGAGAATCCATCCCCGAAGAAGAGAAGAGAGTGGAGGAACGTGCCAGCTTGTGTGCGGGGTGGGGATGGGGGGCAGGGGTGGGTTGAGAGAGAGAAAGAGCCTACACATGGGAGAGAGAGTGAAAGAATCCTTAGGTTTGGTTTATAAGAACTGACTTCCTAATAATAGTAACTTTGGGGACTTTCCTGGCAATCCAGTGGTTAAGACTTTGCTTTACAATGCAGGAGGTGCAGGTGGTTGGGGAGCAAAGATCCCACATGCCTTGGGACCAAAAAACCAAAACATTAAATATAGAAGCAATATTGTAACAAATTCTATAAAGACTTTGAAAATGGTCCACATCAAAAAAATCTTAAAAAAAAAAGTAACTTAGTCACCAACTTTTTGTAATATTGATAGTTGAAGATCTGTGATAATCTTTGTGGCTTTAACAATGGTATGAGAAAATTTCTGTCTTTTCTACCATGGACCGACTAATTGCAAACCTGGTAATGTTGGTAATTTTGTGGAGTTTTCACCCTCTTTTTTGTATATTTTAATTTGACGAACCAGTTTTTCTAAAGCTTAAGAGTTTTGGACTTCCCTGATGGTCCAGTGGTTAGGAATTCACGTGCCATTGTAGCAGATATGGGTTCAATCCCTGGTCCAGGAAGATTCCATATGCCGTGGGGCAACTAATCCTGTGCGCCACCACTACTGAGCCCATGCTCCAGAGCTTACACATTGCAGCTACTGAAATCTATGTGCCCTAAAGCCTATGCTCCACAACAAGAGATGTCAATGCAATGAGAAGACAGCACACCACAACTAGAGAAAGCCTGTGTGCAGCAACAACGACCCAGTACAGACGAAAAAAGAAAAAAAAGAAAAATCCTTGGAGTTTCTTGCAAACTTTTCTTGGAAGTAGACTTTTCTAAATGCTTGTATATGACTATTCCTTTGACGATTCTAGAGGTTCCGTCAAGATTTTATGTATTTATCTACCAGAGGTGCATTCATCAGCCAGAGCCAAGTAAACTGCATTGTCCACGAGGAGCAACTCAAGGGTTCTTTGAGGTATATTGTTTTTCTAGTTTTAGGGTGAATCTCCTGTGGGAAAATATTTTTTTTTAATTGAAGAATCGGTGAATTACTATACTGAGTTAGTTTCAGGTGTACAGCACAGTGATTCAGTTATACATATGTACATATATTTTCAATTTTTTCCATTATATGTTATTACAGGACATTGAATATAATATAGTTCCCTTTGCTATAGTAAATCCTTGTTGCTTATCTATTTTATATATGGTAGTATGTATCTGTTGGGGGCTTCCCAGGTAGCTCAGTGTTAAAGAATCTGCCTGCTAATACAGGAGACACAGAGGTGCTAGTTCAATCCCTGGGTTGGGAAGATCCCCTGAAGGAGAAATAGGCAACCCACTCCAGAATTCTTGCCTGGAGAATTCCATGGACAGAGGAGCCTGGCGGGCTACAGTCCAGGGGCTGCAAAGAGTTGGACACAACTGAGCAACTAACACATAGAAGCACCTCAATATATAAGGCAAATACAGACATAAAAGGTGAAATTGATAGTAACACAACAATCGTAGAAAACTGGACAGCTATGTGTAAAAGAAAGGGATTAGAATACTTCCTAATACCATACACAAAGATAAACTCAAAATGGATTAAAGACCTACATGTAAGACCAGAAACTACAAAACTTTATAGAGGAAAACATAGGCAGAACACTCTTTGACATAAATCACAGCAAGATTCTCTATGACCCACCTCCTAGAGTAATGGAAATAAAAGCAAAAATAAACAAGTGGGACCTAATTAAACTTAAAGCTTTTTGCACAGCAAAGGAAACTACAAACAAGGTAAAAAGACAAGCTTCAGAATGGGAGAAAATAATAACAAATGAAACAAGTGACAAAGGATTAATTTCCAAAACATACAAGCAGCTCATGCAGCTCAATAAAAGAAAACAAATAACTCAATCAAAAAGTAGGCAGAAGACCTAAACAGACATTTCTTCAAAGAAGATATACAGATGGCTAATAAATACATGAAAAGATGTTCAACATCAATCAGTATTAGAGGAATGCTAATTAAAACTACAATGAGCTATTGCTCAAAATGTTCATCATCAAAAAATATACAAACAATAAATGCCAGAAAGAGTGTGGAGAAAATGGAACCCTCTTGTACTGTTGGTGAGAATGTAAATTGATGCAGCCACTATGGAGAACAGTATGGAGATTCCTTAAAAAACTAGGAATAAAACTACCATACAATCCAGCAATCCCACTACTGGACATATACCCTTAGAAAACCACAATTCAAAGAGACACATGTACCCCAATGTTCACTGTAGCACTATTCACAATAACTAGGATATGGAAGGAACCTAGATGTCCATTGACAGATGAATGGATAAAGATGTGGTACATACACACAATGAATATTACTCAGCTATAAAAAATAATACACTGGAGTCAGTCCTAATGAGGTGGATGAGCCTAGAGCCTATTACACAGTGAAGTACGTCAGAAAGAGAAAAACAAATATTGTATCTTAACACACATATATGGAATCTAGAAAAATGGTACTGATTAACCTATTTTCAGGGCAACACTAGAGATGCAGACATAGAGAATAGACTTGTGGACACAGTTGGGGATGGAGAGTGTGGGATGAATTGAGAGAGCAGCATTGAAACATATACATTACTATATGTAAAATAGATAGCCAGTGAGAATTTGCTGTATGACAGGGAGCTCAAACCTGGTGTTCTGTGACAACCTAGAGGGGTAGGATGGGATGGGAGGTGGCAGGGAGGTTCAAAAGGGAGGATACATGTATATACCTACGGCTGATTCACATTGTTGTATGGTAGAAAGCAACACAAGAATGTAAAACTATTTTTTTTTCCTTTGTAAAAAACCAACTTTAATTTCTTTTAATTATAGTTTTTTCCATTTCTTGTTCCATGACCATATGGTAATTTTGTCTAGGTAGTTTCAGTGATCAGTTTCAGAAAAAAATAATGATATTTTCTTTTATTAGCACTGAAAACAGATAGAGCTTTTTTTTCACTTTTGGACAGCTTGGACTATAAGAAAAATTTACTATAATTTAATAAAAAATAGCTTATACATCTAATTTATTTATAATCTCCACCTTGAGGTCTAATATTTTTGTATTCCAGTCATCAGAGGGCAATGCTTCTCTTCTATGCAGAGTCCTTCAATCTTGTCAGTCAATTATATAATATCAATGAATGCACCGTGATTTGGTGTTGGAGAAGACTCTTGAGAGTAGCTTGGACAGCAAGGAGATTCAACCAGTCCATCCTAAAGGAAATAAGTCCTGAATATTCTTTGGAAGGACAGATGCCAAAGCTGAAACTCCAATGCTTTGGCCACCTGATGCGAAGAACTGACCCATCCGAAAAGACCCTGATGCTGGGAAAGATTGAAGGTGGGAGGAGAAGGGGATGACAGAGGATGAAATGGCCGGACGGCATCACCGACTCAATGGACATGAGTTTTATCAAGCTCCGAGAGTTGGTGACGGACAGGGAGCCTGGAGTGCTGCAGTCCATGGGGTTGCAAAGAGTTGGACATGACTTAGTGACCATACAACAACAATTGTATCAGAGCTTTTGAAATTGCCAAAGGGCATCTCTTGAACGCTCTACAAATACTTGAAACACTTCTTTAAATTTGAGTTATAAAAATACAAATATGATATACAAAATCACTAAACCCATATTTTATGGTAAAATTTTACATAAACTTAAACTAAGCATCCCGAACATGGTGTTTCCACATGGAACTGGCTATATCCTAAAGAATGTGTGCTAAACCTATTTCCTTCTTCCTCTTTCTGTGCCTCAAATGTGAATCCTACTGTATCTTATAAAATTGTATTATCACTTTCAAAAAATCATGGAAGATTTTCATTTTGGGGTTTTATTTCTGTCTCTACCTATTTCTGATCTTAACTCATAGATATGAACCCATATTGTTACTCATTTCAGCATATGGTGTTTCTTTTCCTACCAGGCACTGCAACTCTCTCTGATCTTGTAACTTCATGATTTCTACTCTCAGTATCAATAGAAGTGTTTCTTATTTTGATATTTACAGCAAGAACTTTATACTGATAATTGTTTGAATGAATCTTTCAATGGACAGTGAAGGACTCTCTGTAAAACTTCTCTTTGTTATTTCTAAATATCTTCCATGTTGAAATATATATATATATATATATATATATATATATATATATACACACACACATATACAATTATGATGGGTCTTCATTGCTTTCAGTGGGCTTTCTCTAGTTGCAGAGAGCAAGGGCTACTATCGTTGCACTGTGCAGGCTTCTCAGTGTGGTGGTTTCTCTTTTGTGCAGCACTGGCTCTAGGGCCTGTGGGCTTCGGTAGTTGCAGTGCATGGGCTCAGCAGTTGTGGTTCCCGGGCTCTAGAGCACAAGATCAGTAGTTGTGGCACATCAGCTTAGTTGCTCCGAGGCATGTGGTATCTTACAAGACCAAGGATGGAACCCACTTCTCTTGCATTGGCAAGAATGTAAAACTATTATCCTCCAATTAAAAATGAATAAATTTTAAAACATTCAGAAAACTAAGATCATGGCATCTGGTCCCATCAATTCATGGCAAATAGATGGGAAAATAATGGAAATAGACTTTTTTTTTTGGCTCCAAAATCACTGCAGATGGTGACTGCAGTTATGAAATTAAAAGACACATGCTCCTTGAAAGAAAAGCTATGACCAACCTAGACAGCATATTAAAAAGCAGAGACACTACTTTGCCAACAAAGGTCTGTCTAGTCAAAGCTATTGTTTTACCAGTAGTCATATATGGATGCAAGAGTTGGACCATAAAGAAAGCTGAGCACCAAAGAATTGACGCTTTTGAACTGTGGTGCTGGAGAAGACTCTTAAGAGTTCCTTGGACTTCAAGGAGATCCAACCAGTCCATCCTGAAGGAGATCAGTCCTGAATAATCATTGGAAGGACTGATGCTGAAGCTAAGCTCCAATACTTTGGCCACCCGATGCGAAGAAATGATTCACTTGAAAAGATCCTGATGTTGGGAAAGATTGAAGGCAGGAGGAGAAGGGGACAATAGAGGATTAGATGGTTGGATGGCATCACTAACTCAATGGACATGAGTTTGAGTAAACTCCGGGAGTTGGTGATGGACAGGGAGGCATGGTGTGCAAGCGACTGAACTGAACTGAACTGAAATTAAAAAAAAAAAAAATTTAGAGACTACTTATTGCCTACTCTGTCCAGAAAAAATCTAGAGACTACTTATTGCCTACTCTGTCCAGAATATACATTTTCTCTCAAGGTGATAGTTAAATAAATCTTCATAACATGATTATGGGTTATTTCAGGAAAAAAGGGATTTTATTCTTCATTAATTGATCATTGTTGGCTACTACAAATTAATATGAGTCACTGAGTCTTCTCCAGGCTTCCCTTGTGGCTCAGCTGGTAAAGAATCTGCCTGCAACGTGGGTAACCTGGGTTCAATTCCTCTGTTGGAAGATTCCCTGGAGAAGGAAAAGGCTACCCATTCCAGTATTCTGGCTTGGAGAATTCCATGGACTGTATCGTCCATGGGGTCACAAAGAGTCGGACACAACTGAGTGAACTTCACTTTCACTGAGTCTTCTCCATAGACAGTTTCTGCTTTTTCCTTACATTTGCCTGGTCTGAAGTCCCTATTATGAGCTACAAAGACCAGAAATTGGGCGTTCTGGCAGAAACATGAAAACAGTGAAAGCCTCAGTAAAGACTTTTATCATACTCATAACTATTGACTCTACAGGGAGTAGAATATGGAAACAGACTTTTCAGCGTAAGCTGATATCAGGATGACAGACAGATACCTGTCAGACTACCAAAAGATTAGAGTCAGGATTTCTAGGACTCTTTAAATCCAGAAGCAGATGACTTTGTGAAACTGATTGCTTCACCCCAAATCAGAAAAACAAGAATTTTCTACCCAGGACTAAATTAGTTAATTATGACTAATGTCCTGTATCTAATGGACATATAAGAAGAATTCCATTCTTCTTTATTTCAAACTCTTATTTGGCCACACTTGTATAAACTGGAGGCATTGTTCTAACAGAAGTTTTGGAATTCAGAAAAAAAAATCTGTGGAAATCTTAATATAGCTTATCAGTAACAGATGGTTCAGTTCAGTTCAGTCGCTCAGTCCTATCCAACTCTCTGCGATCTCATGGACTGCAGCACGCCAGGCTTCCCTTTCCATCACCAACTCCCGGAGCTTGCACAAACTCATGTCCGTAGAGTTGGTGATGCCATCCAACCATCTCATCCTCTATCATCCCCTTCTCCTCCTGCCTTCAATCTTTCCCAGCATGAGGGTCTTTTGCAAATGAGTCAGTTCTTTGCATCAGGTGGCCAAAGTATTGGAGTTTCAGCTTCAGATCAGTCCTTCCAATGAATATTCAGGATTGATTTCCTTTAGGATGGACTGGTTGGATTTCCTTGAAGTCCAAGGGACTCTCAAGAGTCTTCTCCAACACCACAGTTCAAAAGCGTCAATTCTTCAGTGCTCAGCTTTCTTTACAGTCCAACTCTCACAACCATACATGACTACTGGAAAAACCATAGCTTTGACTAGAGGGACCTTTGTTGGCAAAGTAATGTCTCTGCTTTTTAATATGCTGTCTATAGGTTGGTCATAACTTTTCTTCCAAAGAGCAAGTGTCTTTTAATTTCATGGCTGCAATCACCATCTGCAGTGATTTTTGGACCCCCCAAAATAAAGTCTGACACTGTTCCCATTGTTTACCCATCTATTTGCCATGAAGTGATGGAACCAGATGCCATGATCTTAGTTTTCTGAATGCTGAGCTTTAAGCCAACTTTTTCACTCTCCTCTTTCACTTTCATCAAGAGACTCTTTAGTTCTTCTTCGCTTTCTGCCATAAGGGTGGTGTCATCTGCATATCTAAGGTTATTGATATTTCTCCCGGCAATGTTGATTCCAGCTTGTGCTTCATCCAGCCAAGCATTTCTCATGATGTACTCTGCATGTAAGTTAAATAAGCAGGGTGGCAATATACAGCCTTGACGCACTCCTTTTCCTATTTGGAACCAGTCTGCTATTGAGAGGGTAACAGGCAGGAAGGCCAGGGGTCTCCAAATAGAGGAAATAGCCTGCAAGTGTCAGACATTTTTATCTCTCTCCATTCTGAATTTTAAGATATTCCTTTCTTTCATTAACAGACTGCTAGTGACTATATAACATCCAGCTAAAGACCAGCAGGGGGGTACTCTTTCTGCCCCCTTCTGATGCCTATGTCAGAAGCTTTCTCTATCTCCTTTATACTTCAATAAAACTTTATTACACAAAAGCTCTGAGCGATCAAGCCTCGTCTCTGGCCCCGGATTGAATTCTTCTCCTCCGGGGGCCAAAAATCCTGGTGTATTCGCGTGATTCAACAACAACCTTTCACTATTCCATGTCTAGTTCTAACTGTTGCTTCTTGACCTGCATACGGATTTCTGAGGAGGCAGGTGAGGTAGTCCAGTATTCCCATCTCTTTCAGAATTTTCCACAGTTTGCTGTGATCCACACAGTCAAAGGCTTTGGCATAGTCAATAAAGCAGAAGTAGATGCTTTTCTGGAACTTTCTTGCTCTTTCGATGATCCAACGGATGTTGGCAATTTGATCTCTGGTTCCACTGCCTTTTCTAAATCCAGCTTGAACATCTGGAAGTTCACTGGTCATGTACTGTTGAAACGTGGCTTGGAGAATTTTGAACATTACTTTGCTAGTGTGTGAGATGAGTGTAATTTGTGGTAGCTTGAACATTGTTAGAGAAACATAAAAATTATGATTCTGGAGAATACATATAAAACTACCCCAAAATAGTTTAAATGGTTGAAATTACACAAAATTCCTTTACTTAGCTCCTTTACTTTTCCTGGCCATGTAGCTGTTTTACATTGTTGCTGCTGTTCAGATGCTAAGTTGTCCAACTCTTTGCCATTCCATGGACTATAGTGCACATGTTTCCTTGCTATTTTACACAGGTTCAATAAAAAGATTCTCCTTTCTGTAAGGCAGTTATTTAGTAATTGCTTTTGTAACCATGGTCATGCCTCAAACCTCATTAAATTACATACAGAAAGCCCATTATTAAACAACAAGGTCCAAGCAACTTGCTTGAGGTGAACTGGATGGTTGTTGGTTTCTTGTCTTCGTATATGAGCTGATAAGAGTGATATTTTACATGTAAAAATAATGACAACCTTATGAACTTTACAAAGTTTCCAGATAAAGATAACTCCTAAATTTTAGTGTCATGTGACTTTAATTTTATTAACCAAATTACAAGAAGGTTTTTTGTATATACGTGTGAACTTTCATCACATTTACATAATAAAAACAAAATATCCAAGTAATGATACTGCAGTAGAAAATCACTAAACAGGTTTATGCAGTCAAAGTCATGCCTTAGGAGGAAATTTGAAGGCAAAATTGACACTGTAATTAGAGTAAGAAATGCACATCACATTCCAAAGTCAGAAAATGGAATACAACAACCGTGTGTTGTAAAGGATTAACATTTCACATTCCAAACAAAGGTTTTACCCTTGCTCAACTCCTGGGAGATAACCTCTAAGACCATGGAACAGCCTGCCTGATAAAAACACTTTTAGTTTACCTAGGAGCTTCATGCTCTGCAAGATAGTCTTCACTAACAATGTGATTTATGATGGGGCTTTCAGCCATTTGGTACCAGCTTTGGTGGCTCAGACAGAAAAGAATCTGCCTGCATGCAGCAGTCCCGGGTTCTGTCCTTGGATTGGTAAGATCCCCTGGAGAAGGGAATGGCTACCCACTCCAGTATTCTTGCCTGGAGAATTCCATGGACAGAGGAGTCTGGCAGGCTACAGTCCATGGAATGCAAAGAATTGGACATCACTAAGCGACTATCACTTTCACTTTTTCAGAGGGACCGGAGACTGAAGGTCAGTCACATGGGCAGTCAGCCATGCTATGTGACCAGCCCACAATAAAAAAATTGGACACCAAAGCTCAGAGGAGCAATACTCCAAGCATATCATACATCATTGCTAGAATTAAGTGCTATCTGCATGACTTCACTGGAAGACAAGTTCTAGTTCATGCCTGGTGTTTCCTGGACTTTGCTGTGCTGTGCTTAGTTGCTCAGTTGTGTCTGACTCTTTGTGACCCCATGGACTGTACCCCACTAGGCTCCTCTGTTCAGGCTCCTCTTGTTCTCCAGGCAAGAATACTAGAGTGGGTTGCCATGCCCTCCTCTAGGGGAATCTTCCCAACCCAGGGATCAAACCCAAGTCTCCTGCATTGCAGGCGGATTCTTTACTCTCTGAGCCACCAGAGAAGCCCAAGAATACTGGAGTGGGTAGCCTAACCCTTCTCCAGGGGATCTTCCTAACCCAGGAATCGAACTGGGATCTCCTGAATTGCAGGCAGATTCTTTACCAGCTGAGCTACCAGGGAAACCCTAGACTTCCTGAACTTTACCTTATGTCCTTTTTTGAGTTGCTGATTTAAATTTGTATGTTTTTGTTGTAATAAACCATGAGTATAATAGCTTTTCTGAGTTCTATGTATTCTTTTAGTGAATCACTGAGCCCAAAGGTGACCTTGGAAATTTGCAACCGAGATAAAGTAACATCAGCAAAAACAGTCAATTTGTCTGATTCTTGTTCCCTCAGTAAATGAAACCTTGAGTCTTTCCTATAAGATATTCCCCGATAGAAACAAATATATCCCTGATTTTGACAATGCCAATGTCTGAAGATATGTGATGATCTTTTTGGATATGTCATATCCAAAAGCTGTTTTCTACCTTAAAGAGATTAACAGTAAACTTGATGACCTTGGTATATTTGTAAGTTTTTTTCTTTCAAATACTTGTCATATCTTTAATTTGTGAAAGCTATCCTTCTATATCTTGGACTCCCTCACAAATCTTGTTGGCATATAAACCCTTTTCTTTTTAAATGCTTTAATCTCTGAGTGGTTTATGTTTTACTTCAGCCAGTGGTAGTTTGTATCAATAATATTTTACTAGACTGGTTAAGAATCAAACTCCACTAGTTGTGGCATATCCATAGAAATGCTCAGAAGTGGATCTGAGAATTAGAAACCACAGGAAAACATTCTATTCAAATAGCAAAGGCAAAGCTCTCACTCTGCTTAAGAGCTATACTATAAAAGAACAAAGAGAAAATGACCCTCTCTGAAAATTTACTTAGGCTTAGGTGTCCAATATTTAAATCACACCACAAGAGAGAAGCAGCATATATAATACTGATATAAATTCTTTCAAGTTTATCAAATCAAAGAGTTATATACATAAAATCACAGAATAAGCTTTTAAAAGACAAATTCATTTTGAAATTAAAGTAAAAGTAGAACTTCTTAACCCAGAAATATTTCTTTTAATTCTGATACTGAATTTCCCAGTTTTAAATTTGTGGCTTAGCTTATTTTGGGGAAAATGAAGGTAATAATTTTGTGCTATATTCAAGCATTCAATATTTTAAAATATTAATAGTGCTATTCTTTCACATGTATTATTACAAAGTCTGGGGTTAGCTATCTCTGAAAATATATTTTTAAGGTATTAAAGGTACTTTTTCTTTTGCTAGAAATTATAAAACCAAAAATGTTCCATGGAATTCTCAAGAGTGTTTTAAAATTTAATTTTAAATGGGTTTCCTGTGTACCAATAGGATTTATGTTTTAAATAACACACTTGTGAAGTTAAAAGAACCTACAGTGATGAAAAGCGAAATAGTTTCCAATTTAATGAGAAGATTCTGGACAACTGCCTTGTAAACAACAATCTTATATTTCAGGCAAGAAATGATTCACATTCTGTACTAGTTCAATAATAGATTTTTCTAAGAAATATCCCACAAGTCATTGTACATTTAACTTTAAAGAAAATTAACCAAAGAAAAACTTTCAAGGTTTTTCAAAACTTATCCTAAAATTTACTTGATCAGATTAAGCAAAATTAGGTCAAAAGAATATTTTAGCTATGACTAGAAGGTCTGGCTCACTTTATAATCTTCTTTTCATAAGGACTAAAATCTATTTAACAATTTAAGCACTTTTAATACTTTGTAGTGGTGAACAAACTTTTACAAGTGAGTAGAATCCCATTATAATGAACATCACCCTGATGTTCGCTTCCTTATGGCACTTCTTCCTATGTTCTGCTGCTGCTATGTTGCTTCAGTCGTGTCTGACTCTGTGCGACCCCATAGACAGCAGCCCACCAGGCTCCCCCGTCCCTGGGATTCCCCAGGCAAGAACACTGGAGTGGGTTGCCATTTCCTTCTCCAATGCATGAAAGTGAAAAGTGAAAGTGTTCTAACCACAGCCAAAAGCTGACACTGCCTGAAGAAACATGTTGAATAGGATATCAAAAGTCACAGAACCACAGCCTGTCAGTTGGCAGTAATTTCATTTAATGAAGCTGTTTTTCAGGTAAGATATTTATATACTCCATTCACTCTTTTCAAAATATTTTATCAGTTCAGTAAAACGACATGTCTTTAAAGAGTGTCCTGTTGGTAGTATATCAGGTTTCAAACTTTTTTAGTGTTGTTGACTGCTGATGCTCAAACAAATAGGGTTTCTCACAGGATAAATCTTTGCTCATTTCAGATTCAAGACATGCACAGTTTTTCCTCTCACAAATCTCACTTCTTTATGCATTTTAAAACTGTCTCAAGCACCTACAGAAAAGATTTTTTTCCTAATCATAAAACCCCTGCTTGATTAGATTCCACACAGAGGCAGTGACAAGACAGAAACAATGGCTGAGAAATAATTGAGGCCTTTTGTTAAAGAATTCATGGTGAATATATTTATTTGTATCCACATTAGAAAAGTAACACTCCTCTAATGTAGGTTGGCTAGTGTTTGAAAAGAGTATTCTATAGACCAGCAAATGTAAAGGTATTGACTAAAGTGGGACTTTTACCTGTAGAACATACAAAACAAATTTGAAATGGTATTTCTGGGATCAACAGTAGACTGCACAAGTCATAGTAGGGAACTTGAGAGTATTCCTATTTTATACTGGCTATCTCACTGTCCTCCACAACATTTTTCAAATTCATTCCCTTTGAACATTTATTAAAAGCTGGATTTTACTTTTCCAAATAACATTTAGAAATTATAATTTTACATTTTAAATTATAATTTTGCATTTTAAATTATAATTTTGCATTTTAAATTATAATTTAGTACTTACAAAATTTCATAAAACAGCACTACCTTCTCTATGTGTGAAGTGCTCTGACAGTTTCAATGCTATTCTATATTATTTTTAAAAATGTTGACAGTGATCCACTAAATTGATTTCACAATCCATTAATAGGATATGATCTACAGTTTGAAAAATACTGACTTGGCCTAAGTGATAAAGAAGATGAAGTATGAGGAAATTGAGAGGGTTAAATTCATAAGGAAAGTGACTGGAAATTATTTGCATAATTCTGTGAAAATCAATAATTGGCCTTTAGTATATAACTTGCCACTATATTATTTTTCTGTTGCAGTCTAAATCCTTGTTGTTTGACTTTTGCCCCAATTACTCTCCACTCTCTTCCCATATACTTGTGTTTCATACCATTCTTTTGACTCATGTCTTTGAATTTGGTGCTGGTTATGTGACAGTACGTGTTTGAGACTACTGGGTGGACTGGTTTCCTCAATCAATAAGTTATGGAAGATTAAGAATCTGAGACCAATTCTGCCATGAGGAAATAAAGCAGAGGAGAGCCATATATATATCAAGATAACAAATGAAGAAATACAAACAGGCTGACTTCATCTATGAATGGATGAAAACAAAGGTTTGGTAGACAAATATTTTTTGAGCATCTGCTCTGTGCTGATCATTATACCTCTGTGCCACCTACTGTTTTCTTTCTTATATGTTTATGTATGTCTTATCTCTACTATCAGACTATAAGCAACTTAAAGACATAATCCATGTATAATTTCTTTGAATCTTCTATAGCAACTAACACAGTATCCTAGGATCAACAAATTCTTGATTATTAGAGATCAATACTTGCTGAATGAACATGTCAAACACACCAATATACAAGTAAAGAACTACCTTGATTCTCAAACCTCTTCCTCTTAGCATCATAATATCAAAGAAAGCAACATTCTGAGTGCCTGTTGTCTGTGTTGCCCCCCCAAAAAATAATAAAATACTTAAATATTCTTAACTAGTGGTTATATAAAATATGGTCACATATCCTTAAAAGATGAAACAACAGAGTAGTTGAACTGGTGCCTGAAACAACAGTACTTGATCCAATATGCTCATTCCAAATGAGTTCACCAAATAAGGTTAATGTATTTCCATGCAGTATAATTATTAAATATTTACTGAGAGGCCACTTATGGGCCAGGTACTATGCTGGGTTCTTGGCTACAGCGGTGAACAAGAAATGATCTTGCCTTCAGGGAGCTTTCAATCTATGGGAAGACAAACAAACAAATGATAACAAGAAAATGTGCGAAGTGCAAAGACAGAGCAAGTACCTAGAAAAGGCAGCTAAGCCAGATTTGGGAGCAGGTAGGGATGTGAAGAAGACGCTTAAAGAGGGTTTCTTAGAGGCTGCAGTAAATTGAGATCTGAAGAATTAAGGGAAGCTAGATAAGCAAAATCTAGGCAGAAAGTATGGTGGATAACATCATACTTATTTTAAAAGATTATTCTAGAAAGCTGATTATACCAAATAACTTTTTCTGTCTTTCTTTGATAGAAAATTCATCATGCCCAGCATTCTGCCTACAGCCTGGATCCAGTCTCTCAACATTACAAAATGATGAACTGGCATTTATAAGTCTTACATGGTTGAAAAACAGAAACAAAAAATACCTCAGAGTGTAAAGTAACAAGAGATCAGTTTACTTCTTTTCTGTTAAAACTATTAAACAGATATAATACAAGGAATACAATAGATCATGCATATATAATAAAAAATACATTTCTTCAGTGGGGGTATCCTAGTTTATAATTTTAATAATTGTCTATGGCATCTAATAAGCTTTTGAGAATGCAATGACACTATACTGGTATGGAGAACATGCTCAAAAACCCATCAGGAGGGTTTTCCTGGTATTTCAGCAGTAAAGAATCTGCCTGGCAATGCAGGAGACACAGGTTTGATCCCTGATCTGGGAAGATTCCACATGCTGTGGAGGAACTAAGCCCAGGCACCCCACAACAATTGAGCCTGTGCTCTAGAGCCTGGGAGCTACAACTACTGATCCATATGCCACAATTACTGAAGTCCATGTACTCTAGAGCCCATGCTCTGCAACTAGAGAGCAGCCCCCACTTGCTACAACTAAAGAAAAGCCCTCTCAGCAATGAAGACCCAGCATAGCAAAAAAAAAAAAAAAAAAACCCATCAGGAGAAAAAATCGACCTGATTCTTTATGTAAACACTTCATAGCTATAATCAAAATAAACTCTGGTCTAGACAATATTTTAAACTTTAAACTTTACCATTTTGCTATATCTAATTCTCTCTATATAACAAAACACCAAAAAAAAAAAAAAAAAAAGGAGGAAAGTTAAATAAGTACACAGGTTATGAAGAATAAGGCTGAGGTACTGGCAAGGTCTATTTACCAAGAAGTGAATTTATTTTCACACCGGTGACAGTCAATTATTATTTTTATTTATCCTCGTTTTACTTTAATTAAAAGGTGCCATGGCACCCATAAAGAGTTTTTTTTTTTTAATCTCAAGATGCTATGCTATGCCTTAGATAGGTTTGTATTGTTGTACATCTGGGAGTCAGCTTATACTTATCTAAACCTCACATACAATTAAATTAAATGTTCTCTGTAGGTACAGCTTTAGTTACAGATGAATAGAGTTCCAGGAAAACTCCATTAGGAGTTTCACTATTTACACTATACCAACAATGGCAGCTGGTGCATTTTTGGCCACACTGAGCACTCCTTCCATTGCTCATGACCAACCCACCCTTTCCCCCTAGTTTGATATCTCACAAGTCAAGTTTTGATTTACATTTTGATGTCTTATCATGGATTAAGAATACTACTCTACAGTTAAAATTTTATTTTTAAAGGAAGAAAGCTTTATACATAACTAAAAAATAAGTTTCAAGCATACCATCCCAGCCAGTTAGCACACTGTATTAAATATTTCCTTTAACCTTGTACTGTTGAAAATAGGGCATTTCCCTCTAATCTTCCTATCTTTAGCTACAACTTAATAAAAATGGTCATATTCCAATGACCCACACAAATACAGTTAATTCAAGATTCCAACTCCTATTTCCAGGATTAGAATAGTCACTACTGCTTCAAACACTCAAACTTTCTAGTTTCATAGTTGCATCAAAGTTGAGACTTGTCTTGGATAAAAGTTCTAATTTCATTTTTTTCAATTTATGATTAAATAAAAAACAAGCAAACCTGTTTTTCACTTAAGTGAACAAAAATCTATGATATCCTACCGAGTTTCTGCTAGGCAGAGCACAGCTGCGGGGTTGCTACAGCAACTCTTGTACACTGACCATAGACAGCCCCATCCAGGAAGGAAATCGTTTGCTCCACCCCCTGAGGAGTCAAAGGCAAGCAGCAGTCTGTGAGCAGAGACACATTTTCAGTTCAGTAATTGTGATGGAGCAACAGGAGACCATTCTTTATCATCTTTCCTAATACATGTCACCCCAACAACCCAAACAAACTTCAAATCAAGTTGCTATGAGTACATATTTCCACATCATGGTAGGATTATATTCTTTACCCAACCCCCACTAGAAACCTGAGCCAGGGAACAAATCAAAGCAATTTCATCCTAGGCATATAGAAAAAGAAAAAAAAAAGTAAATTTAGAATATTCTCACTTTTATGAAGAGTACCTTTTGGTTCTTGCTTTCAGGCTTTAACCCCTGCAACTCAGGATCTATGACAATTTTTTCTCTTTTTGGCTGCTCAGATATAACATTTACTGAGTTTTTATTCAGTGCCAACCCTTCTGCTGGGTGCTTTGACATGTTATTTCAGTTAATCTCACAACAACCCTATGAGGTAGGTAGTAATACAATCCTACTTTTACAAATGAGAAACAGAGGTTCCAAAAAGTCATTTGATTGTCTAAACTACTAAGTGGCAGAATCAACATGAACCCAAGTTTCCTATTTCCGAGATCTATGTTTTTTCTACTACATTGCACTGGTTTTGGAAGAAAATTCACAATTCTTAGTTAAAATATTCAAGTGTTCCTTAAGTGATTTTAATTTTTTATGGTAATTTGTTTTAGTAAAACATCTCCACAAGTAATGACTTTACTACTGGTAAATTAAAAATATTCAGCCACCATCTTAAGTGCATAGAAAACAAAGGCATATCTGGGTGAGTTTTTTGCCAAGTATAAACTATGGCACTCACATTCTTGAGAAAAGATAAAGTAGAAAAATAGGTAAGGTGATGAAACTGAGTTTAGATGAAGCAGTCTGTGGAACATCTCTTGGGTTGAAGGAGCTGTAAGGGGAGAGGGAGTGAAAGTGGGTGAAGGACAACATTTAAACCAGAGGCAGAGAAACGTTTATTTCAGTCATTAGTTACTTTCAAGGACAATTCCAAGTATAAATCTGCCCATTTTCAGTCATATCTCCACTTCAGGTATGGAAAGGTCTTTGAGAAGCACCTCTTTTTCTCTTCATAAGAATGAATTATAGTTTTTCTCTTTCCTCCACAAAGAGCCCACAATTACTCTCTTTCTCCTACATATAATCTTTGGGATTTCCTAAGAGGATATAAAGACTATCTTTAAAAAAAATTGCATTTCCTAGCTCCCCAAGATCTTGATCTTTTTATTCTTTCATACCTATAGCTTGAATATCCCCCAGCTATAGATAAAGATGTACCTCTAAAACTGTCCCTTTGGAATCACCATTTTTTAAATTGCTATCCTATCTTCTGAGCTCCTCCCTTCTGTTATGCTTTTTGTGTCAGTCTTCTAGTTCTCCATCAGGTGGTGACTCCAATTCTCTAGTTGCCCCAAAGGATTCTGGTGAGAAACAAAGTAAGTTCAGTAGAGTTGTACTAGTTTCCACACATTTCTGGAAAGACAGGTCAACAAATGGAAATTCACTATAAAGCATATATGTACAAAGAAATATCTTATGGCATCACTAATCAAAGCATAAAAATATAGTTATAAAGGAGTCAGATTAAAAAAAACAAGAGCTAGATTTATAAAAGAGAATGGGAATAGCAGAGAAAGGCTTTCACAGTTGGATTACTGTCATCTAAGAGTTAGTTAACTATGAGTTCCTATTTGTAATTGTCACATTAAAAAATGGACTAAAGGACTCTTCACAAAGCTTTTCCCTTTCCAAAAAAGAAAAACATTCCCCAGCTCTAAAACAAGACAGGGAAGAAGCACAAGAAAAGTTAAAAGGCCTGTCCATACTCTGTTAATTTTATATTTGTTCTTTATAATCTTCTTAAGGTTACAAGCCTACTAAATGAAAAAGTGGAATGGCACTTATATCTCAAATTCAACTCAATTTTAAATATCATCAGTCTAGTATAATGTTTTAAACTTAATGTATCTGCAAAGTGAACAATGTTTCTAAAACATGGTATGCTGAGGTATTTTAGTCAATAAAAAAGAACAGGAAAGCAATCATTTATTATTTGGGTTTCTTAGGAGGTCATTAGGCATTCATTTAAAAATACTACAATTTGATACTTTATAGAGGCTAGAAACATAATGCAAAATTTCACAAAGGTATATTAAATTAAAACCACTTTAGACAGTTCAAGATCTCATTGACAAAGTTCATTCAAGATGATAGTTTTGCTATTGTGTTACTGTTCCCACATAATATCATCTCGTCTCAATTTCATCTGAAGATTATGGACTCGTATTGGACGACAGTTGTTGTTCTTTTGAAGAGAGTTAGTTAGCAAACATTTTCTGGAGCTATTTTTTATATTCTTTGTTCCTTTACAGTTGCTATCTTCTTGCTGAATAGCTGAAGTTTCACTCATCTTTGAATTCTGAACTTTTTGCTGCAGTTTGCGGACCTGGAAAGAAAAAAATCTAATATTTCAGTCAAAAATATACTTAAAATATACCTTATAATAGAGGATTGGATTGATGGTTTAAAGATTACATGAAATTAAAAAGTTTGGTAAGTCTTTATTTATTGAATCCTTATTGCATACCTAACACTGTGCTATTTACACAGAAACATAATGAATAAAACAATCATTGCTTTCCAGAAGCTTATTGCTCTTATTATTAGAGAAAAAAAAGCATATATGTGACAACTAGAGAATAATTCAAGCCAGAATAACTTTGAGTAGGACAAAAAGTGTATGTCTAAGAAGGATAAAGAAGGACAAGATCGATATGGGCTGGAGAAGCTGAGAGAAAGAAATGTTTGTTTTTGTAAGATAAGAAACGGGAAAAATCAGGAGAACATGGAGAGAGAAGGACCTTTCTGGTGACATTAACAACAAAGCAAAAATTTGGTGCTAGGAGTGAACATCACGTTTATAGAGTCTATATTTTTTCTTTAAAGTATTCCTGAGTTTAAAGCACTACTGAATGCCAGTTTTGTTTTGTTTTTAAAGGCAAAGGAATAAATAACCTTTTCTCATTGAGGAGTTTCTAGTAATGATTGGGTTGACAGAATTAAACAAAACAAAATCTATAAACTTGATAAGCCCTTTTCTTTCAAGTCCAGTCCATTACTGAATCTTTTAAACAATTATTTATTTTGGCCACATTACATGGCTTGTGGGATCTCAATTCCCCAATCATGGATGGAACCCATGTACCCTACTGAGGAAGTGTGGAATCCTAACCAATGGACCGCCAGGGAATTCCCCACATTACTTAATCTATTTCACTTAAGCATAGCCTGATTTGTAGAGCTGGTCCAGACACTGGCTAAGTATCTGGTGTTCTGTTTACCTAAAAATTCTTAAAAATTTTTACTTCTATAAGCTATTATATATATATATATATATATATATATATATATATATAATATTTTTCAAAATATAACTTATGTACATACTGCCTAAATTTTAAAAATACGACTACTCTTCTATTCCTTTCAGGTTTCTCCTATGTGATTCTAAGAAAGTATACAAGTTACATAATTTTCACCCTAACACAATCATACAGAAAGTTTACTTACTATAGCTTTAAAAGCCAGTTAAGTGAAAATGTTTGCTTCAAAATTTCATTTTCTTCTGTCTTTCTTTATTGGCCACAGAGGAACAAAGGCAGTAAAATTCTGCATTCTTTATTACTTTCCTACAAAAGTGGGGAAGGCTTAATTGTGAGGTTAATATATTACCAACTTATATGAATGCTGATTAATCCATTAGCAGATAGCTACATGATATGACCTGAAGGTTCCTGGAAAGATTCCCTCTGCTTTCTGTTTCAGGAGCATAATAGTCCTAAGAGTGAATTCATTGTCTTGGGATAAAATGTAATATTCCATGATTTTTTTTGTCAAAATATTAAGACTATTATGCCATTCTTAGTTACTACGAATTTATACACAAGGATAGAGTCCTCCTCATCACCTCCACTAGAGTGAGCTAAGCATAGGTTCCCAAGGAATGCAACACAGCATGGCTTGTTCTGAGAAACTGGAAATAGTGGTTTTAGAGATGGGGTATGCTTTAGATACCTGTTGACATAAGGGGCTTCAGTAAGGCATTAGGAAAGAGAGGGATAAGAGGAAAGAATGCTAAATGGACAGCTGGGAGAGATGTAAAGCAAATTTAGCCTACCTCTTAATTTTCCCAAAGTTACTTCTGAATACATAATTAAACTTTCTCTGTTTTTTCTCCCTTTGGCTGTGCCGTGTGGCTTGTAGGATCTTAGTTCCCCGACCAAGGACTGAACCTGGGCCCCAGCAATGAAAGCATAGAGCTCTAACCAACTGGACGGCCAGAGAATTCCCTATAACTAAATTTCTTTGTTCTCTTTTCTTTATATTATATTAAGAATTATGTAGCAGACCATGTTATTTCAATGTACAGATGACTCTATTTTATCATAAGTCTAAGTGACTCCTATCTATCATCTTTTCACTAAGCCACCCATACAGGCCTCAAATTTGGAAGGTCTAGAGAAACGTAACATTGAATCCAGATCTATTATCTTTTTATTAAAATTTTTTACTAAAACTTTCTTACGCTTTCTTGATGCTGCATTAGTTTGGAAATTTGTTCTCCTTTAATTTCCATTTTCTTGACTAAACGCTCTAGTTCACATTCTATATCTTCACAGACGGATTGGCTTTCAGTTTCTTTCATTTGATTCAGCAGGTCTTGGTACCCCCTTTGAAAGAAAAGCAAGTATCAAGCACTATTACAGTTTATAGTATACAAACTATATATATATATATATAAAATATATATATATAAACTATATATTAATCTTTGTCACAACTAAGCAATATTCTGCTCAATCATAAACTTTAATCAGAGTTAAATATTAACCTTCAAAGACAGCTTCTTTTTGTAGAGTTATCAAATTAAATCTATGGTCATTATAAATAGGCTCTTATGATTTGAGATTAGATATATTTAGAAATATCTCAGACTTAGGATCTCAAAGAATCTTAAAAAATGTCTGAATTCTTAGTGTTCATAGTTAAATGTAGTAAAATATTCTGATGTCCTTAGCTAGAGGCATTAAGGGACTCTTTTTCATTCCAAGTTTGGAATTCTTAATGTAGAATCTTTGGAAGAATTCCAGCTATAGAAGTATTTGCTTGAGAAATTCCTAGATTTCGTGAATGCCTGCTCAAAAAAACTACTGCTAATAGAACTAGTTATATCTTCTACAGAGGTCTTAGTTCAACTGATTGGCCACCCAAGTCACATATCTTCTGGAATATTTGTTGAAAAGATATTTAAACTTGAAGCTTAAAATATGTATCCCATACAGAATCTTTGAAGCATATGGATGCTTCAAACATGCAATGCAGACAAGCCAGAATGGAAAATAAGAAATTGCATTCCTATTTGTCTAATGAAATCATTCACTTAACTGAAAAGATTATAAAAAGCAGAAGGAGCATCTTAGAAAAGCATTTGTGAATTATAATTTAAGGTCACCAGACCCCATTTGTTAGAATGACAGAAATATTTGTCTATCAGTTCAGATCTTGGGAATACAGAAACACTTTAAATAGAAAAAAGTAGTAATCTTCAGATCAAAATAAGTTCAAAAGGCTAAGTAAGGTTTTTACGAATTTGTAAGCGACATTGTTTGAAAGACTGAGAAGAAAAAAAGATACCTAAATTTGTCTTGCTACTTCTTGTGATAAATACTTACATAGTCATTTGGTCCAGCTCATCTTGCATTGCCATCAAAAGTTCAGACAAATTGTGGCAAATAGAAATGGACTTTTCTGAGTCAGAAGGTACAGCTTTACATTGAGAAGTTGTTCTAGAAGGCTTGTAGAGACATCTAAGCTCAGTAACTTCAGCTGGTTTCTGAAGGATATGTGGCCCAGAATGTTGCACTGTTTGGAGGCTATGTGTACTTGCATTTGCAGAATGGCTTGCACTGGCAGACTTTGGGGGAAAAGAAATAGCTGAGAACGATTTGAAATAACTGATGGCATTTAAATAGCACTTATACCAAAGCATGAATTTATCTGAACAAGTATCCTCATTTTTCCCTTCTCACCTTCTCAGCCATAATAGGCAGTGTTTCAAATTTTGAACAAATTTGCTGAGGTGGTCTTCTCTTTAAACATTTAATTTTCTAAATATTGACAAGGAAAAAAGTAAACAAAAATATTTTAAAAGACATTTATCAAATTAACACTATTACACATTAAGATATGCAAGTTACAAAGAAATATCACTATAACCTGTTAGAATGGTTAAAAAAAAAATGTGACAACACCAAATGCTAACGAGGAAATGGAGAAGCCAGATTGCTCATACACACAAAATAATGCAGCCACTTTGGCAGACAGTTTGGAAGTTTCTTGTAAAATTAAATATTTATTGATAGCTATCATATGATTCAGAGATTTCACTTTTAGATATTTACCCCAGGAAAATGAAAAATATGTTCACACAAAAACCTGTACACAAAGTTTATAACTGCTTTATTTGTGATAGCCTAAAACTGAGGCAGCTTCCTTTGTAGCTCTGTCAATAAAGAAGCTGCCTGCAGTGCAGGAGATCCAGTTCAATCCCTGGGTTGGGAAGATCCCCTGGAGAAGGAAATGGCAACCCACCCCAGAATTCTTGCCTGGAGAATCCCACGGACAGGGGAACCTGGAGGGCTATAGTCCATGGGGTCGCAAGAGTTAGACACGACTTAACGGCTAAACTACTACTGCTGCTGCTAAGTTGCTTCAGTCGTGTCCGACTCTGCACGACCCCATAGACGGCAGCCCACCAGGCTCCCCCGTCCCTGGGATTCTCCAGGCAAGAACACTGGAGTGGGTTGCCATTTCCTTCTCCAATGCATGAACGTGAAAAGTGAAAGTGAAGTCACTCAGTCATGTCCGACTCTTAGCGACCCCATGGACTGCAGCTCACCAGGCTCCTCTGTCCATGGGATTTTTCAGGCAAGAGTACTGGAGTGGGGTGCCTAAAACTGAAATCCCATGGACAGAGGAGGAACCTGGTGGGCTATATAGTCCATGGGGTTGCAAAAGAGTGGGACACAACTTAGCAACTAAACAACAACAACAAAACTGAAAACAACCCAAATCTCCTTCATCAGGTAAATGGTTCAACTGTGGTACATCCCTAGCATGGAATACTACACAGAAACTTTTAAAAATGCATCAATACTTAGATGGATTGGCTGAATGAAACAAGCCTCTCAAAAGGTTATATACTATATGATTACTTTATATAACATTCCTGAAATAAAATCATAGAGATGGTAAACAGATTATAAATTGCTAAGGGTTAGGGAAGATGATGTGTAACTATAAAGGGATAACATGAGGGAACCTTATAGTAGTGGAATAGTTCTGTATCTTCATAGTGGTGATGGTTACAAGAATCTACACATGTGATAAAACTGTATATGATGACACAAATATGTATATACACACACCACTAAGTGAACAAAAAACTGTTGAAATCTCCATAAGCTCTGTGTATTGTACCAATTTCAATTTCCTGGACTTTATTATATTTATGAAAGATATTACCATTGGGGGAAGCTTGTTAAAGATATATGCTGCTGCTGCTGCTGCTAAGTCTGTTCAGTCATGTCCAACTCTGTGAGACCCCATGGACAGCAGCCCACCAGGCTCTGCTGTCCCTGGGATTCTCCAGGAAAGAACACTAGAGTGGGTTGCCATTTCCTTCTCCAATGCATGAAAGTGAAAAGTGAAAGTGAAGTCACTCAGTCGTGTCCAACTCTTCGAGACCCCATGGACTGCAGCCCACCAGGCTCCTCCGTCCATGGGATTTTCCAGGCAAGGGTACTGAGTGGGTTGCCATTGCCTTCTCCGAAAGGTACACTGTACCTCCCTTTATATATTTTTTTATCACCTCTAATCTATAATTTTTCAAAATAAAAAGTGAAAAACAAAAAACAAAAAAAGACACATGGTTAGGATATGGAACAATGGTAATTGCTGATTGGAACATAAACTGGTCTTATAACAATATCTTATAAAGCTAAGGTGCATGACACTTATGGCCCAGTATCTCAGAGAAACTCCTGAACACTTACACCACGAGGCATGTACAAGAATGTTCATAACAGTGTTGTTTATAATAACAAAAAGTGAGAAACAAACCAAATGATCACTGAAAGGAGAAGGGAAAAAGAAATTTTTAGCAATAAAAAGCAATGAACCATTCATATATGCATCAATTGGAAGAATCTCATAAACTTAATGTTGAGTGGAAAAAGAAAGCTCCTGAAGAACACAAATACAGTAAGTCCATTATATAAAGTTCAAGTGTAAACCCAACAAATATATTTCTTATAAATACTTATTTGGCAAAGCAATTTTTTTTTTAAAACCAGGAGAATGATAAAAACAAAATCAGAATTGTGGTTACTCCGTGGATGGAGGGAATACAATTTAAGAAAGGTACACACTGGGCCTTAACAGTGCTGGTAATGCTCTATTTCTTAAGCTGTGTGGCAAGTACTCCAGTGTTAATGTCATTATTATCCTTCGAGCAGACATTTTTTGTTATATTAGGTTGGCCAAAAAGTTTGTTCAGGTTTTTCAGTAACATTTTATGGAAAAACCCAAACAAACTCTTTGGCCAAACCAATATGTACTCCTCTGTGAATCATTTTTAAAAAGACACTGCTAAGCTACATTCTTAAAAGTAAATGATTTTACTATTTTTGTTAGATGGATTGAACTAGGGTGACCAATTGTCTCAATCTGCCCATGATACAGGATCTTTAGTACTAAAACCAGTTAAGTCATAGGCAAACTGGGGTGACTTGGTCACTCAATTTAACACTTTAGCAAGAGAATAATCAATAAGATGAGGATATTCCATAATAAAAAGAAAACAAAATATTCCCAATTCTAAAGGAAAATTTAGATATCTTAACTATCATAAACATTAATTTTTTTAAATTAAAAAAATTAAGTTGCTTAGAGGTAGAGATATCACAAGTTTGTGAGTCAGTTCTTATTCACTCAGATTTTCTTGGTGATTCTGGACAATCATTCAAGCTCTGTACCTTAGGAATGATAATTTCAAGTAATAGAAAATGATGGTTTGATCAAAGTCTATTTTAAGCAGTTAAATTAGAACAAAAGAAATGTAATTTTTTTCAGTCACTATACTGAATGAGATTTCTGACTGATAATTACATCTATCCTTTCAAAAGAATAATGAAAACCTCACAGGACAGGCTTCTATTATCTTGCTTACAATATGCAAACAGTCTGATTCTTTACTTCCAAGCTCACCTTATGCTGTTGTTGGTCATTATCTAGAAGTATAGCTCTAATCATGTCTCTATAAGCCTTCAATGGTTCGCAATGATTTATAGAACAAAAGTTCAAATTCTTAACATGGCATTGAAGATCAGTCATAATCTCACTTCAAGCTATAGTTTCAAGTCTCACATGGTACTGCAGCTACTGCTGCTAAGTCGCTTCAGTCGTGTCCGACTCTGTGCGACCCCATAGACGGCAGCCCACTAGGCTCCCCCGCCCCCAGGATTCTCCAGGCAAGAACACTGGAGTGGGTTGCCATTTCCTTCTCCATCATATGGTACTAGTACTGGACAATTATTTACAGTTTCATGTAAAAATCAACTATACTCTCAGACTGTGACACACCTCGCCTCATCTCTATCAATACTTACTCATTTTCCAAGTCTGCCTTTACTACTTCTTGTGTGATCTTTTCACATATTCTTTATGTGTACAGCACCAGAATACTTTGTTTATACCTTTATTAAATTTTTAGTACACTCTGTCTTATATTTGTATTTTTATCTGCTTCTCTGTAAATTCCTGTGTTATCTTTTTTAATACCTGTGAAGTGAAATCACTCAGTCGTGTCCGACTCTTTGTGACCCCATAGACTGTAGCCTACCAGGCCCCTCTGTCCATGGGATTTTCCAGGCAATAGTACTGGAGTGGATTGCCATTTCCCTCTCCATCTTCTCCTGGAATCTTCCCAACCCAGGGCTCGAACCCGGGTCTCCCGCATTCTAGACAGATGCTTTACTGTCTGAGCCACCAGGGAAGTCCTTTCAATACCTAAAGGTACTAGTATCTGGGGTTTTTTTGTTTGTTTTTTAAGAGACCTTTGTGAGATTCCTGCTTGTCTCACTGACACTTACTCCATATCCTGGACATAGTTCATTCAACTCGATATGGAGTAAGTGTCAGTGAGACAAGCAGCAATCTCACAGAGGTCTCTTAAAAAAACCCAGATACTACCTTCAGCAACATTAGTGCTCCTGTTACCTTTAAAAGGAAGCATTATTACTTACAGATCTATGAACTTGG